>NC_040908.2:102790656-103445156 GCF_004126475.2 Phyllostomus discolor | reverse complement strand
CTGCAGGTTTTCTTGAGTTGGAGAGTTTGAGACACTGTTACTGGTGAAGTGTTTAAATACGTTTTTAATAGAGCTTTCGTCACTTGGCACACTGGTTAGGAACCCTATAGTTCACATTTAGTCTCTGCCACTTTTTAACTTGTGAGCGTGAGCGACTGACTTTGTTGCTCTGTGCAATGTGAATGTTGATGGGAACACCTACTGAAAAGAAGTCTGTACTGATTGGAGTACGAGGTAAGGTTTAAGACGTAGGCAGGGGCCAAATCGTGTGGAGCCAATAGGCCAGGATAAGCATTTGGCATTTATCATAAGGACAACTGAAAGCTTTGGAAAGATTTTAAGTAGACAGATGATTTTGTTTAAAAAGATTACTCAGGATGCTAGATAGTAAATGGAAAACAAAACTAGAAGGAGGGAGATTAGAGAATTGAAGGAAAAGTTGGAGTCGTTTGGGGGTTTTTACAACTGTCGAGGGTAAAAAAATACACTTCTTGATTTAGTTATGGGCAACAGACGCTGTATAAATGGGAATTTTAGGATGGAATTTCAAGCCAGTGGTCTTGACAGTTGACCCATTTGGGAATCAAAGGTAAGTACCACTTCATACCTCACACAAAAATTTTTTACACAAGGGTTGAAATACAAATGAAAAGAATGAAACAAAATATTGGAATGATGTTACAATCACATAACTGTGAGAGTAGGAGAAACTTAAGCAAGCTAGGAAATGCAAGTTGTAAAGGAAAATATATATTAATTACATAAAATTTTAAAATAATAATGGAAAAAGAGGCTATAAACAAACAAAAAATAAGTGACAGGCTGGGAAAATTATTTGCAACATCTATGATACACCAGTGGTTCATATGCCTCATATTTAGCCTGGAAAGAAAAATACAACTTACTGGGAAAATAGGCCAAAGGGAGAAACAGTCAACTCACAGAGGAAAGACTTCAGATCTCACTAGTAGGGAGAGGCAAACTAAACATCATAAAGATACTATTTTCATGCATAAGAGTAGCAGAAATTTAAAAGGTTGTCAATATCTAGGTTGGGAATGTGAATTGATAGAGCCTTTCTGGAAGACAATTTGGCGATTCAGTATGTGTCAAGATTTTTAAATGTGCATCACTCTTTTTAAAAGACTTTATTTATATATTTTTAGAGAGGGGGAAGGAAGGGAGAGAAGCATCAATGGGTCGCCTCTCCCACACCTTCAACCTAGAACCTGGCTGGCTGGCAACCCAGGCTTGTGCTGCGACCAGCAATTAATAAGCCTTTCTGTCCTTGGGACGATTCCCAACCAACTGAACTACACCAGGGGCTAAATGTGCCTCTCTTTTGACCCAATAATATTATGGTTAAAATTTAATCTACAGAAAACGTTGTACATGTACACAAATGTGTATTTAAGATGTTTACTGTTACTAGCATTGTTGGAACCAATTTACGTCCAGTAAATAGGAACGGTTAAATTTATTGTAGAGCCATACTTCAGTCATACTGTATTAAAAGAATGAAGTAGATCTATCTGTGCTGATATGAAAGTATCTTTAAAACATATAAAGTGGGTCCCTGACCAGTGTGGCTCAGTAGGTTGGGCTTCATACCACAGGGCAGAAGGTCACTGGTTCAACTCCCAGTCAGGGCACATGCCTGGGTTGTGGATTTGGTCCCTATTACAAATCAGTGTTTCTATCTCAAATAAATGTTTCTCTCCCTCTCTTTTTCCTTTCTTAGCTCTAAAAAAAATAAATAAAATCTTTAAAAAAGAAAAAAGGAGTAGCTATAGAAGACATTTATTTCTGGCCTCTGTGCCAGGGAAAGAGATGTCTCCCCTAAGCTATAGATATATGTAGAATAGAATAGAGTAGGGAAAATCAAGTAATAGAAATATGGGAGAATATGTATGTAAATGCATAGAAAAACATATAGACAGGTACACCCTGTTAATAGTGATTACTTTCCAGGATGGGAAAGAATTAGGGGTGGAGAATAAAAGGAACACTTTTACCTTTTATAGGTATAGGAATGCTACCATTATAGGTTATTTTTATTTTTGTACCTTTTTGTATTCTGAAAATTCTCTATGATTACTTATTCACATGTTAAAAGCTAGAAAAAAGAGGTTTTAAAAAGGTCTGTATAAACTTAAAAAACTATTTGAATGCCTACCTATCATGTTGTAATGTTAGATTTAACCAATGGAAATTAGGTACCATATTGGGTTTAACATTGTAGGAATGCTAACCTAAATGTTAACAAAGATTCAAGAAAGAGCGGACGGCATAGGGATAAAAGAGGGCACAATATTTTTTATTGTTTTTCAAGCACAGTTGTCTCCATTTTCCTGCCACCACTTACCCCCTTTGGCTTTAAAGGTCCATGCGTCCTTTCTTTATACATGTTCCTTGATGACCCTTCCCCTTCTTTCCTCTGTTATCTCCTTCCCTCCTCCCCTCTGGTTACTCTCAGTTTGTTTCTTATTTCCATGTCTCTGGTTATATTTTGCTTGCTTGTTTGTTTTGTTGATTAGGTTCCACTTATAGGTGAGATCATATGGTATTTGTCTTTTACCACCTGGCTTATTTCACTTAGCACAGTGCTCTCCAGTTCCATCCATACTGTTGCAAAGGGTAGGAGTTCCTTCTTTCTTTCTGCTGTGTAGTATTCCATCATGTAAATGTACCATAGTTTTTTGATCCATTCATTTACTGATGAGCACTTAGCTTGCTTCCAGCACTTGGCTATTATAAATTGTGCTGCTATGAACATTGGGGTGCATTGATTCTTTTGAATTGGTGTTTCAGGATTCTTAGGGCATAAAAAATAGGATACAATTTTGAAATAAAATTTATTATTCTTTTAGTACTTTAAAACCTCTGGTTGAGGTTTCTATCTTTTATTCATTTTAACTAATATTGGTGTATTTTTTCTTTCTTTTAGGGTTGGTAAAATTTCAGCCTTCTCTTTGGCCTTGGGACTCAGTGAGGAACAATTTGAGAAGTGCTCTGACAGAGATGTGTGTCCTCTATGATGTTCTCAGTATTGTTAGGGATAAAAAATTTATGACCCTTGATCCTGTTTCTCAGGATGGACTTCCTCCAAAACAGGTATTTTGGGGCTTTATGTGAAGAATGGTGTCATTTTGTTAAGTCTTGGGATCATTTTTTAGTTTGTGTGCTTATGGTTCCCTTTTCCTTTCATGTAAAATTAAGTCAAGCTGAAGGTTTAAAAACTGGTTAAAAAGAAAAGCATTAAATTACATCTCCTATTTCATTAATATACCTCTGACCCTTGAGAGAGTTAAGTTCCGTTAATAATATACAAGTAATACTTTAAAGTTTCCCAAATCTTAACAAATTCTTAGAGCCGTCATGCTTGGTTTATAATTTATTATAACAAAAATGTGATTATAAAATGTCTTTGGAGTCAGACAGACCTGGGTTCAAATCCTGCCTATACCCTCACTAGCCTGGTGACCTTGAATAAATTATTTTCTCTAAGTATCAGTTTTCCCCTCTAATCCCCTCGCTTCCTTTTTAGGGTCTTGTTAGAAAAATTAGAAAGGCTGAGTTGTGGAGGAGGATATTGAAAGCAAGGTAAATTTACTGAGATCTAATGAAGAGTACATTCAAGTTTTGAACATTAGAAGATGAAAGGGAGGTGGCAAAAGGGTGGTGAATTGGTGAATGAAGAGTCTGAAGTCAGGGAGGCCAGCTGAGAAGGTTTTTAAGGGAAACAAGCATTAAGTCAGTGGCACGGAGAGGGAGTAATTGTTGTAAGACTCCATTTATGAATAAAATTAAGTGAATGTAATTGCTCACATGGCAGTAGTTTCAGAACCTGGAAACATTGCTTTGGTAGACTTCTTAGAGATCATTAAGCATGCTTCCGTCATTTTATGGAGAGAAAACTAAGGCCCAGAGAGATCAGGGATGTGCTCAGGTTGCAGTAAAGCCAGTGGTTAGAGAGCCAAACTGAGACCTCCAGCGCCTCACTCATAACCCACCACCTTTTCCACCTCTGTGCTTTTCCCACAAAGGGGTCGCCAAGAATTTCTTGAGCTCTTCAAGGACAGAATTAGGTTCCTTAATATGATCAAAAGATTGTTGTGACATTGTCCTGAAACTTCATGACTTTGACTCTTACAGCAAGAAACTTTATATTTGGAAGTATGTCTAATTAATGCAGTATACAAATTGGTGTGACTGTGGATATTTATGTATGCATATACAACACATACATTTTGATTTCTTATCAGTTTTCCAAAAATTAGCATTCATTGAAGTACATTACTATTAACGTGGCATGGTTTCAGTGTTAATTTGAAAGGCTCTAAGGTAGCTTGCTATAATACAAGGTAATTTTACAGCTGTACTCAGTAGAGTCACTCATTTATTCATTAAATCAAATATAATGAGCCAGGCATTGTTCTAGGTCTGTGAATATAGTGGTTTCTGCCATCTATAGGTTACATTCGAGTAGAGATTATATACCTTAATCAGAAGTTTAATGAGGGCCACAAAAGAGTGTGCACGTGGGTGGGGAGTGGGAAGTGTCAGTACTCAGGAGAGGAATGGCAGTACACAAGGGGAGGGAACTACCCCCAGGCTGGGCAGAGTTGATGCAGTGGTCAGTTCTGATTGGTAGTCCACTGTGGTGGTTTGGTTTAACATAAGTCTTTATCTGAGTTGACCAAAGAAATAGGTTGAGATTTATTTTGTTTAAGATTTTATTTATTTATTTTCAGAGAGGGGAGGGAGGGAGGGAGGGAGAGAGGGGGAGAGAGAGAGAGAGAGAGAGACAGACAGACAGACAGACAGACATCAATGTGCAGTTGCTGGGGATCACGGCCTGCAACCCAGGCATGTACCCTGACTGGGAGTCGACCCTATGACACTGGGAGTCGAACCTATGACACTTTGGTTCGCAGCCCGCGCTCAATCCACTGAGCTATGCCAGCCAGGGCTAGGTTGAGGTTTTTAAAAAAACATTACCGTATTGTGTGTATTTTTCCCTTCTTCTCTTTGCTTTAATTTCTGAATTTCTTGAGTAGGTATGTTACGATTTAAAAAATGTGTAATTTTCCAATCATTTAAAAATAATACAGAACTACCCCATTGGATTGTTTCTGATAGAATCCTCAGACGCTGCAGTTGATCTCTAAAAAGAAGTCACTTGCTGGAGCAGCACAAATCCTCTTGAAGGGGGCAGAGAGACTGACTAAGTCAGTTACGGAAAATCAGGAAAATAAGCTACAAAGAGACTTCAACTCTGAGCTTTTGAGATTAAGGCAACACTGGAAACTTAGAAAAGTTGGAGATAAAATCCTTGGAGATCTCAGCTACAGAAGTGCAGGTATAGGTTATTGTTAACAACTGCTCTTAGACCATAGTTTGTCAAAAAAACTATACAGAGTTGATTATAATATTACATATTCTCCTATAATATATTGTTTCTCAGTTACATGTTGAAGTTTTCATTTCTTTTTTGTTTTTTTCTTTGTCCTTACTTTACTTTGTTTTTGAAGTTTTAATTTCTGTACACGTAAGCCTGAAGAAGCTAAAATTACTCTTACAGCCTCATATAAATATATATAAATAGGTTATATTCATTTTGAAAACCTTTTAGATACATTTAATGGAAAGTTCAGAGGTACGGCTTATGTGCTAACACACTTTGAACTATAATAGACATTTTTGTCAGAAATAAGGAGGAGGGACTGGACTCTGCAATTAGGGGCTTACCTGTAACCCTTAAAATCTGGGCATGAAAGGAGAAAAGAAGCATTTCTATTATTTCTTATTCTTTTTTTCTCCCTTCAGTCTGCTAAACTGGGTGAAGAGAGGATGGTGAAAACACCTTGCCTGCCTTTTTCCCCATTAACCAAGGCTGCAAGAAATGTATTGAATACTTTGTTGGAATATACCAAAGTTTGATGATCTTGAATTCATATCTTTTGGTATATATTTCTTTATTGTTGAACTATAAAAGCAGGTTTCTCAAGGCATTTATTGTAATGTCTTAAAGCTGCTGAAGTGCATTCAGAGGAAGTACACAATAAAAGTTTATAAGATTCACAGCTTAATGGGGTAAAAGCTTTGAATGCTAGGGGGTAAAGCAAGGAGCCCTGGCTGTGATTGTTGAGATAATAATAGTAGATCAATATTTTAAAGTGATTCACTTGCCGGAGTAAGTTATTGTTGTTCTAAAACTAAAGGAAGGTAGGTTGAGGTGGTTAGTCAAATAGAGGAGGACTATGTGCCTCAGCACTGATCAGTGAATTGGGAAATTTCGAATTCTGAAGGCAAAAATCCCATTACATAGATGAATTCAAAATGACAAAGACATTTTTACATTTTATTCGGCCATCTGTAGAAGCTGTACTTTCTGGCTCTAGACATTGTAAGTTCTTTCCAACAAATAATTCTGTACAAATACTTTACCTAATTTCTTGCTATGGGACAGTCGCCCATGATTATAAAAGAATTTGATTACGTTTGTGTCTGATTGCAAGAAGACCTCGACCATCTTCCCTTGTTATAAAACAGCAGTTACTTTTAAACCACCCACTCTTCACATAATTCAGCAGCCAAAACAACTTATCAGAATTTTTACACTGAACAAAAAGATATGTAAAAATCTAGGAACTGCTTGAAGAAAGTGCACCCACTATCTAGTCCTTCTCTTGCTGGATTCAGAACACTTCAGCTGCAGCCTTGTTATGGAGGCTACATTCCGGAAGTACTGAATCTCCAAGATTTAAATTTCAGGAAATACATTTATTTTACCTAAACTCCATTGGAATAAAACAATTCAGATAGTCCATGAGGTTCATCTTATAATGATAGCATTAAATGAAGAAGTGTTATTTTTTTAAGTTAAATAATAACTTAAATAATAACCTGCTTCCTTTCTTCCCTTTGCTCAGCACCCCTTGCTCTTTTCCCCCAAAATATGAGTTTTGGTGGGACCTTAATTTATGATTCAGTGATGTAGATGTGAAATATATACTTAATAATGTATGTTAAATGTGTAGACTGCTTTTTATTTTCCTATTTTTCATACCCTACTAGGATCTCTCTTTCCCCATCATGGTACATTTGAAGTAATAAAGAATACAGATATTGATCTGGATAAGAAGATACCTGAAGATTACTGTCCCCTTGATGTTCAAATTCCTAGTGATTTAGAGGGGTCTGCATACATCAAGGTATTTGCCAGAGTATTTGTCTTTTTTTTTTTTAAGATTTTATTTATTTTTATTTTATGTTTTTTTAAGATTTTATTTATTTTTAGAGAGAGAGAGGAAGGGAGGGAGAGGAGAGAAACATCAATGTATTCTTGCCTCTTGTGCACCCTCCTACTGGGGATCCAGCCCTCAACCCAGGCATATGCCCTGAATGGGAATCAAACCTGCCACCTTTCAGTTCACAGGCTGGCACTCAATCCACTGAGTCACGCCAGCTGGGGCCAGAGTATTTTTCAAGTAATTTCTTATTAATAGCCCAGAAGCTAATGTGCTAACATCTGTGTGCATGTTTTTATTGTCACATAGGTTTCCATTCAAAAACAGGCTCCAGACATAGGTGATCTTGGCACAGTTAACCTTTTCAAACGACCTTTGCCCAAATCCAAACCAGGTATAGTTATGTTCTGTCATCTTTTAGTCTTAACTGAGCATACATGTATACATAAACTAAAGATAAATAATCGGTAGAAAAAGTAGATATTTTGGAGTAAGAACAATTAGAAATGTGCTACATATAATTTGTTAATTAATCATTAGTGAATAGCTGTGTGATCTTTTTTAAAAAATTGAACTTATTTACCAGTTTTCTTTGTGTAATAGAAGTAATAATTTTTATATTTTGGAAAGAATATACTATGATACAGTGTTTTCTGAACTTCTGTTGTGTGTATTTAAATCACCATTTAAGCTAGTTAATACATAATATACTTAGATAATTTATATGTATATGTCTATATATATCTTCTGTCTTTCAGGTTCCCCACATTGGCAGACAAAATTAGAAGCAGCACAAAATGTTCTCTTGTGTAAAGAAATTTTTGCACAGCTCTCTCGGGAAGCTGTTCAAATTAAATCACAGATCCCTCACATTGTGGTGAAAAACCAGATTATCTCTCAGCCCTTTCCAAGTAAGAGCAGCCAACCCTTTTGAGATTTATAAATGAGACTTTCTGGTTTGGGCTACAGAACTAAGGGATAGCTAGTTGAATGTGTTGAAGGAATAGTAAGAGCTGAGAGGTAGTATGCTGCTTATAAGGGCAGCTGGGGAAGCATGCAACACCAACTGCACTGCTAAGTGTGTGTCCCAAGTAGTGGAACTGCAGATTTTAAGTAGTATGTGTTCACATTTGCACTAGCAAGGCCATTATTCAACAGCATTTGTTCTGAGGTGTCTGTGCTAATGAATGCCATTTGTTGAAGATTTTTCAGGGATTTTCACCTTATTGTCTAAATGACATGTCAATTAGAAAATGCTTAATCTATTAAGCACCCATATTTCTAAATTTTTGGAAATTAGATTGTAATATTTTTAAAAAGCTGTTAAATGTCCCCTGGAGATCAATTTTAGTTAGCTGTGCACTTGTTTTTTACATAAATTCTGAACAGCATCTTAGATCTTGTCAAGGGAGTGAGTTTTAGGAGAATTTTCATCCTGGTTCTCATGGGAGCAAAGTATCTCTCTCCTAGTTACTAAGACTTAAAACCAGATACCAACTTGGTGGTTATTTTTTTACAGTTTTTTTTTTAAATTTAAAGGAAAGATAAAACAAATTAATTAAAATATAGCTTCTGTTCACTTGTCTTTAGCCACAGCTCCAGGTCAGTAAGTCAACAGAATTTGAATTGTTAATATACATGGTAGTTTATTACATTTATAAATAGTCATTCATTTGGAAGTAAAAATGTTAATCATGAAGTTTCTTTAGGTTTAGAATGCATCTTTTGAGGATGGGCTTTGATTATACTTTATAAAGACAGGTTGTGCCTTTTCATACTTGAAGTTATTCATATCTGTTATTTATATCTTCTTTTTATAAATAGGCTTACAGTTATCTATTTCTTTGTGCCATTCCTCAAATGATAAGAAATCTCAAAAATCTGCTACTGAGAGGCAAAGTCCAGAGGATCACCTTTATGTCCTAGAGCATAACTTGCATCTGCTGATTAGAGAGGTAACAAAATGCATATTTGTGTTTGTGTTTGTGTTGTGGTAAGCATATCCAGGACAGTGAATATACACGAGCCCCCCTCTACCAAGTCCTCATTCTTCACATAACGACTTTCACTTCATGCGATGTGAAAGATTTTTCCTATATGTTGACGGAATGCAGAGGTGATCAGAATACAGTCTTTGTTCCCTAGCTTAGTTTCTAGTGGTAAAAAAAATACCACAAGTTTTATAATGAGGTTTAAGAAACGCATGCTAAAAGGTACAGAAGGAAAAGTGATTCTGATTGGGTGATCAGGGAAAATGTCTTTCCAGAGCCTGTGAACAGGATAGTTCTGTTACTTCAGGATATGTTCTATTTACAGGTCATCTAGAACTGTGTTTCCAGAGCGCTGGTTCATAGTTTAGGCCAATTTCAAAATCCCCTGAGAAGTATATACTCCAGCCTCCGCTGCCTCATCCCCAAATTGGGTTCAGTTGTTTGTGATGGTATAATAATCAGTATTCTTTTCAAGGTCCTCAGGGAGTTCTGTTAGGTAGTCAGGTTTGGGAACCTCTAGTCTAGGGAGTAGTGGAATAACTATTGATCACATGTGTTCTATCATGAGTCTTATTGAAGAATATTTGGTTTTGTACTTTAAAACTTCTAAATAAAAATGATAGCTTGAGTCCTGGCTGGCATGGCTCAGTGAGTTGGGCATTGTCCCACAAACTGAAAGGCCACCCATTCAATTCCCAGTCAGGGCACATGCCTAGGTTGTAGGCTAGGTCCCCAACTGGGGGCATGCGAGAGGCACACTGATATTTCTCTCTCTCTCTTTCTTCCTCTCTCCTCCTCTCTCTAAAAATAAATAAATAAAATCTTTTTTTTAAAAAAAAGGAGGGGGGCAGCTTGAGAGGGATGCTTCTTTTTATGAGTTTGCCTGATACATGGCCTGGTAAGTGCTAGCATTTATCTGTGTGTCAAGACTGCCTCCATGTTTGGTTCAGGTCCATTGCTTTTATGTTTCCAGAATGGGAGCTGCTTTTTGAGTACTGTGTGATATTTAATCTGCGGGTACTGGTGGTTTATAACAACTGTTCTTGGTCCAGTTTCATAAGCAGACCTTGAGTTCCATCACGATGCCTCATCCAGCAAGTGCACCTTTCGGCCACAAGAGAATGAGACTTTCCGGTCCTCAAGCTTTTGATAAAAATGAAATTAATTCATTGCAGTCCAGTGAAGGACTTCTGGAAAAAATAATTAAACAAGCAAAGCATATTTTTCTGAGAAGTAGGTAAGGATGAACACAGTTACTTGGTTTTGTTTCTGTTTTGTTTTGAAATTGCAGCCTTTATTCCCTTTATTAGTCATCTCACATGTGTTCTTTTGGGCATGCTTTAACCTTTTCTTCCAGGGAGAGGCAGATGGCTGCAGTGTAAGAGCTTGTGATGGTAAATGGTCCTGTCAGGTTTGGGGAAGACTGAGGTCCACTAACACATAACTGACATGGCACTGCAGTTGTGGAAGATGACTGAGTAGGAATGTGCCTTCCAACACATACGTTCTTCAGTATCCATGAGATACTTATTCCTGAACTGATTAAAATCTCTTTTTGAAGCTTTTTATGTTTTCTGGTTGTCACACATTGTAGGACTTTAGAAAGCACTTTTGCACATGCTGACTTTATGTAATTCTTTTTCTCTGAGGTAGATAGTGTTAACCCTTTTTTTTTTTTTTTTTTTTTTATGAGAAGATTGAGGCTTAGAGAAATTGTGCAACTCACTCAAGGTTACACAGCTAAAAGGTAGCAAAGTCAGGATTTCTGCCCAGGTCTGTGCAACTCGAAAGCTCATTTTCTTCTCTCTTATACAAATGAACTTGTCATGATTGGACCTAAATATATCTTGTTCAAATGTTGAAGGGTGTTCCTCTATTTTGTTATTGGTACTTAGTGAAAAGGTCTGTTTTTACTTCATTCATAATTGAAGTAAATTAGAGAATTTTGGGTGTAGTCACACAATTGTTCTGTGGATGATATTTTATTACTTTTGATTATCAGTTTTTTCCTGTTAATACAATCATGGTTTTATTAGCATGTTAGTTTGTAGTCTTAGAATGGAAACTTAGGTCCTTCCAATTTTAGTAAACAAATTAGGAAGACATGTTAGAGAAGACAGCAGATAGAGTGAAAAGAGTAAGGGATTGAGGGTAAGAGATATGTTTAAACCCAGGGTTCATCCACTTGCTAAGTAACTTTGGGCAAGATTAAATATAATCTATGGTCCTCATTCTCCTCAGGGAGTATAGGAGCCTGGTTTAGGTTCATGTTAAAAAGGGTATATAGAAGTTCCTTACAAACAATAAAATAGTATATAGTAGGTTACTGTTACTTTTCATCTGTATATTTTAATTATAAAAGCTGTTAATTTGATTATATTGTTAATTTTGCAAATTTCTGATTGACCACAAAGTTAAATGTTCCCTGAAATACATAAGGGGCATGGAAATAGCTACCTTTAGAATCATTACACATTTCAGAGTAGTAGTTATAGTCTTGGAAGCAATAAAGCTTTAAAAATGTTCCCTTTTTCCCCTAAGTATTGAAATAATCTTCCAATTTATGAACCCCCTCTGTATAATACCATACACAGCAAGGTCTCTTAACAGGGTCATTTGTCTTACAGGATAGGACAAAAGTAGGTTTACGATTATTCATATGAAAGATAGTACAATAATTAATAAACAATAACACAAGGATAAGGTGTGGTTTCGTGTAGTCACAACTATAAACCTACTTTGGCCCACCCTGTATTTCAGGACTTGTATATCTTTTTTAAAAATCAAATCTGGGATCATAAAATTTTATACCCTGACTTCAAAGATATTTTAATATATCCTATTATGTGAATATTTCATGATTTATTATTTCTCAGTTGCCTTAGGACCTTATAACAGCTGACTTTGCTTTAAAATACTTACTTTGCAGATGGTGGTATTTTTATATTTTTATTTTTTAAAGATTTTTAAATTTATTTTTAGAGAGGGGAAGTGAGGAAGAGAAGGCAGGAAACATCAGTGTGAGTTTGCCTCTTGCATGCCCCCTACTGGGGACCTGGCCTGCAACCCAGGCATGTGCCCTGACTGGGAATTGAACTTGCAGCCTTTTTGTTTGCAGGCCGGCGCTCAGTCCACTGAGCCACACCAGCCAGCGCATAAATGGTGGCATTTTTAAAAAATAGTCATCTGGTTTTCAAACATCCGTAAAATTTATATGATTTATAATCTTACTATTCTATCTATATGATGGGCTTTAAATAATTTTACTTCTTTTCTTTAAAAGAACTGCTGCAACCATTGATAGCTTAGCCAGTCGCATCGAGGATCCTCAGATACAGGCTCACTGGTCCAATATTAATGATGTTTATGAATCCAGCGTGAAAGTTTTAATTACCTCACAAGGTTATGAACAAATATGCAAGTAAGTCAAAAATTAAGTTATTCCTTTAAATATGTTAAGTTGCTTTTTATGTATTGATGTTTGCTGAGTGATTTCATCAAGATTTGGGGGTTTATTTGCCAAGGCAGCATAACATTCCAATAAATTACATCAACTGTAGAGTGTTTCTAAGAGTGTGAGGTAAGAATGTCTAAAATAGTTTCTATTAGGTAAGTATCACATATTTGGGCTGTGGTAAAAAAGGAGCTTCAGCCTGGAGCAGAAAATTGCCATACTCTGTGAGACCTAATTAGTCACAGAGACTTCCCAGCCAGCAAAGCACACCTCGAAACGGTCACCACCCGCAGGAGTAGGGGACTGTAATATATTTATAATGCTCTTTTTTGACCTGAAGGTTTTTATGTACTGTTTCTTAAAAATAAAGAATAATAGATGAGCATGATTTAAAAGATCAAATACAGAAGATAAAAGAGTACACAGTGGAAAGGAAATTAGTCTTGAAACTTCTAGGAACAGATGGTGGAGTGAAGCTGGGTCATGGTTTTCTTTCCTTACACCTGAGAAAATAATGAACTAATTTGCGGGGGTGGGGTGGGAGAGTAGGTGCATGCCAACACAAATAAAAAGTTTGGCATGCATTTTTAACTGTTAAGGCTATGTGATGGGGCCATTGGCTTTCATTATATATACTCTACTTTTGATTGTTTTTCAAATTCTCCATTGTAAAAAGTTAAGAAAGAGCATGATCACAAAAGAGAGGAAAAGAAAAAATTCTCAGCATTGAATTGTTTACATCTAGAACTAAGATCAAACAGCTGTGGGAGTATGGTTAGGGGACCCATTGTAAACATCTGTAAGAAAGTGATAATGCAGCCTTGACAGAATCAGGAGGGGTGAGGGAGTAGAGGGGAGTAGTAAAATGCTCTTTTCCTTATCTGTTATAGGTGGGGCCATCTTATGCCGATTAAAGTTGAAAGTAATTCAACTTTAGAATTCCCCAGAAGCAAGCACTTAAAAGACTTTCTTACACATCCTGTAGGAAAGTCTATGCGTTTACACACACATATATCCTACCTGCACCCTCTTCTACACAGTATTGTGTGCTTTGTAAAAATTGAGAGATAATTTGCATAACAAAATTCACTGTATTAAATTAAAAAAGTATACACTGTTTTAAAGTATATTGCATAACTATCGTCACTATCTAATTCCAGAACATTTCTATCACCCCAATAGCAATCATTACTAATTAATGTACTTTTTCTACTTCATAATATAATATTGGTGATATTCCTTATCATAGAGATCCACCTCATTCTTTTCCATAGCTTTCTTTTGTTCCAGTGTGTACTGAGCCTTTTTCAGCCTTCTGTTGATGAACATTTTAGTTGCATGCCAGCAAATTAACTTGTAACTGTGCAAGTATGTCTGGGATAAAATCCCACAAGTGTAACTGCTATGTCCAAAGATGAGGCATTTAAAATTCTAATTGTTACCAAGTTGCTTTTCAAAGTGGTTGCCACAAGTATGCTACCAATAGTGAGAATTCCTCTTCCCTCACACTCTTATTTAAAAAAGAAAGAAATTAAAAACTTTCATTTCATGTATAAGTCTTTTCTTTTAAGCCTTCTGAATATTGTGATTTTCTTTGAAAGAAATATGGTAAACTTTAATTTTAAAAAATTACAATTTTATGTAGATAATTGCCAAACTATTATATTTCAAAATATTTACTGTAGAAAAAAGTTGAAAAACAGAGGCACTGTCAAATGTGGAAATATATGCTATATATTCATTTACTTAGATTATTCAATTTGGGGAAATTTGGGTCTCTTGTGCATATCATATGCTAAAAATTTGTACATTGGTTTAGAAAAGTGCCGTGATCTGTATGTTATTCATTGGCAGTATTTTGAGTTTCATTGAGTGACCTAAGCCTAGTTAATACTGTCCATAATCTGACTTGCTGATTATTTCAGGAGAGGGCAAAGAGTTAACAAAACCTTCTTCCTTTCTGTATGAGAATTTGACCTTTGGTTAATTCTCTAACTCTAATTCCCTAGTAATCTGGTAAGGAAAGATGCCATCTGTGTGTTACTGGGCAACATTGCGTATGGAAAAAAACAATTTAAAATTAATAAAATGGATCTAGACTGGGACAAATTATAAATATGGGAAGGGAATGCCTTTGGGTTTCCATGGATGGGGTGACTTCTTAAATTGGGCCATGTCTCTTGTGAGGACCCTGGAAACTTTGCCTGTGGAGTTGTTACAAGAGAGCATGGCCCTTGTTGGGTGTGAGTTTCTGAGTCAGAGCAGGTACTATGTGTACCCTGTGTGGACCACATCTCATTTAGCAAAGTGTACTGCTGGTGTGCTGACAGCCACCTGTCTTGTGCAGGGGCTGCCACCAAAGAGGAGCAGCTGACACTAGCTGCTGGCAAGCTGCGGCTCCTCTCCTGTGTCCTTCTGAGTGGACTGGTGCTCAGGGTGGCCTCTGGTAGTCCAGTCTGATGGCCGAGTTGAACCTAAGAAAACCCTCCACCCCCTGAAAGCTGGTATAGGTCATCAGAAGCATCTGTTTTTTCTTTGATGTTAAGGTTTAGTGTTTGTGGCATTTATAAGGTAATTTGGAACATTTCTGACTTTTAGTATGTGTGTCTGTACAGGTCCATTCAGCTGCAGTTGAATATTGGCGTTGAGCAGATCCGAGTTGTACACAGAGATGGTAGAGTAATTACACTCTCGCATCAGGAACAGGAGCTGCAGGATTTCCTTCTGTCTCAGGTACTGGTTGCAGACTACAAGTCTTGTGCCCATTCCTCTCATAACCATTTAAAGGACAAAGTGGCTAAAAAGTAAGGTACAGTAAATTATAAAAAGAAAATCATTTTTTTCTGCCATCTTATTTCTGGAGCATATCTTACAATCTGTTGTTTAGTTGAAAGTGTTGATAAACTGTTCTAGTTTTGTTTCCACTTAGTTTGTGTTTAAGATAAAGATCAGTTCTGAAACTATCAAACTTTATTTCTCATGTTTGCTAAGGTTTGCAGCCACTCCGGGACTACATGATAGTGAAGAAGTATTAACCCCAGAAAACTAGAGAAAGCAAGATCAGGTCAAAACTGTAGTGACCATTATTTGTAACATTAAGTGCAATGTTTTAACCATAAGCCATGTGAAAGAGTTCCCCATATTGCGGGACAGCTTGGAACGTGCTGGTTCTAGTCCCGCCTCTACCACAAACTTGCTCTGTGACACTGGACAGCTTTCTAGACTTTTCTTTCAACGAGTATAAAGTAATAGCAGTATTTGTATTAACTTTGGGGAGTTGTAATGACCCAGTGAAATATTGACTTACAGGAGAAAGGGTAGGTTTTGAGATGCTAATGTAAGATACTATGTTGTCACATAAAATTCTAAAAAATATTGATGCTCTCCATCCTCACTTAAAAGCAATAATATTTTACACTGACTTGCTTCTTTGGTGCAAAGTGAATAAAATGCATTTGAGAGGTATGGCAGCTCTTGGTTGATTACGTCTAAAAATGGCCTTGACCAACTTAAGCACACATGCACAGACAAATGCATTGGAAGGCTGCTGGGTAGATCCTGGAATCAGTGGAAAGTCTAGAGAGCAAGACTTGCAAATAGATAGGAATCAAAGGAAGCTAGATGGTGAGACCCACAGCCAGGCAATGCCACTATTGCCACCCTGACAGTACTTCCTTCTCCACTGGTGGCAGAGTGCACTCTAAAATTGCCTGTGTTGCAGTCAGGATCTCAATAGGAATCATGTAGCATACTTAGGAGGGTCTGTTTACTAAGGATCTATTTGCAAAGGTGGGGACACGGGAGAACCATCAGGGAAGGTGTGTAATCTGCTGTTAGTAGTAATCATGTAACTAGGCCAACAGGGCCACAGCAGGGGAGGAGAGACAGGCGATAGGAACCCTAAAGGGGACAGCCATGTAGAACAGACCACCTTCAGAAGACCAGCAGCCTTTTTTCACTGGGTACAACGAGCCTAAACAGCCTCACAGGGAAGGTACCAGGAGAATAAACACCATGACTGTACTCTCTCCCTTGCCATCCCGCCAGCTCCCGTTATGTGAACCCAACCTGAAACCAGGGACATAGAAAGCTGTTAACGTAACCACACAGGTCAGGCTCTCAGGGCAGAGTAGGACAGAGAGGGGATTGGAAGAGTGAACACAAGATACTCAGCATGCCCTGCTACTTTGAATGTTACTCCACATTTAGTGATCCAGATGGGGAATCTCCAGTTAGTGGTCAGGGCTTATACTCAAGCTGCCAGTAGACAGGGGAAGCAAGTACTGGCTGTTCTGCAGTGGAAGTGGGGTCCTGCTCCCTCTCCCCAGTAGTCACACAGAGGAGGATTCCTCATACATGAGATAGGTTCCTGAACTAGGCAGCAAAAATCCCACCAAAAGTTCATGATCATGTCAGGTCACTGCAAAGTAAATATCTATGCTGGTTATCAGTAACATTTCCTTTTTCATTCACAGATGTCACAGCATCAGGTGCATGCAGTTCAGCAGCTAGCCAAGGTTATGGGCTGGCAAGTGCTGAGTTTCAGTAATCACGTGGGACTGGGACCCATAGAGAGCATTGGCAATGCCTCCGCTATAACAGTGGCCTCCCCAAGTGGTGACTATGCTATTTCAGGTACTTTTACTTCTTTGAATGAGAAGAGACCTTTGGCAATGTGGCCTTAAATTAACTTTAATAGGTCATTGTGCTAAGAGTAATTTATCTCTGCAATAAGTGAGTCATGTAGTAGCTATGGTGAACATTTATCTGATTATTGTTATTATTCAGAGCAACAAATTATTACCTTTCTCCTAGTAGTTATTAAAAAAATGTTTGCTTGCAACACATTCCTAGGAGAGCATTTGAAGCTGTCATCAACATTGTTAGTTCTGCAGTTCAAAACCTTTAATGGATAAGAGCTTTTTAAAATGTACTGTTTAAAATAAAAAAAAATGTACTGCTGCAAATTTAGGAACAATGGTATCTGATCTGAAAGATGGTAAAGGGATGGGTAAAAGAGAAAGGTGCTTTATTAAACACCTTCTATGAGTCGGTCACTTTAATAGGCACTTGCGCATATTGTCTAGTGGAAAATTTCAGTTGGAGTGCTTATGGTTTTGAAGCGATCTTTTCTAATACCTGCTCTAAATATTTGGAAGAATGGGCAATTAGAAATTCTTCCACACAGGATCACAGCTTGTGAATCTGCAGTCTTGGTATTGCTAGATTTTTATCAATAAGAATTTAAAAATGCACTATTCTTCCCTGAGTAATAAAGCCTTATTAAAACCTGAATTTCTCAATTCAGAATAATCTTTCTTTTATCATTCCCTGTCCTGATTCTGAACATTTAAGTTTCATTATATATTAAGTATCTTATCAACCAACCCACTGAATGATTGGATTATTAAATACTTTTAGAAAAAAATCAGTTGGTGATTTTCTGAAAATATGTAGGACATTTGACTTTCCTACACCAAAATTTATCTTGCATTTTATAGTACAAGTTGTTAATTTGTGAATATTTATACACAAATATATGTATACATTATATATTACATATATACATTATATATTTACTATATATACATTAGTAAATTACTTTTTATTATACTGAGACCAAAAAGCACTTTCAAGCCGAACTTTCAAGTTGATAACAGACAGGTGTTTGTAGCCATGGTAGAATGAAGTGGGACAATCGCCCCTTATTGTCTTCTGTGCGGAAACAACAGTGCTGATATTTTCATTATGCTCCACAGTTCGCAACGGCCCTGAAAGTGGCAGCAAGATTATGGTTCAGTTTCCTCGTAACCAGTGTAAAGACCTTCCAAAAAGTGATGTTTTACAAGATAGCAAATGGAATTATCTTCGTGGGCCATTCAAAGAAGTTCAGTGGAATAAAATGGAAGGTCGAAATTTTGTTTATAAAATGGAACTGCTTATGTCTGCACTTAGCCCTTGTCTACTCTGATTTTTTTCCAGAAGTTTCCAGAAACTTTGACTTGAGGTGTTTACAAGTCAAATATAGTAAAAGGAAGTGTAATCTTCCAGAGGATTGTTTTTAAAAAATATTAATTAGCAGATGTTTACGTAGCATTTTGGAACCTTCACTTTATAAGTGACAAGTGCTTTGTAGAAATTTATGTATAGTTATAGGGTGTACAGTATGGGAATATGTAAAATAATGCTTTTTTTATGCAGTTAACTCGAAATGTCACTAACTTATGGGGTTTGCATTTCCTTTTTTAAATATTCCTTTGATGTTGATACCAAATAAAACGTTAAAAATTCCAGATACTTTCTGAACTCTTAATAGCCTAAATGAATCATGTCTTTAATTGACTTGCCTCAGACCACAATTTATTTAAAGAAAGATGGCTTAAGAATATTTGAACACTCAGGACACAGCTTTCATACTGGACACTTTCCCGGACAACCAAAGGAGCCTACCCCGCCTTCCCTGCCAAAGCTGTTCAAAGGTGCTCTTGTCTTCCTCCTCCTCTAGTTGTCTTCTTTATACATGTGTGTCTTTAACCTCACCAGGTACTGAGAACTTTCTCAGCACCAGCTGAAGAAGAAGGCAGATTGTGTCTTTGGGGCTGGGATCCGTCTTTGGCCTATCCTCCCACTTGAACGGCTTCATTCCCCTGTGACGGTGCATAATCCTGCCTCGCCCTGCCTCTGGGATTCTGCAGCCTTCACCCAGTGGCCCTGGGTTGCTCCTTTCAGTTCAAGTCTTGTCCTATCTTATGCTATCAGCTTTCTGCTTTTTCCAAGGGAGAATACTAATGGATTAATGGGTTACATTTTGCAGGTAGCATTTTGCATTCTTGGAAATAGTGCCCCAAACCTAAAATGCCCAAGATCCTCTCCCTAAAAGATTTAGGCTTACAGGTGTTTTGGTACCACTATAAATACTATAAATAATACATAGGTAGTAGTTTCTTTATAGTATTTTAAAAATATATAAGTAAGGTTTTATAATATTCTAAATAATATATAGGTAAGGCTTTCAATTTTTTTTAAGATTTTATTTATTTATTTTTAGAGAGGGAGGGGAGGGAGATAGAAAGAGAGAGGGAGAAACATCAATGTGCAGTTGCTGGGGGTCATGGCCTGCAACCCAGGCATGTACCCTGACTGGGAATCGAACCTGCGATGCTTTGGTTCACAGCCTGTGCTCAATCCACTGAGCTATGCCAGCCAGGGCTTAGGCTTTCAATTTTTAAAAGATACCCTTTTGATAATTTAACATGACTGAAGTTACCTTTAAAAGTCCTTTGTATTTTTCCACTCTTATTCTTTTAAAATAGGGGTGTCAGATGCATTTTCACCAGGGGCCACATCAGCCTCAAGGTCACCTTCAAAGGGCCAAATGTAATTTTAGGACTGTATAAATGTAACTACTCCATAACAGTTAAGCAAGAGCTTGGTGCTGTCGCCAGGTAGAAACAAGGTGCTGGGCCGCATAAAACAAGGTGGAGGGCCGGATTCGGCCTGCCGTCTTTGTGTTTGCCACCTGTGCTTTAAAAGAAAAATGGAGCTCATAAGCTATAAAATGCCATTACGCCTTCATGTTTTTGCTAACTCCCCCCCACCTTCTGATCAAGGTACTGCATCTTTCTATCCACAGAAATTGAAATAATTGGTTTGAATCTACAATTATTTTTTAAAAACTCTTTAGTGCTTCATAATTATGGTGGCCCACGGAAGTTGCTTTTGCTGATTTTACTAAGCTCTTCTGTACAGTTCTACCTACATGAGGAAGCTTATGTGATTTTGAAAATCTCATACTGTGGTACAGTGAATCTCAAATTCTCACCAAATGACTGGCTTTTTAAAAAAGAGTGGTGTGTCTGCACAGTGGAATACTATGCAGCTGTAAAAAAGAAGGAACTTTTTATTTTTTGCAACAGCAAACAGTCCATAGATAGATGTGGAGATCATTATGCTAAGTGAAATAAGCCAGTCAGAGAAAGACAAGTACCATGTGATCTCACTCATACGTGAAATCTATGAAGAAAATAAACTGATGAACAAAATAAGACCAGAGGCATGGGTACATGGAACACTTGACAAGTCTAAGGGGAAGGGGTGAGGGGGACTGAAGAAGTTAGCCAAAGAACATATGTATAGCCCATGGACAGACAACAATGCGGGGAAGGCCAAGGTGTGGGGTAGGCTGGATGGAGGGGGACAAAAGGGAGGAAAATGGGAGATGTCTGTAATAGTGTCAACAATAAAAACCCAGTGCAAAATGAATTACTAGAAAAGTTAGATTTAAAAAAGATAAAACTTCCCTTTTATTATAAAAGACATAAGTCTAAGAAATATAAAAATTTCTGGGTGCTTCTGTTTCCATGATTATCTTGTCATGAACCAACAAGACCACTTTGAGTAGAACTCGTGAGAATCTGGGCTCAGGCATTAGCGCCTGTTCTTTCAAGTTTGATCTGAGTGGGACACCTGAAGATCACATGGCCTCCATGTGCCTCCTTCTCCCTGACATTTAAAGTCACTGTTTAGTGAATAGCCATTGCCCACCTAAAGAACAGTGGGAATTAAAACAGATGTTGGGGGGGAAGGGCAGCTCAGTTGCTGGCACAGCAACTCTTGTGCCTTACGTTTACATTCTCTGGCTGCATGTTTCACCCTGAATCACCTGGAATAGGAAGGATGTGCTTTGAAACTTGGGAGACAGTTTGGAAGAAACCAGTGAGTCCCTCACCAAGTATTTAACAGGTTGGCAAAGAGCTGTGTTGGAATGTTGGCTGTACTGCTTAGCTGTGTAGGCTTGGCAAGGTTACCCTCTCTGCACCTGTTTTCTTATGTATAAAATAGAGGCAAGGATGCATCTGCTAATCTCAAGGGGGGTTCAAAGGTTTAAGTATGGTTGGGAAGGACGTTAAATTTTAAAGTGCTGTGCGACTAACTATAAAGCATTAAGCAACTGTTCTGTAAGTCAGCCAATTAGAAGTTGGAAAAATAGTTAAGACACCAGTTCCACTTTTTAATTATCATTAGGAGAAAGGATTTCAGAATATCCTGTGTTGTTCAGATGTACAGATGGTAAAGACAGTGAATGTATTTGTGGGTATGAAGATACTCATTTTTTCCAGGTCACTTTTTAAGCCCTGCTCTGTGGTGGACCTCTTTCATGCTGTCTGTCATTGTCTTTAATTTCTTTACTTTCACTTCCCTACTGCTGTTCTTCATTGATGCCATACATACTTGGGGCTAACTTAAAGTAACTTGAGGATGGGGACTGTTTTCTATGCTTTATTGATATAACAGACAGATCACAACTGAGAAACCCTGTGTCTTTAGCGTAGCACCATAAAGCACCTGTTACATCAAGTCAGTGACTAGAGCTGAAACTTGATTCTGAAGTTTGCTGTTCCTATTTGCAGGTCCACTTCTAAGAATGTATTCTATAGACATATTTCACTAAGCACAGATTCACAAAACTCACGTAAGGATTATCGAGGAGGTATTTAAAAGTGAAAAATTGAGTCCAACCAAAATAACCTTCAGTAAAGAGAATAACTAAATTATAGTAGAGAAGCTCCAGATGCAGGCAATCACTGAGCTCAAGTGGCTGAGTTTTCCTACTCCCCATATTTTGGCTTCCCTTGCTTAGGGACTGGAAAAACCTCCATGCTATACTGTATTCATTTCCCCATTTACTAACCAGGGAACATTTGTTGTAGAACACTCTATATTTGACTTGAAACTTGATGGATGAGGGAGGAGTTTGAGATACAAAAGTAACATCCAATCTGAAAAAAAATTCCTGATAATTTAGTGATAATTCAAAGATGAGGCCAGTGTCAAAATCTCCCCTTTCACCCAAATCTATTCAAGTTGTCCCAATCCAAGCCCCCTGGGACCAAAGAGGTAGTAATATTTTTAAAAATTATTTTATTGTTCATTTATACTTGTCTGCGTTTACCCCCCACCAATACCCCCCACCCCAGCCAAACCCACCTCCTTCCCTTGCTTCCACCTCCCCCTTGGTTTTATCCATGTGTGTCTTTTATAGTAGTTCCTGAAAACTCTTCCACCTTTCCCCCATTATCCCTTCCCACCTCCCCTCTGGCTACTGTCAGATTGTTCTTAATTTCCATGTCTCTGGTTATATTTTGTTTGCTTTTTTCTTTTGTTGATTAGGTGTCTGTTAAAGGTGAGGTCATATGGTATTTGTCTTTCACTGCCTGGCTTATTTCACTTAGCATAATGCTCTCCAGTTTCATACATGCTGTCGCAGAGTAAGAGCTTCTTCTTTCTCCTGTGTAGAATTCCATTGTGTAAATGTACCATAGTTTTTTGATCCACTCATTTACTGATGGGCACTTAGGCTGCTTCCAGCACTTGGTTATTGTAAATTGTGCTGCTATGAACATTGGGGTGCATAGGTTCTTTTGGATTGGTGTTTCAGGGTTCTTAGGATATAATCCTAGCAATGAAATTGCTGGGTCAAAAGGCAGTTCCATTTTTAGCTTTCTGAGGAAATTCCATACTGTTTCCCACAGTGGCTGCAGCAGTCTGCATCCCCACCAACAGTGCTAGGGATCCCTTTCCTCCACATCCTCCCCAGTACTTGTTGGTTGTTGATTTGTTTATGATGGCCATTCTCACCAGTGTGAAGTGATATCTCATTGTGGTTTTAATTTGTATCTCTCTGATGGCTAGTGATGCTGAGCATCTTTTCAGAGGTCTCTGGACCCTCTGTATGTCCTCCTTGGAAAAGTGTCTGTTCAGGCCCTTTGCCCATTTTTTAATTGGGTTGTTTGTCTTCCTGGAGTGGAGTCATGTGAGTTCTTTATATATTTTAGAAATCAAACCCTTGTCCGAGGTATCACTGGCAAATATGTTTTCCCATACAGTTGGTTCCCTTTTTATTTTAATGCTGTTCTCTTTAACCATGCAGAAGTATTTTTAATGATGAGATCTCAATTGTTTATTCTTTCCTTTATGTCCCTTGCTCTAGGGGACATATCTGTGAAGATATTGCTGCGTGGGATGTCTGAGATTTTCCTGCCTATGTTCTCCTCTAGGACTTTAATGGTGTCACAACTTATATTTAAATCATTTATCCACCTTATATTTATTTTTGTGTATGGTGTAAGTTGGTGATCAGTTTTCACTTTTTTGCATATAGCTGTCCAGCTGTCCTACCACCATTTGTTGAAGAGGCTATTTTTACTCCATTTTATGCTTCTTTCCCCTTTATCAAATATTAATTGACCATAGAGACTTGGATTTATTTCTAGGCTCTCTATTCTGTTCCATTGGTCTATGTGTCTGTTCTTATACCAGTACCAGGCTGTTTTGATTATGGTGGCCTTGTAATACAGTTTGATATCAGGTATTGTGATCCCTCCTACTCTGTTCTTTTTCAAAATTGTTGCAGCTATTCAGGGTCATTTATGGTCCCATGTAAACTTCTGAAATGTTTGTTCTATATCTGTGGAATATGTCCTTGATACTTTAGGGATTGCATTGAATCTATAAATTGCTTTGGGTGACCAGAAATTCTAATTGGCACTTAAGTATTATTACTGGTGAATAAAAACAAAAATGAATTATTTAACAAGTTTACTTTGTTTAGGAAGAAAAAAATACTTTCAAACTGTGAGGTACCTGAGGGAGCAATACTTGTAGCATTTTTAGGAGTACAATGTCCTGAAAACCACTGGTTGGCAGTTAAAGGACTTTAACCTGCCTCTGTGTGCACTTTGTAAGGTCAAACCTATAGCTAGAACTATAGCCTTACTTTACATTAGCAATCTTCTGCCTCTCTCCCCCAGACATTCAATCTCTGATAAACTTTACATATAATCCACTAGTATTATAGAGCATTGACTCTGAATTCCCTGAAAGAGGAAAGGATTCATAGGAGATAGAGTTGAAGAAATCTGATGTAATAAATTGCCGAAGATATGAGTTCTGTCTGCAAAAAGTCCAGCCGTTGTTTAATATAGCAAGAGCGGTTTGTGCAACATTGATATAGTATGGCAGCCAAAGAGAGAGGACTGGAATGTGCATGCTTCAACAATGACAACTTCACTGTACTAGTCAGTGGGGGCAGTAGATGCTGTTGAGTGAGCATGTGTACTGTGTGGGTGTCACATTCAAAATGACTGAGCAAGAAGAGCAATGAACCTGCATCAAATTTTATCTTAAACTTGAACATTCCTCAGTGGGACCTATTTGGATGATTCAGAAGGCCACAGCTATGGGTGATTGGCAGCTTCATCACGGCAATGCACCCACTCATGCATCATGTCTCTTGCAGAGTTTTTTTGTGAAACATATCACCCAGGTGACTCAGCCCCGCTGCAACCCACATTTGGCATCCTGCGACTTCTGGCTTTTCCCAAAACTCAAATCACCCTTGAAAGAGAATAGATTTCAGACCATTGATGAGATTCAGGAAAATAGGATGGGGCAGCTTATGGCAATTGGGAGAACTGTGTGAAGTCCCAAGGTGCCTACTTTAAAGGGAACCGAGATGCCATTGTCCTATGTACAATGTTTCTTGTATCTTGTATCTTCTTCAGTGTTTCCATTTTTCATATTACATGGCTGAACTTTTACTTTTGACTTTATACATAGACTTCAGTATCATTTTAATTTTAAAGAAGGTTTTATCGCCATTGTAATTAAACCACTCAGAAAAGGCACCTAATTTTTAAAAGGCAGTGGACATGAGATAGGACAGTAAAAAGCTTGGAAAATTCTTTGGCATGTGGAATGGGGAAACAGACAGAACTGAACAAACTGGCCAAGCAATTCACAGCCAGGCACAGATGCTCTTCAGGGCAGAAGGCCCTGAGAGCCCAGCAGGGGGCACATCAGGAAAACAAGGACATCACCCCCAGGGTAACCTCTCCTCCTCTGGCCTTTCCTCCTTGGAGATAACATCTAGGCCTCAGTTTTGTTTTAGCTCCAGGCCTAGAAAAGCAGCAAAATCAGGTGGGTGATGCCAGAACCAAATGTAATGACTAAAGCCCCCCTGCCCTGCCACTGACCAATCAGTGGAGACCATGACCCTGAAAGGGCACACCTGGAGAACTGATGAACATTCCACTGAAACCCTCCCCTGGGACCTCCCCTAAGATTCCTACTTGCAAGAGAGAGAGAAAAGCCTCAAGACAAAGGACCCAGCATGCGCTGCTCGTCCTCTGGGGATCAGCTGAGCCATTTCCATTCCCTCTACTTCCCCCACTTCTTTCTTCACAGGCACGTGTCTCCTAAACTCTAATGCAACGGACAGGTGGCAGCTTGTCCCAGGCTGATTCCCTGAACCTGTCCCCAAAGTCCCCCTTTTTTTGACTTCCCAGCGAGTAAAGCAACCCAGCCTGGGCTCTCCTGTTGCTCCTTCTATGCAAAGCCCTTCCTTTGTTTCACTGTTTCCAGCTTTAATCAATGACTCCTCTTAGTCACCTGGACCTGTTGTGAAATCTTTCCTATGCCAAGAACCCACACACTACAGCTGGCCCTAGGCAGACCCACTCAGGGCCAGGCCCCTGTCCAGTAACAAATAATGTACTTAGCCCCCTTGTTCTCAAGGATTGGGAAGCTGGGTTGGGTTTGCGTGTGCAGAAAGGTACACACAGTGGCAACTCGCCCCATTCTTCGGTAGAAGTTGAGCTGTGGATAAGCATGCTAACAATAACCACAGGGATTTTCTCTGTTTTCATAAACTATTGATGTGCTTGATGTTTCCCCAGAAACCGGGCAGAAGACAACTATGCTGGATAGATGAAAGCTAATGACAGAAAGAGGGTTTCCAAAGTGTTGGCAAGGAGACTGCATTTGAGTCACAGCCCTAGGGATTCACCCCATCACATTTGTTTCCTTGGCCTTGGTCACTTCTAGCATTCTGTTCTGCCACTCCTTCACCAGTGTTAGTCACCCAACCCTCTGAACTGCATCCTTCTTGGGGCTTGTCTCTGCATCTTGCACTGAACAAGATACCCTGATAACCATTCCTATTTCTCAGTGCCTTTGCTCACTTTTGTGTGGTATGATTTCAAATCAAGTGAGCGTGGTGTACTGTTGGGTATTAACCATCTCATGTGGGCTTCAAAGTACAGAGATTTTCTGTTTCAGCTCTCCTTGCATACCCAGAACACCATGGAATGAGAAAAAATGATAACACAGTTGACCCTTGAACAGCGTGGGGCTTAAGAATGCCAAACACACACTGCCGCACAGTCGAAATTTAAGCGTAACCACAGTCGTCCCTCCACATACGTGGATTCCCAACTGTGAATGGAAAATACTGTTGACCTTTGAACACCATGAGTTTGAACTGCATGGGACCACAGATTTCAAACCTGTGCTGTTCAAGAATCAAGTGTATAATATTAAAAAGAACAGACCAAAAATGGTGTCACTTTTACTAAGCCCACCAACTCAATACCTAACCTAACTGCAGTTTCAGCCTCCTCTAGGAATGGACTTCTAATCAGTTTGGAATTTCCTGGTCATCACTTAGTGGAGCATTCTGCCTGAGAAACCGCCCCCACCTTCCCCTAGAAAAGGCAACCTTGCCTGGAAAAACCCACTCTTAACTTGCTGGCCCTCCTCTCTTTTTGCCTATGAAAACCTTCCATTTTGTGCAACCCCACTGAGCGCCCTTCTAGTTACTAGATGAGATGCTGTCTGATTCATGGATTGCTTAATAAAGCCTGTTAGATCTTCAAATTTACTTGGTCAAATTTTGTTCTTTAATGATAACTTTTTGGTTTCTTAGATCACAGTCCCCAAGAGGACATTCTGTTGACAAAGCATGTGTGTCCTGTTGAGTGTCATGTGCACCGTCGAAGGGGGTGGGACAATTGCTACATCATTTCAGTCCTTTCTAGAAGCAGAAAAGGCTCTGTGGAGTTAGGTTCATATTCTGGAAGCAAAAACTTCAAATTCATCTTCTGGCTGCAATAGAGGGGAGAGTGATGGTGATAATAAAGTGTTGTTTCTCTGAATTGCTACAGAATGCTTATTGCTAGAACCAATGTGATTCATTCAACTGTTATTTTTTAAATGTGCCAGACTCCACTGTGGCTTAGAGTTTTGCTTGTGCCTGCAGCTGATGGAACCCTGGCCCAGCGCCTCCAGTCCTCTGCTGGGGTCGGCTCACTCACAAAGAACGAGGGCTTTATTTCCAGGTTTTATTCATTCTTTAAAACAATTTTCACAGTTTGAAACATTAACTTATAGCTTAGCATTTACAGTGGTTAACTTCTATGATCTGTTTTCCATTTTGAAAAAAAAAAAAAAAACAGACAAAAACTCAGGCTCTAGAATCAAAACCATTCCACAGGAATGCTCAGGGTGAAGGGAGCTTTAGAAGTGCAAAATAAAGACATGGAATGCTGAGGGTATAACTTTTCAGGACATGTTTGGGGGGCAGTCTAATTTACATCTGGGTTTGACCATGGAGGCCTCTCACTGGGTATTTTCCATTTCTCCTTTTATGTGAAGATGTCCAGCCCTGATTTCTGACAAGCGGAGAGGTCTGGAAAGCAGGTAGTGAAAGAGGACACACAGACTCCAGCAGCTACCAGGTGCAGTGTTTCCGCTGATGCGCTTTGTATGTGACAGGAGAAACACATAAGCAGGTTACCCTAGACACCCTGATCTCTCGGGTTCTCCTCACCCAGCTTTTCCAGGGCGCTGGAGACCCACCGGTAGAAAGAACCTGTCCTGGCACAGGCCCGGCTCCTCTGCTGCCTGGGCCAAGAGCACAGGTGTGCACGTTTGCCCCTGTGTGTGCACAGGATGTGGCCTCAGGTGAGAACACTGATGTCAGGAGCTAGAGCTGCAAACCAGCTGTGCAGACCAATTACTCTCTTGCCTTTTGAGACAGGTAGTGCCTTCACAGCCCTGCTCGACATCACTTAGTTTCTGCCTGAGTACTCTGAAAGGTCTCTCCCTACCACTCTGGTTCCATTACTCAAGGAAGGACCGCATACCACCTTCTCCAGGCAGCTCCTTCTGCTGCATGGGAAGCAGAAAAGATGTGGGTGTTGGGGATGTGAAGGGGGGAAGAAAGAAGGGAACGTTCTAGCTCTCCTTTGTATGGGTGAATTTGCAGCTGAGGGCTGGGGACACAGCTAATAACCTCAGCCTCCACCAGTAATGGGGGTGGTACCTTCCATCTGTAGCTGAGAATATCGGAAAGAGAAAAGATAATGGAAAATAAACACAGGCTTGCTTTAGAGCTTGCCAAATGGAAGCTGGGATGGGGAAACTTTCAGGTAAACATGCTAACCAAACCTGAGAGAAGAAGGGCCAAGGCCAGCTGTGATCCCGTTCCCAATTTTACCTGGAGCCCAACACCCCAGCAGGTTTTATCAGTTTCGCATAATCGGTATAGCGCAGGTTGCTTTCAGATCGCCAAAGAATCCTCACGCCTGTCAAATTGGTTGGAGAGCCCTAGGCACACTGTGGGCTTCATTTGATCACGTGACTGTGAGGTAGGTGAGCTGCAAGTGCTCCTCTGCCCAGCTGGGAGAGAGTGAGGGCCTGACTTGAGGCATGAAGGGTTAGAGATTTAGGGGGACACGTTAGAAGCCTGAACTGACTGACCCTCGTTGTATCACCCGTGACACAGGCCCAGCCTTCGCAGTGCTTGTCAGGAGGCCTTCTGGGGGGCAGATGCTGCCCACAGCGAAGAAGACCTTTCTCCTGATACCTGCCTAAGTTGGGGCCACAGGAGAGATAAATTCAATCAAAGTTGGATTATGAGGGGAAGAGAAAGGTGATTTTCTCCCTTTTCCTTGTTCCCAATGCTGGTTCAAGAACAAATTAAGCTCTTCTCCCTATAGCTCCAGGCCATGGGAAGCTCTTGCTCCTCCCTGAGCCACTCGCTAAAGCACAGTGGCACCCCTCAGTCTGTCCCTTCCTCTGTCTCAGGCAGCAGGCTGTCTAAATGCCTCACGTTTTTTCCCAACACCTTCCACAGCACAGGGTTGGAAGGCACAGCCGAGCAGAGAGCAGCACCGACGGCTTGTGCCAGTGCCGGCTGCCCACCTGATCTGGAGGGCGCTGGCCTCTGACATGGGGACACCTTCAGTGGCTATCCCCTGGCCTGAGCAGAGTGTGGGAAGCAAGCAGCCAGTGTTTGCACTGTGACATTGGTTACGGGCTTCCACACTGCAGCCACGCAAAGCGCTCTTTGCCCTGAATTTCGTGCAGTGCAAGAACTGTCTTTGTTCAATCCACAGTCCTCAGCTCCATGCAGTTAACTTTGTTCACATCCAGCAGTCCCATCACAAATGGGCAGCTGTGGCAGGACAATGGGAGGCTCTCAGCATGGACTGCTATGTTTGCTACTTTCATCAGAAAAGAACATTTTTCTCTTGAGGTAGGAATGTAATTGGGGCTCAACTTGGCTAACACTCAACGTCTTGTAGCTCGATCTCCTCAGCTGTGTTCTCTGCAACACAAAAGACACGTCAATGAGTTGCAAGTCAACCATAAACTTGTGTTTATGGTGAGAACAAGGTAACATGGGCCACCTCCGGCCATAAAAGCATAAATTGATTATCACAAGGCCCAGAGAGTTACCTTTGAGCTTGTGTCTTCTCTTCCTCTGGAATTTATATGCACACTTATTACAAACCCACATGAGGCTAATTAACACTGCAGCCACAGCAGCGAGTAAAGCAAGGAAGACAGCGACAAAGTGGAGGTCTTCATAGAGGATCTCTATAAGGTGGGGGGCGGGGAAGGGGAAGATAAGTCTCTTTTAATGTCATGGAGTCAGCCTCCCATACACTTGCAGTCAGAGGGGCACCAGGGTCTGTCTTACCTGACACATGCAGCACGATGGTGCCAAACTGGCTGCTCCCCAGGTGCTCGGTCACCGTGACAACATAGTAGCCAGAATCCCTCACACCCACGCTGAAGAGCTGGATGGAGCCATTGTCAAAGGTGCCAACTCTGTCCTTGTGGCTTTGGGAGATGTTGGCCTGGGCCCCCGGCTTCCACTCCACGATCTTCTGCACTCCCCAGTTGGATGTATACTTCCATTCGATGGTGGGGACGCCGTGGCAGGAGTATTCCACCGACAGCAGGATGTCTTCTTTCACTGTAGCGTTGATGGTGGACTGGGGGATGTACAGGGACACGCCCTGACCTGCAGGATGGAGCGCTAGGTGTGGGGCAACTTATAGGAACTCAGTGGTATTAATTTCCTGTAATTCATTAATTTACTTAGCAAACATTTCTTAAGTGCCTATTGTATGCCGGGCTCTCTTCTAGGCTCTGGTGCTAATGCTACAGTGGTGAATGTTATGGTATAAATGTTTATACCCTGCCCCTCAAATTTCTGCATTGGAACACTAACCCCCAGTTTGGTTGTATTTGGAGTTGGGCCTAGAAGGAGTTAATGTTAAATGAGGTCAGGATGGTATGGCCCTGATCCAACAGGATTAAGGTCTTTATAAGAGGAGACACATGAGAGCACATTCTCTCCCCAGGGGCTCACGTGGATGAAATACAGTGTGAAAACACAGCAAAAAAGTGGCTGTCGATAAGCCAAGAGGAGAGCTCTCACCAGAAACCATGCCTGCCAGCACCTTGATCTTGGACTTTCCAGCCTCCAGAACTGTGAGAAAATAAATTTCTGTTGCTTATGCTCCCCAGTCTGCAGTATTTTGTATGGCAGCCTGAGCTGACAGACAGTGAACAAGAAAGACACACAGTTACTGTTTACGGTTCCCTGGAGCTTTCATTCTGTAAGAAGACACACAAAGGCTAACGGAACCAACAAGATCATCTTAGATAGCAACAAGTGCTTAATAAAACAGGGCACTGGTGCCCAGTGGGGATGGAACTGGTCAACACCACTACAGAGAAGGGTCATGGATGTTCTTGCTCAGCAAATGACTTTTGAAATGAGACCTAAAGGACAGGGAGGAAGAGGAAGCAGCCAGATAATGACCAGGGAGGAGTGCATTTCAGGCAGAGGGAATGACCACAAAGCCTGTGAGGTGAGAGTGAGCACTGCTGAGCTTGTGGGGCAGAAAGACGGCCTCTGTGCTAGAGCACAGTGGGCTGTGGGCAGAGGCGAAGAGACAAGGTGGGAGAGACAAGATTGGCAGGACCCAGGTCATGAGGTGAAGGTCAGGGGTGAAGTTTGTACTCAAAGGTAATGGAAGGCTATAGGAAAGTTAAGCAGGAGCATGACATTCTCCATTAAGCTTAAGAATGTTTGCTGTGGAGAATGTTCTGGGAGCGAGGGGACCAGAATGGAAGCAGGAAGAGCAGTTGGGTGGCTGCTGCAGGGGACTGGGTAAGAGAGGGAGATGTAACCTTGGAAAGAGTGAATAGGGGTCTGATTTAGGGCATGTATTTGGAAGTAGGGAGGACATGGTGACAAACTAGATACAGGGGTAGGCGAGGCAAAGAGGTTTCTGCATGAGATGGGTAGATTAATAGGAGTGCCATTGGCTAAAGTTACATATATGTTGTTACATCATATTAAGTAGGTACCAGGCATAGGCCCTATGCTAACTGCTTTACCAAACACATCATTCATTAGCTTCACAAAACCTATTGCATTTCTATAAAAAATTTACATATAAGCAACCTCAGGCCCTGGCCAGTGTGGATCAGTTGGTTGGCATGTCATCCCACACACTGAAAGCTGGGTTCGATACCTGGTTGGGGTGTGTACAGGAGACCAGCTAGTGACTCGGGCAGGATTCAAGCTTTGGGCCTGTCCCTTGCTTTCTACCTCTGCTTCCCGTGAGCCCTCTCATTCTTTGGGTGCCCAGTTGCCTGGGGCTCCTGCCGTGTGGCTCTAGGTAACCACACCTGTTACTCTTCCAGGCCTTTCTCACTGTCCTCTCCCCTCAAGCCCATCGCACCTGTGCTGCTCCCTAAAACCTGGCTCAGTGACTGGAGATAATCTGATCAATTCCACGCTGAAAAATTGGAATTAATGGCTTTTAAGAGTTATATCTACCAAGTAACAAAAATATATTTTCTCCCTGACACTGTATTTTAAAAAATGTTAAACACACAGAACTTTTGAAGATAAGTACAATTAATATCTATATACCATTCCCTACATTCACCAATTATTAACATTTGCTTTTTCTCTTTTTCTCAGGAAGAAAGCAGAGGTCAAATTCCAGGATAGCCCATAGAGGGCAGGAATTATGTGTTTTCTTCATCTCTGGGCCCGCTGTACCCAGCACAATGCCTGGTATAGTTGCTGGTCAATAAATGATTGCTGAGTGGACGAGTGAGTGAATGACCAAACATTTATAGAAGCAATAAGGAGAATGAGTCATTCTGGATAAAACTGTTGTTACTTGGGTAGTTAAAAAAAGTTAGTCACGTCTAAAAGCCAACAAGCATATAAAAAAGAACTATAGTCGAAGCTTTTTGTGCCAGTTACTCTATTATATACTTACTACGTACTTTACAACCCTTGTCTCTTATTTTTTAAATGAGAGTCAGCAACACGCCCACATAGCTGGAAACATCAAAGGTGGGATCTGAATGCAGTCTGTCTGATGCAGGACCCGTGTTTGTCCCACTCTACTTGGTGACTATCATTTATATCTATTTATATTTTCTGATTTCTCTAACCTCAAATATGAGCAGTTGAAATAGTGATTTCTGTAGGATCTGGAACACCCTACTTAGAACGAGTGACAAATCTGCATTGTCACGTATGTGTGTCCCATATACATTCCATGCTAACTGCTGATCAAGGGAGCCTGCCAGCCTTAGGGACCTGCATTCGAGCCTTTCAGTGACTTTGGCCCAAGAAAGAGCAAAACTGAGAAGCAAATAAAAATAACAAGCCTGAATTTCTCAGATGCTGATGTAAAAACAAACAAACCAATAAATAAATGCATCCACTTTAAAATGCAGCCTGAGCTGCCATGCCAGAGGAATGCAGGCCTCCAACCTCTGGGACCTTGGGGGCTAGGTGGAGAGAGGCAAAGGGGGAAAAGTTAGGACAACTTTAATAGCATAAACAGTAAAATATAACTTAAAGAAAATGTTTGGGATGTTAAAACAGGGCAAAATAACCTTTGGACTGGATCTAAAGCAACACTGTGCCACAAAGAACTGTTTGCAAAGATAACAAGAAAGCAGAAATATGACCACCTGACTGGAAATTAAAAACACTCTTTAGAAGTAACTTCACTGTGTTGGTTTATCTGCACCAACAGAAAGGTCTTCCTTCTATTAATGTAATTGTTCCTCTTCCCCTTCCCATACCCCTTGCCACTGTCTCCCAGTTGGAACAGTGTTTGGATTTCTGCCTGAACCAGTGCTTCCCACCTAGTTGTTATTTTTTGGTCTCAAATAAATGCTTGTTGCCTCTTACTCTGGCCTTTTATTTTCAGGTTTAACACTGATACAGCTGTGAACTGACCAACTGGTTTGCATTGGTTGCTGTATTTTCTCTTGACCAGAAAAACTTCCTCCTGATCAGACAAACAAACCAGGTATTTAACTAGGTTTTAGGAACAAAGTTTCTCCTCCTGTCAATCTACCACATATAATTAGAAATAAAAGATCTGCAGCAAGGAGAACTAACAGCTCCAAGAGTTTAAAGGCAAACTGCTTGTCAGCTATTTAAAAAGTTATATTAACGAGTAGCCACCTCTACACCTCATGCTAACATCATTCCAGAACAAGTCCAGAGAGACTTACTGACTAGACCAATATTCAGACCTGGCTCAAAAGCTCTATTTGAGGAGGTCCGTTCAATAAATCAGATTCTACTTATAAAATCGATGCCAAGCAGCTGTTAACATGGATAAGCTTTGTAAGAACAAGGAAAGATGTGTATGATATGTTAGTAAGTTAAAAAATAAATTTACAAAACAGCAGGATATGATTTATTTATATTTGTGTAAATATGTGCTAATTTGTAGAAAATGTTAGATTAATATATGCTAAACTGTTAACAGGAATTGCTCCTTAGAGATTAGATGGCAACAGAATTTTATTTTATAAGTTAAACGTTTATGTAATTTTGTACTTTTTTATACTTACTCATTAATTTTTTAAATATATTTTATTGATTATGCTATTACAGTTGTCCCATTTCCCCCTTCACTCCCCTCCACCCTGTACCCCCCTCCCACCACGTTCCCCCCCTTTAGTTCATGTCCATGTGTCATACTTGTGAGTTCTTTAGCTTCTACATTTCTCATACTATTCTTGCCCCCCCCATCTATTTTCAACCTACATTCTATGCTACTTATTCTCTATATCTTTTCCCCCTCTCTCCTCCTCTACCCCCCCTACTTCTAGCCCTCCATGTGCCCTCCATTTCTGTGGTTCTGTTCCTATTCTAGTTGTTTACTTAGTTTCTTTTGGTTTTGCTTTAGGTGTGGTTGTTAATAATTGTGAGTTTGCTGTCCTTTTACTATACATGTCTTTTCTTTATCTTCTTTTCTTAGATAAGTCCCTTTAGCATTTCATAAAATAAGGGCTTGGTGATGATGAACTCCTTTAATTTGACCTTATCTGAAAAGCACTTTATTTTCTCTTCCATTCTAAATGAGAGCTTTGCTGGATAGAGCAATCTGGGATGTAGGTCCTTGTCTTTCATGACTTGGAATATTTCTTTCCAGCCCCTTCTTGCCTGTAAGGTCTCTTTGGAGAAATCAGCTGACAGTCTGATGGGAACTCCTTTGTAGGTTACTGTCCCCTTATCTCTTGCTGCTTCTAGGATTCTCTCCTTTGTTTTTACCTTAGCTAATGTAATTATGATGTGCCTTGGTGTGTTTCTTCTTGGGTCCAAGTTCTTTGGGGCTCTCTGAGCTTCTTGGATTTCTTGGAAGACTGTTCCCTTTGCCAGTTTGGGGAAGTTCTCCTATATTATTTGTTCAAATAACTTTTCCACTTGTTGGTCCTCCCCTTCTGGTACCCCTATAATTCGGATGTTGGAACGTTTAAAGGTGTCCTGGATGCTCTTAACCTTTTCTTCAATTTTTTGAATTCTTATTTCATCATGCTTTCCTGCTTGGTTGATTCTATCTTCCTTCTGGTCCACTGTGTTGTTTTGAGACTCAGATTCCTTCCTTTCACTATTGGCTCTCCTCCGCATATCTTCCTATATCTCTTTTATGGTAACCTGCATCCTTTCATCCAAATTGCACCCAAAGTCCACCAATTCCATGAGCTTTCTGATCACCAGTGTTTTGAACTGTGCATCTGATAGATTGGCTATTTCTTGGTCGCTCAAAAGGATGAGTCCTGGGGAACTGATCTGTTCTGCTGGAAACATGTCTTATGTCTTTCCCTATCTCTCCTATTATTTTTTTTTTTCCTTTCCGGTCTGGTTGCTCTTGTTATGGTGGGGGGCTGGGCAGCCTAGTTGCTAGATTGTGACGTTATATGTGGGGGCGGGGGTGGGAGCAGGGACGAGAGGGAACGATGGCAACAGTTCCGTTCTCCTGGACTCAGACACTTCTCTGGGCTCCTGGGCTGCGAGCTCTGCCCTGGTCCACAATCGCTGCCCCACTGATTCCCCCAGCTGCTGCTTGCATACTCAGGGATCACCGCTGCGTTCTTGCGCCCCAGATGGCTGTCGAGCCAATTTTGTGCCAAATTTCCCCTGACCTCTGCGCACCGCCGACCCACGCCAGCCCCATGCCCGCCCGGCTCATTGTCCCCTACCAGTCTGGATGTACGGGTCTACTTCAACTTCTTGGCTGTCTGACTTCCATTCAGATAAATCCTCTGACAGTTCTGAGTGATATTATGACTGTAAATTATTGTTGTTCTATTCTTGGTTGTGCGAGGAGATACGGTGAGTCCACCTATTCCTCCATCTTGCCGGAAGGAAACTCCTCATTGAATTAATTTTAAAAAATGTATTTTAAAAAATCTTTTTAAGTGTACCTGATTAGAACAACCAATCTGGTGGGCAAAGCTTAAAGAAAAGTTTGGTTTAAAAGTTTACCTTGCTTCTCATTTTCACTTGAATTTTATGTGAAAAGCAGAGGAAAAATACATTCTACCCATTTCCCAGATAGATGAAGATGCCTCCTTTAAGGAAGAAGTCATAGAACTGAAGATTTTAGCAGGGCTGAAGTCCCTAGAACCTGAATCCAGAAGCGTCCTGAAAGCCTGATTTTTGGGGCTTAGTGAGAAGTAATCAGAGAAATTATCAGGCAGGTGAAACCAGATTCCAAGCAACAGGCTGGAATACTGGGGTGGGCAAAGTAGGTTAATAGTAAATAATACAATAATTAATACATAAATAATACTATAAGAATAAACTATTTTGTGTACCCATAACTGTAAACCTACTCTTGCCCACCCTGTATAATTTAGCAGATCCTTGAATAACATCATTTCATTCAGTGTTGTTTAGTTATAATGTTGATGAGGAAAAAAACTGATCCTGGCCAGGGCCACCGTCTGTGTGGAGTTTGCACGTTCTCCCCATGTCTATGTGGGTTTTCTCTGGGCCTTTTATTTTCCTCCCTCACCCCTGCAGTGTGCACGCCAGATGAATCGGCACATCTGCCTTATCCCCGTCTGGGTGAGTGTGGGTGTGAGTGGTTCTGTGATGGGTGTCCTGTCCTGGATGGGTCCTACCCTGCACCCTGAGCTGCTAGGATGGGCTCTGGCCACTATGAACCTGATGTGTTTGGGTCTTTATTTAGAAGTTTTGTGAAGTTTTTGTTAGAAGTATGAACCTGACCCTGACTTATATCAATTAGCCTAGGGTAAAATTGATTTCGTCATAATATTGTTTTGCTTAAAGTCTCAGTTTCCAAGAACCTATCAACGATGGTAAGTCGACTTGTATTTAGAATGGTTCCTTATTCCTTTTCTTACAAATAAATTACAGAGGTAGTGTTTTGCTGCTTTTAAAAATTTATTTTTAAGAAAGATATATTTCCTGAAATCATGACAAAGGTCAATGTGGTTCAGGACAGAATTCTGGTGGACAAGAGTACCAATGAATGGTGAGACAGATATATCGCTGACGTGGTCTCTGAGTTTAATGAATCGTGGAGGAGACCCACTAATCAGAACATTTCCACCCACTGCTCTGGAAAGCTCTATATCAAAATTGTGTGATCATCAGATGCAGCTGAGAGCCAGGAAATAAGTATCATCATTGTTGTCATCATCCTTGTAAAGTCTGGAAGCAGCTAAACTTGGAATCAGAAAGTTAGGGTTCAGGAGTCCTGATTTGGAAAGCTGCGGGAGTGGGTGGTAGAGTGCTGAATCCCCTACAAAGGGATGATTCCCGGGGGCAGTGAGTGCGGTGGAGACACCTGATGCAGGATCCACAGGTGTTCAACCCTGGTGTCTCCTTGCCATGAGACCTGGAGAAAGTGCCTTCACTTCTGGGAGCCTCAGGGTCTTCCACTTTAGAATGAGGCTGGAAAACATCTGGGAGGAAGCCAAGGATGAAGACACACGTGAGCCTGTGAGGATGAGGGACACGAGTGGAAGGCCCAGCAGGGCACAGCACTTTGAGCTGGTCCAGGAGCTGCAGCCCCTATCACTGGCTCCTCTCACATCAGTGCTGTGTCACTGGCCTCAGGGTGACCAACCTTCCTGGTTTGCCTGGGACTGAGGGATTTCCCAGAATGTGGGAGTGCCACTGCTAAGTCATGGGCAAACCAGGACAGTTGGTCATCCTACCTGAGACTTAAAGAAATGTTGAAGAGCAAAGAGTAAACCCCAAGGTATACAATAGCTGATTTCTAAGGAGCCCACGGGTCTCAGCAGGGGTGGGTGCAAGATAGCCAGCTCCAGGTAAGCTGAAGGTGGATGAAAGCCATATCTCCCTTAACCCTCTGGCTCTGAACACATCTCCTGTGGGTCAGAACTCCTACTGTGTCCCTATTTTAGTGGGGGCCTCCCACCAGTCATCAGTGAACCCAGCCTGCATGCACCACACTTCCTCCCCAGCGGGACATTGGCACAGGTGCTGGCCTGGAGAATATTATTATCCCCATTTTACAGAGGACCAAATTCTGGCTTGAAGGAGCTGGGCAAGAGCAGAGACACTCATTTAAGCTGAGGCTAGAAGAGTAGGATTTTAAAACCTTGGACAAGGGAGGAAGCACCATCCCAGCTGAGAGAACAGTGAACCTACCAGGAGCCATGGTGGGTCCTCAGGTTTGGGACCTGGTGACTAAAAGGTCAGGCTGGCTGCAGCATGAGGAATCTGAAACAGGCTTAGGGTTACCCGAAGAAGGTCTTCCTTGAGCACGGAGGACACAAGACGATGGTGTTTGAATAGAGGAATTGCAGGACCTGAACTTGGCTCCAGGAAGGGCAATCTGGCAGCAGAATTTGTTATCATTTATACACGTCACCTGCACTACCTTGAGCCCACCACACATGCTTGTCCTATGTACCTTTAGGAGAACCTCTGGCTGGAGCCCAATCAGTTCAGAACAGCTGGGGGTAGCTTTACCTGGGCCTGAACTGGGGAGCAGATAGGGGGCAGCAAGAAGTGCACATGTGATGGTAGACTGTGGGATCTTTGCTGGAAGAATCATTTCCAATCCATCTCAGAAACCCCAGAGGCCAGCAGAGGGACTGGCACTTTGTAGATGCTCCCAATATACTTATATGAATCCTTGTGGGACATTTGGTCCTGTCCAAAATGTCCACAGAGACATTTGGTCCACACTGAAAGGTCCTTAATATTTGACCCGGTACCCAAAGGTCCATGGAGACATTTGGTCTGTAGTTAATGAAACATAAGTCCTGCTCTTCTGTAATATTTGAACCCCAACCCATCTAACCCCACATACCATGATCAGCTAGGATAACGAGGTGAGAAGGGTTGTTACTGGCAATTTAGCCACAATGCAATTATTAGAGCAATAAAACACAATAGTATTTATTATAAATCCTATAAACCAAAAGTAGAAATAAACATCATGGGCCCTTTGAACCCAGGGATATTTTTGACAGGACCAAATGTTTGATAACTGTATGAGTGAGTGAGTGAGTGAGTGAGTGAGTGAGTGAATGAGTGAATGAATGAATGAATGAATAAACAGCCTGTCAAACTGTTGCTGAAGGAGTAATGGGTCTGGTTGAGGGAAGTGCTGGCAAGACCCCTTTCCCAGCCCCAAGTCTGCTGAGAGTTAAATAGTTAGGAGGGGAATTGGCAGTTTTACACAACTAAAATATCCACGTCCCTGCTCACTGCTGCCATTCTTACAACAAGTGAGCTTGGAATTCTGGAAACACAGCTATGGATAGGAAGCCAGCAGAGCACCCCCAAATAATGGTTCTTGGTTTTAGATGCCATGAACAGTGTTGATGACTGACTCTTGCACATAATTTTTAGGGTACCTATCCCTCCTGTTAGCCCAGGTATTAACCTGCACCCTAAAGTCTGAATACTCAGCTCGTCTCTGAGGGAGCTCCCACCGTTTAATGGCCTTGGGATGTCGCACAGATGTCAAACAAACCTAAACAAGATAGGCAGATGGAGGTTTAGATAGAGGCTGGCAGGCTGCTCCCCTCATCAAGTTCCTCTGTTTGTACCCCAACCAGGAAAATCACTCCAATATAGCAATAGCCACTATTTCTATTGGTAACACCCATTAGGTGCTTGCTGTCATACACAATGAAACCAGGCTAGGGAAGTTGAATGACTTGGCCACTATCAAACTGGTAAAGACAAAGAGGTTGGATAATATTGTGTGGTCAGGAGTGTGCAAAAGTGATACTCAAACATTACTATGTGGGCAGTAAATGGGTGTAACCTGCTTTATCATGGGCAACATGATAAAATCTAGAGAATTATTTACATAGCACATACCTCTTGACCCAGAATTCCACTTTTAGGGACTTACCCTATTAGTAGTAAGGGCACGTAGATGCAAAGATATAGGTATAGGTATTGTCACTGAAGCACGGTATAGTCAACTGTAGTAACAAAAGGCTAGAGACAACCTATGTGTCCATTGGGAAAGAAAACTGTTTCTTACTTAACTCACAACACTTATGACACTAGCACGACCTGGAGTCAGCAGAGACTCCACAGGTTAAGGGTTCTGTCCCACAAGACTGCCCCCACTTCAATGCCAATCACAAGTACTGGCTTCTTGTACTTCTGACCAACTGGCTACACGTTAGGGGTTCCCATGACCCTTCCCTGAGGTTTGATAATTTGCTAGAACAGCTCACAGAACTCAGGAAAGCACTGCACTTACTATTACCAGTTTTCTGTAAAGGATACAACTCAGGAGCAGCCAGATGGAAGAGGCATGAGGCCAGGTACATGGGGAGGGGTGTGCAGCTTCCATGCCCTCTGTAGGTGCATCTCCCTCCCAGGACCTTGATATGTTCACCCACCCAGAAGCTTTCTGAACATCTTCAGTTTATGTGTTCTTTTTTTGGGGGGTGGGGGAAAGTTCCATTACATATGAATGACTGAATGAAATCATTGGCCATTGGTGATTAACTCAATTCCCAGCCCCTCTGCCTTCAGGGCCCTGGAGGTCAGGGGGGTGAAGATGAAAGTTCCAACCCTCTAAACACATGGTCAGTTCCTCTGCCAAACAGCCCTCAATCTTCCAAGAGTCTCCTCATTAAGAAACAAAGCCACACTCCTATCACTCTGGCGATTCCAAGGGTTTTAAAAGCTTCGGGTCAGGAACTGGTCACTCAGACCAAACATTATAGCAGAAGATGTTTATCACTCAGGAAGCTACCAGGAGCTCTGTGTCAGGAACCAGGAGCAGAGACCATCTTTCTTATTACATCATAACAAGTTAAATGAATGATCAATATTCATACTATGAATTATGAATGTTCATACTTCAATATGCTATAGAGACATTAACAGCTAGGTAGGTCTATATGCATTAGTATTAGATAATCTCAAAAATAATGAAAATGAATAGAGCACAACAGTGTGCAGGGAATGTTTCCATTTGAGTCAAGTAATGCATGTCGCACACACACTTATCCATGTAAACACACAGAACACGGCTGCATGGGCACACTGACAGCCAGGAGCTGTGGCTATCTTTGGGGAGGAGGCTGGCTACCAGGAGTGGAGGAAAGCCTTACATTTTCTACAGAAAATGAACAGTTGGAATATTTTAGAAGTTTGTGAATGATATAACAAATAAGAACAGCATGATCCTAAAAATAAATGCATGCCAACACTGGGTCTGAGCCCCAGATTCTTCATGTTTGAAAATGTTAGTAATTCATATTTACACAATCAACAAGGTACTTAACAAACATTGTCTCCACCCGTGAAGCAGGCAGGAAACTTGCATTATGAAATTATGCTTTTTGCTTCACAGGTACTTGCCTATCTGATCACTGAGAAAACTATTACCAGTTCATTATAAGGAATACAACTAGGAACAGCTAGATGGAAGAGATGCATAGGACAAGTGTGCAAACCGACACTCAGGCATAAGTGCCCAAGTCCTATGTTGCCAAGCAGAAACTCAGAGCTGAGACTGGAACTCAAGTCTTTTCGTTTCTCCACAGTTGCCTCCAATAAGAGAAGGCACTTTGAGTGTAGAGGTGAAATTTCCCACTTATTTTATGTTTCCCAAAAGAGCATACTGCTCCGTGCTGGTAAAGACTTGGGAGAGAGATGAGATAAGAAGCAGGAGTCTAGACCGGGCTTTCCAATACAGTAGCTGCTAGGCACACAGCTGTTGAGCACTTGAAACAGGCCAGTCCAAACTGAGATGTGCTCTGAGTGTAAAGTACACATCGGATTTTGAAGGCCTAGTCCTTGGCATGTTAGAATGTAAAATAGCTCATTCATAATCTATAAATCGATTACATGTCAAAATGGCAATATTTTGGATATATTAAACAAACAAGATATATTAAAAGTAAAAAAATAGGTGAAATTAATGTGGCCACTAGAAAATTTAACATTACTTGTGGCTTGCATGAGTGTCTCGCACTATATTACTCTTGGGACACCAATTTAGACTATCACTCCTCCACCCTTTTGTAAAATACACATGCTGTCCCCTTGAGGTTATTCCATTCTCTCCCCTTCTCTACAATGTGAGTGCTCTTTCCCCTGGTTCCAGCATCTCCATGGAGAATCCATCCAGGACCTGCTTCTACAAGAACATTCTCTATCTATCTGCTTCAGCCTCCAGTAAAGCAGCCTGCTCTGACCACAACCTTCTTTCCCTCCTGTTTAATGTTCATCCTGTCCCATTGGCCTCCTCCATCCTTTGGCCCGATTCCCTCTGCTTTCCTCAATCCTCACTGCCCTTCATATTCAGCCTTGGTTCCAAGGCCATCATGTCTTAAGCAGTCCTTCCAATTCTTTAATCTCCGTTGGCCTCTGTCTTCTCATCAAATTTGCTTGGCAAAATCCTAACCCTGGATCAACCACTCTCCATTTCCTCTCTGCCCGAACCTGAGCAGTCAATGTTGCAGAAGAATGTCCACAGCAGACACTCCCCAGAACAACAAAGTCCATTATTTCCAGTGCACATTCAAGAATTCAAGAGATCCCTCCATACTGCCAATCTTACTACTTTTTTAATGTAAATTTACTCTTTTTTTTTCACAATTACTAAAATAAGATTTCCTCCATCTCTTAGGACCTACAAGTTCTTCCTCATTCTCAGTAGACAACCTTTCCCTCCTGGGACACCTGCTTGAAACAGCCTTGTGGCTTCTGGGTCACCACACTCACCTGTTTTTTTTCCCAGCTCCTCTGATGGTAGAGTGGACACTCAGCAGGCTTCATGAAAGCGCAGCTCCACCCTTGTTCCCAGATGCCGAGCAGGCACACCTGCCTGTGGGAGCAGAGGGTGGCAGAGGAGGGCAAGATGCTGGCTGGGAAAGCCCCAGGAGGGCCACCCCATGCACACTGCTTGGAACCAAAAGACCAGGTTCTATTCTGCCTGCACACACCCTGGTTGGGTGATTGCACAAATCCCTTTACCTCTCTGGCCCACCATTTTCTCATTTGTAATTAGGGATCATCATGGCTTGGCTGTCAGTGGGTCAATAAAAACACAAACTAAAAAATATGTGAGAGAGCTTGGCAGCAAGCACAATGCCAGGCCACGAGATTTGAATCCAGTCTCATTTTATTCAATGAGCACCTGGGAACAGAAGCCAATGGGACTAACATTTGCGCAGCACCACCTCAGTGTCACGTGCTCCATGTGGGGGTTAATTTGGTGCCCACCAGCTCAGCCCAATCTTTTCTCTGATCCCCCGCAGATTGGGTGGTTTGCACGAAGGAATGGGTGAGTTAAGTAATTCAGTTTGCCCCCTCCATCCTCTCCAATGCTATGACGTCGTATTTCTCAACATTTAGCTGTATCGGAATCCCCTTAAACCCTTATTAAAACACAATTGCTGGGCCTCAGCCTCAGTTTCTAATTCAGTAGGTCCGGTATTAGGCCCCAGAGTTTGCATTTCTAACAAGTTTCCAGGTAATGCTGCTGCTGGTCCCAGAATCACACTTTTTGAACCTCAGCAGTAATGATTCTGCAAGAGCTTCAGGCAAAGGGGGCACTGAGGGTGCTCCCAGCATCCTTACAGGCCAGTCCCTCCTCTCCTTCTCCAACACTGGTAATGCCACTTCTGCAAGGAGGGACCAGCCTCTGCTGCAGAATTTCTCATCTTGGGGAAGGGAAGACTTGGGACACCCGGTTACTGTCAGAAAGAGGACCAGGGGTAAAGACTGAAAGGATAATGGCTCTGGTGGACAGAATTGAGGCAGTGTGTGTACAACGGGTGCATTCAGAGACTGTGGAGTCAGACAGACTGCTGTTCAGAATTTGGGTCTGCCAGTAATAGTTGTGTGACCTGGGATAAAGAATTTCTTTCAGTCTCAGTTACCGTATCTATGAAATAAATATGGTAAGTCCTTACTTAATGTCAATGATAGGCTCTTGGAAACTATGACTTTCACTGAAGTATAAAGAAACCAATTTTATCATAGGCTAATTGCTATAAATAAGAGTTGAGTTCCTACAGCATAGTTCTGGTCACAAAAGTCAGCACTTCTAAATAAAGACCCAAAACTCTTCTAATATTAAACACTGAAATGTGAGCTATGCACATGTTTAAAAAGATTAATAAAAACAAGTACAATTATTCTTTCCCAGCCTGTGGTTTTTACTTTAGGGTCACAAGTGGCAGAATGAAGTTGAAGTGAGACAATATGTGTAAGGAGATTATCAGTTTCTAACAGTTGGTAATTTCTCTGTAAATATTAGCTATTATTAAGAATTCTATGAAGATGTATTGAGCTGCTTACTGAGGTAGTGAACACCCATTCTCAGGGTGTGGGAGTGGCAGCTGGAATTATACCAGGGATTGAAGCAGTAGACCCAAAACTGGAGTTGGAGGGTTGGGTAGAAGAGGCTGCTTCTTCTAGCTCAAATCACTTAGTAGGTAGGGAAATCGAATGAGTATTTTTTAATCTGTGATTCCCTTACCCGAGAGACTGGATGACCTGAAATTCTGTCCTGTGGAATTCCTTCTGGAATCTTTTCCACCTTAAGCAAAAGCCACCCTTGCTGGAAAACTGAAGTCTTCTGAATGGCCACAGGCTACGATCAAGTCACTGCCATGTTTCTATTCAGATGCCAAGGAAGCTACACAGAGGTAGTTGCCTGGCCCTGCACAACATTGTGGGGTGGGGCACTGCTGGGTTTGCCCTCTGCAGAGCTGGGCTAAGGTCTTAGTCAGGCCTGGGCCAGTGGCCAGCCTGGGAAACTGGAAGATTGGAGCCTTCTCAGACACTTCTGCAGAAACGTATGTGGAACTGGAGGACAAAGGAAGAAATGAGGTAGTGTGACCTCCCAACATTTCTCCTGGGAGGACTTTACAGGATGTCTGAGGGCACTTGGAAGAGAGGTTTAGAGTGATCAAAAGATAATTCAGGCACATACATGACTGGGTAGCATAGTTAGAGTTATTTTTTTCAAACAACAAGGCCTTCCGGCCAAGATGGGGGTGTAGGTAGATACATTGTACATCCTCACACAACCAAAAGAAGGAAAACAACATATTTAAAAACAAAAAATAACCTGAACTGCCAGAAAATTGAACTGTATAGAAGTCCAACAACCAAGGAGTTAAAGAAGAAATATTCGTACAGACTGGTACGAGGGGCAGAGACAGGCAGCAGGGGCAAAGAGGACTCACAGCAAGGTTGCGGCTGGAAGACTGGGTGGTCCCACAATTGTGTGTGGATAACCAGGAAGAACAACTGGGGAGCAAGACAGACTATGTAACCTAGTGTTCCAGTGTAGGGAAATAAAGCCTCAAAACCTCTGGCAGTAAAAACCTGTGGGGGATTTGGTAGTGGGAGAACTCCCAGCCTCACAGGAGAGTTTGTTGGAGAGACCCACAGGATCCTACAGTGTACACAAACCCACACACCTGGGAATCAGCACCAGAAGGGCCCAATTTGCTTGTGGGTAGCAGGAGAAGTGACTGAAAGTTGTCTAAGAGCTAAGCAAGTGGCACTGTTCCCTCTCGGACCCCTCCCCCCACATGCAGCACCACAGCACTTGGAGGTGGTTTGCCCCGCCCTGGCGTATACCTAAGGCTCTGCCCCTTACAATGTAAGAGCTGTGCCAAGACAAAAAAATATGGCCCAAATGAAAGAACAGATCAAAGCTCCAAAAATAGAACGAAGCAATGAAGAGATAGCCAACCTATCAGATGCAGAGTTCAAAACACTGGTAATCAGGATGCTCATAGAAATGGTTGAGCACAGATGCAAAATGGAGGAAAAAGAAAAAGCTATGCAAAGTGAAATGAAGAGAAATATACAGGGAATCAAAGTGAAAGGAAGGAAACTAGGAATCAAATCAACGATTTGGAGCAGAAGGAAGAAATAAACATCCTGCTGGAACAGAACGAAGAAACAAGAATTTACAAAAAGGAGGAGAGGCTTAGGAACCCCCAGGACATCTTTAAACATTCCAATCTGAATCATAGGGATGCCAGAAGGAGAAGAGGAAGAGCAGGGAATTGAAAACTTATTTGAAAAAATAATAAAGGAGAACTTCTCCAATCTGGCAAAGGAAATAGACTTCCAGGAAGTCCAGGAAGCCCAGAGAGTCCCAAAGAAGTTGGACCCAAAGAAGCACACACCAAGGCACATCATAATTACATTAGCCAAGATTAAAGATAAGGAGAGAATCTTAAAAGCAGCAAGGGAAAAGGAGACAGTTATCTACAAAGAAGTTCCCATTAGACTATCAGCTCATTTCTCAAAAGAAACCTTGCAGATTTCTTGCAGGCAAGAAGGGGCTGGAAAGAAGTATTCAAAGAGATGAAAAACAAGGACCCACATCCAAGATTACTCTAGCCAGCAAAACTATCATTTAGAATGGAAGGGCAGGTAAAGTGCTTCCCAGATAAAGTCAAGTTAAAGGAGTTCATCACCACCAAGCCCTTATTATGTGAAATGTTAAAGGGACTTATCTAAGAAAAAGAAGATCAAAACTATGAACAGTAAAATGACAACAAACTCACAACTCTCAACAACTAAACCTAAAAAACAAAAATAAACTAAGCAAACAACTAGAACAGGAACAGAATCACAGAAATGGAGATCACATGGAGAGTTATCAGTGGGGTGGAGGAGGGTGGAGAATGGCGATAAAGGTACAGGGAATAAGAAGCATAAATGGTAGGCACAAAATAGACAGGGGGAGGTTATGAATAGTATAGGAAAGGAGAAGCCGGAGAACTTATTTGTATGACCCATGGACATGAGCTAAAGTGGGAGAATGCTGGTGGGAGGGAGGGTGCAGGGCAGAGGGGAAGAAAGGGGGGAAAATGAACAACTATGATAGCATAATCAATAAAATGTATTTTAAAAAAAAGAAAAACAACACAAAGCTCTTTTTTCAAAGGAGACTCAATAGCCAATTCCTTTTTGTCTTCTGAGTCTTAGTTTAAAATCACTTCTTCCAGGAAGCCTTCCCTCCTCACTCAGCACATTCTCCCCCTTTCTGACAAGCTGTTTCCATAGGACGAGCCTAACAGAGAGACAGGGAAATGGCCCAGTCCAGGAGCTCTCTGCTTGTGGTCACTCATCAAAATCACCTGAAGAGCTTAAATGAGAAACAAAAGAGTTGTGTCCTGCCCTTGGAGATGGCGATTTAACTGTCTTGGGTGGGACGTGAGCATCTGTAGGTCTTACAGTCCCCCAGGTGGACTTAATGTGCAGCCCTGGCTGAAAAGCACTAAACCCTCCCAGAGCACCCTCCTTGTCTTGCATGCTCAGGGAAGGGAACAGGCCTCATATACAGGGCTCACCAACAGCACTGGGACTGGGACCATTCCCCAGGACCTTCCTCTTCTGCTGGCTAAGGGTTTCCCAGGAAGCCCCAGAGCAGCTGAGTTATCTGGGGTCAGCACTGTACATACCCCCCTGGGGTGCACCTCAGCAAGGGGAAAGACCAGTGTGCTTCCTGGTCCCCACGTGAGCAAGGAATGTCCTGTGCTCTCTTTATGGTTCAGTGTACCAGTTCCCCTTTGCCCACAGTGCTGACCAGTGCTTTCCCAGCCCAGCAAATCAGTTAGGGGAGAAAATCATTTTCCAACTTTGAACTTGCCAGTTGTGCCTCTCTCCTACTCCCATTGCTGCTAGATAAGTAAATAACTTCCTACTCAAGCCCATTTTCAAGGGAAATGACACATGGGGGCAGCCCATGGCCTGAGTGCCCTGGACTGCGGAGTGCTATGTCAGGGGGTTGCCAGCTAAATCCCAGGACGTGCCTGCTAAGGCTGCACTCCACTTCTTTTGCTCAGCACATGGAGACTCAGCTAGGCCCCACAATGAACAGGGTAAACTCTGGCATCTTCCTTTTTTAATAAGGGCTCTAATCTTATCATGGAGTCCCGCTCCCCTGCCCCAACTTCCCTTGCCCCATGATCTCAACTAAATCTAATTACCTGCCAAAGGCCCCGCCTCCAAATACCATCACTTCCTGGGGGTTAGGGCTTCAACAAATGAATTTTAGGGGGACACAAACCTTCCATCCCTAAAAGTCCCCTTTACAGGGAAAAGGCTTGAAAGGCAGGCTGCTTATGTGTTTATGTTTGTGGGGTGTGCTTTAACAGAACTTCAGTGTAAGTGATGAACATCAGATTTTCTGGGTCGCAGATTTTGACAGAGGCTGAAAAGGCAGGAAATGGAGGGAGCTGGTGAGAGGGAGCTCACTCCACATCATCAAGGCTGACCCTGAAGCAAAGGCCTTACTCAGGCAAGTGCACAGGTATTCACTGTCTTTTAAGGGGTGGAGGCTGGCTAGCCCTGAGTAAGTACTAGGGACCCACAGATGGAAAAGTGGCTGGTTTCCTGGAGCTTACAGCTGTGTTTGAGTCAAATATTAAGTGAATTGCAAAACCTTTACCTGTCCTCCAGGGTTTGCACGTGCTTACTCTTTGCCTAGGATACTTTGTATTGTTTCATTTCCCTGGTTGCTCCTGTCCATCTATCAGGTCTGGTGAGGTGTGGCTCCCTTTGGAGGGTTTGCCTTGGTTCCCCTAGTCTGGTTTTGAGCCTCTAGAGCTTCCAGAAGTTTGGCACCTCCTTCCTCTTAGGGCTCACCACCCCAAACTGGCACGCCTAAGTGCTTGTCTGAAGACAAGACTATGATCCATGCTATCTCCAGTACCCACCATGGTCTGCTTCCTGCAGGCAGACAGTGCCCTGGAAGAGTGAATGAATCAAGTATACACTATGGTGAATGGCAGGCCCTTGAAAGTCAGGGGTATCTGTACGGACCCTGCCTGAGAATGGCAGCTGGAAACATGTGCTGGAGGGTTGAGAAACATTGGAAAAGGCCACTGCAACTCCAAACACACCTACCCACCTCATGGACTCACAGCAGCTATTTCTTGCCCTACACACAGCTAGAGGCACATATTTCATGCCAGTCTTTCTGAGTTTCTGAGATTTGCAGCCTCCAAAATCGGGCTAGACAGGCATAAAATTCAAAAGCACCAGAGTGTCCAGGTTTGAATCCTAGCTTTTCCACTGGTTAGCTGGTGACTTTGCACAAGTTACAACAACCTCCCTGTACCTCAGTTTCTTCACTTGTGAAATGGATAAGAGTAGCACTTATTTCTTAGAATTGCCCAGAGGACTAAATAATAGAAGTATCATAAAGTCTGAAGGATGGTGAATGCATACTTGCCTTAGCAAGTGCTGGCTCTAACTACAGGTCCTCCCACCTCCAGTGGCCCCACAATGGTCACTCTTTAAACCTCAGTTGACTAATCTGGGAAAGGAAAATCATAATAATGATAAGGATTAAACCAGAAAGTAAGACTGTGGGGCTGTGCATTGCATTCAGATTCATTGAGTGGAGGGTTCTAGTGCTGACCCACTGCTCAGTGCAGAGTGGCGAGGACCACCCTGCATTCAGGCCCCAGCACGCAGCCCAAGCCCCTAGAACCGCTTTTCAAGAGAGGTAGCTGTGGATTCCTCTGCGTGGTCAGGGACACTACAGAACATGCTGCTGTCCCGAGAGGACGAGTGGAGTAGTTGGTCCCGGCAGTAGGGGCCGGGCCGTGTGCCCTTGAGGTCTCGGACACCTCAGGTGCAGTCTGCTTACTCCAGGAAAAAGAAATGAAAAATATTGCGGAGGAGGCATTCGCAGGAGTGGGTTATCTCCCAGACTGCTTCCGGCTTTGATGAGGCCCGGCCCCAGGGTGGGGGCGGGGCGATCCCGTAGAGGTAGTCCACGCTGCGGGGCCCAGGGAGATTCTGCTTTGCTGGGGTCCCTCCGGCCTCCGGGCTGCGCCCAGCGCCCCCCAGCTAGCTGCCCGTGCCCACCAGCCCAGAGGGCCTGCAAGGTGGGCAAGGGCCAGTGGCCCGGCAGCCCCGACTCCCGCCCCCGCCCCTTGCTTACTCTGCAGACAGCAGGCTGTGGTCAGGCTGAGCGCGAGGAATCCCAGCGAGACGCCGTGGTGCTTCCTTTGCCCGGTCCGTAGAGGCCTCATGGGCAAGGCCAGGGCAGAGCGTAGGGCTTGGGTTTGCCCTGTGGTGCGGCCCAGCCAGGCTGTGCGCTTTCGCTTCTCCTACCTTCCCGCCTGCCTCCCCTCTCCTCTTCCTCGTCTTCTGGCTCCTGCAAGTCCCCAGGGCCAGATGCAGATGAGCTGGTTGCACTCTAGCGGAACCAGTTCCCTAAGAGTTCAGAGAGAGAGAGAGAGAGAGAGAGAGAGAAGGAGAGGGGGAAGGAGAGGGAGAGAGAGAGAAGAGAATGAATGCAGGAATGCACACAGAGGTAAATAATGACAAATAAGGAGCAGCCTCCTTCCGTTCACACCCAGTTTACTGGTATTGATTCAAGATTCAGCTGGATGCTGGGTGGCAGGAGGGAGGGAAAGTACTAGCTGTTGCCTGAGGACCAGCAGGGACCATCTAATCAATGGCTCCAAAAGAAAGGAGGGCTTTTAGGAAAGCGAAATGACAGCCCAAGGGGAGAGGAGTGAGAAGAGGGGGAAGGGAGCCACAGGCTGACTGCTCTGGGTGGAGCCATGGAATGGTGATGATACTCATCCACCCATCCATCATCCATCCATCTAACCATGCACCCAGTCAATCATCCGCCATCCATCCACCACTATCTAGCCATTCAAACTTCCACCATTCACTCATCTGTCCATCCACCCACCCACCATCCATTCATCCACCACCTATCATTCATCCATCTATCCAAGAAGTGTTCACTGAGAGCCTCCTTATTTGCACAGGACCTGACACATGGTAGATGAGTTAGAGAACATTGGTGGAATGGAGGAAGTGCTGGGGCCACAACTATGAACAAGACAGATAGGGACACCTCTTTAGAAATCCAGTTGCTGTGCTGTGCATGTATCACTTTGATAAGGGAGGCCAGGATGCAATGGACACTCTGAGCAAGAGTAGGTAACCCTGGGGGAAGGTGGAGGAGCATGGGGTGGGAGAGGAATTAGTGTTGGTCACAGAAAGTAAGGTCACAGAAAGTTGGACACAGAGAGTAGTTCCTTCTGTGTGTGTGTGTGTGATGAAATTCTATTCCAGTTTTTTACAACTAGATTTCCTAGCTTCCCTTACAGCTGGGGGTAGCAGTGTGATCCAATGCTGGCCAGTGGTTTAAAAGAAGTCTTCTTGGGATGTTTCTGGGTGTTTGCTTTCCTGAAAAAAAGTGACAGATAAGGCTAGGGTTGCCCCTCTCCTTGCTTCCTGCCTTGAAGAAAATCATAATGTTTAGATCTATGGCACCTGTCTTGCATCCATGAAGTTACATGGATGAGGACAAAAGTCATCATACTAAGTTAGATGGTGGAACAGAAAGATGGAAAGATAGGAGACCATGGTCATCCAGCACAGTTTTCTATTTCCTTCCTCTGGTTCCTAAGGGGGACTCCTTGCCGAGTCTGTGTATGCTTGGGGAGGCTGATGTAGTAGTACCCTACCCTGCTGACTGCCCCAGGGTGGATCTGTGAGACAGGTTGACCAGAGTATACTCTTCACCAGTCAAAGTGTCTAGTTCAAAGATGGACTGGCAGGACTCTCAGAATCTCCTCTGGGAATTATATGTGGCCATTGTTGGGACTGCTAAAATCAGCGAGCATGGGGAGGCAAGTCCCCATACTCACTGTCATGTGGCAAGTCCCAAAATTAAGAATGAAGCCAAGGTGATATAAACTAAGATGGGAACTGAGAAGAGACATAGAGCCCTAATGATATGGTTTGTCTGAGATTCTACACACTTGTCTTTTCCAGTTACGAACAAATACATGCCCTCTTTTGTCTCAGAAAATTTAAGTTGGATTTCTATGGCATAAAATTGAGAAAGTCCTGATTAGTACAAGTGATCTTCCTGACATTCTTCTGTTTTCTTTATTCCATGTAAGGGGATTCAGGAATCACTAGTATCCATACATTTATTCATCAGACCTTGATTAAGTCTGCCCTTGTACCAAGCCCTGCAGCTCCAAAGATGAATCACTCATAGTTCCTAATCCTAAGAAGCTCACAAACTAGTGGTGACAGAATGGTCCAGATTTAGAAAGGCCTTCTAGTACTCAAGCTCTTCCTGTGGAGGGTGAGATGAGAGGAAACTGGCTGTTTTGCTCACTGTTGTATACCTGGCACCTGGTTGGTGCTTAGTAACTATTTGTTAAATGAATATATGAATGGGAAAAACTGCGTCTGAGAGTTGTGAGAGAGAGGGAAGGACTTCATGAGATAAATAGCCAATAAAAACTAGCTAGAGTGACTCAATGATGCTATGAGCTTTTTAAAAAATATATTTATTTTTAGAGAGGGGAAGGGAGGGCAATAGAGAGGGAGTGAAACATTGATGTGTGGTTGCCTCTCACACACCCCCCAATGGGGACCTGGCCTGCAACTGAGGCATGTACTCCAGATTGGGAATCAAACTGGTGACCCTTTGGTTGGCTGGCACTCAATCCACTGAGCCATACCAGCCAGAGCTGAAGCTATGAGTTCTTATCCTGCCTCTGTCACCTACCAGCTAGCTCTCTGGCCATGGAGAAGTCACATCAACTCTCTGGACCTCTGAGGGGGTTGGACTGTACCACAACTGGTTAACTCTGTCTGCACATTAGAAAAAAAAGCCTCACTCCAATTCAACTGAATCTGATTTTGGCAGGGGTGGATGGCATTAGAGTTTTTTAAAAAGCTCTCTTAAGTGATTCTCATGTGCAACCATGAGGGAAAACCACTACTCTAGATTACTTAGAAGCTTCTTGTGGTCATGCTGATGACATTTAGATCTGAGTTTATCAAATCCTTTTTGTAGAGTAGGAATTCATTGAGGGGAGGGTTTACAGTTTCACTTGTCTTCCTCCCTCCCTCCCTCTTTTCCTTCCTGTTTTCTTTTCTTTCTCTGTCTGTCTGTCTGTCTGTCTCTCTCTTTCTTTCTTTTTTCTTTCCTTCCTCCTTTCCTTCCTTCCTTCCTTCCTTCCTTCCTTCCTTCCTTTCTTTCCTTTTCTTTTCCTTTCCTTCCTCCTTTCCTTTTCTTCTTTCTTTTTCTTTTCTTTCATTTCCTTCCTTAGTCTTACTTTTTCTAAATTACTTCATTGTTGTTCAATTACAGTTGTCTGCATTTTCTCTTCACCACTCTCCCCCACCCCAGCCAAACCCACCTCCCTCCCTTGCTCCACCCTCCCCCTTGGTTTTGTCCTTGTGTCCTTTGTAGTAGTTCCTGAAAATCCTTTCCTCCACTATCTCCTTCCCCCTCCCCTCTGGCTATTATTAGATTGTTCTTAATTTCAATGTCTCTGGCTGTATTTTGTTTGCTTTTTTCTTTTGTTGATTATGTTCCAGTTAAAGGTGAGCTATGGTATTTTTCCCTCACCATCTCATTTATTTCACTTAGCATAATGCTCTCCAATTCCATGCATGTTGTCACAAAGGGTAGGAGCTCTTTCTTTCTCCCTGCTGCATACATAGAATTCCATCATGTAAATGTACCATAGTTTTTTGATCCACTCATTTACTGATGGGCACTTAGGTTGCCTCTAGCACTTGGCTATTGTAAATTGTGCTGCTATGAACATTGGGGTGCATAGGTTCTTTTGGATTGATGTTTCAAGGCTCTTAGGGTATAATCCCAGCAGTGGAATTGTTGGATCAAAAGGCAGTTCCATTTTTAGTTTTCTGAGGAAATTCCATGCTGTTTTCCACAGTGGCTGCACTAGTCTGCATCCCCACCAACAGTGCACTAGGGTTCCCTTTTCTCCACATCTCCTCCAACACACAAAACATTTAAGGAAGAGCTAACCCCCATCCCTCACAGATTATTCTAAAAAGTTCAAGAAGATGGAAGACTACCAAACTCTTTTTATGAAGCCAGCATCATCCTAATCCCCAAACCAGATAAAGGCAAAACAAAGAAAGAAAACTTCAGGCCAATATCACTGATGAACATAGATGCTAAAATCCTCAACAAAATATTGGCAAACCCGATCCAGCAATATGTTAAAAAGATCATACGCCATGATCAAGTGGGATTCATCCCAGGGATGCAAGGATGGTACAATATTCACAAATCAATAAACATAATACACCACATAAACAAAATGAAAGAAAAATCACATGATCATATCAATAGATGCAGAAAAAGTATTTGATAAGGTACAGCACCCATTTATGATAAAAACACTTAGCAAAGTGGGAATAGAGGGAGTATTCCTCAACCTAATAAAAGCCATATATGAGAGACCTACAGCCAGCATCATACTCAATGGACAAAAGCTTAGAGCTTTCCCACTGAGATCAGGAACAAGACAAGGATGCCCACTTTTACCACTCCTATTCAACATAGTATTGGAAGTCCTAGCCACAGCAATCAGACAAGAAAAGGAAATAAAAGGCATCCAAATTGGAAAGGAGGAAGTAAAACTCATTGTTCTTAGTCTTTCAACAGATGTTAAGTACCTATAAGATCCCAAGCAGAGAGGGAGGAGTAGGGAGGAAGACTCCCTCCCTAAAAAAGTAGATTGGAGTTCAGATTTGAGGAATCTATATACTGAATACTAAGGATGCTTGTTTTTGCTAAAAGGATGTAATTCAATATTCACATTGAACCTGAAATGTCCTCTCCTCCTTTGCAGTCTTTGGCATATGCTGTAACTCTCTGGTATTTGGTAACTCTTCTCCCCCATTAACCACTCTGGAAAATACCCACCAGTATTTAGTTTTTTCAAGACCTTAGGAGCTATCTTCACTTCTAAGAGAAGCAAATTATGTATGTTCATAGTGTCCTGGCTTTATGACAGCTCCATATCTTCATACAGTTGTCATTTTCAAGGATAGTTCTAATGTTAAATATGTGATTCCTTTGTTCCTATAAGCACATATGAATCTGTAAGACCATATATCCTGGTGTTGGGTTCTGCAAAATTGGTCACCACATTCAGATGACATATAGCAGTACCTTTTTGTGGATTATTTAATAATCATGGCTGATTTAGAAAGACAGACACAATTTACACACAATAGAATGTACAGATTCTAAGTGTCCAGTTCAATAATTTTTTATTATATTATTCTTGTTACTCTATTACAATTGTCCCAATTTTTCCCCTTTGCCCTCCTCCACCCAGCCTACCCCCTGCTCTCACAGTCAATCCCCACACCATTGTCCAAGTCCATGGGTCACTCACACGTGTTCTTTGATTAATGCCTTCTCCTCCTTTTCACCCTTCCCTCTATCCCCCACCCCTCTGACAGCTGTTAGTCTGTTCCCTGTTTTCATGTCCCTGGTTCTGTTTTGATCATTAGTTTATTTTGTTCATTAGATTCCTCTTATAAGTGAGATCGTATGGTATTTTTCTTTCACTGCATGACTTATTTCACTTAGCATAATAGTTTTCAGTTCCATCCAGGCTGTTGCAAAAGGCAGGAATCTCTTCTTTTTTTCTGTTATATAATATTCCATCATGTAAATGTACCGCAATTTTTTAACCCATTCATCTACTGATGGGCACTTAGGCTGTTTCCAACACTTGGTTTTTGTAAATAATTATGGGTGACTTAGAAAGACATAATTTACATACAATAGAATATACAGATTCTAAGGGTCCGGTTCAATAAATTTTGATAAAACTATACACCAGCATGACTGCTATTCAAAAAAAATAGCATATTTGTATCATCTGAGAAAGTTACTTCATGCCCCCTTCCAGTTAGTCTCTCTCCTGCCCTTGCTTCCCTGACAGTGCCACGTGACCACTGGTCTCATTTTCATCACAATGGATTAGTTTTAAAGACATGGAAAGATGACCCTCTGTTTCAGTGTCTCACAAAGTTGCAATGAAAGTCAATTGGAGCAATTTGTCTACTTTTGAATTCGATGTAATTGGAATCATATTCTTTTGTGTTTGGCTTCTTTTACTCAGCATTTTAGAGATTCATCATTATGTTGCTTGTTTGTTTCTTTTTGTTGCTGGGTAGTAGGAATAGACCATGGGGATTTATCCATTTTCCTATTGATAGGCATTTGAGCATTTCCCAGATTTTGGCTATTATGAATCAAGCTGCTAGAAATATTCATGTTTTGTCTTTACATGACCATAGGTTTTCACTTGTCTTGGATATATGTGAAAGGCTGGAATTGTGGGTTCATAGGACAGATGTATGTTGAAATTTATGAGAAAAGAAATGAACAGTGTTCAAAGTATTTGTAACATTTTACACTCCTAGCAATGTATGAGAGTTCCAGTTGCTTCTACGTCCTTGCCAACATTTGGTCAAGTCAAATTTTTAGCCAGCCTTGTGAGTATGAAGTGGTACCTTACTATGTTTTATTTTGGGGGGCAGAGAACTCTCTTAGCCTGATTTCAAGCTTGTCTAATAGGTAATTTCAAATACCTTCCCAGACTTCTCTGAGTACTTTCCTTATGTATCCTGGGTTCTATTAAAACTGGACTTTTCCTGTGCCCTGAACCACTGTGCTCTCCTGCCTCTGTAGTGGCTGCCAGATTAAGAGTGAGGAGTTAGGAGTGGAGGAGGAGGAAAAAGGGGAGGAAGAGGAAAACACAGAAAGGGAGACAGAGATAGAGATACAACTAGAAAGAGTAAGAGAGGCAGAAAGATGGAATTAGACAAAGACAAGGGAAACAAGCAGTGATGGAAAGGAGGTAGGTACTGGATAAAAGAAGAGAGGAACAACGACAAAGTAGGAAAAGTAATTAATAAAGAGACAAAGAAGAGATATGTGTGGGAGGAAGAAACAAAACAGTGGAGTGAGGACAAGAAAGGAAAGGGAGGATGGAGATAGGAGGTGAAGAAAGTGAGGAGAGGAAAGCAAGGGAGAGAAGTCAAATCTTTCTCTTGCTAGTCCTCCAGCAGGCAGCCTTGGAATGGCCCAGGACTGGAAGGAAATGCATTTGCCATGAGATCTGTGTTGTTCTTAGTAGGTTGATGTCCAGGAAGCAAAGCTCACTTGTGCTGAGAGCATCTCTCATTAATATTACAGGCCCCAGTCAGCCCTAATGGACTGAAAAGAGACTGAAGAGCAAACATGTTTGGGCAGGTGCCAGGCTGTGCTTACAGAGGTGGCACCTCCCTGGGCCATCCTGGGGTCTGATGCCAGGCCAGGGCCTAGAGACTGCTGAGTCACCCAGAGAGTAAGGAGTAGTTTATCTGAGGTGATGGAAACACGATGAGTCCAGTTCCCTCTCCTAGGCCTGATCAGGGCGACAAGCAGCCCCTATGAGTATGGTTAATGGCTGTGTTATTTGACAAGTGGTCAGTCATTTGGGTTCATTTGTTGTCAACAGACACTGAACCTTGCCTGAATCCCATCTAGTCCTCAAAAAGCTCAGTCTAGTTAGTAGGAGGTGACAGTCAACTAAATTACTAATAAGACTGAAAATTATCCTACAAGAGATGAATACTATAGCTCTTTTCAAAAATCAGGAGCTCAATAAAGATTTATTGAATGAATGAACTGTTTATGGAGAGAGACCCAAGTGAGGAGGCAACCCCTCTGCCCTGCCTCTGTTCTTGTTTCCTCGCAAGAGACAAATTCAATCAAGGGAGAGCTCCTAGAGTGGAAATGAGATAGCAAGTTTATTTATGAAACAGAAGATGGAGGTATAGGTAGACACAATGTGTCTTCTCGCATAATCAAAATAAGGACAACAACAAATTAGAAACAAAATAACAACCAGAACTGACAGAAAATTGAACTGTATGGAAGTCCGACAACCAAGGAGTTAAAATAGACACATTCATCCAGACAGGTAGAAGGGGCAGAGTCTGCAGCAGGGCAGAGAGGGGTCACGACCAGAAAAAAGCGGTGGCTTGCAGACCCCAGGTACGCAAGGCAGCAGCTAATGGAACCTGGGCATGCAGGTGGCAGCTGGCAGACCCCAGGCACGGGGTGGCAGTGGGCAGACCCAGCGAAGCAGCGATTGTGGAGCAAGTTGCAGCATACAAGGCAACTGACTGGGTGGTCCCACATTCACACACAGATACACCAAGTGAAACTGGGGAGTGAGACAGACCATACAACCCAGGGTCCCAGCGCTGGGAAATAAAGCCTCAAACCACTGATTGAAAACACCTGTGGGGGTTGAGTTACAGGGAGAGATTCCCAGCCTCACAGGAGAGGCTCATGGGAGATTCATGGGAGGGACCCACAGGGTTCTAGAATGTTCACAAGCCCACCCACATGGGAATTAGCACCAGAAAGCCCCAGTTTGCTTGGGGGAAGCGGCGGAAGAGACTGGAATCCAACAGAGAGCAGAGCAAGCACCACTGTTCCCTCTCAGACCCCTCTCACACATACTGTGTCACAACCTAGTGACTGGGTTGTCCTGCCCTGGCGAACACCTAAGGCTCTGCCCCTTATATGTAACAGGCGAGTCAAAACAAAAAAAAATGGCTCAAATGGAAGAACAGATCTGAGCTCAAAAAAAAAAAATAGAACTAAGTAACTAAGAGATAGCCAGCCTATCAGATGCACAGTTCAAAGCACTGGTGATCAGGATGCTCACAGAATTGGTTGATTTTGGTTGCAAATTAGATGAAAAAATGAAGGCTATGCTAAGTGAAATGAAGGAAAAATGCACAGGGAACCAATAGTTACGGGAAGGAAACTGGGGACTCAAATCAATAGAGTGGACCAGAAGGAAGAAAGAAACAACCACACAGAAAAGAATGAAGAAACAAGAATCCAAAAAACTGAGGAGAGGCTTAGGACCCTCCAGGACATATTTAAACATCCCAACATCTGAATTATAGGAGTACCAGAAGGGGAAGAGGAAGAGCAACAAGTCGAAAAGTTATTTGAACAAATAATAAAGGAGAACTTCCCCAATCTGGCAGAGGAAATAGACTTCCAGGAAGTCCAGGAAACTCAGAGAGTCCCAAAGAAGTTGGACTCAAGGAGGAACACACCAAGGCACATCATAATTACATTATCCAAGATTAAAGTGAAGGAGAGTATCCTAGAAGCAGCAAGAGATAAGGAGACAGTTACCTACAAAGGAGTCCCCATAAGACTGTCAGCTGATTTCTCAAAAGAGACCTTATAGGCAAGAAGGGGCTGGAAAGAAGTATTCCAAGTCATGAAAGACAAGGACCTACATCCAAGATTATTCTATCCAGCAAAGCTTTCATTTAGAATGGAAGGGCAGATAAAGTGCTTCTCAGATAAGGTCAAGTTAAAGGAGTTCATCATCACCAAGCCCTTATTTTATGAAATGTTAAAGGGACTTATCTAAGAAAAAGAAGATAAAAAACATGTATAGTAAAATGACAGCAAACTCACAATTACTAACAACCACACCTAAAACAAAAATAAAAACCAACTAAGGAAACAACTAGAACAGGAACAGAACCACAGAAATGGAGATCACATGGAGGCTTAGCAACAGAGGAGTGGGAGGAGGAGAGAGGGGGAAAAGGTACAGAGAATAAGTAGCATAGATGGTAGGTAGAAAATAGACAGGAGGAGGGCAAGAATATTATGGGAAATGTAGAAGCTAAAGAACTTATGACACATGACATGAACTAAAGGGGGGAATGTGGGTGGGAGAGGGTGTGCAGGGTGGAGGGGAATGAAGGGGAGAAAATGGGACAACTGTAATAGCATAATCGATAAAATATATTAAAAAAAAAAGAAACACACATGAGCACAAAGCTTCAAGCAGGAACCCAGCTAGTCTGAATGCCACACATATAGACGAAATAAAGTTGTTAGTAAATTTGTTAGTATGTAATTTATTCTATACACTTGAGCTGAGGCTGTAAGTGGGTACTTAGCTGATCTAAGTATGCCAACTATTGGGGTCCAGGGGTTATACACCTTAGTCAGTTTTTAGGTTCCCCTTCCTTCTCTGCCTTCTAAATCTTGGGAATGATGTACAGCTAGCTACAAAGCCTTTCTTTAGTTAGTAAAGGCTCTTTGTCTTAGTGAAATTGTTACAGAAGCTCAGAGAAAGACAAATGCCATATGCTTTCCCTCATGTGTGGAATATAATGAACAAAGTAAACTAACAAGCAAAATAGAGACAGACTCATAGAGAGCAGGCTGACAGCTCTGGGCAGTGGGGGTGGGGAGTTGGGAGTGGAAGGATCACGCCAAAATAAAAAGGACTCATAGACATGGACAACAGTTGGTAATTGTGGGATGGGGTGGGGAGGGGATGCATGGAGGTAGAAGAGGGTATAGGAGGTATAAATGGAAATGAAAAAATACAGTAGTAAATAAATAAATAAAATGTAAAACATTTAAAAAATGTTTCTCAATTTGCAAAAGTTAGGCACCAACTTCACTATATACATTTTTATTGTTTTTTAATAAAAAATATAATTGAGATGTAAATAATAGAGTAAAATGCAGTAATCTTAGCTGTATAGCTTACTGAATTACTCTACATGTAAATACTCATACAACAATCATCTGGATCATGATATAAAACATTTTCAGCACTCTATAAAATGCTGTTGTCCTTTTCCCATTTGATCCTCCCATCCCCTGCAAGAGCTGCTATTATTCTGACTTCTCTAATTATTAATTCCACCTGTTCTTGAACCTCATATCAGCAGAATTATATTGTGTGCACTTGGGTGTACTCTTTAGTATGGCTTGTTTCACTCAACACAGTTTATGAGATTCATCCAAGTTGTCGTGGTGTCCACATTCTCTAAGAGACTGTCCTTTCCCCCTGAATCTCAGTGCCTGAACAGACCTGGGCATATATGATCACTATTATTAAGCGACAGCTCAATAAAGGTCCCTTAAGGATGGTTGACAGGTGGGTTTTGATGCTATTGTAAACAGTATTTACATTTTTTAATTGTTCATTGCTAGCCCATTGAAAAACAATTATTTTTTATATACTGCATTCAATGAACATGTTAAAATGAGTATTTAATTCTAATAATTTGTCTAGTTATACAACTGGTTACTCCTTTAAAAAGTTAAATAAAAAAGGCAAAATTAACTTTAATACTGTTTTCGTTTAACCTAATGTGTGTAAATTATCATTTTAGTATGTTATCAACACAAAGTACTTTACACTCTTTTATCGCATATGAAGTCTTCAAAATTCAGTTTTTACATCTCAATTCAGCCTAGCCTCATTTCAACTACTTAATAGCCACACATGCCTAGTACTGGATAGTGTAGTTTAGGCTTGATTGGATTCAGAATAAGCATTTTTGGCAAGAATACTTTATAAATGATATTGTATACTTTACATAATACCACATCAGAAGGATGTTATGGTGCCCCATGATTAATGATGTAAGTTTTATCACTTGATAAATCGGGGGGGATCATCAGATTCCTTCATTACAAAACTATATTTTCAAATTTATGTTAGTTGGAAATCTGTGGGCTGATACTTTGGCACCATGTAAATGCCTGGTTCCCCAGCCAAGTTTTAGCTGCTGATTTTAGCTACTATTGCTATGCCAGCCTGAGTCAACTATTATAATAGATGCTGGAAGCCACTGATTTTCCCATTCCATATTCCTTTTGTATTCACTATATTCTGTAAATAAGAGCTTTAATTCATCCTGCTACCCCCCTTTTTAAAATTTTATTTTATTTTTAGAGAGAGAAGAAAGGAGGGAAAAAGAGAGGGAAAGAAACATCAATATGTGGTTGCCTCTCGAATGCCCCCTACTGGGGACCTGGCCCACAACCCAGGCATGTGCTGGACAGGGAATTGAACCTGTGACCCTTTGGTTCGCAGGCCAGCACTTAATCCACTAAGCACACCAGCCAGGGCCTGCTTCCCTTTTTTGAGGCTCATTATGGCTTGTGGGTTTTTACTTGGCGTTTTATGATTAACCAGTATTTTATATTCAAATTATTGCAAATTTTAGCTTCTTCAAGCTCATTTCTGTAAAGCAACTGGTAAATTTGTTTTTTACTTCTTTAGACACTTGCCTAAATAATAGCTTTCCAAAAGACTTCATAATCTGTTTAAAGTAAAATATAAATAACACTTCAGAATAATAATATTTCATATTCTACAGTGTGTCTGTATTCTGGTGGTTTTCAGATATCCATTTCTTATTCTAACATTGGTAGGATTGTCTTTTAGCCAGAATGTAAAAATGTATTTGTCTTTTCCATCTAAATAACAGGATGGTTATTTATTTTTTAAACAAAATAACCACTGTTGGGGTGATAATAGACTGCTATTGCCAATCTTCCACTCTCCACAGACATGTATCTCCTGACAGGAGTTCCATCAATGCCAAGATCAAGAAGACTACCATCTGTCAGTCACAGACTGACTGGTGGTGGTTTGTTTATTTTGTGTTTCCTTGTTGGTGAATTTTTACCCTTTCCCCACACTCATACCTTCTCTATGCTAATAGACTAAGAAATTGATTTCACTCTGTTTTAAAAGAAGAAAAGCAGGAGGTATAAAAACTCCCTTTCCTTTTATAAAATAAGCCAGGCTTTCCCTTAATTAGCAGCTGTACTCATTCAACAGCAGGATCATCTTTAGTGCCCCAGATTCACTGGACAAGCATGTTTGGAAAGCTGCACATCTTTCCATGCCTCAATGTTTCCTCAGCATAGACAATGAAATTGGTCATACAGTTGGGAAGTGCTGGAAATGTCCCTGCATTAAGCTGGTGCTTGCCTGTGCCAGGTGGCATGACAAAGCAATCAGGGTCAGCAAGAACACACAAGACACACTCCTGTAACCCTGCTCTGACCTCAGGGCTTCTTGCTTATGTTACTGCATCTTTTCCAGCAGAAGTGCTGAGTTTTCTCTGTAGCATCAGTTCACATTGTCCAACCTAAAAAATAATATAAACAAACAAAACAGAGATGAACTCATAGAAACAGAGAACAGACTGATTGTTGCCAGAGGGGTTGGGGTGTTAGAGGACTAAGTGTAAAAGGTGAAGGGATGGAGAAGTACAGATTAGTAGTTATAAAATAGCTACAAAGATATAAAGTAAAGCATAGGAAACATAGTCAATAGTATTTCAATAACTGTATGGTGCCTTTGTAAAATATTGGGAGGAACACTTTGTAAAATATGTGATTGTGTAACCACTATGCAGTACACCTGAACCTAATACAGAATAATACTGAATGTCAACTGTAATTGAAAAAATTAAAATAAAAAAATTGCATTGTCTCAGATCTCTGAACATGCAGTTCAGTTTGGTGCTGCCAGCACACAAGGTTGGGCACTGACCCTGAGGAAAGACAAGCCCAAGCATCTCATCTTTTCTACCACACTGTTCGACCGGAGCTGATGCTAGAGCACAGTCGCAGGCTTGATCTTCCCCACTCTCTGTTATCAAAGCAGGATAAAATTGCTGTCGGTAAAAATATAATGTGAGATACAAATGCAGGAAACATGTAATTAAAATTTACTAAGGGCCATATTTAAAAAGTAAAAAGAAACAGGTGAAAATAAGAGTAATGGTAAAGTTTACTTGCTAACTATACCCTTTTTTACCTTTCTTAAAATAACAAAGCATAATATGCCAAAAATGTTGTGTATTTTCTTCCATCTTCAATACTAAAGTGGCTACACAAAAATTCACCAATTTTGATAAGTTTTTAAAAAATGCACTGAAGTGTCAGCTGTCACAATACAATCTAACAAAATTGTTTCAAATGAAGTTAAAGACAACTAAGTGCTACCAGAGCCACCTTATGGAAAAAAACACAAACAAAGTTTTTGGCAAACTCAGTATTTTATGATTATATTGACTGTGTGGGTTCCCTTGCCCTGGTCAGATATATTTATAAAAGTAAGAACTTGGTGAGGTCTTTTTCAGTCTCCACTATTGTCCACATCAACACACTCACAGAACCACCACCCTGTGACATTCAGTGTTGCAGGAAGGCCTCCACAGATCATGTGTGGAAAACAGAGCTGCTACTCACTGTGGAAGGACTGCCAGCATCAGACCATTTCCTAAAAAAACTTTTGCTGACATCATATCTCCATTTCTCCCTAGTTTTGTTACACATGAGAGTGCACATGCATGCACACACATGCACACACATATTTTTTCCAGATTAAAGGGCCTGGCTGGTGTATTAGTGCCTATCAAAGCACTTCCAGTCATAAAGGCAGGCTTCAGAGCCATCAATAACAACACACATAGGGCCACGTTGCTGTTTCCTTTCTGTCATTTTCTTTACTTCTCACAGTCTTCCTCACATATGATGGCTGAGTGATGCATGACAACACTTGAGGGCTCATTTTCCCTTTCTGCAATGGTCCAGCCTGTCAGAATTAACTTTGCCACTCTTCCCAGCATTCATTGTCATACTACTATTTTGTGTATTATCGTGTCTTGGGGCTATAATACTTGGGGCCTGCAGAAATAGATGGTCACCAGTCCTCCTCTATGAGATGCTGAAAATCTCAGGGCTACACATGCCCAAAATGCCTCTCTCTACTGATGTTCGCTCTAGTATGTGTACAGTCTTTGGCATCCTTCCAGAAAACCAAAGCCATATTATCACCTCTGAAATTTCAAGAGGACATATCCTAAGGCAGCAAAGGCTGATAGTTGCAAGCTCCCAGACTTCTCTCATGAAAGTGGTAGGGGGAAGATGGGGCCATAGTTCCAATTAACCTCACCAGCAGCAATCCTATTCAACAAATTGATGAGGATTCAAGGTAAACACTCCTTCAAACAATAGTCCTCAATATATTCTGTTTACTGTCTGATAATTGTCCCCTAGCTGGGAAACTAGTGCCTCCTGTTTTTAGGTGGGGGTGGTGAACATAATCACCATAAAGGTCTGTGGGAATGCCTTTAAAATGCTAAACTTCAAAAATCTCAGAAACTTATCTGTCACTTCCGGCACTGCATTTACTCCTACAGTGTCCTACAGAACACCGAGTCCCTGCTATGGCTTTATGTGAGCAGATGTTGGGTCAGCTGGTCTAAGCCTGAGTGCAACAGAGCACAGATGGTAGCTTTCCACCCCTCCTCGAGAGCAGGGGTGGGAAAGCATGTCCATTAGAGCGAACATAGTTTGATCTTTTCCAGATCAAAATTACGTTTTTTAGTATCTGCCCAGTGATCATAATCTGTGGGAGTATTTCATCTTATTTCTGAAAGTAATATAACCTTGTGCTGTCAGAATAGGGCACCATCTCACTAGTCTTTGAACTTAGGTATATTCAGGAGGCAGTTATTGGACACCTTGCACCTCCTTGCAAAGTGGAATCCTTGGGTTCCAGAAGCAGGAGCAAATCATACTGCCTTGGAAAGCTGACCCGTAAGGGAGACTCTCTAGAGATTGTAATTCACCACAGTTCTAGGGCAAATCATCTCCCAGGTTGCTCCATCCGCAGCACTGTGCTCACCTCTCTGAAGCTGGTGAGGCAGCCATGGAAGAAAATAACATTAAATTCACAGGCCACTCTGGCTCCAATGATGGTTGATCTCATTGCAGCGGGCAGGGCATGTTGAAATGTCCTACTGGAGCCCTCTGTGCTTGACGACTAGGACAGAACAATGCTCCCAGGCAGAGGTGGCCATGGGAACCATAAAACAAGCATGTGTGTATTAGCAGTTAAGGCTTCCCGGCCTTGCATGCAGAAGCCGGGCAGAAGACAGAGAGACATACACACAACAGTGTGCCTCCCAAGAGGATCCCACTCACTGCATATACATCAGAAAAGATACACGCACGTCATCGGAGCAATGTCTTTACAATATAGAACAACAGCCATAATCGGAAGGTGAACATTACTCTTACAGCTACACTCTTCATGGATCTAATAACTTATGCTCTACATTCTGTTGCAAAAGCTCTCCTCTGTCGGCTGGCATCAGCTGATAGAGCTACATTTCAGAGCTACTATGGACCTACATAGTTTGATTCTGAAATAGTTTCATTAAATGGGGACTTCTCAATATTCCTCAGGAAGCCCAAGGCCTGTGGAAATGTGGTTAGCTTCAGGAACTACACGTGTAGCATCAGAGAAGTGAGTCTCTATATGTGTCATCGTCTGTCCTAGGACACCTTGTTGAGTGATTTTTCACCAAGTGACCATCTGCTGTAATGCACTTACCCTAAGACTTGACCTGTGGGTGCTAAGCAGTCTTGAAAATCAGCAGTGATACATTTGTTTAAATGTTATTAAAATTGGTCCCCAAGTTTTTCCCTGTAGTTTATTTTGAACATGTGCACTGAACATAATTTGATATGAGATATGTAGCCTGGGTTCTCATATATATTCAAAGTATTTGGGAGTCCAAAAACAGATAGATACTTGCCCTTCACAACAGCCCTCCACTTACTCCATAGAAAAGCCTCACATTCATATTTCTGTGAGGAAACACATCAAAATCATTGACTGCTCAGTGTCGTTTCTTGAAAGCACATCCGTGTGGTATTGTTCTTCCACTGGGCCATTCTAAAAGAGATGAGGGTGAGGGAAAAATAGCACAGACCTCTGCTTACACTGTGGTGATGTGCAGCTGTTAGCAAAATAAGTTTGCAATTGCATTGGTGTTTATTCTTATAAGTTCCATGGCCTTGGCCACAGATCTGCATACAGCCTCTATGTGGAGAGAGGGATAGTGGGGTCAGATGAACAACCCCCTATGAAGACAAACACAAACCATAAATTGAGAAGCACATCTCTCTTTCCAATAACCAGGTTAGTTACCACACAAACCACCTACATCTTTGTGAGTCTTTTCTAGGTCCATGAATCTTCTACCATGGCCTGAGGAATAAGGGAGCATCTGAGCCATTTCTAGCAACAAAGTTTCCCTTGTCTAACGTCCAAGTGAAACCTCCACTCCCAGCCCAGAGGTCTGTTGATTTCAGTTTTCTTCCTAGAGACTTGAAGCCTATCAGAGTTATATTGTAGGTCCAGGGATACAGAAATCTATTCAGAAACCCTCTTTCTTAAACATTGCAAGGGAGATCAATATTATATCATCTGACTGTTAGCGAAACTTGTGATCATGATAACAAGCTTATTCCCTTATTAAGTGGCTAATAAGACATACTTTTGTAACTATCTGTGACAGTGCTGGCAACCCTTTATTATTTTCTTAATCAAAGGACACTATGTTCATATACTGACAAGGTAGCCCTACATACTATTTACAAAATATATTAAGAAAATTTACCACCTCTCCTCCAAAAGTTGAGAAAAATTGTGCTCAGAGTAACAGAAGTGAGTCTCTGGGAAGTTATTCTAACCCTTTGCAACAATCTGGGGAGTCTGTGGACTGCCCTCTCAGCCCCCACAGGCCCACCCTCTCCTCCTAAGACTGTGTCTAAAATGAGCAGTATGTATGCTGATGGAATGCTTTATTTCCTTTCTTTTTTGGGAGAATTTTTAATTTTTAGTGGTATAGAAACCTTTTTGTATTGCCAGCAATAGCTGGAATCATTGAAGGTCAGTGGTGAGACCTTTTGAGTATAACTTTGTGAGATTTTTATACTCTTAAAAATACAGTATATTATATTTTATATATGGTAATTTATCTTAAAATACTCATGTATTAATAGTATGGTATAAATTCATGTGAGATTAACCTTGTATTAATTGGAAAAAAATTGTTTAACTGAGATTTTTACTCATCCCAACAGCCCATCAGCAGAATTCTTCCCTGGGGAGCAGGACATCTTCGGAAATTTGGCCAGCTCCTGACTGCTTCCCTTGGCCGTGTAGTAGAGCTAGTTGCTGGTTTATGCACTTCTGGTGTTTCAAAGCAGCTGTTTGCATTAGCATTCACTAGTTGTGAATTGGAGTCAGAGGCCACTGTGTTGTCTAATTGCTTGGGCTCTGGTTGTGAAACAGAGGAGTCATTCCACATTTCCCAGGGAGATATGTACTTTCCAATACAGTTCATAGGACAACAAAAAGTATTTTTCAGGATAGATAACTTCTTCACAATTAAAGATCTGGGACAGCACAGTGGGGCTCTTTGCATCAGCTCTGCACCTACAGAGAAAAGAAACATTCAATTGCGACATGCGCCTTCCCATCCGCCAATGGCTTTAATCACCTTTAAAATGATGACAACTTCAGATCTAGTATCTCCAGCCAGGAACTCTCACCTGAGCCCCAGACAGCTCCACCCAGCTATCTACTACTGGCTCCAGTGTCTTGTGCATGTTTATTATTCTCTCCCCAAATCTGTCACTTGCCGCTGCTTCTCTGCCTCAGCATCTGTTCCACACAGTGTATCCTCAGATCAGCCACCATCCAGAATCCTGTGTGTGTGTGTGTGTTTATTCTTCTGAAATGTAAAAAGATTAATTCTAGAATTTTGCTTTAATAATAGTATTTTGATTAACAATAGAATTTTGCTTTTCATTCATGGTGAGAGTCTCTGTTTCCTTTCTGTCACTCAAGGGCCCAGGCTGAGAAATGCCATTTTTCACATGCAGCTTCCAAGGTCACTCTGGGCATGGACATCCAGGCAACTGACAAAGGCAGGGAGAGTAGATTTGGTCTGTAGCCCCCAGGTTGCTGACCTTTGCTTGAGAATGTCAGCTCCATAAGATCTGGAGTGTTAGCCATCTTGTTCACTCTATATTTCCTATGTGTTCAAATACACTGACCTTCTAGGGGAAAAGTCTTCCTATTGTGCCTGAACTGAATCTGCTAGAGGTGATCTTTATTTCAAGCAGAATGCAGAGAGAAAAATCTTTACCAGAATCTGATGTAGTCTGATAGACTTGGTGAGTGCATTTAAGGTTTATGAACAAAATCAATTTCCTCTAACAAATGCATTTAGCAGTCTCAGTGAACAAATTACGTTTACTAAAATAAATGTTAAACAAGCTTTGCGGTTATAAAAAATGTATGGTTAAAGTTTATGGTCCTGTGAAAGTAAATAAAATAAACGAGTATCTTAGAGAACCATCAAATTGCTTTCAACACCCTGAGACTATTAATGGGAGTGGGAGAGAGATTTCAATCAAGAGAGAGATATGTAACCAAGATTTGTTTGATATTTATAGGCATTAAAAAGAGAACATAATATGGACAAAGAATTGTTTTGGCCAACTTTCCTACTAAAAACAACTATAAATACTGCAAATATTATACTGAAAAAGTACATCTTTAAAAGCATTGAAGAGTTGGTAAGTATGCTACCATTAGGAATGTTTACCAATATTTCAATTTCTGCCCCTTCTGAGCAAATGATCACATTGTAACTTCCATCCAGCATGAAGTTAGTGCAGCCATGTGATTTGCTTTGGACAGTAAAATAGGAGCAGAGTTAACTGTTTTGTGTTACTTCTTGGCATAGCTTTAAGGTCCATGTGTGATTCACCCTGGTATCTTCCCCCTGCCATGGCAACCAGCACCTTCTAGATGATCACGCTTCTGTCATCCTGCATGGATCCCTGAGTGAGGCAAATGTGGAACACACCACGTGCCAACTTGACATGGAGATGTATCAAGAGTATACCTCTGTTATTATAAGTCACTAATTAAGGGGGTATGGTACATACCCCACAATATATATTTGTCTATTGTAATTTATGTATTAAGACTATAAGTTACCAGACTAAATTGCAAAGGAGTGTTTGAACTCAGAGGGCTTAAGCAGGAATAGAAGGCATAGAAGCTGCTTTGATCCTGAAGGCACGTGCTGATCTGGACAAATTTGAACTTGATTTTGATGGTCTTATGGTGTTTGGAAAAGAGGTAAAAATCCATGACTGTCAAAGGAGACCTCTGTCATGTTAAGCTGGGATCCCCCTAAAGGGACTACACATTAGATTAAGGCTGAATCAGTGGGAAATTCACTTGCAGCCCAGAGAACTTCAGAGAAAGTTAACTTAGCATTGAGTAGAGCCAAGAAGGAATTAAACACAAAACCAAGAACAAAATTCATCTTTGTGAAACTGAAGTCAAAACCCATCCCTCTAATGAGTTTACGGTCCAAATTCCCAGCACATCACCTTGTGGTTACCATCCTGGAACTCCTCCTTACGTGACTTATGTGAGAAAACCCAAATTTTTTCTAGAGGAAGGATGTTTTATCCTACACCTAGGAGAACACCACAGTAATGTTTCAAAAACAGTGATCAATGTACAATAAAATAAATTTTACTAAGTACACAAAGAAATAAAACACTATTAGCAAGGGAGCAAAAAACAACAGCAGAGAATCATGAGGACTTTAGATATTAAAATGATCAGTGTTCTAAAGAGGCTTACTTTATAAATAAAAAGAAACTTGGATGTAACCACAAGAATGAGAAAAATTATAAAATGTTTTCTAGAGGATTACAAACATAATCAAATAGAACTTCTAAACATGAAAAATGCAGTTATAAATATTCATGACTTGAGGCTTAAGATCAGTTAGCATAAGTGGAGAGATATAGTTGAAAGACAGCCAAGTGAAGCTATATAGAATATACCATAGAGCTAAAATAATAGAAAACATGAAAGTGAGGTTAAGAGACATGAAGAACTGAGTGAGAAGTTCTATAACATTTAATTAGGGTGCTAGAAGAAAGGAGAGTGGATGTAGGAGAGGCAATATTTGTTTAGATAATGGTTGAGTTTTTCAATACTAATAAAAAATACCAATTCACAGATTTGGAATTGTGATTCCCAAGTAGGATGAACAAAAAGGAATCCCATCAAACACACCATAGTGAAACTACATATAGTTTTTGCATACAAAAAATAAATCTTAAAAGCAGGTAGAAAAAGATAGTTTACCTTCAAAGAAGCAATAGTCAGACTGCCATTTGGATGCTCAAGAAGCTGGGAGACAGGGAAGTGATTTCATTAATGTGCTGGAAGAATATAAATGCCAACTTTTATTCTAAAACCTGTGATAATAACTTTCTAAAAAGGATTTTAAAAATTTATTTAGAGAGAGGGGAAGAGAAGGAGAGAAATACTGACGTATGAGAGACACACCGATTGGTTGCTTCCTGTACGTCCCCTACCAGGGACCTGGCCTGTAACCCAGGCATGTGCCCTGGCAGTAAATCAAACCAGTGACCCTCTGATTCACAGGCCAGCATTCAATCCACTGAGCCACACCAGCCAGGGCAATAACTTTTTGTTGTTGTTGTTGTTGTTGTTGTTGTTGTTGTTGATCAGTTACAGTTGTCCCCATTCCCCACCCCACTCTGTTGCTCTCCCCTGCACCGTTCAACTCTCACTCCCAAAGGCATTCCCCACCTCATTATCCTTGACCATGGGTCCTTCGTACATGTTCCTTGACTTGACTTGTCCCTTTTTATCCCCCGTTACTCCTCTTCCCCTCCCCCCGGTCCCTGTCAGTTTGTTCTTTATTTCCATGTCTCTGGTTCTTTATTCTCATTTCTCTGTTTTGTTGATTAGGTTCCATTTGTAGATGAGGTTATATGGTGTTTGTTTTTCACTGCCTGGCTTATTTCACTTAGCATAATACTCTCCAGTTCCATCCATGCTGTTGCAAAGGGTAGGGGTTCTTTCTTTCTCTAAGGAGGACATACAGAGGGCCCATAGGCATATGAAAGGATAGTCAACATCACTAGCCATCAGAAACATGCAAATTAAAACCACAATGAGATACCACTTCACACTGGTCAGAATAGCTATCATCAAACTGGTCAGAAACTGGTCAGAAAACAAATCAACAAACAAGTGTTGGAGAGGATGTGGAGAAAACAGAATTCCAGTGCACTGCTGGTGGGAATGCAGACTGGTACAGGCACTGTGGAAAACAGTATGGAATTGCCCCCAGAAAACTAAAAATGGAACTGCCTTTTGATCCAGTGATTCCACTGCTGGGAATATACCTTAAGAATCCTGAAACACTAATTCAAAAGAACCTATGCACCCCAATATTCATAGCAGTGTTATTTACAATAGCCAAGTGCTGGAAACAGCTTAAGTGCCCATCTGTAAATGAGTGGATCAAAAAACTCTGGTATATTTACACAATGGAATACTATGCAGCAGAAAGAAAGAAGGAGTTTAGGGGGGTGATTTGTGGAGGGTCACATGGCTGGTAAGTGAGGCAGGAGATTTAGTAGATTTTTGGGGGAGTCAGGTAGACCCAGGTTCATGTCCTGTCTATTTCCTCATTTAGTGATGTTGAGTAAGTCTTTTCAAATCACTGGGCCTAACATTCCTCATCTGTAAAATGGGAATGGAATGCTACCTACCTCACTGAACTATGGTAAGGATTAAAGTGAGATACTGCATATGAAATGCCTAGGAGAGGGCCTGGTAGGTAGAGAAAATGCCTAATAAATGTTAGCCACTATTTGTCTAGTTTTTTAAAAATATCTTATGCACAAAAAACCTTAATATACATGTTATGAAACTGAACAACTTTGTGACATGGTGCCACTACTCCCATTCTACAGATCATCAAATGGAGACTCAGAAATAAGATGTCTTTCCCAATGTTGCACACAAAGTAAATGGAAGAGGTAAATTCAAATGCCAGATATGGAAGGCATAAACCCTTGCTTCCTTCAGGCCTTATTCAGATATCTCCATCTCAATGAGATGTGACATGCCCATCCTTCAACAAGTGCAACCTCTTCCTGCATGTCTGTTTTTCCCCACCCTGCTTTGTTCTTCTCTCCAAAGCATTTTTTGCTTTCTCATACACCATCTTACTAAATAATTTATTTATTTACTATGCATACATTTTATTGCCTGTCTCACTCTTACTTGACTATATGCCCCACAGAGCAGGGAATTTGTTTTGTTAAACTGCTGCGCTTATGGTCTGAGCACAATGCCTCACACATAGTAAGTGCTCAGTAAATATTTGCTGTATAAATGCATGAAGCCTACCTTGCTTGGAAGTTTTTATTTTTTTATACCATACCACATCATAAATGTTTTGCAATTAGAGCTATTTTTTGTTAAATGCCTACCATGTTTTGGGCATCATGGAGGCATCATAAAGATAATGATGGTTAATTTGACCAGAACCTATTGTGGAAGGGATGACTATTCAGGCTTTGCAGTTGAGGAAACCAACACTCTGTAAGGTTATGTAACTCAGTGCCCATCAGACAGCTCTGAAGGGGAGTCACATCAGGGTCAGCTGCAAGCCCAGACCTGTTCTCCTTCCCCAGCACATAACAAATTACAAGACCTGTTCTCCTTCCCCAGCACATGACAAGTTACAAGACCTGTTCTTTCCCTAGCACGTGACAAGTTACAAGACCTGGCTTCATTCTCAGCAGCTGATCATGACTATGAGCCTAGGACCAAAATTTTTGCTTGAGAGCCAGACCCTTCCTTAGCTCAAAAAACTCATCAGGCCTCATGAGCAGACTCTATGGACACATTTTCCAGAGTGGAGCCCATCAGGCCCCAGTGTAAGAGAATCCTCAGGGATAGAGGAGGTTGTGGGGAGTCCAGGTATCTACTTTTTCATAAGAACCTGGGTGATATCTATGATCAGACCAATGTGGGAAACAGAGAAATGGAATTAATTTATTCATCCATCAACCCATCCATTTCCTCATATTTAAAATAAGGATAATGCCAGTACTCAGCTTGTATAGTTCTAGTAAGTTTAAATGAGGATACATGCTTAAAACAGTGGTGGCCATGTTGTAAAAGCTAAGTGAGTCTTATACTTGGGTACCTCCCATGGGCCTGTGCTCTTCTGGTTATCAGGGATACAGCAGAGACAGACAAGGCCTGGCCCTCCTGGTGCTGACCACCCACCTAAAATGAGCACAGATTTTGATATGAAACAAAACTGAGTTAAACTCTGCTTTTGCCACTTACACTCAGGTGTGAATATGAATAAACTTCTGAATTTTTCTGGATCCGTTTGCTCCAATGTGAAGGGGGGAATAATAAAATTATTGTTAAATAACAAAAATGTTTTGGAAGAGACTGAGGCTCAGAGAGGCAAAGCAACTTGCTTGAGGCTGCACAGCTAGTAGGTGGCGGAGCTGGAATTTGAACCCACATCTGTCAGACTCTGGGTTACCTGCCATGTGACATGGCTTCCCACAGAGAGAGGTGGCTATAAAACTCACAGGTAGGTGGGAAGGATTACAAACCCAGTGAAGGCTTCACCCAACTGGTGAAAAGCTGCAAACTGAAGCACATTCCACTGAGGCCTTGTGGAAACCCCCTGTGACAAAAAGATGTCCAGACTCACCCATTCCCATTAGCTTCACCCAGTGCCAGGCTGACCAAGTCTTCCTGCAACACAGGAATTTGGAGAGTTCCTTGGAGAGATTAGGTTTCTGCAATCTCTCCAGGCACCAAAAGGATTTGGGAGACATAAAGGGCAGCAGTATTTATTCCATAAATAGATAATGGCAAGCCATTTAGAGGGAGTGGTGGCAGAAAGATGAAAAATTTATTCACATAGTTGGAAGCTCATTTCTTTCAGAGTGGTCAGCAGAAATTGAAGACAAAAGTGAGAGAATATTGCAGTGGGTATTCCTGACAACACAAAATTTTCAGGCGATATTAAACTGCATTGCTCACCACTGCAAACATTTTTTTGATGTTTATGATCTCTGTTGAAAGGCATAATGGTAGATGAAATCCAATAACATTTATAGATGTGGGTGTGTGTATATATGCCTGCACTTCTTTTGTTCTAGTATCCTTTGTAAATCACTTCTATGAGCTGATGTAACCAACAGTGGCTAGGTTGAGTCTACATGATGCAAAGTGAAGAATAAGCCCCTCTCCCCTGGGTAACTGTACTTACCTGTACCACTGATGTCTGCTGTGCTGCAGATGGGTTCTCAAAATCTGGGAGCTGATTTGAGGCAGACAGAGGGTTGGGGGAGATGCGGGAGAGGTGGTGCAAAAAGAAAATGCTTCCAATCTGGGAGGAAAGAAACCAGGAGGAGCATGAAGATGAGAAGAATGTGAGGGAACTGTGTGCTTCCATTTAAAGAGTGGCCCATTGGAACAGGACAGGATTTGGAGAAACCTTGCCCTTCTGACCCCTGTGGGGGATTCACAGTATAGGGTGTTCTGTTCAATGTTCCATGATTTGTGAGGTAGTGATCCCCTTGGCTAGTTCCACTTTCCCCAGTCTTTGACCATAGCACACCTGAAGAACTCTGTTTCCTTAGAGAAAGCTTGCAGAAATGTGACTTTTAAATGATAAAAGTGAGCAAAGATTTTAATCATTGTAACTAAGAATGATAACATAAATGCACATGATTATTGGCTCAATTATTTTAAATGAAATGACTTGTTTACTTGGTTAAGTAACTGACCAAATTATACAATCTTCTGATTTGATCAATATATTTTCCCCCACTTTAACTGGTTTACTGTTGGATTTAGGACTCATCCACACAACCAATTTAATTCTAAGGGATTAATTTTTGAATTCTAAGGAATTCAGTTTTGAATCCATTACTCAGGCCTGTGGACTGATTAAGAACACCAGTTTGGGAGTCAGATGTACTACAGTTAAATCCTGGCATCTTCATTTTCTAGAGGTGAAACTTCAGGAAAGCTCTGAACCTCTCTATATGAGTTTCAGTTTCCTCACCCATAGAATGAGAATGATAATAATTGGAACTATTTTATTGCCTTGTGGAGATTAATTGAAATAATGCAGATGAAAAGCTTAGCAAGTGCTTGCATGAGGTGAGTTCTTAATAAGTGTTGGTTATTATTATCATCATCATCCCCATCATCAGAAGGAAGGGGATAAGGTTAAAAGATGAACTATCTTTCTTCCAGGAGTCAAGATGGTGGCATAGGTAAACGTGGCTTGCCTCCTCACACATCAGATCAAAATTATAACTAAAATATAGAACAACCATCACTCAGAACCATCAGAAATCAAGTTGAATGTCAGTCTGACAGCTACAAAGTTAAAGAAACCACATCCATCCAGACTGGTAGGAGGGGCAGAGACACAGAACAGGCTGGTGCCACATTCACATGTGGTGGAGAAAAATTTGGGATGGATTTCTTGGAAGTGAGGAGTTCCATCCCCACACCAGGCTCCCCAGCCCAGGGTTCCAGTGCCAGGAAGATAAGTCCCCATAACTTCTGGCTGCAACAAACCAGTAGGGATTCAGTTGGTAGAAGAAACCACTTCAGTCCCCAGCAGTTTCTATTAAAGAACAAACACATGGACTTACTCAGACTCACTCTTTCTGAGCTCTAGCACCAGCATAGCAGCATAAAAGGCACCAGTGGCATACAGGGAGAAAGTGAAGTGGCTGGCATCAAGGCAAGAACTGGGGGACAGCCTTCTCTCAGACAGAGAGGTAGGCCATAGTCCCTTCCCTGAACCTTCCCCCTACAGAGCCACAGAGCCAGCAGGCTGGTGCCATATCTGAGATTCCATCAACCTGGTTAATACTGTTTTCCCTGACCTGGAGATCCCAGGAGACTCCATCCCACTCAACTTATGGGCCCACCCAAGCTGCTTCTACATATGAATGGTTGGTCTTTGTTCAAGGTTCACAATTTCCTAAACCCTCTCAAACAAGCAACATCTAGCCTCAGTGAGCCCCCAGCCCCTATACCTCTTTCTAGGTGGCCGCAGACCCAGCACTAGCAGTAACCAGACTAGATTCAGAGCTTGTCTTTACCTGGGAATCTCCAAGCTCAGCAAAAATAGCATCCATCTCAGATAGCTTTATAGCTCATACAAAATGGCCCTGGGCAGAACACAGGTGGGGGCTGATCTTGCCTGCACCACCCAGGAAACCACAGAGCCTGTGCACCCAGTGGACAACTACAGACTATGTTGCAGCACCACCACCCTGCCTCTGCACAGCTGATTCTCCATAGAGTGCACAGGTTAGTGGTCAGTGTTCATAGACAGTTCTTACAGCTGACTGGGTTGGGTAAATCCTTCCCATTGACCTGCTAACAGTAATCAAGGCTCAACTACAAGAAGAGGGTAAACTCAGCCCCCACATGAAGGGTGAACCTTGAGTACCCAGCTTGGGTGATAGGGGAGGCTGTGCCACTGAACCCTACAGGACACTTACAACATTAGGCCACACCACCAAAAGGAGTCACAGCAGCTCTACCTAATACATAGAAACAAATACAGGAAGGCTGCCAAAATGAGGAGACAAAGTAAAATGGCTCAAATGAAAGAGTAGATCAAAACTCCAGAAAAATGCCCTGGCTGGTGGAGCTCAAAGGATTGAGTGAAGACCTGTGAACCAAAGGGTCACCAGTTCAATTACCAGTGCAACTCAAGCACATGCTTGAATTGCAGGCCAGGTTCCCAGTAGTGAGTGTATAAGAGGCAACCACACATTGATGTTTCTCTCCCTTTCTTTCTCCTTCCCTTCCCCTCTCTCTAAAAATAAAGAAATAAAGCCTTTAAAAAATAAGTTAAAAACAAAAACAAAAAACTCCAGAAAAAGAACTAAACAAAAGGGAGATAAGCAATCTATCAGATGGAAAGCTGAAAACATTGTTTATAAGGGTTCTCAAGGAGATTAGTGAAGACCCAACAGCATGAAAAAGATCCAGTCAGAAAGGAAGGATATACTAATTAAAATAAAGAACAATTTATAGGGAAACTACAGTAGAGGGGATGAGGCCAAGAACCAAATCAATGATTTGGAACATAAGGAAACAAAACACAACCAACCAGAACAAGAAGAAAAAAGAAAAAATGGATAGTGTAAGCAGCCTATGGGACAACTTCAAGTGATCCAACATTCACATTACAGGGGTTTAAGAAGGAGAAGAGAAAGAGCAAGAAATTAGAAATCTATCTGAAAAAATAATGAAAGACAACTTCCATAATTTGATTAAGGAAATAGACCTGCAAGTCCAGGAAGCACGGAGAGTCCTAAACAAGATGGATGCAAAGAGGCCCACTCCAAGACACATAATAATTAAAATGCCAAAGGTTAAAGATAAAGAGAGACTCTTAAAAGCAGCAAGAGAAAAGCAGTTAGTTATCTACAGGGGAATTCCTGTAAGACTGTTAGCTAATTTCTCAAAAGAAACTTTGCCAGCTAGAAGGGAGTGGCAAGAAATATTCAAAATCATGAAAGGCAGGGACCTACAGCCAAGATTGCCCTACCTGGCAAAGCTATCATTTAGAATCCAGGGGCAGATAAAGTGTTTCCCAGACAAGAAACAACTACAGGAATTCAATATCACCAAACCATTATTATGTGAAATGGTAAAGGGATTTATTTAAGAAAAAGATCAAGACTAGGAATAATAAAATGGCAACAAACACATATCTATCAACAATTGAATCGAAAAATTCAAACTAAGTAAACAAGAGGTACAAAGAGAAAATATGGATACAGAGAGTGTTTTGATGTTTGCCAGATGGGAGTGGGGTGGAGTGAATAAGTGAAGAGGTGAGGGGATTAAGAAGTACAAATAGCCATGGGGATGTAAAGTACAATATAGAAAATGGAGTAGCCAAAGAACCTACACATGACCCATAGACATGAAAAATGGTGTGGGGATTGCCTTTAGGGAGTTGGGGGTGCTGGGTGGAGGGGGGCAAAGGGGGAAATTTGGGATAACTGTAGCAGCAAAATCAATAAAATATAATAAAAAAAGTTCCTTCCAGTCTTAGGAATGCTTGAGAAAAGTTGGACACTCAGTGTTATCAATGTAAACAATGTGATATATTCATTACACACACACACACACACACACACGCACACTGGACCCAGAAAGAGAACCAATGGTTCACTACAGAAGTAGACACTAAAACAACCAGTGGAGTTCTCCAGAAATCAGCAATGGCCAGTAATGCCCTGCCTCCTTAAGGACTTGAGACCTCTGAAGATAGGCATTCCAGGGGACCTACTGACTGACTTCACTGTCAAGCTTGTCCTGGACCCAGGGGAGTCTTGGGAAGCAATTAGCATCTCCAGGACAAATGTCTGACAGCCCTGAGAAAGCCTCAGAGGAAAAGTTTGTTCTTATTCCTTAGATAAAAACATTATAATCACCTCTGAAATCCTAAAAGACCCTCTAGGGTGGCATCGCAAGGCAGGACAGAGGCTCTGCACACAACGCTGGGGGAAGCTCGCATGTGGTCCCTGCTTCCCAGAGGGCCTCCTGGGACGCCCCCTGAAGGAGCCTATGGGGAAGACCCCTCACTGACCTGCCTGGGGACCTGGCCACTCGAGGACCCCTCTGGTCCTCAGCACCTCAACCCTCAGGAGGAGGAGGCCTAGGACCACGTGGCTGACTCTTGGAGGAGTGGCCCAGAGGCCAGAAGCTGACTTCTCTGATGCTGGCCAGCAAGAGGCACCTCCCCCAGGGAACTGGGGGAGAGACTGGCTTTAACCTCCAGGCGAATGGAAGCGGGCCACAGGCTGTTTCCCCTCCTTAGACTCTTACAACCTGGCCTGAATAACGCTGGATGACCCAAATTTCAATCGTTCAGGGATGGCTGGGAGGCCGGCCCCCAGAACAGCCCCTTGGCAGATCCGCAGGTGGCTGAGCACTGGGCCTGCAGTGCAGGGTAGTCACTTCCGAGCTGCGGAGCCTGGAGCCTCAGGCCACAGAGGAGACTCTCTTGCGGTGCAGACCCGGCGGGGACTCAGGTAGGAACTGCAAGATTAAGAGCCTTCCAAGTGGTGTCTGGTGTATGTACATACAGGGGTGTCAGGTAGTGGTGTAGAGATTCCAGTTTCTAGTAGGTTAAGCAGGTGCTGTTGACATTACAGGAAATGAGCTGAGTGAATGTAACCGCTGAGCCTAGTCCCAAGACTACACTTGAGAGAAATCTTCAGCGGTGAAGAACCTTTTAACAATTTATTTCCAACGTGTTGCAGACCTTCTGTAAAATAATTTGTTAGAGAAAGATGATTTATTAGAGAAAGAAAAATAAAGATATAGAAACTCTAAGACCACTGAGCATGCACCACTGAGCATGCTGTGTTAGTGTGCCACAGCAATGCAAATTGCTGTAAGAGTTTGCAGCTGCTCTCAGGGCCTCTCTCTTTACCTCATGGGGAAACAGGCCGCCCAGAGACTGGCACAGGTCTGTGAACCAGACTCACAGCGGCAGTTTTAGAGACCCACCTCCAGGAGGTCCACACAACCCTGATGCCCTACCCCTCCCCACTGACCTTTTTAGATCAAGTCGACAATGAATTGTTCTGTTGCTGATGACAAACTAATTAAAACAATTCTTATTCAAGTAGCATATATTTATTATAGAATAAAAATAAACATTTAAAATTCTTCCTTGATTCTATCACTATTGTTAACATTGATATTCATACTCATGCACATAAGTATACACGTGCACATATTCCAATAGGGGAGGGAGAAGCTAACACAGATAACTTATTACACATAGTCATTTGACAAACTGCTCCTTAAACATTAGTGCGTTATAATATGAAAGATTTTCCATGTGGAAGTGTACACTTATGGCCTCACTTTTAATATTCTCACAGGATTCTATTGTATGAATGCATCATTTATTTAACCCATCTCCTATTCAGTTAGCTGGTAAATCTTATTAATTGATTTCTTTTCAAACCTATTCTTTGCTAGAAACAGGGAGTGTAGCAATAAGCAAGAGCAGAGTCTGCTTTAAGGGAACCTTCACTACAGGGGCTGAGAGACAGTAAACGTGCTCAACAAGCGCACACGAAAGGGCACTGGTGTGTCAGCGTCTAACGCCCTCTAGCCTTCATCCCCCGCAGGAAGCTGGCATGTGCGGGAAGCCTGGGTAAAGATTATTTCAATTAAAATGCCCAATAAATCTGACCCAGACATACTTACACAATTAAGAGGAATTTCTAAAACCCAGTTTTAAGTTTTTCCCTACAAAACCCAGGATATATTTGGGAAAATTGCACAATCTGCCTGAATCAGCACTAGTGCCGTCTTGTGCCATCTCTCGCGCACGCACACTGCTCTGTACCCTAACCGTGAAGCATGGGAACAGGAAAAAACTCACAATTCCTTTATTGCAAAAATACTGAAAGATCCACAATACTCCTAATGCCCCATTTATGTTTAGTTTTCCACTTTTGTAAAATCTAGAAATTAAGCATTCTCATAGGGTGTTTATACATGTAAATTAATCAACATTTTTGAAGACAGTTTGGCTGTGTTAAAATTTTTATGTGCACACTCTACTTTTTTGAAGTTGTGTGTGTGTATATATATATATATATATATATATATATATATATACCTGAACTAGATGCACACTGTAAAAATAAAACTAGACAATATAAAACAGTACATGGGAATAAAATCTCCTATTCACCCCTAAACCCAAACCCCTAGTCACCCTGGCCCCTCCCCAGAGACAATCACTGTTAGCAGTTTCTGGTATCGCCTCCCAGAAGGAGTCAATGCAAAATACTGATGTAGCAATTCCCATTCTAAAAATCTATCTAACAAAAATAGTGGCACAAATAGGTGTATATACACAACTAGGTGTATAAGGATATTCATTTTATAAATGTAACAGTAGAATATAGAAACAAAGAGAATGTCCAATAATAAAGAATTTATAAATTATCACATAATCCAGCCTTAAGAATGCATCTAAAAAAAGAATGAGGAAGATCTACTGTATTTGCCATGTACAATGTGCTCTCATGTATAATGTACACCTACGTTTTTGGGCCAAACTTTCAGGAAAAAAACCTTTCATTTTAATTTTTTAATTCAATGTTTTATTTATTTATATTTAGAAACAAAACTGATTATTGTATGCCAGGGTAATATTTTGCATATGAATATCATTATTGCTTTCAAGAGTTACACTTTTAACACATAAGCATGAATAAAATAATGAAAAGCATTTGTATAAATACAGAATTAGTACTACCCATGTATGGTGTGCATCCTTATTTTTTTCCTAAAAAATTTGGGCAAAAATGGTATATGTATCAATTTGGAAAAAGTGTCTGACACATACTGTTAAGTAAAGAAAGCAGAAAATATCTATAGTTTCATCACAATAACAAATAACCCTGTTTGAGGTGTCCACATGTGTATATATAATATATAATCATGTGCATGTGTACATAGACATTGTTTAAATTCATATACATATATGTATACATGAAATATCTGAAAGAATCACACATCTATTAACAGATAACTTTTCAAGAAAGAACTGGGCTAGAAGAAATGGAGGATTTCTTACCCTACAGTTCCATATTGTTTGACATTTTTATTACAAGAATATGTTTATGTATTATTTATATAAAAACTTTTAAAGTACATAAATCTAAGTGGTAATATGAATAATTTTGGGTTGTAAACAGTAATGAGGTGTTAGGCTGGGAATGATATTTACCTATTTTTTGACATTTAGATATTACACTGACTCTGTGGTTATTTGTGAGACCAAATGCCCGTGTTCTGTATGTTGAGCAGTGACAAGGAACATGGACAGGAAAATACAAGAGTAATGAACCCATATCACAAAGGCCACATTACAAACCAATGGAGCAAAAAGAAGTAACAAGATTTGGATATAATGGATTAATTAAAAAATGACTAACAACATTGCAGCTTTATCACAAAAAAGAAGTAAGGAATCAAGGTAACCAACATGTTTCAAAATTTAGTATAATTATTTTTCTATTTTTCTCATTTTAAAGTTAAAATTTTGATATGATTTTTAAGGTTATAAATCTCAGATGGCAAAGCTATCTTCTGTATTTATCTCTTTTATGGTAGATACATTCACAATATCTTTAAAAATTATTAAAGTTTATTATCATGTTATTCACAAAAAACTATTTTTTCCTGTAGTGTCCTGAACTACAGATAAACCCCACTTTGTTTTTCTCTGTTGGTTAGAAACAGTATATCACAAAATACTATCCTTTAATCAAAACTGACAAATCTTTTATGCTCCAAATGTCATTCTTTACTATTATGTTTACTAAGTTATTTATAAATTATGAGAATCATTGTGTTTAAATGTTCATTATATCAAATTTTTATCCCAAACAATGCACATGAATAGTGCTTATGTTAGAGAGTAGTTGGTATTATAATAATAGATATGACATATTGAATGGTTACTATGGCCCAGAAAATATACTAAATGCTTTACTCATGTTGTCTGAGTTCCTCCTCACAATTCTGTGAGGTGGGTGCTCTGATCCCCCACGTTTCACACACGAGGAAACTGGAGCTGAAAGAAGGTAAGTGGCATGCAAGATCTCACAACCAAACACAGGGCACAATCTGTAAGGTTTAAACTGCAGTCTTACTTCTGACCCAAAGATTCAATATATATCCCCATGCCTCCTGTGTCAGTAAAGAGATTTGAAGAAAAAAACTTAGACTTTTTTTCATGTAGCACTTTCTCCTTACTCTTAAAAATGTCAGTTTATAAAACTCAGCCAAATACAGTTGGAAGAAAATACCTTTAGTTCTGAGCTTCCAAATAACTTTTAGCATCAAAGAGAAAAAAGCAAAATAAAATGATACATAAATGGGTTTTTCTTTCCTTTTCCATAATAAATGGCGTATCCCTTAGACAGTGTTTCAGTTTGGTCTCTGTCTTTCTAACTGCAATGCACATCTGCTGAGATGTGCGTTATGTGTTTAAATACTTCAGGGCTTTGGGGTTTGTAAATCCTTTTACATTTAGCATTTTACAAATAACAGTTCAGAATTTGAAAGTTTTAAGCAAAATCTGTTCACTTAGTTTGGACTATGATAAAGCATCTCAGAACCATATTGCCTTTATAAGTTTAATATGTGACATATTTATACATTATTTCCTTCATTCATACAGCTTTCCATTTAATTTTCATTGACCTCTAGTGACAGTTTCATAACAGAGTACATAAAGTAATTTTAAATACAGGCATTTTGCTTATTTCCTCTTATGTCTTTAAATGTCTTGGATACAAGATCTGGAATTCACAAAGAAGGATAGAGCTGCCAGAGTCATTCAGGCCTGGAAAAGGTTCTTGTGAGGGCTTTTTTTTTTTTTTTGGCAGCTTTATTGAGATACAATTTAGATATATGGTCCACCTGTTTAGAGAGCACAGAACCCTCAGCGGGGCCTCTGGACTGCTGCAGACGGCCACCTGGGCCTTGGGTGTGGCAGGGTGGGAGGGGTGGGGAGCCGTTGAATCACTGAGAGAACTGTCACTTTGAAAACTGTCAGTGCTCTTATTTTGAGTGCTTTTCCAAAATGCAGAAGTCATTTTGCAGTCATTTTTAAAAATTTCAAGTGACAGAATTTAAAACTTAAGATGTGTTTTAAAATATCAGTGAAACTGTATTGTATTGTTGCTATACTTAACTGTATAATGTAAACCTAATTATTTCATCATGGCTTAAATTTTTATATATTTACTTTATCCAATGTTGCTGATTTTTTAAAAGACAGATTGTAGTATTTTGTTTATCAAAGCAACTATTATGTGGTGACTTGCCTGTATCATGAATTATTTAAGATTTTTATAGTTTTTTAATTAGAAATTATTTCAAAAATTTTGTCCAGGATGTTATTCTTCAGGGTTACATGCTTATCAATGAAATAACTACAGAGGAATGAGGGGAAATAACCTATAACCAGTCATGTTCAGGAATAACTGCTGTCAATGATGAACGTGTTAAAGAAAACCCTTCCAGTATTTGCTACTTGCCAATCCTAATTTAACTACAACAATCAATAGGTAATTCTATATGAATACATGAATTTTGGCAAAAGCCCCATCATCTAAATGGCAGAATAACTCAAGAGTATGTCTCTGAAGATGCTGGGTGTTTAGCACCACCTGACTATTCCCTCCACCCAATGCAACAACAGTAAATTAAAAAGAATACAGTGTTTTCTGAAAATCCATGGCATGCTCAAAGCTGACAATCACATCGAGTTAAGAGGATACTTCGTGAATGATACATTTCAATGCAGACAAACAGTCCATGTCTACCAGCTGTGAGCCTGTTTTTGAACACGCTGAGTGAGACTACTCAGGCTGTCTGGTGATGGTCTCGAGTCTGGTCTTGCCCTTTCCTGCAGCCTCGGGCCCTTGGACCTTCCCAGTTTCCTATGAAAGTGTCAGTCAGTTGAGCACCAGCTCTGGTGTTTTTGGCCATTTGGTTCCACCTGTAGCTTAATCATGTTTATACCAGCTCTTGGGAGGTTCCAAAGCCTACTTAGATTTTTGTGGGTAATGTATCAAGTGAACAATATACAGTTCATCTGAAAACAGTAGCACACAGCCATATGTATCATTTTCCAAGGGCTGTTTCTTCAACCTAGCAGAGAAGGCACAAGTGGTAATTATTTAGTCTGAGTCATTTTTTTATATTTGGTTCCCAATAAAACATGCCATGTGGATGCTGAGTAGTGTAAGAACAGTGTTGTTCCTGACTAGTGGGTGTTAAATGTTTACATTTTTTATCTGCAGAATTATTTCCCTATAACTGCAACTTTTTTAGTAAAGTGTCATTGAAGTCTCATCTCTGAAATACATTGCCAGTAATGACCGGGGCCCCTTTTGTTATATTCGGAAGAAGAGGGACTGCATGTAATGAACTAGGAAATGCGTATTTACATCAGTGACAAGGTTCTCGGCAGAAAGCCCACAGGAATGAAAGACCAGCAGGAGCAGGAACTGGTGCAGCTTGACATGCAGCCTCTCAAAGTTTGCTTGGCATGTTATGTGTGTATTTTGTGCAAAATTCCTTTTGAGTAAGATATTTTAGATCATTGTTAATGTGCAATATTTAGGATTAAAATACATTAGCCTTTTTATATGCTTTGGAATAGCAAGATTGTTTTTGATGATTTCAAGTCATGATTTCCAGTCTCCTTTGAACTCATCAAACTTTTTGTCAATTCCTTTTCTACTCATACAACATCATGCATTGATGTCATTAAGCACATTAGAATTTTGAGACTATAACGTAACACCTTGATTTGTAGAAACAGGATTGGATTTACAGAGAAATTTGAGCATGAGTGGGGTATTGTTTATATTAATTTTACAGTTAATTAGCACTGTTTCTAGGACAGATCATTCCACGATTGCACTTTAACAACTGATATACTTTCAGAAGTGTCCCATATTTTATGTTTGATTGCTAGTAAGCCATCTCTATTGATACAGGTTTTGGTTAAGCAAGGAAAACCATGTATTCTTACTGTGTCATTTGTTGTGAATGCCAGCTCCTACTTGTCAACCAGCATGTTGCCGTTGATTCAGAGAAAATGAACTCTTATTAGTTAATGTGCTAAAAAATACTTAAATTCTATCCTGAAACCAAAGTCTATTTGTTAAATGCTCTAGGTTTTTAAAATGCAGTATCTAAATACAATTTGCCTCTTAAATTTGTTAAGCTAAAGATACACTTGTTAGTTTTATTTTAGAACATTTTTGAACCTTTAAAATAGGTTGAACATTTGTGTTTTTTAAAAGAAATTATAAAGAAGATTTCTGTCAGGCAGAACTTAATGTAAAGCCACCTCCCACATCTTATAAACTTTGGTTTTTCAACTTTACACACTTAATATACCCATCACCTTACTGTTGGAAAATTATTTTGACCAAGATCTATTACTTAACTTTGTAGGTTAGGAAAGAGACACTAATTCTAATTCTATATACTTCTTCCTGGTTCATATTCTGTTACCCTTTAATTTGTATGGACCATTTGTAAAATGATTGTGTTGTTGGAAATGCTTAATTATAGTATACACACACAGAGATCTCAACTCTTTTACACTGTTCGCTGAATGGTTCTCATTTTGTCACATATGCTCGGCTGCTGGTTGTTACTGGTATGCACCCTTCCAAGTTGGTAAAGGTGCAGTGCATTCACACCAGACTTCCTAAAAGAAATGCCAGCTTCCTAAATGACACTACCACAGAACTCCTTTAACAATACAGAGGGGCTCGATTGTAAGTAAAGCAGCAAACTTTCCTGTAAGCTGTTGTTAGACGGTTCTGTGCGAGTCCTGCTGTGCTGTGTCAGAAGATGAAGGTGAAGACACGTCAATGTGTGACAGTTCAATCAGCTTCAGGCGAGTGAAGCTGCTACAGGGTTACAGATAAGACGTGGTCCACACTATTGGCCAGTGAGTGCTACACATAGGAAGACTTAACTCTCCAGTGTTGCCTAGGCACAAGCCTGCACGTTTTAAGGTCAAAGCCATCTGTTTTCAAAATCACTGTTGTAGGTTGTGTTTGATCATTAGTCACCCATTAGCTGTGGAGGGGCTGCATGAAGACCCATGACCCCAGGGCACTTCTCTCACCATTAGAAAAACCAAACACCACCACTGTCATTAGCAGCCCTCTTCAATGCTAACTCTGCATCCTTTACATTTTAGCATTGATTGTGTTTCCACTGATCTCTCTTAGGCTTTTTCTGAATTGGGGGAAACTGATTTTTCCCTAAAAGCAAGAAAGATGAGAGATAAAGGGCACTGAAGCAAAAATATATAGTGTGGGGTGTGATTAGAAAACTCATAAGGAAAACAGAAAAATGGGCAAAGGACCCGAATAGGAACTTCTCCAAAGAGGACATACAGATGGCCAAAGACATATGAAAAGATGGTCGGTGTCACTAATCATCAGAAAAATGCAAATTAAAACCTGAATGAGATATCACCTCACACCTGTCAGAATGACTATTATCACCAAACCAACAAACAAGTGTTGGTGAGGATGTGGAGAAAAGGGAATCCTTGTGCACTGTTGGATGGAATGCAGATTGGTGCAGATTGTGAAAAACAGTGTGGAGTTTTCTCAAAAAATTATAAATGGAACTGCCTTATGACCCAGTGATTTCACTTCTGAGAATATATCCAAAGAAACCCAAAATGCTACTTAGAAAGAATACATTCACCCATATATTCATTGCATTATTATTTACAATAGCCAAGGTTTGGAAGCAGCTCACATGCCTATCAGTAGATGAGTGGACAAAAATCACGTGGCACATTTATGCAATGGAATACCACTCAGCTGTAAAAACAAACAAACAAATAAACAAAAACAAAAAAAGAAGGAAATCTGACTTTTATGACAACATGGATGGACCCGGGGAGTATTATGCAAAGTAAAATAGCCAGTCAGAGGAAAGACAAATACCATATGATTTCACTCATCTGTGAAATCTAAAGAACAAAATAATCATACTAAATAGAGACAGATGCATAAAGAAAACAAAGTCTCGGAGGAGGTGGGTAGGAAGCTGGGTTAAAGAGGTGAAGGGCTTGAGCAAAAACAAACAATCAAACAAACAAACAAAGCAGGCACAGACACAGTATGGTGATTACCGAAGGGAGGGCAGAGCAGGGAGGGAGAGGAAGGCAAAGGGGGGTAAATGGTGACAACAAGAGTCCTGACTATGGGCGGTGAGCGCAAGGTCCAGTGTGCAGATGACGTGTTCCAGAGTTGTGCACTTGAAACCTGTAAGGTTTTGTTAACCAATGTCATCTTAGTAAATTCAATTTAAAAAATGAACAAAAAATAAAAAGCAAACATAAAAAAAAATTGTGGCATACAAACTTCACACTTAAGATACTAGGATCTTTGTTTTTGTCATATTCCAATACATACTTTAGGGACTTTAGAAATGTCAACAAGATCACTCTCAAGGTCCAAAGAACATTCATTTCCTCTTTGTCATGGAGTCATTAAGAAAAACTACTGGACTATTTAGACGGAGATGTGGCATACCAGGATGGTTCTGTGTAGCAGGCTTCCTAGTACACACCACATGTTGAGTTGCCTGTGGGACCCACACTGAGCTCTCTAAGGGCTGGCTGTGCTGGCCCTGCTCCCTGATGTTTCCCGAGGAACCCTCACCATGCCTGGCACACAGGGCACTCGCAGACTTGAATAACATGAGTGTTGACATACATTTTGTTTTAGAATTACTTATTTAAAAACAGGAAATAGAATTGTAGAGATATATGTTCTTTACTACTAAATAAATACTACTAAAATAAATCAATATAAAACATATAATATCATTAAGGTGCCATTAAAATACTCAAAATGGCACATATCTGTATTATTTCAAGCCAGCATAACAGCTTTTACATTTTTTAGAACCTAGCTTACTTAAGTCTTTAGTAAGTTTAAAGCTTTTTCTCTGTGCTTTTATTTGTTTTAGACCATATCTGAATATTTACCTTTTCAATTTAGGGAGTATTCATAAACTTGTATATTTGATTTACTACATTATGGTCTTAACACACTTAATTTATTTCTCCAAATTTCACTTCCCTCAGGTGTAAATTGAAATAACATCACTAACCTTGCAAAAGATGCTGCATGTTATACACATCAGGTGTTTAGCATACAACAAATATTCTATAATTAATATTTTAGAAACCTAACTACTACTCATTTGTTCCTGATAAATTTCTATCCTATTTCTTTCCAGACAGTGTTCCAGCATGTCAAAATCTTTTAGAATTCTAATTTCCTTACCCATAAATTAGTGATTCTCCTAGGCTTGTTATCTGCAAATTTGGTAAACTATTCAAAGCCAGTAGTAAGAATATCTGAATAGGACAGAAGCCCATGGCACACCATTCAAGATTGTAGAGTGGGTTCATGATGTTCTTCAAAGCTCTTTGGTTACATCTACTAGCAAAAATGTTCATAGCAGCATTATTTACAATAGCCAAGGGCTGGAAACAGCCTAAGGGCCCATTGGTAAATTGGTGGATCAAAAAACTGGTACATTTACACATTGGAATACTACACAGCAGAAAGAAAGAAGGAGCTCCTACCCTTCGTGGCAGCATGGATGGAACTGGAGAGCATTATGCTAAGTGAAATAAGTCAGGCAGTGAAAGACAAATATCATATGATCTCACCTATAAATGGAACCTAATCAATAAAAGAAGCAAATGAAAAAAATAACCAGACATGGAAATAAAGAACAAACTGACAGTGACCAGACGGATTGGGGAGGGGGATAATAGGGAAAGAAGGGGAAGGGTCAAGTCAAGAAACATGTAAAAAGGACCCATGGACAGAGACAATGGTGGGGGAGGATTGAAAATGGAAGGTGGGAGGGGGTAAGGCATGGGAGAGTAACAGGGAGACAATGGGGACAACTGTAGCTGAACAACAATAAAAAATGAAAAAAATTAAACTGAAAGATTTTTTTTTCCTGAAAGTTTGGGCCAAAAATGTGTGTGTGCATTATACATGACAAAAATATGGTCACATCTCAAAGAGCATAGTACTTGGCAGAGCGGGCTTTCAGTAGATGTTTCTAAAATGAATACAAATACATATCTAAGTGGAACAGAATGTAGAACCCAGCCATAAACCCACACTTACAGGGTCACAATCCACAGCAAGGGAGGCAAAAATACACATTAGGGAAAAGGGGCCTCTTCAGTAAATGTGTCATGAAAACTGGACAGATCCATGCAAAAAAATAACACTGAACAACTTTTTTACACCACACACAAAAATAAACTCAAGTGGATTAAAGACTTAAATGTTAGACCTCAAAACCATAAAACTCCTGGAAGAAAACATAGGCAGTGATCTCTTTGACATCAGTCCTAGCAATATTTTCTCCAGATGTGTCTCCCAAGCAACAGCAACAAAAGCTGCTAGGTGGACCTAAAGCATATTTTACCAGTGAAATAAGTCAGTCAAAGAAAGACATATACCCTCTGATTTTACTTATATGTGGAAACTGAAAAATATCAACAAAACAAATCAGAAAAAGACCTATAGATACAGAGAACAGACTGATGGTTGCCATGGGGTGAGGTAGGGGGTGAATGAAAAGGTGAAAGGTATTAGGAGGTATAAACTTTCAGTTATAAAATAAATAAATCACAGTGATATATAGCACAGGGAATATAGTCAGTAATATTATAATAAGTTTGTATGGTGACATATGGCTACTAGATGATGACAAATCTAGTAAGGTCTATAAATGTCAGATCCCTATGTTGTACACCACCTGAAACTAATGTAATATGGTATGTCAACTATACTTCAATAAAAATATATATGTGAATATAAGAATAATACAATACTATAAAATATTTCTTTTAGTCACTAATTATTATGGTAATTATTAGTTTACTTTGACTAGAATCTGCCCCATTAAAAGTTGAGTATATAGACCTGTGCAGGGAAAATGACAGGGAACTGCAAGTTTCTTTCAGCAGGCACTAGAGCTGGACCATAAGCTCCTTTGGGACAGTTTATATGCCCAACAAGGAGTACCCAACAGGAGTTCCAAGTAGTAAATAGATAAAGCTAGCTAGAGCAGAGGCACTGAAGGTCAAGGCGGGCTGCTTCCAGAGGAGGTTAGGAAGGAAGTACATGTGATGTAGCAGGTGAGGTCCCCGGTGAACTGAAATAAGGGGAAAGTTACGATTTTCACCCACAGCCCTTTCCTTAGTACTGGAAAGCACTGAGATGTAATTCTCACAATGAATTCTATAATCTATAATAGAAATGAATTATCCAAACAGTTTTGACATAAAAAATCATCTGCTCTCCCTTCCTTTTTACATAATTTACCTTCTGAAGATACCATCACCACCAGCAATGCACACACGTCCACAATAGCTCTGGTGAGTCTAAAAGGAACAGTTTCAAGAATAAGAAAGATTTTCTCCTGGTTGAAAGCAAATTCTAATGTAAAAAAACACAGTGTGGTTGGGAGGTTCCATAGCTAATTGCCTTTCCTCCCAATTGGCACATAAACTTTGAAAAGGCACCAAATAGTTTGTCACCTATATCCCCTCAGAACAACAGCACCCAGTACTTCACTCTATTTCTGCTCTGCCTGACCTCCTCTTCCCCACCACTGTTCAGAAGGTCCACCTCAAATCGGACATCCACTACCTCTGGACATAATTAGAGAAATCTTGATTACAAGGTGATTTTAAAAAATGAAGTAGTTGTAGGTAGAATTTAAAAAGCAGAGGATATATATAATATATATGTCAATTTATATTTATAAAATTCTTCATCTCTTTCTGATGCAATTCAATTTTACTCTCTTTTACTAAACCACTTATATGGATTACACTGTATAATCTTTGATTTCCTAAACTGCACCTTCTTGGAAATCTTAAATTCTACATTCTAATCAAAACCTCCTCTCCTTCTGCACACATTGAACAGTCTTGAAACTCAATGAGATTTCCAGGCTATTGGCCTCTTTTCCTTCCCTGCTCAGCTCAGAATACAGGCTGCAAGGTTGATTACTCTCACTAGTACCTCAAACCTCCATGTCTCACCACACCTCTCATTTAAACTAAAACTTAGACTACTTAGGCCTTCTGTATTTAAAATAAAGAGGTTTTAGTAACTGCTAAAAATTGAGGAATAGCACTGAAGGTAAAGCACCGTTCAGCAGATGTCACAGAATTGACCTGAGGCTGACCCGTGGTGTAGACCCTGATTTACAAGTGAAGACCCAGGGGCTTGGGACGTGGTGCAGCTCAGGGTGGGAGCACGCAATGGGTAAACACAGTTTACAGTGTGATTGCAGGTTACCCCCACTGGGGATCAGACCGCATTCCACCTGAGGGGCCAGGTTGAGCACATTAAAATAATTACATGCTTTAAAAAAAGTATTACATTTGATAATTATGAAATATACTCCTGCCATATTACTATTAAAAGTGACTAAAGGACGTGATGAAATTTTTTGTTTGCTCAGAACACAGGTGGCAAACACAAGGCCCGTGAGCCTAATCCAGCCCTCCACCTTGTTTTATCTGGCCCGGCACCTTGTTTCTACTGGGTGGCAGCCCCGAGCTCTCGCTTAACTGTTAAGGAATAGTTACATCTATATAGTCCTAAAACTACATTTGGCCCTTTGAAGGCAACAGCAAGGCTGAAGTGGCCCCCAATAAAAATCAGTTTGACACCCCTGGCTTAGAGGAACACACTGGGAAGTCTCATCTTAAAGTAATAAGATTTAAATGAGAGCAGAAAAAGGAATATCATTATTAAAGTCTGGGGAGAGAGATACTTATAAGTGAATACATATAACCAAAAATTATTGCAGCTAGTAGTTATTTGAACAGACATAGCAAGAAGACTGATGGATTACAGGGAAGGCATTACATGGAGGAAATGGAAGCCTTTTCATTTTTAACTCCTAGGGTATGGTGAATAACTACCACCATTTTTATTTTTTATTTTTTTAAAGATTTTTAAATTTATTTTTAGAGAGGGAAGAAAGGGAGATAGAGAGAGAGAGAGAGAAACATCAATGTGTGGTTGCTGGGTTATGGCCTGCAATCCAGGCATGTGCCCTGGCTGGGAATTGAACCTGCGATGCTTTGGTTCGCAGCCCGCGCTCAATCCACTGAGCTATGCCCGCCAGGGCTGCATCATTTTTAAAAACCTTTGACCCTAGCCCTGGCTGGGGTGGCTTATTGGAGTGAGTGCAAGCCTGTGAACCAAAGGGTTGCCAGTTCGATTTCCAGTCAGGGCACATGCCTGGTTTGCAGGCCAGTCCCCAGTATGGAGCGTGAGAGAGGCAACCACACATTGATGTTTCTCTCCCTCTCTTTCTCCCTCCCTTCCCATCTCTCTAAAAATAAATAAAACTCTTTAAAATAAAAAAAAACCCTTTGACCCTAAAAACTCTTGGTTATTCAGGTAAAAGATTTGCTTCTCTACAATTCTCTGCGACAGAAGATTACTCAGCACAGTCACCTATTATCAGTCCCACCGAAAGATATTAAGTGAAAAAGTGGAGGGTGTTGAAGCTATTAGATAAAAATTAAGTTTTGGATCACATATGAATGGTAATCATCAGGACCTTCATATCTGTAATTACAGTATTGTTTGTGTTTAAAGAGATTTACATGTTAGGCTTTATAATTAATATACCCCTACAGAGAATAACATAGTAAGAAGTGAACACTCATTCTGTAAACACATGCCTCTTGAGTCTTCCACTGAGTGGCATCAAAGGTTGCCAATAAAATAAAGCATCAAAAAGTATGCTCAACACTCCTAACCATCTGAGGTCTCCTACTTCTAACTGCACATATTATTTTGTTTGCAGCCTCAATTTGATCTTATTAATGAAAAACAAAACAAAAACAACTCATAAAAATACCCAATGACACTTCAACCTTACAGTTGTAATAACAAAAGAAAAATAAGAATGTGTGCACACACATAGACAATGCAAGGACTGTAACCCTCAGGTCCAGACCAAACAGTCCCCTTAGGAAGGAGACCTAATACAAGAAATGTACAAAAAATGTACAAGAATCTTGAGAGTAAATGGCATGGGTGCCTTTTAAATCTCTTTGTTAGTTGCTCATTACTGTGAGACAAAAATGTGAAATAATATTGGTACCTCCTATGCTTTGACAAATATTCAGAGATTTTGACCAATTTTAGGTGGAATCATAACAACAAAGGATTTACAAACTGAGTACAGTCACAACACACATTCTCAGAATTCCTGAGACCCAAGAAAAAGCATGCTGGGAAAATATGAATATCATGATTCAAAGTGTTATATACTTTTAATCCAAATACCCCATCAAGCTGACAGCTTTGTTTAGGTGCATTTTTAGTTGTTTGATTCCTTACTGCTGCCTCTGGTTTGCTCAAAGATTAGCCTCTGTTTGCGTTTGCTAAGGCCAGTACAGCAGAATGTGATGGGGGCGATCCGTTGAGATTCTAGAGATGAGCTGATAGAAAATGAAGAACTATTACTTTTATGCACAAAACAAAAAAGGAAAAATCCACAACCCTTTTCATTTTGTTTAACATTATGATATGTGCTACTGTACCAGATACCACAGTGGGCGAGGTGTGTGTGAGAGAGACAGAGATCCGTGAGGAAGAAGAGAAATTAAGTAACTAATGTGCAGTGAGAGGAGACAAAGGAAATCTTCATTCCTGCCCTTACACAGCATAATAAATAAGACTAAATTTTTTTTGTATTTCCATTTCCTAGAATGGAACAGCAGTATATACTTGACATAGTGTATAATAATATTAATATAAAAGAAAAGCAATCGTTGTTTTGATTTTGAGATTTACTTAAACTCCATGAAATACTAGACCTCCCTCATTGCTCCCTATTCTAGCAGCCAATTGGTACATAAAAGGCAAAAATGTATATGATGGAATCTTCATTCCACTTTTCCATCATTAAAAAGTACAAAACTAGTAAATAATACATTTCAAATAGTCTCAAACTGAAGCAAATAAATTACTCTAAAGTAATGCTCTTCAACTAACACAACCAACTAGTGGTTGTTAATAAACCTTCACTGACTACATTTTTTTCCTTGTCATTTATCTTATTTGAAAGTCTTTCTGATTGGTAGTCTAGACCAATTCACCAGTAAATCATAGCATTTGATCCTAAATTAAACTGCATTGAGAACTGATATACTTGACCTGCTTCTATTCCAGTGACTTCCCAGGAGGACGAATGTGGATCCGAGGACCACGGTGATCTTGACTCCTGAGAAGTTGGTGCATAATAAAATGAAATACTTATTATCCCCTTTATGCTGAAGGTAACAGAACCGTGCACTAGTAGCAGAGGTTGGTTATACCTGTTATGAGTCTCATCATTCTTTTCACCCAGCAGGACCATTTCACTTTTAAGCTTCAAATTGATTGCCCTTATATATATATATAATTCACATAACTTTAATGTTTGGTATCATCAAAAAATCTAAGACTTTTACATAAAAACTTATAAAATACTGTTGCCTTGATACTTTCTTGCAAACCTTTGGTCTCTGGAGCTTTTTGTCAGCTCAGGAATAGTGTATGTATAATTTAACTAAAATGACTGATGGTTTCAATTCTTGGGTTAGATTTTATTAAGAATGAATACAATATTTTTCAAAGTGGAAAAATATTTTTTTCATTTACAAAAGTAGTTCACTAGAAAAATTCCAGAAAAGCATAAAGCAACAGGGGAATCCCTCCTGTGATCACATCATTCAAACTTCTTTTTGAATCCCCCAGTCTAGCATACTGGGTACTTTCCTGCGGCAACTGCACAGAAACAGGAAAACACTGACCTAAATTCTCTCATCTCCGTATAAAACTGCATCACTGGAGCTAACTGAGAATAACTATGTGTTCTTGAACCTATGTGTCCTATGAGCACTGAACCAGGTGCTGGGGATACAAAGAAGTGTACATAATCCATGACACTGACAGATTGATGTCAAAGCTTTTAAAGCACAGGGTGGAATACTGGGTTGAAATAGACAACTTGCCTTCATCATGCCATTGATTTCAGAAACCCCAGAATTTTCATGCCAGACAGAACACAGATGAAATGTCCACATATCATGCCCTTCTTCACTTAATAGGCATTGATGTAATTTTCAACTGCTCTCCACAGGAAACGTTTCCAATCCTCATTCAGTGTACAAAGACCATCCATTCAGCTCCAGGTCTCGCTGAACATTTACTGTGTATCTTGCATTGAATAATTAAAGCAAATCACAAAAGCCATCAGATTTTTATGAACTACAGAATTATACATGATATACAACATGAATAAAAAATCAGAAAAAGCAAAATTCTAAGGATTATGAAAAACAGAACTTACACTTTTTCTTTTTCGTTTCTTTTTTTTACTTTTTGTCTTAAAATAAGTTTGTGCAGCACTGACCAGCTGGTTTTGCTCAGTGGGTTGGGCTTCATCTGGAAAAGTGAAAGATCTCCATTTTGATTCCCCATCATGGCACATGCCTCATTTGCAGGTTCAGTTCCCATTTGGGGCATGTTTGGGAGCCAACAATGGATGTTTCTCTATCACATTGATGTTTCTCTCCTTCTCCCTCTCCTCTTCTTCCTCTCTCTCCAAAAATAAATAAAATCTTAAAAAAAATAAGTTTGTGCAATTAAAAAGCTATTGTAGGCAACCAAAGATAAGGTAGACTCTACCTAAAGCATTTAGTTAACTTTATTCTCAACTTACACTAAAATAAACAGAACATAAATGGGCTTGAATAAAAGGTTTAATTATTTCAAAATAGCTGTTTGCATTTAATTTCAAAACCTGTCACTTCTCACTTATGATACCAACAAATCAAAAAAGCAAAACGGAAAGCTAACATCTATATACTCTACAGTGAGCTTAGAAGCAAGGCATAAATTCATGCTCTGGGTTCTGTGTATCTGTATACATACAGACACTGTGTATCTGTACATCTTGTTACTCATCAACACCCAGTTCCCTGTCAGTGGTCTGAATGGTATGTTCCCTAATAAGGCCCACTTCCTCTCTGGCATTTTTCAGGAGAGCCTGTTTGTTTTCAAATTCTGATGATTTCCTACTTTGTTTTCACTCTCTGGTACTGAATATCTAAAAACCATGCTAATGAGAGAAATGACTTTATTTTTCCATTTCTTTCTGTTTTTATTGTTGACACTGTTACAGATGTCTCCCACTCCCCTTCTTTGTTTCCTCTACCCAGCCCTCACTCCCTGTCCCCAGGCCTTCATCAAACTATTATCTGTGTCAATGGGCTATACCTATCATTGCTTTCTTCATCATAATTTTCAGCCAATGCCACTGTGTTAAAAAAACTGATTCCATTTATATTATACTTATAGGTATGAAAGGCATGTAATCACTCAAGTCAAGAAATCCCTACACTCATGATTAACTTATTTATGTATCAGCTAAATTATATGAAATACAGTATTTTCTTGACTTTTCTAAATAACTCTGATATGGACAGCTTATGTTTGTAAAGAACTGTGCAAAAACAAAGGCTGTATACCATTTAGAGACAAGAATGTGACTTCTGGTCAAGATGGAGGCATAGATAGATACACTTGGCCTCCACGTACAACCAAAAGAAGAACAGCTACCAATTTAAAAACAAAAAACAACCAGAACTGCCAGAAAATTGAAATGTATGGAAGTCCAACAGCCAAGGAGTTAAAGAAAAACATTCATCCAGACTGGTAGGAGGGGTGGAGATGGGCAGCCAGGGAAGAGAGGACTTGCAGCAAAGTAGCAACCAGCAAGTTCCATATTGTGCATGGAAAAGCTGGGAGGAACAACTGAGGTGTGAGACAGACTGCACAACCCAGGGTTCCACAGCAGGAAACTAAAGCCTCAAACCTTTGGCTGCAAAATTCTGTAGGAGTTGTGGCAGCAGAAGAAACTCCCAGCCTCACAAGAGACTTTGTTGGAGGGAACCATGGGGTCCTAGAACATACGCAAACACACCTACCTGGGAATCAGCACCAGAAGGGCCCAATTCGCTTGTGGGTAGCAGGGAAGTGACTGAAAGAGGAGCAGGAACCAAGCAAGTGGCATTGTCTCCCCTTGGACCCGTTGCCCACATACAGTGCCACAACTCAGCAAAGTGGGTTGCCCCACCTTGGTGAATACCTAAGGCTCTGCCCCTTACAATGTGACAGGTATGTGGAGACAAAGAAATATGGTAAAAATGAAAAATAGGTCAAAATTCCAGAAAAAACACTAAGCAATGAGGAGACAGCCAACCTATCAGATGCAGAGTTTGAAACACTGGTAATCAGGATACTCACAGAAATGATTGAGTACAGAATAAAGTAGAGGAAGAAGTGAAGGCTATGCAAAGTGAAATAAAGAAAAATATACAGCGAACCAATAGTGAAAGGAAGAAAACTGGAACTTAGATAAACAAGTTGGAACAGAAAGAAGAAATAAACATCCAACTGGAACAGAATGAAGAAACAAGAATTCAAAAAAATAAGGAGAGACTTAGGAACCTCAGGGACAAATTTAAATGCTCCAACACCCAAATCATAGGGGTGTCAGAAGGAGGAGAGGAGGAGCATGAAATTGAAAACATATTTGAAAAAATAATGAAGGAAAACTTCCCTAATCTGGCAAAGGGAATAGACTTCCAGGAAATCCAGGAAGCTCAGAGAGTACCAAAGAAATTGGACCTAAGGAGGAATACACCAAGACACATCATAATTAAATTACCCACGATTAAAGATAAGGGGAGAACCTGAAAATCAGCAAGAGAAAAGGAGACAGTTACCTACAAAGGAGTTCCAATAAAACTACCAACTGATTTCTCAAAACAAACCTTATAGGCAAGAAGAGACTGGAAAGAAGTATTCAAAATTTAGAAAGACAAAGACCTACATCCAAGATTACTCTATCCAGCAAAGCTATCATTTAGAATAAAAGGGCAGATAAAGTACTTCTCAGACAAGGTTAAGTTAAAGGAGTTCATCATCACCAAGCCCTTATTATATGAAATGTTAAAGGGACTTATCTCAGAAAAAATTAAAAACTATTAACAGTAAAATGACAACAAACTCATAACTATCAACAACTGAACCTAACAAACAAAAATAAAGACAAACTAAGCAAACAACTAGAACGGGAACAGAATTACAGAAAGGGAGATCACATGGAGCGTTATCAGTGTGGAGGGTGAGAGGGGAGAATGGGGGAAAGGTACAGGGAATAAGCATAATTGTTAGATACAAAATAGACAGGGGGAGGTTGAGAATAGTATAGGAAATGGAGATGCCAAAGATCTTACATGTATGACCCATGGGCATGAACTAAGGAGGGAAATGTGGGTGGGAGGGGGGTGCAGGGTGGAGGTCAATAAAAGGGAAAAATGGGATGACTGTAATGGCATAATCTATAAAATATGCTTTTAAAAAAAGAAAAAAACAGAGATTTTCCAAAGTCATTTAAACTAAGGAACTAAGAGGGAGAAACAGGAAGGTTAAAAGGGGCGGGAGTACTGAGTCCTCGCACTGCTGGTTGGGTGGTTGGCCACAAATGAATAGCAAAGGCTGACTTGCACATTCCGTAATCAACTAGTTTTGTAGATAAATGAATGGGGAAATTATCAGAAACAATTTGCTGAAAGAGCAGCTGCTGGTGGGAAATACAAGGAAGGCATATTTGAGCTTATCTTCCAAATGTGCTCCTTCTTTTGTAACATGCTGTTTCATTCTGCCCTAAAGTTATTTAGAGCTACAATAGTAATAATATATGGAAAGGTGAAATCATACTTTAGTTGCTTTTGAAATGAATCTGGCCTTGATGGAAAGATCAAGTGTATTCCCAGTAAACTGTCTTAAGGGCTGCTAGAAAGTCTGTACATGTTCAGTACAGATGCAACAATCATATGTCTAGCTATTACATGTCAGCAACAAGGAAAAATTTCTTTTTTAGAATATTTTTGACCTGCAGTTGGTTGAATATGCTAATCTGGAATCTGCTGATATGGAACCTGTGGACACGAAGGGCCGACTATAACAATAAACAACAGAAAATAGGGCTGAAGAGCCCTATCTGTCACTCTTTTTGGATCACACATGCCTTAAAAAATCTGATGAAAGTTATGGACTATCATCCCACATAAACTCAAGGTTCATTCTTCCCCTCCACCAAGGGATCCATGGATCATAAGCTAGAAATAGGCTGCATTGAGTAAGTAGTAACACATACAGGAATCTTTTGCTTTAAATGGCCTATTTCATGAAAATATTGTTTCTTCTAAGACATAGTTATATGTCCTTCCTATTTGCAGTTCTAATTTTCACCTTATTTTTTTCATCTAGGTTGAGTTATTTAATGAAAACCTTTCACTGTGGTAACAAAAGGCCAGAATGGAAAGGATCCTAGATGTTACCTTTTTCAAAACTACCAATAGGTAGGTGTGACATGGTAATGGCTGAGAGCACTGATTTTGAGTAGGATTCATCTAGGTTCAAATCCAGCTGGATTTAAAAAAATCCAGCAGGACCACCTACTACAAACCATATGATCTTCAGCAACTTAATTGCTTAAGTCTCAGTTTCCTTATTTGTGAAACCTGGGAACAATATACACCTCAGAGAATGGTTGCAATGAGTAAATAATGCTTATAATGTCGATGAATAAATGGCCTATCATATAGTCAACATGAAATTGTAGCTATTCTGAGGAACTTGAAGTTCAGAGATGACAAATCTTCCAAGCATCAGGCTTGGACTTAAACTCACGTTCTTACCCTTTATTCCATGTCTCATGCATATGCTCTCGAGAATCTTCTTTAGTCATATTCAGAATTTTTATCTTCTCTAGGCCTACCAATCTCAGCACCATTCTACCTCAAAGATAAATCTGAAATAAATGATTCAAAGATAAACCTGCCTCCCAACACCAAGAATAGAGATGCTTGCAGCTATAGTTAAAGCTTCTAATGGGCTTTCTCATGACAGAATCTATTACAAAACAATAAGGCAAACCAGTAACTCTCCAATCAGAAGCAAAGCACTGGAAGGCCTAACACTTCTTTTTCTAAGAATGGAGTGGAATGGTATGAAGAGAATAGTAAGGAATTAATTTTTAAGATGTAAATGCATTTAGGTTAAACAAATTTCCACTTTTCTTCCACCTGTTCCTCCCACTCTTTATCAACTACTGCCACAACTACAGTACACATCTGTGAGACATCAGCTTTTACCTACTGAAGTTAGAGGCATACTACATTATTTCTTCCCAGTTCTCGTCAATGCTGGAGCAGTACAGATCAGTCAGATGACTGACTCACTTTGATAATTCCTGCATTCACTGTTACAAATCTACTGAGAAATAACAGGAGCAAAGATACTATGTTGTAAAATAACTTATCAGAAACAAGAAAAATAAATATACTATAGCATAGTATTACTATATGGCACCATAGATTCTGAGGGCCATGATACACAGTGAAGTGATAAAAGATGATGACTGAGACTTTACAGAAACACGATTGGTCGGGAGGCCTGTGGGAGGAGTTCTCACACTCTACTCACTTCAAGAACCCTACAGGAAGGTGTCTACGCTCACAGTAAAGCTCTATGGTGGTAACGACCCCTCCTGCAACCCCTTTTCCCTCCTGTAAACAGCTCTCCACACTGTGCCATGTGTGCGAGTGGGCTGCCGTGTCTGCGTGCACTGAGTTGCAACCCTTCGTTTTTCCTGAATAAATGTCTTTGGGTGACAAAGCACCTAATTAATAGTTTTCCGGTGGACAAAAGAAACTTGTATCTTATAATAAAGGTACATAAAAGAGACCTGTATTTAGATTTATGAGCTAAAAGTAAAGAGGAAAGTTAAAAGAGAAGTAATGCAACTAAAAGTAACCTGGAAAATAACTTGTTTCCCATCATTTTGTAGATGAAATAAACTAACGCTTCAAAAGGACACATGATTTAGCGAAGGTAACAATGTTACTGGTACAGTTAGCACTAGTACTCAGAGTTTCTGACATGGATTTAACCTAAGTACTACCCTACACATGAATTATTACAGGGAGATACAAGCATCACACAAATTAAATACAGCACGTTGCAGCCACATCACTTCAAAGAATCGTGTTAAAATTCAGCCAACAGTAACAAGCTACACCTCCAAAACCCCAAACTCAAGAAGTGGTATTTATTAATCACCTCTTTTGTCTCCTCAGGTGGTCCACAACAGAAAGCATCCTTCTCTGTGACTTTTCACCCAGGCAACATCAGGAGAAGTGCTCTGGCTCTGACAAACGAAGATGCCTCCTCTCAGTCCCAGGTGCATTTGCTTAAGCCCATTCTTCCTTCTGTGTGTGTGCCCAGCTCCCTCTGCACTATGAAAGGGTCCAGTGGGTAGTACTGGCCACAAAACTGGTTCTTAATAAATATGAATTTATAAATGCAATTTAATGGCACACTTTTTCTTTTAAAAGAAACTATTGTGCTTAATAAAACTAAGAAATTAATTATGATTTATATTTTCTTTCTGAAGAAGACTAATTCATTGCCTCAATAAATATTTATCTAGGATCTTTTATGTTCTAGGTACCCTATACAACAACAAATAAGACAACCACCTAGAACTCACTAACTAACCTGAGAGACTCTTAATACAATGTGATAAATGCTATGTGAAGAAAAGTTTAAAATACTTTAGAGGAGTATAGAAACAAACGTGATCTCAGAAAAATAAGTTTCACAGAAAAATATCTGAAAGAAGAGGAATGGTCCAGCAGGAGAAGAGGAAAGGACAGTGTTCCAAGCAACAGTGATACTACTTGGGATGCTGGAACAAGAAAGAACTTGGAGAACTTACTGAAAGAAGTTCAATATGGCTGAACCACAGAGACATAGAGTGGTGAGGGTGCTGGGGACGAAGTTAGTTAACACAGAATTGGCAGGATTTGGTGATGAGATGAGGCATGTGAGAGTGATATTTGGCTTGGTAACCGTGTGTCATTCATGAAGAGAACACAACAGAGAAGCAGGCTGGGGGAAGGGAAGGAAGACATAAGATTCCCTTTGGCCAGTTGAGTGTGAGATGCATGTGATACATGTGAGTGAAGGCAGTGAGACTTACAGACATCAGACAAGATAAACCACTTAATTTGATAGAAATCTATGTTTACTTTTCTTTTCCATAATAGAATTTTACTTGTAAAGTTTAAATTTCAATGAAGGCAATGAAAATACTGGCACTCTGCACAGACATAAAGACGGCTGACTTGGCTTCTCTGTGGGTTTGGAGCATCATGTGGAGGCACAGATGGTAAATGTGAAAAAAAGTCTTGGCCGTGTTCAGGATAATAAGTTGTCAGGTTATCATAGGCAGTGATTATGCGAAACTTGGTAGACAATAAAATTGTTTTTAATACTGCTTTAAATTACATAATACTTAAAGTTCAAATGCTCATTGGTAACTGTGTATTATTTATACCTGTATTTCCCAATTTAACAAAAGGAAATCTAGATAGTTTGCAAAGCCTCTATGAGAATTTTTGTTTCAGGACCTTTGTTGCAATGGCCTAAAGAAAATTCATATAAGCATATTGTGGATTATTTACATGACCAATTTATAATCTAGTAGGACCACAGAATGGGCATCCCTATCTATGTTTATAACTGTTATTTCAAAGAGACTTGCAGTTGCTGTTAGCCAATAGAAAAGAACACACATAAAACATGAACAGTGCAAAATGAAGTCTAAATGCCATCACAGTCGTGTCAAATTAAAGTTGTACTAGTGAAAGTCAAAGAAACTGAGAAATCTGACCTATGCCAAAGTCACTAGTCAAGGCTGGGAAGACAATTTAGGTGAAGCACAGATCACATTAAATTAATTTTTTTCTTATAACTGTATTGGTCTTAAAATACAATAAGTGAATTTGTACCTAGTTTTTTGTTTGCACATAAAATATATGAATACAATATATTAAAAACAATTAGTTAACATTACAGGTCTATGAATGTTTCTTTTTTGAAATTTAAGTTTGAAAACCATAATGAGCCCTGAACTCTGCACACACATGTAATGTGCACCCAGTTCCTGGTGGCATTTCTCCTGCTCTGAGCTCTTAGTGTGGGAAACATTATACTCATACAGCATGGAAGGAAAACTAGGTTATAAGAGTAAATAAAATATAATCCAATTTTTGTTTCAAAAACCTAGAGGGATACATAGTAAATGCTACTTGTAATTATTCTAGGTCATAGGCCTATGAGTAATTTTAAATTTATGTTACTTTTTTATACTTTCCACAATAAATATGATTTTGTAATGAAAAGGTTGCTTTAAAAATTAATTTATCAGAGCTTTAATATGAAAATTCCATCATATCTCCAACACAGTGCCTATAATAGTTGGCTGCACATTTGTCTGCTTTTTCCTTTGCTAGGACATTGGGTGTGACTTGTTCACACATACATTGCCAGTGCCAAGCTCAGTGCTTGACACATACTGAATGCTCGATGAGTTGCTTCATGACTAATAGCCAAATTTACTGAGGGAACACTATCCATCAAGGATTATCTCATTGAAAGCTTCCTACAATTGTTATCTCCATTCTATAGGTGAAGAAACAGATGTTTAGAGGTTATGGAATTAAGCCTACAAAGCAACTTGATGAGATTCAAACAAATCTATCTTTCCCCAGAACTGAGACATTAACAGTATAAATGTGAGAAATTTAACAGAATACCTGAGTCCAAAATGCAAGGGTTGTGAATCAGTTCTTTTGTTAAGAGTGCCCAACCAGTTAGTGAAACGTCCCTGAGTGTGTGTGGAAAGTAGATTTCTCCATGACTCATTTGTATCTTGGAGAAAAAAGTACCATGAATTATGTATGGAAGCACAGTCTGACAAAGTCAGCTTTCACTACAATACACAAACACATTCAGTCAGTAGTGTAAGTAAGAATAATATATTAAAAATTTCATTCCAACAAAATAAAATGACAGTCCACAATAGGGGAGAACATATTCGCCAATACTTATGATAAGGGGTTAATATCCAAAGTTTATAAAGAACTTACAAAACTCAACACCAATATAACAACCAACCCAATTATAAACTGGTCAAAGGATCTGAATAGACATTTCTCCAAAGAGGACATGCAGATGGCCAAGACACATATGAAAAGATGCTCAACATCACTAATCATCAGAGAAATGCAAATTAGAGCTATGATGAGATACCATCTCACACCTGTCAGAATAGCTCTCATCCATAAACTGACAAACAACAAGTGCTGGCAAGGGTGTGGAGAATGGGCAACCCTTTTGCGCTGAGGAGGGGAATGCAGACTGGCGCAACCACTGTGGAAATCAGTATGGAGATACTTCAAAAATTAAAAATGGATCCTCCTTTGGACCCAGTGATCCCACTACTGGGTGTATATACAATGAAAACCAAAACACTAATTTGACAGAGCATAAGTACCCATATGTTCATTGCAGTATTCTCTACAATCACCAAGATACGGAAGCAGCCAATGTGTCAATCAATAGATGAGTGGGTGAAGCATATGGAACACTTATACAATGGAATATTACTTGGCCATAAACAGAAGAAAATTTTACCTTTTGTGACAGTATGGGTGGACACAGAGAACATTACACTAAGTCTAATAAGTCAGTCAGGGAAAACAAATAACATATGATTTCACTCATATGTGGAATCAACGAAGAAACTGAACTAACAAGGAAAATGGGGACAGACTCCTAGATGGAGAGCAGGATGATATCCAGAGATGGGGGAGGGGTTAGAAACTTACAAAGACCATGTGTACCAGAGAGTGTTTTTAAAGAAAATATTCAAACTAAATATCTCTATGAAACTATGTGGTCAGTTACAATGTTAATTGTTCAATTCCAGTCTAGGTGTGTTGCATATAGTGAAACAGAGTAGAACTTAAAAATGAAATTATGTCACTGCTGTAAACAAAATTTATTAATTGAACTCATTTTAAAAGTGTATTTTAAATGATATCTGGCATAGTTTTGAAGGAATTTTGCACTGAAAGTTTGCACTCCTTAAGTGTTTCATTTCTTACACAACAATTTGCTATTGGGTTTTTTAAGAAAGGTACTGTACACAGAGATAGGAAGTTGACTTAAACTTGAGAGGCCTAGGTAACAGGTACAATTTGTTGTTGTATGTTTTTGTAAGAGGAAAAATACCATGACAGGTATACAGCCCCTCAGGTCTACAGAGGGCTGTTAACCAATGAATTCCCACAACTGCTGGTCATGGAAGGCTGTGCTGAGGAAATGGCACTGTGCTGATCTGAGTGATCAGAAATTAGCTGGAAGATAATTAGGGATAAAACATTCCATTAAATCCACAATGAAAACATGGCACAAAGGCACTACTGACAATCATTTATTCCCCCAGAATCAGGAGGGAGTGTTTTTAAGGAAACAGACGCAAAACCCCTATTGACCTTAATATGTGCTCAGTGGAGGACAAAAATTTTTTGAACCTGCACCTCCAAAATGGTAAAGAGGTGCTCAAATATACCAAAACTCAACAAATAAACAGATAGAAAACTGGGAAGGGAGGCAAGGAAAGAGAGCAAAAGTAATCTTGCAACCAGCAAGCTGACATTATTCTAATATCTACTGTGATTTTGTTTTCCAGAGAACAAATGGATAAAAGAAAACTGAGCTGATTAAAAATTTTTGAGTTTTGAAATTCCTGCTCTAGACTAATTTGAAAAATACAAAGACTCTAGCAGAAAAAGGTGGCACACTTGATTTTGACAAAGGCCCCAAATATCCCATTTTGCCTCCCCCTACCTTAATGGTCTATGTGGAAGCACCTGGCTTTTTCTTATTATCTATTTCTCTAGTCTACTCACCACAGAATTTCACATGTACCTCATCTAGTATATTCATCATTATATCAAATGCCTGGCACATAATAGAATTTTAGTAATTTTGTACTCTAATAAAAATACAACATTTTCTTTAAAGTACTTGAGACCAAAAAAAAGTATGACAACTTAAAAGAAAAAGAATTAAAGCTAGCTACTGGAAAAGTTGATTTTTGTGAAGTACCATTCTCATTGAATGTCAGAATAAGTAAATGCTCTCAGAAATAAAAGTCTCATTAAGTACTCACCAATCACCTATCAGTGTATTATTAATATTCAGGTAGGTTAGCATTATGAGGGAGTACTGAAGTTTTTATCTTCACTTACCTCAAAAGCCTTGGGGTAAGATGTAACTTTACTAGGTTGTGTAACTACCTTAGAGAAATCCACAGGGCCCAATTTTCCCAAGCACCTTCCAAAAACATCTACATGTAGAATTTATATTTCAGTAGAGTTACAACTAAGAGATCATACATAGAATAAGCAATTTTTCAGGTCATAAGATCAGTTATGTTTTTACACACCAGCAATGAGAATACTGAAGAAAATTACAAATACTAGTTCCATTTTTAGTAGCATCTATAAAAACTAAATAACTGCAAACATACTTAACCAAAGCTAGGAAAGATTTGTTCACTGAAAACTATAAGGAATGGATGAAAGAAATTGAAAATGTCCAAATACAAAGGATGACATGCTGTGTTCCTCCTGGATTAGAAGTCAAATTACTGAGAGGTCAATACTGCTTAAATCCATACACATTGTATGGGATTTCAATAAAAATTTCAGTCATTTTACTTAAATAAAAAAGCTGGTCATCAAATTCACATGGAATTGCAAGGAGTCCAACCTACCCATTGCAATGCTGAAAAGAAAAAAACTGGAGGACTCACTGTATCATAAAGGACGTGGGAATGAAACAGGTTACAAACTGTTAAATTAAACACACACACACACACACACACACACACACACGAATAACTGTATTTCATGTGTGAAAGCAATCTGAAGATTCTGCCCCAAAGAAAATATATGGATGGTAATAAGCACAGGGGAAAAACCTCATTGGTTATTAGGAAGTACACATTAATACCCCAATGGGATACCAGTGTTTACCTGTTAGAATGATTAGCATAAAAACCATTTTGAAAACTGTCAGATCTTTCATGGCATGTGAGTAAACAAAGAGTGGCATATCCATCCAATGGACACTACCAAACAATACAAAGTAACACCCTATTGATTTAAACAAGGTGGACTAATGTTACATAAATGATTCTGAGTTCTTCTAAAATATCAATTCTTAACGAGTAACTGGGGTCCTGCTTCCCCGGGGGGCTGTGCAGTCAAGGCAGAAGTGCCTGTGCAGTGCTAGGGAAGGGAGAGCACTTCCGGGAGTTCTGGCCCCAGCTTCCCGCACAGCAGCGAGAGGCTGTGCCAGAGGGACCCGTAGTAGTAAAGGCTGGCCTGGAGCAAGCCTGTGTGACCAAGTTGGCCTGTGTGGTGTTGACCAAGGCTGGCTGGCCAGCAGTAGGGGTCAGGGCATGGGATGGGGTGGAAGCTTCCTGTTCTAGACCTCTACAATGACGGGGAGCCCCTGGAAAAATCGTAGGTAAGTGGGGTGTTGTCCATTGGGGTGACCTCTCAGTTGGAAGCTGGCTTGGAAGCCAAGCCCACGGCTGTACAGGCTGAGGGGCCGGCACTCCCTGCAGAGGTGACTGGCAGGCTGGTGGATGAAGAGGTGCTAGGAGTAGCTACAGGAGCACGCCCTGCAGCAGCAGGCTGTGGGGAAGACCACGAAGGCTCTGAAGCATCTCAGCCTGAGGTGGCCTACGCATCACCCCACAGATGTGCTGCCACAGTGCTTGCTTGTGTGCATCAGCATCTTCGGTGCTGACCGTGTAACCCGGTTTAGGAGGGGATGACAGGCTCAGTGCTTGCTTGCGCCTGCGCATCAGCAGAGGAACCTTCCGCCTTCGGGCCATCAAGGGCAGTTGAGCGGTTTCTTCCAGGATTGATTCTGCCCACGGGTGTCACCTTGGCCCTTCTGAGGCTGGCTCTTCCTCTGGGCAATCATGGCAGCTGAGGCGGGATCCTGAGGGCCCTCCGGGCTCACTGTCTTTGTGAACCTCTGGGGCAGTGTGGCGTGGCAAGTGGCAGGCTGCCTCCTCCTCTCCACTGGAGGAAACCTCGAGTGGAGCTGTAGGAGCTGGTAATGGGATTTCTTTGGGAGAAGGAGCTCCTCACAGAGGCCTGGGGTTTCTGGTGGCATCCGTCTTCTGGGCCCTTTTCCTGGTGGGGCCCGCTCTCTAGGACTCTGGCATCCTCCTCCTGTTCAGGCATCACTCTCCTTTGTCCACAGGCCCTCTGGTGGCAATGCTGCAGAAAGAGGTAAGGATCCCCAGGAAAAGGCACGGGGCTGGGGTGGATCCTCAAACACGGTGTCAGAAATGCGGGAACACAGCATAGCCGCCAGATAGGCAGATACATAGAGCAGGATGGCCTTGGAGTAGAAGGAGGTTCATGGACAGCTGAGTGGCACTGGCGATCTACTGGTGGGCTAGGTGAGCAGTGTGCTGGCTCCCTGGTACCCAGAGTGTGGGATGGGCACTGTCTGTCCAGGTAAGTACTCAATGGGCTCTTCGGTGAGGCGTGTCCTCAAACAAACAGTAGGATGTCAGCAAGCTCCTTCACCAGCCAACAACACTGTAGAAAGCCAAGAGCTGATTGTTGGGCCTGTTGTTAGGATACACCGGGAAATCCCAGTTTGGGGTTCCAGGGGATGCATTCAGGGAATCAGCATCCTTTCCAAGGTTCTGGGGGGTGAGGTGCATCCAGAGGATCCTCAAGGACCTTAGATGTTTCCCCATGTCCAGCTGGGGAAGGAATAGGCAAAACTGCCAAACCTCTGCTCCCAGGACTGTAGTCATCCTGGGGCCCCAGAGGTCTGAGGTTGACCACATTCCCTGGGCTCCCACCACAGCCACATCTGCACTGGGCCTTCTCCTGCAGTCTCCTCCCACTGGTGGTGCAAGTTATTCTGCAAGGCCATGACCTTGGACCACTGGGACTCCATCCTGGCCTTCAGGGGGCCTCCTGACACACCTCAGAGATGACTGTGCCCTCCTAGTCATCTTTGAAGGGGGTTGAACCCTTGCAGACAGCCACTCTGATGCACACCCTTCCCACAAGCCCATGTGCAACTGGGTGGTAAATACACCTCTCCTTCCTCAGTGCCAGACCACTCTATCAGTAGGTTATTGGCCTTGGCAGAGGACACAGAGGCTATGGAATCTTCTGCCTCCTCCTCTTCCTCAGACACTGCCTCTTCTTCCTCCTGATCTCAGTAGCCCAGGGTGAGTGCTGGTGTTTGCCAGCCCCCACACCCTGCTGGACCCTTGTTATTGGCATTTGTCCTCTGAATCAAAGCCTCCAGAGGCTCAAGCTGGGTCTGTCAAAGAGCTCACAGTGCTTCTAGTAGGGGGGTGTGACCTTGAGTCTGAGCCCCTGCTTCCCTTCAAGCAAGGGAGAAAATCATAAATTTGTTGTTACAATAAAGTCATGCTGATGTAAAATACGGCACGGGAATATAGACAATAATATTGTAATAACTGTGTATGGTGTCAGATGGATACTATTGAATAGGTTTATGGAGGTGATCACTTTGTAAACTGTATAAATGTCTAATCACTATCTCATATACCTGAAATGAATATAATAGTATGTCAGTTGTAATTAATAATTATTTAAAAAATTATGAATAAGCCCTGGTTGGTGTTTCTCAGTAGATTTTGTGCTAACCTGTGAATCAAGGGGTCACAGCTTGGATTCAACCAAGGTAAGGGACACCACTTGGATTCAACCTGGGCTAAGGGTCAATCCAGCCTAGGGCACATGTCTGGGTTGAAGACCAGGTCCACAGTAGGAGGTGCTCAGGAGGCAACCATACATTGATGTATATTTCTCTGTGTCCTTCCCTTCCCCTATATCTAAAAATATATAAATAAAATCTTTAAAAATTATTCATAAAACTTAACAATGGAAGTATTTATTCAACAGGTGCATTCAGATGAGGGGTTCTGAAACTTATACCTCAGAAACATCATATTCCATCCTCTGTGGTTCCCAGTCTCCCTTGGAATCCCAATTTGGATGCTAAATCTCCCACCATCAGAAGCCTTTCCTGTCTCACTTACTCTTTAAGGATCCTAGGCATAGAAAGAAGTACAATGTGGCCAATGAGGAGGTGTCTTCATGTCATCTTTGGACTCTCCCTAGGACTATCGCTATCAGAGGAGAGGGCTCTGCCTGACTCCAGGTGCTGTTCAATATGTTGGTTTTGAACTGTGTGTCTGTGAGCTGTTGTTAACAATCTAGGGCAATATCAATATTTTATCATTTTCACTACGTATCATCCATGTGGGCAATATTTTCCCCTATACTTTTTTTATCCAGGGCATAGATTATTTATGAACAGAACATAAATACTAAGGATGAAAGTTTAACATAGGTACTGTATGAGAGTATCAAAAGACTTTAAAACTTACAATTTTTGAGGTATTATATGCATAAGGACCACAAACCTTACACACTCATTTAGCAAAAACTCACACATAGACAAATGCATGCATGTGCACACACATACTGTATTTCCAATGTGTGTTATTAATACCCAGCTGAAAACAGAATCTTTTCTGCCTGCCAGAGGGCTCCCTCATACTCTTTCTCAGACATGATGGAATGTATTAAAATATGTTCACAAATACCCTCATTGATATTCCTCCTTTCACAAACTGAAGCCCCATTCCTCTCCTCTCAAGTGTGTGCTCTCCTTAGTGATTCCCTCTAACAAAAACATGTGAACCAATCTTTAACATCCTGAATAAATGTATTTACTTATTCTTAAAAGAATGTATTCCTTAAAAGAATTTAATTCTAAGAATTATTCTTAAGAATTTATTTAACTCTTAGATGCTACTATAAATTATATTGTAAGTGAATTACAATTTCCTCTTTGGACTCTTCACTGCTGGTGCACAGAACTACAACTGAATTTTGTGTCTTGATCTTCTAGCCTACAATGTTACTAAATTCATTCATTAGCTCTATTAGTGTAGCTTTCTTGTACACTCATTGACATTATATGTAGATACACACACAAACCACATAGGTATCACCTGTGTGTAGAGATAATTTTACTTTTCCCTTTCCAGTTTGAATAATACTCTCATTTTTGCGCTCAATTGCTCTGGGTAAAACTCGATGTAATGTTGCATAGCAGTGGTAAAAGTGGACAACTATTTCACATTTCTGATTTAGGTGAGTAAATGTTCAATCTCTTCCCACTAAGTATGATGTTAGTCTTGGGTACAAAGGTTTCATTCTGCACAGGAGAGCCACTTAGGGTTCTTTTAGCAACTGGGGTTTGTCCCCACAACCAGTACCACTGTGTACAAGGGGTCCACTCGTTGGTTAAAGAAAACTTCTAGGGTATCATAGGTCTGCTTCTTGGTCTGGGCCTAAATGCACAGTGTGTTCTCCTTGTGAAAATTCATGAAGTTATATACATATGATCTATACACTATCCTGATATGATATATTTCATTTTTTAAAAAATTTATTTATTTTTAAGAGAGGGAAAAGAAGTGAGAAAGACAGGGAGGGAAATGTCAATGTGTGGTTGCCTCTCATGCTCTCCCTACCAGAGACCCGACCTGCAACCCAGGCAGGTGTCTTCTCTGGGAATTGAACTGGCCATCCTGGGCTTCACAGTCTGGAGCTCACTCCACTGGGCCACACCAACCAGGACATAAGATATATTTCAATAAAAATGTACAAATAGAAAGTATCCTAGAATTAGACTTCCAATGAGAGGAAAGTCTCCCCTGAAAGGTAGTAAGGTCTGTAAAGCAGCTCTTATTCTTTCATTTTTCTTATTTGAAGCTTGTAGTCATGTTGTCTTCAAGCTCACTTTAATGTCATTTTTCCCCTTCTGTCATCACCAAACCTAAAACACCTGCATTAGTCATGATGTTGGCTGTTTACCTTAATTTAGGGTGCCCCAAATGGTGATAGTAAAAGACTTGATATATTTTAATATTTGACTTTAATCCAGCATTTCAAGTCCTCATTCTTATTTCTCTTATAAGAAAATATATGAAGTACCAGCCATTTGTAATATATGCCAGAATTCAATTTATAAAACTTTGCTATAAATAGGTATGTCTGATTTTCCTAAATATTTACCCGGAATATATTACATAGATCACACGTCTTGAAATGGACAGTTATGCACATGTGTAAGTGAGTAACATTTTACTTCATATATATAATTGTACACACACTCACCTGCCCACCCCCACAGACACACATATATATACATACATACATATATGAATGTCTAAGAAAGAATAATATGAGGAGGGTGGCCTGGGATACGTGAACGAAGCAGAAATATTACTGAGCTAAGTATCTCACATTTCCCTTAATCCCAAAGGACAAACTTTTACAGCTACAGAAAATATTATGAAGTAACCCCTCAAACAAAAAAGTCAGGCCCCACAGTCATTCAGCCAAAGACTTGACCTAAAACTTCCCTTCTGCAAGTGTGAATTGAGTCCACCTTGGATAACAGCAACAAGCTGACAATGAGCGTCACCATTGTGCCATGTCGTGGGTTGTCTAGGAGCAGTTCTGAAAACATTAAACTATAATGGAGACAGCACTTTTTTTTACGATATGCTGTTATATTAAAATTATCTGACTAAGAAGCTGATACAAGGTTTTTGAAGCACTTTGAAAACATGAAGTGATACCAACCATAACCTCTGACCAGAATGCTTTGAAATTAGAAATCGAGTGCAAAAGGAAGTGGAAAAAACCACAAATAGGTGGAGAGTAAACAACACTCTAGTAAACAAGCTGGGTCAAAGGAGAAATAAAAGGTGAGATCAAAATCTGTATAAAACCAAAGAGAATGGCAATTATGTCATGTTGAAACATCGATTTTAAAAAAATATTTCTTTAAAATGGCCACAATTATCTGTTTCTTTTTAAATTCTTTTTTATTCTATTACAGTTGTCCCAATTTTTCCTTTTTGCCCTCCTTCTCCCTACTCACCCTGCCACCCCACCCTCCATTCCCCCATCATTGTTCAGGTCCCTGAGTCAGTCAGATGTGTTCTTTCACTAATCCCTCCTCCTGCTCTCCACCACTCTTCCTCTGTCTGCCCTTTCCTCTGGCAGCTGTCAGTCTGTTCCTTGTTTCCATGTCTCTGGACCTGTTTTGCTTGTTACTTTATTTTGTTCATTAGATTCCTCTTATAAGTGAGATGATATGAAAAGATTGGGCGCGCAGCAAAAGTGATAGAAAGAGAGAAGTTTATATCCTTATAGGCTTATATAAAGAAAAAAGAAATCCCAAATAAATAATCTAATATTGTATCTTAGAGGACTACAAAAAGAAAAAGAAAAGCAGCTCAAACTCAGTGAAATAAAAGAAATATAATAAAAAGTAAAGCACCACTGGCTGATCAGATGGGTAGAGAGCAGTGCTGTCCAGTACACCAAAGGGTCATGGGTTTGATTCCCAGTCAAGGTACAGACCTCTGTTGTGGGTACAATCCGTGGACAGGGCACATAAGGGAGGCAACAAATCCATGTCTCTCTCACATTGATGTTTCCCCATCTCCTTTGTGTGTCTCCCTCTCTTTCACTCTGGAATCAACAGGCATACCCTTAGGTGAGGATTGGGAAAAAATAAAAAATAAGAATCAGAGAAGAATTAAATGAAACAGAGAAGAAAAAGACTATACAAAAATTAGAGCAACAAGAAGAGCTGCTTCTTTGAGGAGATTACTAAAATTGACAAATTTCTGGCAATGCTCACTAAAGAAAAGAGAGAAAAGAATCAATCAAAATCAGAAATGAAAAAGAACTTACCACACACACCACAAGAAACACAAAGGATCAACAAGGATACTATGAAAGACTCTATGACACCAAATTCCATAATGTAGGAGAAATGGATCAGTTCCTAGAAATATACAAACTCCCTAGACTGAATCAAAAAGGAGTGGAAACTTAAAATAGACACACCAACAGTGAGGAAAGGGAAACAACCATCATGAACTTCTCCAAAAGTTAAAAGTCCAGGACCCGAGAGCTTCACTAGTGAATTACATCAAGTACCGAAAGAAGACTGGATACATATCCTTCTCAAAGTCTTCCAAAAATGTGAAGAAGAAGCAGTGCTTCCTACTACCTTTTATGAGGCCAACATTATCCTACTACCAAACCTTGGCAACAGTAGAACACACACACAAAAATTACAGACCAGTACCTCTGATGAATAGAGATGCAAAATACCAGCAAATCAAATACTGTGAAACATTAAAAAGATATTATTTGATACAACACTGATCAAGTGGGGTTCATTTCAGGGGTATAAGGGTGGTTCAGCATATGCAAATAACTCTATCTGATATTCCACAATGATCAAGAAAGTAAAGGATAAAAATTATATGACCATATCAATAGGTCTGGAAAAAAAGCTGATAGGATACAACATCCATTTATTATGAAAACACTCAATAAAATGACTATCCAAGAAAAGCACCATAACCTAATAAAAGCCATATTTGACAAAACCTCAGAGAATATCCTACTCTATGGTGAAAAGATGAAAGCTTTTCCTCTAAGCTCAGGAACATGACTGGGATGTCTACTCTCACCACTATAATTATACTACTGTACTACTGGAAGCCCTAGCCAGAGCATTCAGGCAAGAGAAAGAATTAAAAAGCAGCCATTTCGGGAATGTAGAATTATACTTGTCACTTTTTGTAGATGATATGATTCTTTATGTAGAAACTGTAGAGACCCTATCCAAAAACTGTGAGAAACAATAGACCAATATAGTAAAGTGGCAAGTTACAAAATCAGTGTACAAAAATTCATTGCATTCCTCCTCTTGAATGAGTTGGTACCTGGGCAGGCCTCTCAGCTGGGGGCAGAAACAAGAAGCAGCAAGACAGGGACGACCTTAGCTGGTACTCAGCTCTCAGTGGGGGAAAACCGTGCCATGGCAGTGTATCTGACTGGCTTCTGCTGTGACAGGGGGAGAGCAAGTAGATAGCTATGGAGGAAATGAAGCACTGACTCAAGCAACAAAGAAGCTCCAAGAGAAGAGCCACCAGGAGTACTTGCAGAGGCTTACAGTGAGAGAGACAAGTTGTTTGTGCAGACAAAGAACTGGACTGGCTGGTAACAGCAAAGTCATAGTCAGTGCAGTGTGACCACCCCAAACACACAGTCACCATGACCACCTTCAGTGATATGGACAGACATGTCTGAGCAAGGGGCTGGTTCTGATCTGAGAAGGAGGTGGGATCCACTGAGAAGCTGACCAAGACTTTCCCTGAAGTCCAGGGACCCCTGCTATCCCAGTGGATTGCCTCTCCCAGGGTTTCTGCATCCATGCCACACACAGTTACAAATAGTCAAGGAATTATCACCAACAGGACCAGGATCCACACAGAAGCCTCAGTGCTACTCACCAGCAAGACCCAGCACTGCTGGCTGAACAGTTAAGTGCCACTGAGTGCACAGCAGAGAGTGAGCCCGAGAACCAGCCAGACCCCTGCCCAGGCTGCCAGAGTCTTTGCTGTCTCCACTTGGCTGTCCCCATAAACCAGCCTGCAAAGACACCTGGGGCTTTTACCCCAGAAGCAGTGGGGTATCTGATGGAATACTACTCAGTCACAAGAAAGATAAAAAAAACTGCCACAGATAGATGTTGAGAATAATTGTGCTAAGTGAAATAAGAGAAAAAAGTCAAGAACCATATTATTTCACTCATATGTGGGATCAAAAACTGAAAGTAACTAATGAACAAACATGACAAAGAAACAAACAAAACCTCATAGACACAAAAAAGAATATGGTAGTAACCCGAGGAAGAGGTATTGGGGAGCTGGTTACAGAAGGGTAGAGGGGGCCAAGTATATAGTGACAGAAGAATGGATTTGGGGTAGTGAACATGCAATGCAATATACAGATGATGCGTCATTGAATTGTACACTTAAAATCTATATAATTTTATTAACCAATGACACCCCAATAGAGTTAATAAAATCCTAAAAAATAAATGTACTCTAAGTAAATGTACTTGAAATTGCCTATAATAAAATCACATAAATGTGATCAGCAATGTTTAGCAGATGGAGATAGAAAAACATCTTAGGTTGTACATAAAAGTTAATACGTTACAAAAGTCACAATCAGAAACACAAAAATCATTCGATATTTAGCTAGAAAAAACTTGGGAGCATGCTTTTCTTTCTTTACCTCTAGCATTCAGTCTAGACCAACAGTGGGAATAGAATTATCTGCAATGATGGAAATATTCTATAACCTGTACTGTCCAATGGCAGCCACTCAGCTCTATGTTACTCCTGAGTACTTGACATGTGCTAGTACACCAGAAAGAGCAAATTTTACATTTTATTACACTTTAATTCATTCACATTGAAGTAGCTACAAACAGCTAGTGGCTGTATTAAACAAGGCAGATCTTGACCAATAAAATACCCAAAGAAATGAGAATAAATGATAGATGCTTCATATTTTGTATATATGTAGATCTCAGAATAGATGCACTTGAAACTCTGAGTTCAGATGGTTGAAACCAAAATACCTCTTGAAACATGCTTAGCACAAGAGCACGAAAGAAGTGGGAAATTAAAGGACACACAGGATGATGAAAATCAACACAGAAGTAGGAAAATCTTCTCTTGAAACATACTTAGAACAACACTCTATGTGCTTTCTTATGTTAATAAAACTAGAAAGATGTGTATATATATATGTATGTATATAAATGTACAGACATACACATAACACAAATACTTAAATGATGTTTAAAATGAGACAAATTACTTTTATCAAATAAGTTGGAAAGAAGAAAAATAGAAAGAAGGAAGTTGGAGCAGTGGGCAGACCCAGATTACCTTGTGTGCCTGGCTCTAAGGAATTCATGTTCCTTTCAGGCAGCAGGACGTTAACACTCTGTAAGCAATAGGATAACAGGACCATGTTTTGTTTGGAGAAATCCTTCTGGCAGAGGTGTAGGGTGGATGAAGTGGGAGTAGTGGAAGGTGAGGAGACTATTAGGAAGACTTGTGTTCTAAGTGGAGAAACAATGAGAACCTGAAGTGAATGATGAGAGTCTAAGTTCAAGGCAACTAAAAGCAGAGCATGAATTTACAAAAGATTCTTTTGGAAAGAAATAGGTAAGAATAACCCGCCTCTTTAAAATCAGTACCCTGAGCTCTGACTAGTAGGGCTCAATTGGTTAAGCATCATCCCCCAAAGCCAAAGGTCACGGGTTGGAATCCCTGTCAGGGCACATGCATAGGCTGCAGGTTCAGTCCCCTGTTCTGGGCATTTGCAAGAGCAACCCATGATCTTTCTCTTTTGCAACTTCTTTCTCTCCTACTCTTTCTCCATTTCTTCCCCTCTCATCTTAAAAAATTAAGAAAACTACACTTTAACAATAAATAAATATTAAATGAAGTAAGTACCCTGAGATGCTCTCATAAGCTTCATCCTCAATCTTTGTGTTCTTGGGGTTGTCTTTGAAGATCCTCAGTCCTTCAAGCCTTCTCAATGGAAGGGTGTCAGAAACACTCACTGGGAGTAAATGGAGTTTCCTAAAAGAGAAATTAGTTAAAAATGGAATTGCTTTTGACATTTATTGGTTAGGTCTATGAAATAAAACTCTTAAAAAATCAGTAAATGCCTTTGATAAACACTGACTCATCTCACTCTCACTGTCAAACAGGTTAGAAGTAAATCATTTCTTCCTACAAAGGAAGATTTCAAATCCTACAAAGTTTTAACTTAAACTCTAATGGACTCCCTCATGATACATTGTTAGATTTGAAGAATGTTATAGCATACTTAATTAGAGAGAAAAGCTAAAATTTCTATTTTTTTAGTACTTTAGTTCTAGTTGTAGATCTTAACATACTTGCCTATATTTTCATATTGATACATAGCAAAATACAGTGTGTATGTATTAAATTATAAGATTAATAAGTATACCTGAACATAATTTTGAGGTTTATTAAAGGTAAAACAAAAGTAAAACTTCAAAACTCTTTACAGTGTTAAATATCTATAACTCAAACCTTAAATTGTCCCTCAAAGCATCAGATGGTAATTTTGAGATATTAATGGATCTTAGCATATGAAAATGAAGCATACATTATATCACATTTCTTTATTATTTAAATTCAAATGTCAATTGAGAAACATATATTTATACTGCTGCAAAGCAAGAGGACATATTTAGATTTGCAGAGTGGGATGGGCAGAGCAAGGCAAAGGAAGAAAAATTGGGACAACTGTAACACAGTAACAATAAAATGATTTAATAATAAAAATTAAATACATCTATAAAAAGATTCAGGTTCTTATTTAAGAGGATTGATCTCCTGCTATTTTTAATCATATTTTTTTAAAGATTTGACTTTTTTTTAGTGAAATGGAAAGGGAGGGAGGAAGAGAAGAAAAAAGTCAACATGTGAGAGAAATACAGATCTGTTGCCACTCTCAGGAGCCCTGACCTGGAGACAAACGAGCCACCAAGGCGTGTGTCCTATCACTTTGGGGAAGGACACCCAACCAACTGAGCCACACCAGTCAGGCCCTTTTCATCATGATTTAAAACAAGAAAATCAGTTTTCCACATTCCCAGCATTAGAGGTTTTAAAAAATTCCACAGTCTATATATTCTAATATAAAATAATAAGATGATGGCATAAATATTACCTCCAAAAGTGAAAAAAGTCCTCCACTGTGTTTGATATTCTTCTGAGTAATACATAGATCCTTCAAAACAACATAATCAGAAATAGGATCTGAAAGTTTAATCTTGATCTAGAGGTTCCCAGTATCCCTGTTACCTATCACTAAGGAGTTCAACAAGTCCATTACCTAAATGTAATTTCAAAAGAAGAAAAAAGCAAAAGGAGAGAAATGCCTTAGTTATATTTAAAGTGAAATAACCGAACACATTGTAATATGTGATAACTCTGCTAAACTAATTGAGATAAATTATTCCAATGACTTGTAAGATACCCACCCGGCTATTCCTGTTTCCCTGCTTTCAAATAACTTAACAGTGAAGTGCTTCTACAGGGTAGATACTGATGCGTAAAATGCCAATATTACTGAAACATTTAATTTAAGTAATATCTCACACAACATCACAGTGCTGCCAACTGCTACCCCTAGTTTTGACTACCTTTACACGTCACTATAGAAGACAGAAACTATCAGGCTATATTTATTAGATCAAAATTACTACATGTTCAGTAATTGAATGTTTACAACCACTAAGTTACTGAGAATGTCTTTCACCATTTAAAAAATAGTTTCACTCCAATTATGAATTACACCAATGTTACAAAACACTCAGATCTTTCCAAGGATACTTTATACATGTATTTCTAATGTCCTTTTGAAGGTGAGTTACAAGACTGCCTGTTCCTGAATTTCCATCTGATCATCCACTAGAGGTATAAGTGTGCCAAGAATGACATGAATGCAATTTTCTAAAGCATCCTTATAGGAGCTCACTGCTGTGCAGCAAACCCAGCTACCTAGTTCACAACAATGGGAGAAGCTAGGTAATGACACATTAATAAAGTGAGAAAGCTTGACACAGAAAGAGATAAAAACAGTTATGCCCTGGGTGGTGTTGCTCACTGGACTGAGCCCCAGCCTGTGAACACCAAAAGGTCACTGTATGATTCCCAGTCAGGGCACGTGCCCAGCTTTCCCATCAGGTTCCCATTCAGGGGTGTGTGAGAGGCAGCGGAATGAGGTTTCTCTAGCACATCAGTATTTCTTGTCTCTCTCTTTCTCCCTTCCTTCCCCTGTATCTAAAATTAAATACATAAAATCTTTTATTGAAAAAGAAGAAAAGAGTTAAGCCCTAGTAAACTCCTTTGATATAAACTCATTCGCATGTCATTTTGATTCAGCAGCTCTAACTCTGATATGTCTTGACATAAAAGTCACTTTCATATCCAGTTCCTTAAAGCTAAACAGAGGAGAAGCATCAGCATTCTCCTCTGACAGAAACACTGACAAGCAGATCTACGAATTGGTTTCTATTTCTTTGTTAATTGTTTAGACTCCACAACAAGTGAAACCATGTAGTATTTGTCTCTCTCTCCTTTTTTTTTTTTGCTATCTTTAGCATAATACTATTTAGGTTTATCCCTGTTGTCACAAATTGCAAAATTTATTTCTTTTTATGACTGAGTAATATTTCTGTAAGTACATATGTGCCACACCTTCTTGATCCAGCCATCAGTGGGGAACACTTAGGTTGGTCCTGTGTTTTGGCTATTGAGAAGAATGCAGCAAGGAAAAGAGGGGTACATATGTCTTTCCTGGAGATTTTCAGATCACTATCCAGAAGTGAAATAGTTGTGTCTTTTGGTAGTTCTATTTTGAATTTTTTGAGAAACCTCCAAAATGTTTTCCATAAAATAAGGAAGACCCAGTGAAACAAAACCTACAGCATGCAGGAAAAGCAGTGGTGAGGCAAATATGGATAGTTAAACATTTACATTAAAAAGGTGACCTGAGCCCTGGCTGGTGTGGCTCAGTTGATTAGAGGGTCATGCCATAACAGAAAGGTTGTAGGCTTGACTCCTGTCCAGGGTGCATGTCTAGACTGCAGTTTCTATCTTGGTCAGGGCCCCTATGAAACATCAACCAGTCAACGTCTCTCTCTTTCTCTCTCCATTCCTCTCCCTCTCTATAAAGCAATAACCACAAATATTGTTGAGTGAGAATAAAAAGAGAAAGAAAAAGCCTGTAAAGAAGAGAATCAAATGCTTAGGAAGAATTCACTTGACTATATCTCATACTCTTCCAAAACAGATCAGAAGAGAACTTTCCTAACACATTTGATGAGACCAGCATTTCTCTTTTACTAAGGTCAGATAAACACACCACAGAAAATTATAATATCCAATGGTCTTAATGAGTAACATGAAAAACTTCTCAGCAATATACTAACAAACTCAATCTGGAGCATAGAAAAAGGATGAAATACCATGAACAAGTAGGATTTATCCCAGGGATGAAAGAAGAGACCAATATAAGAAAATAAGCCCATATAATAGATATTAATGGAATGAAATTAATTATTGATCACCTCAGTAAATACAGAAAAGGCATTTAACAGCTTGTCATGATAAAAACACTGAGAAAAACATGAATAGACAGAAACTTCCTCAACGTTATAAAGGTGACCTACAAAAACACCACAGAAAACAACATAATCAATGTTGAAAGACTGTCAGCTTTCCTACTGGGGTCAGAAAGAAAAGCAGCATGCCCATTTTCACCACTTCTATTCAACATTTCTGGCCAGAGGAATTAGAGAAGAAAAATGGTGTCAAAAGGCATCCAAATGAGAAAGGAAGAAGTAAAACTATATCCCAGATAACATGAATATATGTATTTTACAAAGAGTCCACCATAAATCTACTAGTGGTAAGAACAAACACACTGAGCAAATCTGCAGGTCATAAGATCGACATACAAAAATCAGTGGAGTTTGTATATGACAGCAATGAGCATCCATGAAGAAAATTATAAATACCAGTTCCATTTCTAATAGCATCTAAAAGAACTAAATATCTGCAAATAAACTTAACCAATGCTATGAAAGACTTGTACACTGAAAGGTATAAAGAATGAATGAAAGAAATTTAAGATGTCTAAATAAAGAGAATGGAATGCTGTGTTCCTGGATTAGAAGGCAAATTACCGAGGTCAATATTGTCTAAATCAGTACATACTATATGTGATTTCTATCAAAATTTCACCACCCTTTTTTACATAAATCGAAAAGCTGGTCACCAAATTCACATGGAATTGCAAGAAGCCCAAATTAGCCAAAGCAATGATGAAAAAGAACAAAATTGGAAGACTCATACTTTTATAAAGATATGTGCCCAAAGCAGGTTAAAAATATTAAATTAACATTTAAAAAAATGAATTCCTATATTTTATGTGTGAAAGTGATCTGAAGATTCTGCCTGAAGAAAATATATGGATGGTAATAAGCACAGGAGAAAATCCTCATTAGTCATTAGGAAGTACACATTAATACCCCAATGGGATACCAGTGTCTACCTATTAGAATGCATAGCACAAAAACCATTTTGAAAACTGTCAGATTGTTCATGGCATGTGAATAAACAAAGAGTGGCATATCTGTCCAATGGAACACTACTGAACAATAAAAAGTAACACCCTATTGATTTAAACAACATGAGGTAATGTTACATAAATGACTCTGAGCTCTTCTAAAATATCAATTCTAAACGAGTTCTGCCTGTCCCAGGCAGAAGGACCTGTGCAGCACTAAAGAGGGGAGGGTTCTGTCAGGATGAAGGGGAGCTGGAGGGAGCAAGGATCGTGGCACAGCCTCCAAACACAGTGGCAACTTTAGCATCAGCACCTAAGAGACCGTAGCATACACTCTTTGTTCCTAGATGTCATACATACACACAGTGCACAATGTAAGAGAGAAAGTAGGTCATCACATTGATCCAGATCCTTACCAATTCTGTCTCTCTCGCTTCATCTCTGCAGTTGCCAGCTTCCTTCATTCCTGGAAAGACCATGAAGATGCCCCCTTCTTCTTTGCCTGGACCACCCCTTCATGTCCAACCTTCTATTAGAGATAGCACAACCTCTCAGATGCCAGCAAAATGGGAAGTACATTTGAGAGATTCGGCTCCTTCTTTGCCATTCTGCGGCCACTGAAGAAAGCCTGTGCTGTGACGCTGACTTGGGTCTCCTGATTGCCTTTGCAACACCTCAGAGACAGAGACCCTGCATTGGGGCTCAAAGTTCTTAGTTCTTCTGTAAAAACTCAGTTTATGGTCCAGTGCATTTCTGGCAAAATGATAGTGGGGCCCTAACAGCAAGGCTTTTCCCACTAGACCCAGAGAGGGTCCCCTGGAGGAAAGTTAATTAGGTAGAATGTTGGCTATGGCAGTGACCTGGGAGTCACAGACAGGCTGGGCAGCCTATCCTCCAGATGTGCTGGTTGATGGGCCCCCACTGACTGCCAAAGTGATCGGGGGTCTAATGGTCCTAAGAGTCCTTGCTATGAACAGAGCACAGGCAGTGAAGCTGGGTGTGCAGACCAGGACACACACCCATCTAGAGGCCACCTGACTGCTGGTGGTGTCAAGCTCTCTGCTGGAAGAATGGGTGCTGTGCACTGTGCCACCTCCCAGGATGGGACTTAAGGTGGAGGCAGTGGTACTTCCAAGGAAAGGGTTGTTCTGAAGTTCTGGGGCCTGTGGGTTATGAGGGTGCCCTGGTGAGAGCGCTTATGGGAATTCTGGCCCTAGCTTCCCCCACAGCACTGAGTTGATGTGCCTGAGGGACCCACAGCAGGAAAGGCTGGCCTGGTGCACACCTGTGTGCCCATGGTGGCCTGTGTGGTGCTGCTCAGGGCTGGCTGGCCTGGAGTAGAGGTTGGGGCCTAGGATGGGGTTAACATTGCCTATTCTTATTCTCTAGAGCCAAGAGTAACACTGAGAGATCATAAGTAGGTGGGGTGGTGTCCTTTGGGGTGACCTCCATGTCTGAAGCAGACTTGAGAGCCCAGCCTGTGGATGTGCTGGCTGAGGGGCTAGCACTCCCTGCAGATGTGACTGGCAGGCTGGAGGATGAAAGGGTGTTAGGAGTAGTGATAGGAGCAGGCCTTGCTGCAGGCTGTGAGGAAGACCACAAAGACTCGGGAGCACTTCAGCCCAAGATGGCCTCCACATAACCCAAAAATGCATCCTGGAACCACTGCCATGAGGCTCTCGTCTGCACTGATATCTTTGGTCTTGAGAGTATATTGCGGCTGAGAAGGTAGTGGCAGCCTCAGACGTGGTTCCTCTAGCCAGGGAGGCAGCAGAGAAACCTTCTGCCTTAGGGGCCTATCACAGGCAGGTGAGCAGCAGGTTCCTCAGGGATCAACTCTACCAAAGGTTGTTACCTTGGCTCTTTTCAGGCTGACTCTTCTTCTGGGCAATCAGAGCAGCTGAGCAGGGAGCCAGAGGGCCCTGCTGCCTCATTGTCTTTGTGAACTTCTGGGGCAGCTTGGCGTGGCAAGTGGCTGGCTGCCTCCTCCTCTCCACTGGTGGGAAACCTCAAGTGAAGTTATGGAACTGGTGATAGACTTCTTTTGGGAGCAGGAGCTCTTCAGAGAGGCCTGGGGTTTCAGGTGGCATCTGTTCTCTGGGACCCTTCCAGGATCTGCCTGCCCCTCTAGGACTGTGTGGTCTTCCACCTGTTCAGGCATCTCTTTCTCGTTTTGTCCACAGTTCATCTGGGTAACAAGTGAAGAATGAGGAAAGGAAACCCAAGGAATCCTGAAATACAATTTCAGGAATGCAGGAATGGGGTGTGGATGCCAGATAGGCACATACATAGTGCAGGATGGCCTTGAAGTAGATGGAGGTGCATGGACAACTGGGTGTCATGGTGGACCAACTGGTGGGTGAGGTGATACTGTGCTGGCCATCTGGTACCCAGGGTGAAGGATAAGGGTCTGCCCAGGTAAGTGCCCATTGGGCTATTCGACGAGGTCTGTCCTGGAACAAATAGTAGGATCTCAGCAAGTTCATTTAGCAGCCACAACACTGTTGGTAGCCAAGAGCTATCTATTGTGCCTGTTGCTGAGATACACTTGGAACACCCCTTTGGGGGTGGCAGGGGAAGGAAAGGAGGAAAGTTTCTCTTGCCAAGGTTTTGTGGGGAGGGATTCACCCAGGGGACCCCTTAGGCAGATCCCACTCTAGCTGGGGCAGGAGCAGGCGAAAGCCACCAAACCTCTGGTCCTCGGGGCTCTAGTCATCCTGGAGCCACTGAGGCATGAGGGTGACTGCATTCTCTGGGCTCCCACCACATCTACACTGTGCCTGCCCCCAAAGCATCCTGGTGGTGCTTGTTGTTCTGCAAGGTCATGACCTTGGACCACTGCGACACCATCCTGGCCTGCAGGGGCCGTCCTGACATGTCTCAGAAATGACTATGTCCTCCTAGTTACCCTAGAAGGGGATAGAGACTTTGCAGCCAGCTACTCTGCTGCCCACCCTTTCCTACAACCCCATCTGCCACTGGAGATAAGTGTCAGCTCTTCTTCCTCAGTTCCAGATGGCTCTATCAGCAGGTTATTGGTTTTGTGGAGGGCAGTGAGGCCATGGACTTGCCCTCTTCTCTTCCTCCTCAGACACTGTCTTCTCCTCCTGAGCCCAGGAATTCAGGATGAGTGCAGGTGTTGTGCCAGCCCTCAGGCCCTGCTGGACTCTGGCTCTCTCTGCCTTTGTCCCTGCCTCAAGGCCACCACAGCCTCAAGCTGGTCCCCTTGGAGTGCTCAGTGCTCCTAGTAGGGGGCATGACTTTGCCCCTGAGCCCAGGCTTGCATGAAAGCAGAGGACAGAGGCATAAGTTGGTTGTGAAAATGTAGTCATGGTGATGTAAGATAAGGCATGGGAATATAGACACTAATATTGTAAATACTCTGTATGGTATCAGATGGATACTATTCAATAAATTTATGGAGGTGATCACTTTGTAAATTATATAAATGTCTAATCACCATGTCATACACCTGAAACAATTATAATAGTATGTCAACTGAAATTAAACATTATTTAAAAAATTATGAATAAGCCCTGGTTGGTGTTCCTCAGTAGACTGTGAGCTAACCTGCGAATCAAGGGTCACCGGTTCACGTTTAGGGCACAGGCTTGGATTATAGGTCAGGTTCACAGTAGGGGGTGCACAAGAGGCAACCACACATTGATGTTTCTCTCTCTGTCTCCTTCCCTTCCCCACATCTAAAAATAAATAAAATCTTTAACAATTTTTAATAAAACTTAAAGATGGAAGTACATATTTATTTAGTAGGTGCATTCAGTTGAGGGGTTCTGAAACTTACACCTCAGGAACTTCATAGACCATCCACTGTGGTTCCCAGTCTCCCATGGGATCCCACCTTGGATGCTAACCTCCCACTATCAGAAGACTTTGTCTGCCTCAGGCAGTCTTTAGGGATCCTGGGCATAGAAGGAAGTACAATGTGGCTGATGGGGGGTGGGTGTCTTAATGTCATCTTTGGACTCTCCCTGGGACTATAGCCATGACAGGAGAGGGCTCTTCCTGACTCCAGGTGCTGTTCAAAGTGTGGTCTCTGAGCTGTGTGTCTGTGAGCTGTTTGTTAACAATCTAGGACAATATCCATCAGATACTGAATGACATACAGGTGCTGTTGAAACTCAGTGCTGAGCTGATTGTGCAGGGACCTGGTATTGCGCACATAGGCCCCCATCTCAGCCTGTGATGTCTTGGGAAAATGACAGAGCTGGCCCTTCACCACAGACAGACTGAGACATATCTCAACCTTGTTAGGATCGTTGTCATTTTGAAAAAAAAAAACCATGATCAGCATTTCATTTTGTTTCATTCAAATCAGATCAATAAGATAAACAATGATAAAAGTGGAAAGCTAACCCAATAATAATTTGTTTGCGGTCTGGTTTAGTATCTTTTAAACAGATAAAGTACTAATATTAAATCCTTTTCTATAGTATTTTTTCTCAGAATCTTCTCTTCTGAGATTGTGAGTTTTTCATTAATTGTTAAAAGCTCTCTGGAAATGTATTTCTCCCCCATGGTATTCTTTCATGATAAAATATGCACAATACAATATTCATTGTTTTATCCACTCATAAGTGTACACACTTCAATGGCATTAAGTGTGTTCCCAATGTTATGTAAACTCCACCACTGATTATACCCAGAATGTTTCATCATCTCCAACAAAAGCTCAGTACTCATTAAGTAATAACTCTCTCTTGTTCCCTCCCTGCATCCCCTAACAATCTGTATTTTTTTATTTTGCCACCCAATATATATGAAATCATGTAATATTTATCCTTGTGCACCTGACTTGTTTCACTTAGCATAATGTTTTCAAGATCCATCCATGTATAGCATATGTCAAAACTTCACTCTTTATGGCTCAGTAATATTCTATTGTATGTATCTGTCACCTTTTGTTTATCGATCAGTTTGTTGATGGAATCTTGGCTTGCTTCCACTTTTTGCCTATTATGAATGATGCTGCGATGAACATTGGTGTACAAGTGTCTGAGTCCTGCTTTCAGTTCTCTTGGATAGATGCCTAGGAGTGAGATTGCTGGTTCACCTTTTGAGAAACTGCCAAAGTGTTTTTCACAGGAGCTGTCCCAGTTCACATTGCCATGTACATTGCATAAAGGTTTCAATTTTCTCTACATCTCACCCCCACTTGTTATTTTCTGTTTTTGCAAAAATTATTGTCATTCTAGTGGGTGTGAAGTGGTTTTGCTTTGCCTATTCCTAATGACTAACGATGTAATATATTTGATAAATGAAATCTTTTCATATGTTTCTTGGCCATTGTATATCTTCTTTTAAGAAATGTCCATTCCAACCCTTTGCCTATTCTTTCAATGTTTTTTAAAAATTGTATGTTTTCCTTTACCCTTTAGTTCCCTTATACTCACCTCACCCCAGCAATCAGCACACTGTTGTCCCTGTCCATGAGTCCTTATGCCTTTTTGCTGAATCTTTCCATGCCCTAACCTCCCTCACCTTGGCTGTCACCCTGCTCTGCATCTTGGAGTCTGTCATCATTTTCCATTTTAGTTTAGTTTCTTCATTAGATCGCACATATGAGTGAAATCATATGGTATTTGTTTTTCCCTGTCTTATTTCACTTACTGTAATGTTTTCCATGTTAATCTATACTGTCCCAAAGGGTAAAATTTTCTTCCTTTTCATGACCAAGTAGTATTGCATTGTGTAAATATCCCATCATTGTTCTATTTGTTCATCTATCGATGGACACTTGGCTTTCTTGCACATGTTGGCTATTCTAAGTAATGCTGCAATGAGCATGGGGTGGTGTATGTTCTTTGCAATTAGTGTTTTGGGTTTCATGGGTTTTTGTCATGGTTAAGTTTTAGCAGTTCTTTATGTATCCTGGATATTGTTCCTTAAAGATGTTTGATTGGAAGATGTTTTCCTCTATTAAAAATGATGGACTTTCACTTTCTCTTTCTAAAAATGTCTTGAGTTTGAAGAAGTCCAATTTTTATTTGTTGTTGCGCGTCTTTTTGGTATCATTTTCACCAAGTTGTTGCCAAACCCAATGTCATAAAGATTTTTCTCAATGTTTTCTTTTGAGAGTTTTAGAATTTTACCGCTTAAGATTAAGGTCATTGATCAATTTTAAGTTAATTTTTAAGTATAGTGTAAGGTGAGAATCAAAACTCATTTTTGTGTATTAAATATCCAGTTTTTCCAGTAGCATTTGCTGAAGAAGCTATCTTTTCCCAATGAATTGTCTTGAGTACCTTATCAAAAGTTGATTGAGCTCATAGGTGAGGATCTAGTTTGAGTTCTCTATTCTATTCTATGGCTGTACGTGTCTGTCCTGCACTAGTGCCACATTGTTTTAACTACTGTAGCTTGTGAGTTAAATTTCCCAGTCAGGAGATGTGTCTTCTCCAATTTTGCTCTTTCCCCCCCAATATTGTTGTGTTTATACAGGGTGCCCTGCAATTACACAAGAATTAGAGGATGGGCTTTTCTATATGTTGGGGAAAAAATTGGAGTTTTTGTAAAAATTGCATTAAAACTGGGGATTATTTTGTATATTATTGAGATCTTAAGAATATTCAGCTTTGTATCCATGAACAGAGGATGTCTTTCCATTTATTTAGGTCTTCTTTAATTTCTTTTAGCAATGTGTTGTAGTTTTCAGCATACAAGTCTTTTACTTTCTTAGTTAGATTTATTCCTAAGTATTTAATTCTTTTTTTGTGTTTTTGTAAATGGATTTCCTTTCCTATTTACTTTTGAGATAGTTCACTGCTGACATATGGAAATAAAATCTGTTTTGATGGTTAATCTGGTATGCTGCAACTTCCCTGGATTCATTCATTAAGTTTACAAGCCACCTTGTGGATTCTTGGGACTCTCTAAATAATAAGATAATGTCACCCGGTACTAGAGACAGTTTTATTGTTTTCCTTCCCAATTTGAGTGGCTTTTTTACCTTGTCTAATGGTTTTGACTAGAACATCCAGTACAATGTTGAATGTCAGCAGTGATAGTGGGCATCATAGGATATTTACTGATATTAGGGGTAACGTTTTTGATCTTCCACCAGAAGGGTGTGGAGTGGAATGTTTAAGGTAATGAAAAGCAAGGACCCACAACCAAGACTACTTTATCCAGAAAGGCTATCATTTAAAACTGAAGGAAATATTAGGAACTTCACAGACAAGAAAAAACTGAAGGATTTTGTGAACACCAAACCAGTACTGCAACTAATGTTAAAGGACTTGCTTTAAGAAGAAGGGGAAAGGGAATGGAAGGGGAAGGAGAAAGAGAAGAAGGAGGAAGAGCCACAGGAGGAGGAGGAGAAGGAGGAGGAGGAGGAGAAGAGGAAAAGTGAAGGTAAAAAATGGAGGAAAATAGGCTACCAATGAAATGGCACTAAATACTTATCAATAGTCAACTTAAATAAAATGGCTTAAATGCTGCAACCAAAAGACATGTGGTAACTGAATAGATAAGGAAACAAGACCCATATATATGCTGCCCCAGGAGACCCATCTCAGATCAAAAGATACACAAAGTTTAAACATATAGGAATGGATAGAGATATTTCATGCAAACGGAATGAGAAAAAAAAGCTGGGGTAGCATTAATATCTGACAAAACAGATTTTGAAACCAAGGTTATCTTAGGTGACAAAGAAAGCTAATATATACTGCTAAAGGGAAAAATCCACCAAGAGGATATAACCCTAGGTGCTCCCATGTTGGGAGCAACAGAGGAGCACCTAAACCTGTAGAGCAAATATTGATGGACATAAAGGGAGAGGATGACAGAAATACAGTCCTTGTCGGGGCTTTTAACACCCTATTGACTTCAATGGATAGAACTTCCAGGCAGAACACCAATAAGGACACAGTGGCCTTATGTGACATATTAGAGAAAATGGATTTATTTGATATCTTCAGACTGTTTCACCCCAAAGCAGTAAAATATACATATTCTTTAAGGGCCCATGCAATGTTTTCTAGGGTATGCCACCTGTTAGGATGTAAAATGAATCTCAGCAAATTTAAAAAGGCTGAAATGATATCCAGCTTTTTCTCTGATCACACTGCTATGGAACTAGAAATCAATCACAAGAAGTACCCTGAAAAACACACAAAGATGTGGAAGCTAAATAACATGTTATTAAACTATCAGTAAGTCAACAATGAGATCAAGGAAGCAATGAATAGGCACTTTGCAGCAAATGAAAATGAGACCACGAAATCCAAAATCTGTGGGACACTGGAAAAGCAATCATAAGAGGGAAACTCATAGAATTACAAACCTATCTCCAAAAAAGGAAAAAAAATCCATGAATAAGCTCCAAAAAACATTCTACACTTAATGGAATTTGAAAAGAAAAACAAAGTCCAAAGTGAGTACAAGGAAGGAATAATACAAGAAAGACACACAATAGATTCCAAAAAATAATACAAAAGACCAATGAACCTCAAGCTGTTTCTCTGAAAAAAATAATATTGACAATCCTTTAACTAGACTCATCAAGAAAAAAAGAAATACAAAGGATTGTAAGAAAATATTAGGAAAACCATTTGCTAATAACTGGATAAATTGGATAAAATGAATAAATATTGAGACACACACAATCTGCAAAAACTAAACCAAGAAGAATCAGAGGATCTGAGTAGATAAATTAAACCTAGTGAAATTGAAGCAGCAGTCAGAAAATTTCCAATAAACACAACCCCTGGCAAGATATCTTCACAGGTGAACTTTATCTAACATTCAGGAAGGAACTAACACCTCTGCTTCTCAAACTATCTCAAAAAATTTAAGTGGAAGGAGGCTACCAAACTCTTTTTCCAAGCCTTCATTATTCTATTTCTAAACCTCATAAAAGCACTACAAAAAAGAAAAATATAAGCCAATGCCACTGATAAACAGAGACACTAAATATCATCAAAGAAACATTGGCAAACTGAATACAGCAACACAGGAACAAGATCATACATTGTGATCAAGTGAGATCTATTCCAGGAATGCAAGGTAGGTATGACATTGACAAATCAATAAATCTGATACAACACATAAACAAAATGAAGGACTAAAACCACATGATCACATCAATAGACGTAGAAAAAGCATTTGATACAATCCAGCACCCATTTATGAGAAAAAAGTTTCAGCAAAATGGGAATAGAGGGAACATACCCAACTATAACTAAGGCAAACCCATTGCCAGGGTCATACTCAACAGGCAAAAACTACAAATGTTCCCATTAACACTGAGAAGGAGACAATAAATACTTTTGGGAATATTGGACAGAAACATACAGAAAAAATATGAAACTAGACCATCTTCTCACACCAAACACATGAATAAATTCAACAGTGATTCAATAATAGATATTAGACCTGAAACCATAAAAAGCCTAGAAGAAAACTTAGGCAGCACATCCTTGGACCTTGCTCATAGCAATATATTTTCACACATAACCCCTGAGGCAAGGAGAACAAACAAACAAACAAAAATTAAACAAATGTAACTACATCAAACTGAAAAGTTTTTGCACGGCAAAGGAAAACATCCACAAAATAAGAAGACAACCCACAATATGGGAGAACATATTTGTCAATACTTCTAATAAAGGCCGAATATCCAAAATTAATAATGAACTTACAAAACTCAACATCAGAAAGAACAAACAAACCAATTATAAACTGGGGAAAGGATCTGAATAGACACTTCTCTAAAGAGGACATGCAGATGGCCAAGACACACATGAAAAGACGCTCAACATCACTAACCATCAGAGAAATACAAATTAGAACCATGATGAAATACCATCTCACACCTGTCAGAATGGTTCTCATCTATAAACCAACAAACAACAAGTTCTGGCAAGAGTGTGCAGAATGGGAAACACTTTTGCACTGTGGGTGAGAATACAGTGCAAGCACTGTGGAAATCAGTATGGAGATACTTCAAAAAATTACAGATGGATCCTCCTTTGTACCCAACAATCACACTTCTGGGTGTATATACAGTGGAAAACAAAATACTAATCAAAAGAACATAAGCACCCCTATGTTCATTGCAGTGTTTTTTTCAATGATGAAGGTATGGAAGCAGCCCAAGTGTCCATCAATGAGTAGATAAAGCAACCATGGGTCATTTACATAATGGAATATTACTCAGCCATAAAAGGAAAAAAAATTTACCCTTTGTGACAGTATGGATGGACATAGAGAATATTACACTAAGTAAAAAATACAGTCAGAGAAAAACAAATACCATATGACTTCACTCATATGTGGAATCAAGGAAGAAACTGTTATAACATTAGTTGCAGACCTTTAACAAGGAAAGTGGGGACAGGCTCATAGACCCAGAGCAGGATGACAGGTAGAGATGGGGGGAGGGGTTAGGGGGTGTAGGATTGAGCAAAAAGGAAAAAGCACTCATGGACATGGACAGCAATAAGGTGATTGCTGGCGGTATAAGGGGACTACAGGGTAATAGAAAAATGCAATAAAGATTAAAGAATAAATTAATAACTATTAAATAAATAAATTTCATTGCATGTGACTGGCATATTAGCTTTTAATAAACTGATAGATGAATATACAGTAAGGTCATTGTACTGTTAAAAACATACAAAGACCATGAGAGTTTTTTTAAAGAGAAAATTCCAACTTACAATATCTGTATAAACCTATGTGGTTCATTACAATGTTAATTGTTCAATTGCAGTCTAGGCATGTTGCATATAAAGAAACAGAATAGAAAATACAAATGAAATTATGTCACTTCTGTAAACAGAATTTATTTATTAATCTCATTTCAAAAACGTATTTTAAATTATATCTGGTAGAGTTTTGAAGCAATTTTCTGTAGAAAGTTTGTATTCCTGAAGTGTTTCATTTTTTACACAGTAATTTTCTATTAGGTTTTTAAAAGAAGGTACACAGAGATAGGAGTTTGACGTAAATTTGAGAAGCTAAAGGAACAGGTACAATTTGTTGTTGTATGTTTTTGTAAGAGGAAAAATACCATGACAGATTTACAGCCCCTCAGGTCTACAGAGTGCTCTTGACCAAAGAATTCCCACAACTGCTGGTCATGGAAGGCTGTGCTGAGGAAATGGCACTGTGCTGATCTGAGAGACCAGAAATCAGCTGGAAGATGATTAGAGATAAAATGTACTTAAATCCACAATGAAAACATGGCAGATAGACATTACTATCAAACATTTATTTCCCCAGAAAAAGGAGGGAGTGTTTGGAAGGAAACAGGTGCAAAACACCTATTGATCTTAGATAGATGCTCAGTTGTGGGAAAAAGTTCTTTGATACCCCATCCCCTAAATGCTGATGAGGTGCTCTAACATACCAAAAATCAATAAATCAACAGATAGATAAATGGGAAGGGGGGCAAAGAAAGAGAGCAAAAGTAATCTCGCAACCAGCAAGCTGACATTATTCTAATATCTATTGCAATTTTGTTTTGCAGAGAATAAATGGGTAAAAGAAAACTGACCAGCTTAGGAATTTTTGAATTATGAAATTTCTGCCCTAGACTAATTTGAAAAGAATGAAGAGTCTAGCAGAAAAAAGTGGCACACTTGATTTTGACAGAGGCCCCAAATAATCCCATTTTGCATCCCTCTGTCTTAATGGTCTATGTGGAAGCACCTGGCAATTTTCTTATTATTTGTGGTCTACTCTACTCTCCCCAGAATTTCACATGGGCCTTGTCTAGTATATTCATCATTATATCAAATGCCTGGCACATAATAGGGTTTCAGTAATTTTCTACTCTAATAAAAATACAATTTTCATTAAAATACTGGAAAGGAAAGAATGGCAACTTAAAAGAGAAAGCTTTAATGTTATTGGAAAAGTTTATTTATTTATGTGAAGTATTACTGTCCTTGAATGTCAGATTAAGGAAATACTCTCATAAATAAAGTCTCGTTAAGTACTCACCAATCTTCTACCAGTGTAGTATTATTCAGGTAGGTCAGCATTAGGGAGCATGAGGGAGCACTGAAGTTTTTACCTTCACTTACCTCAAAGGCCTTGGGGTAAAATGTATCTTTACTAGGTTGTGTTGCTACCTTAGAGAATTCTACAGGGCCCACTTCTCTCAAGCACCTTCCAAAAACATCTACATGTAGAATTTATATTTCAGTAGAGTTACAATTAAGAGATCATAAAAGGAACAGAAATCTCCTAATATCCAAATAATAATGCCATCTCTCATTGTTCCAGAGTTGTGTTTCTCAAATACATTTCATAAATTGAAGGAGCTACAGAATACTGTATCATTTCCATTACATTTCATCCATGTGGGCAATACGTTCCCCTATATTTTTTTATTCAAGGGATACATTATTTAGTAACTGAATGTGGTTAATAAGGGTAAAAGTTTAAACATAGCTATAGTAGAAGAGTATCAACAGTCTTTAAAAACTTATAATTTTAAAGGTGATATGTACATAAGGACCACAAAACTTAAACACTCACATCAGCAAAAACTCACACATACACAAATGCATGTGTTTGCACACAAAACACTCAGACCTCACAGTCACTCGGCCAAGGAGTGTACCTACAACTTCCCTTTTTTCAGTGAGAGTGGACGCCAGCTTGGATAATGGCCCCCAGTTGACCGCAGCATCATCACTGTGCCATCTTGTGGGTTACCTAGGAGCAGTTATGAGAACATTACACTCTAATGGAGACAGCACCATATGCTTACATATTAAAATTATCTGACCAGGAAGCTGATATAAAATCTTTGGGAAATGTTTTCAATCATGAGCACTTTAACAATATTAAGTGATACCAAACATGTCCTCTAACCAGAATGTTTGAAATTAGAAATCAACTGCAAGAGGAAGTGGAAAACACCACAGATATGTGGAGAGTAAACAACAAGCTACTAAAAAACAGCTGGGTTAAAGAAGACACAAAAGGTGAGGTCAAAATATATATAAAAACAAAAGAGAATGGCAATATATCATATCAAAACTTAGATTTAAAAACAATTTTCTTGAAAATGGCCTGAATGGGCCTATTTATTTTTTTTAATTCTTGTTTATTTTAGTTCAATTGTTCCAAGTTTTCCTTTTTCTCTTCCTCCCTCCAGACCGCCTCTCACCCCACAACACATTACCACACCATTGTCCCTGTCCATGGGCCACTCAGACATGTTCTTTGACTAATCCCTTCCCCTTCTCTCCACCACTCTCCCTCTGCCCTTTCCTCTAGAAGCTGTCAGTCTGTTCCCTGTTTCTGGTTCTTTTTTGCTTCTTACTTTTTTTTAAAATATATTTTATCGATTATGCTATTACAGTTGTCCCACTTCCCCTCTTCACTCTCCTCCACCCTGTACACCCTCTCCCACCCACATTCCCCCCCTTTAGTTCATGTCCATGTGTCATACTTATGAGTTCTTTAGCTTCTACATTTCCCGTACTATTCTTGCCCTCCCCCTATCTATTTTCAACCTACATTCTATGCTACTTATTCTCTGTACCTTTTCCCCCTCTCTCCTCCTCCCACCCCACTGTTGCTAACCCTCCATTTCTGAGGTTCTGTTCCTGTTCTAGTTGTTTGCTTAGTTTCTTTTGGTCTTGCTTTAGGTGTGGCTGTTCATAATTGTGAGTTTGCTGTCCTTTTACTATACATGTTTTTTCTTTATCTTCTTTTCTTAGATAAGTCCCTTTAGCATTTCATAAAATAAAGGTTTGGTGATGATGAACTCCTTTAACTTGACCTTATCTGAGAGCACTTTATCTGCCCTTCCATTCTAAATGAGACCTTTGCTGGATAGAGCAATCTGGGATGTAGGTCCTTGTCTTTCATGATTTGGAATATTTCTTTCCAGCCCCTTCTTGCCTGTAAGGTCTCTTTGGAGAATCAGCTGACAGTCTGATAGGAACTCCTTTGTAGGTTACTGTCCCCTTATCTCTTGCTGCTTCTAGGATTCTCTCCTTCGTTTTTACCTTGGCTAATGTAATTATGATGTGCCTTGGTGTGTTTCTTCTTGGGTCCAACTTCTTTGGGGCTCTCTGAGCTTCCTGGATTTCTTGGAAGACTATTTCCTTTGCCAGATTGGGGAAGTTCTTCTTTATTATTTGTTCAAATGCATGCTCAATCTGTTGCTTTTCCCCTTTCCCTTCTGGTACCCCTATAATTTGGATGTTGGAACGTTTAAAGATGTCCTGGGTGCTCTTAAGCTTCTTCTCATTTTTTTGAATTCTTATTTCATCATGCTTTCCTGCTTGGTTGATTCTATCTTCTTTCTGGTCCACTGTATTGTTCTGAGACCCAGTTTCCTTCCCTTCACTATTGGCTCTCCTCCATGTATCTTCTTTCATCTCTTTAATGGTAATCTCCATCTTTTCATTTAATTTGTGCTCAAAATCAACCAGTTCCATGAGCTTTCTGATCACCAGTGTTTTGAACTGTGCATCTGATAGATTGGCTATTTCTTGGTCGCTCAAAAGGATAAGTCCTGGGGGACTGATCTGTTCTTCTGTTGGAAACATATCTCTCCCTGTCTCTCCTTTTTTTCCTGGTCTGGTCGCTCTCGTTACCGTGGGGGGGGCGGAGCCTTAGGTGTTCGCCGGGGCTGGGCACTCCAGTAGCTAGATTGTGACGTTATATGTGGGGGTGGGGGCGGGAGGGAACAATGGCGGTAGTTCTTTTCTCCTGGGATCTCAGTCCCTTCTCTGGGATCTTGGGCTGCGAGCTCTGCCCTGGTCCACAATTGCCACCTCACTGGGTCTGCCAGCTGCAGCTTGCGTACTCAGGGATCACCGCTGCATTCTTGTGCGCCCCGGATGGCTTTCGCGCCGATTTCGCACCAAGTTTTCCCCGACCTCCGCATGCCACTGATCCGCACCTGCCCGGCTCATCTTCTCCTACCAGTCTGGATGTATGGGTCTACTTCAGCTTCTTGGCTGTCCGACTTCCAGTCAGATAAATCCTCTATCAGTTCTAGGTGTTATTCTAGTTGTAAATTGTTGTTGTTCTAATCTTGGTTGTGCGAGGAAGTACGGTGCGTCCAACTATTCCTCCATCTTGTTGGAAGTCTGCTTCTTACTTAATTTGTTCATTAGATTCCTCTTAGAAGTGAGATCACATTAAAACTTTGGGGGTGCAGAAAAAGTGGTAGTAATACAGAAGTTTATAATCTTAAAGGATTATATCGAGAAAGGAGAAATCCCAAGTATATAACTTAATATAGTGTCTTAAAGAACTACAAGAGAGAAACCAAAAGGGCCCAAAGTCAGCAAAATAAAGGAACTATAACAACAAGTAGAGGACCCTTGTCCAAGTGGCTGGGTAGGTAGGAGTGGTGTCCTATACAGCAAAGGGTCATGGGTTTGATTCCTAGTCAGGGCACATACCTCGGCTGTGGGTAGAATCCACAGACAGGGCACATAAGGGAGGCAACAAATCAATGTCTCTCTTTCATCCATGCTTCTCCCTCTCCATGTGCCTCACTCTCTGCCTCTCTCTTGAATCAGTCCGCATACCCTTAGGCCAGGATTGGGACAAAAAGTAAAGAATAAAAATTAGAGCAGAATTAAATGACATAGAAAACAAAAAGATTATACAAAGATTAATGAAACAAAGAGCTGGTTCTTTGAAGAGATTAATAAAATTGACAAACATCTGGCAACACTTGTTAAACAAAAGAGAGAAAAGACTCAAGCAAAATCAGAATTGAGAAAGAAGTTACCACAGACACCACAAGAATACAAAGGGTTATACAAGGATACTACGAAAGGCTCTATGACACCAAATTCAATAACGTAGAAGAAATAGGTCAGTTCCTAGAAATGTGTAACATCCCTGGACTGAATCACAAAGAACTGGAAAACCCAATAGACCCATCAGCAGTGAGGAAACTGAGACAACCATCATGAACTTCCCCGAAAGTTAAAAGTCCAGGACCAGATGGCCTCACTAGTGAATTACACCAAGCACTCAAAGAAGACTGGGTACCTATTCTTCTCAAAACCTTCCAAAAGTGTGAAGAAGGGGAAAGGAAGATATTTCAGAAATTAAGGGAGCCACAGGATATTGTATCATGTCTCTTACATATCATCCATGTGGGCAATACTTTCCCCTATAATTTTTCATCCAAGGGATAGATTAACTAGTAACAGAGCATGGATATTAAGGATGAACGTTTAAACATAGCTACTGTATGTGCGTGTCAAAAGACTTTAAAACTTATAATTTTGAGGTATTATGTACATAAGGACCACAAACCTTACACATTCATTTAGCAAAAAATCTCACAGAATATACAAATTAAGGATGTAACAGAATATAGATATTAACGATAAAAGGAAGACAATATGGATATTAAGGATGAAAGTTGAAATGTAGCTACTATATGAGAGCAGCAAGAGACTTTAAAGGTTACAATGTATTGAGGTGTTATGTACTTAAGGACCACAAACCACAGATACTCCAGCAAAAACTCACACATACATATATGCACATGGGTTCACACATGTACTATATTTCCCATGTGTGTTCTGATTACCCAGATGAAAACAGAATGTTTTCTGCACACCACACGTCTCACTCAGGCTCTTTCCCAGTCATGGTGGAATTCATTAAAAATGTCCACAAAGCCATGATAGTTGGTCCTCCTTTCAAAAGGTGAAGCCCGATTACCCCCCTCTTAAGTGTGGGCTGTCCTTACTGATTCTTCTAACAGAAAGAATGTGTATAAATCTTTAACCTCCTGATTAAATTTATCTGCAAGTATTTAATTCTTAGATGCTATTATAAATTAAATTGTAAATGAAATGCCGTTTCCTCTTTGGACTGTTCCCTGCTGGTGTACAGAATCACAACTGAATTTTGGGTCTTGATCTTCTAGCCTACAACATTACTACATTCATTATTTGCTCTATTTGGGTAGCTTTCTTATAGAATCTCAGGGATTTTGTATGTGTATAATATATCACCAGTGAACAGAGATGATTTTACATTTCCCTTTGCAATTTGAATAATTCTTATCTCATTTTCTTGTTCAATTGCTCTGGCTAAAACTTCTGATATAGTGTTGATTAGCAGTGGTACAAGTGGGCAAACATTTCATGTTTCTGATTTCGGGGAGAAAACTTTCAATCTCTTACCACTAAGTACTAGAGGAGACCATTCTGCGTGGCATGGGCCCAGCTCCCACTGGGAGATTCACAGGACCCATGTCCACAGATAGGTTCTCCCGTGGGGAATCAGGCTTGCTATGTACTTAGGCCGCTTTGAGACTTGCTTTTGTTAAAACTCCCTCACCCTGAATTGAGACAGCAAGTGCTTACTCTAACTTCCTAAAATCCGTATTAAACCTTCCAAGGACGAGTTTAACCAGTTCAACTGCTTTTCCCTTTTCATTTGCAAATATCCCTGTTCCTGATGTGATTAGTGGTATTGGCTCCTTTGTTTTCTGTACAAGGTAACCACCTAAAGCCAACTTGTGCACAGTAAATTAGGACCATCATGTACTGTGCCCTCAAAAATAAATAAATAAATAGAGGCCTGTCTTGGCTGAGGCAGCGGCTTTTGGCTCCTCTTGAGAGTGAAGCCGCCTGCCCTTTTCCTCCACAGGACCCCACCAGCCAGGGTCCGCATCAAAGTATGATGTTAGTTGTGGGTACAAAGATTTCACCTACACAGGAAAGCCACTGAGGGTTCTTGTAGCAAATGTGGTTTGTCCCCAGAACCAATAGTAATAGGCACAAAGGGGTCCATTTGTTGGTTAAAGAAAACTTCTAGGGTATCAGAGGTTTTGCTTCTTGGGCTGGGCCTAAATGCACAGTGTGCTCTATTTGTGAAAATTCTTGAACTTCTATACACATGGTCTGTACACTTTCTTCAGGTAAGATATATTGCAATTACACAATTTACAAATAGAAAGTATCCTACAATTTGACTCCCAGTGAGAAGAAAGACTCCACTGAGAGGTAGTAAGGTCTGGAAAGCAGCTCTTATTCTCTCATTTTTCTTATCTGAAACATGCTGTCATGACATCTTCAAGCTGATTTCAATGTGACTTTTCCCTTCTGTCATCACCAAACCTAAACACCTACATTAGTCATGATATTGGCTCTTTAGCTTACATTAGGGTACCCCAAATGGTGATAGTAAAGGGCTTGAATGCAATTTTAATATTTGACTTTAATCCAGAAGTTCAAGGTCTCATTCTTACTCTGTGATATGGAAGTATATAAAGTACCCATCATTTATAATACCTACCAGAATTCACCTTATTTACAACTTTGCTATAGATAGGTAAATCTGAATTTCCTAAGTATTTCCAAGGCATCATTTTCAAATGGACAGTTATGCACATGTGTAAGTCAGTAGTGTTTTTCTCCATATATATACACACATATACATTTATGTATTATACACATATTTATATATATACAAATATATACATATATGAATATCTCGGAATGAAAAGTATGAAAGAGGCTGGCTTTGGGATCCTTGAACTAAAGAGAAATATTCCTTAGCTAGCTTTTTTTGAAAATATTATGAAATGACCACGCAAACAATACACTCAGAGCACACAGTTACCCAGCTGAGATGTTTACCTACAACTTCCCTTTTTTCAGTGAGAGTGGATGCCAGCTTGGATAAGGGAGACCAGCTGACCACGAGTATAACCATTGTGCCATCTTGTGGGTTACCTAGGAACAGTTTTGAAAACAAACTATAATGGAGATGACACTTTTGTTACAATACGCTTACATATTAAAATTATCTGAACAGAAAGCTGATATAAAATCTTTTGAAAAGGTTTTAAATCATGAGCACTTCAAAACTATTAAGTGATATCAAGCATATCTCTAACCAGAATGTTTGAAATTAGAATCAACTGCAAGAGGAAGTGGAAAAAAACACAAATATGTGGAGAGTAAACAACAAGCTACTAAAAACCAGCTGGGTCAAAGAAGGCACATAGGTGCGGTCAAAATATATATAAAAACAAGAGCATGGCAATATATCACATCGAACTTTGATTTAAAAACAATTTTCTTGAAAATGGCCATAGTAGGCTGGTTTATTTTATTTCAATTCTTGTTTATTCTACTACAATCGTGACAATTATTCCTGTTTTCCCTCCTTCCTCCAGCCCACCCCCCACCCCACAGCCCATCACCACACCATTGTCCCTGTGTCTGGGGTCACTCAGACATGTTCTTTGACTAATCCCTTCCCCTTCTCTCCACCACGCTCCTTGCCCCCTTTCCTCTGGAAGGTGTCAGTTTGTTCCCTGTTTCCATGTTTCTGGTTCTGTTTTGCTTCTTACTTAATTTTGTTCATTAGCTTCCTCTTAGAAGTGAGATCATATAAAACTTAGTGAGATCACTTCAAAACTTTTGGGGTACAGAGGATCATTATAGGTAGGTAGGCTTACTTCAAGAAACCAGAAATCCCAACTAAATAACCTAATATAACATCTTAAAGAACTACAAAAAGGAAACCAAAAGAGTCCAAAGTCAGCAAAATAAAGGAAATATAACAACAAGTAGAGGATTCTTGGCTGAGCGGCTGGGTATGTAGGAGTGATATCCTGTACAGCAAAGGGTCATATAAGGGTTTGATTCCCAGTCAGTGTACTTACCTCGGTTGTGGGTACAATCTGCAGACAGGGCACATACGGGCGTGACAAGTCAATGTCTCTCTCTCTTCCTCCCTCTTCCTGTGTCTCCCTTTCTGTCTCAAATCAGTAGGCATACCCACAGGTGAAGAATGGTGCAAAAAATAAAGAATAAAAATTAGAGCAGAATTAAATGATATAGAAAACAAAAAGATTATAAAAAAGTTAAGACAACAAGGAGCTGGTCTTTGAAAAGACTAATAAAATTGACAAAAATCTGGCAACACTCACTAAAGAAAAGAGAGAAAAGACTCAAGTAAAATCAGAAATGAGAAAGAAGTTACCACAGACACCACAAGAATACAAAGGGTTAAAAAGGATACTATGAAAGGCTCTATGACACCAAATTCAATAACGCAGAAGAAATAGGTCAGTTCCTAGAAATGTATAATGTCCCTGGACTGAATCACAAAGAACTGGAAAACCCAATAGACCCATCAGCAGTGAGGAAACTGAGACAACCATCATGAACTTCCCCGAAAGTTAAAAGTCCAGGAACAGAAGGCGTCACTAGTGACTTACACCAATCAAAGGAGACTGGTTACCTACCCTTCTCCTACTCTTCTGAAAATCTGAAGAAGAGGCATTACTTCCTCACATATTTTATGAGTTCAACATAACCCGACTACCAAAACTTGGGAAGAATTTAACACAAACATAACACATAACACAAAAAGAGACAACTACAGACCCACATCTCTGATGAATAAGGATGTAAAATACCAGCAAATGAAATACAATGATACATTAAGAAGTTAACATTCAATACAGCACTGATCAAGTGGGGTTCATTCCGGGGGTACAAGGATGGTTCCAACACATGCAAATAACTGTGATATTCCACATCAATTAACAAAATAAAGGATAAAAATTATATGATCATAACAATATGTGCAGAAAAAGCACCTGAGACGATACAACATCCATTATTATGAAAACATTCAATAAAATGGGTAATAAAGGAAGCACACAACCTAATAAAAGCCTATATGACAAACCCTCAATGAATATCCTACTCAATGGTGAAAAGATAAAATCTTTTCCTCTAAGCTCAGGGATAAGACAGGAATGTCCACTCTCACCGCTAGTATTCAACACAGTACTACTGGAAGTCCTAGATAGAGCAATGAGGCAAGAGACAGAAATAAAATGTATCCAAACTGGGAATGAAATAGTACACTTGTCACACTTTGTAGATGATATGATTCTTTATGCAGAAATTGTAGAGACCCCATCAAAATACTGTCAGAAACAATAACACAATATAGTAAAGTGGCAAGATAAGTTTACAAAAAAACATTGCATCTCTGGTCTTGCATGAGTGGGACCCTGGACAGGCCTCCCAGTTAAGAGCAGCAACAAGAAGAAGGGAGAAGGGGACCACCTTGTCTGGTGCTCAGCTCCCATGATGAAAGCTGTGCTGTGGTGTATCTGGTGGGCTTCCAAAGTGCAAGGAGGAGCAGAAAACACAGCCATGGAGGAGATTGAGCAGCAATTCAAGCAGGACAGAAGAAGCTCCAAGGCGGGGGGGGGGGGGGTGGGGAGGGCAGGGCACAGGAGTACTTGCAGAGGCCTACAGAGAGAGAAGTTGTTTGAGGAGGGGAGGACCTGAAACAAAGCTGGTGACAGCAAAGTCTGAGTCAGTGCAGTTCGACCACCCCAACCACACAGCCACCATGACCACCATCAGTGACCTGGACTGTCTCAGCTGAGCAATGGGTTGGACAGGTCTGAGGAGGAGGTGGCATCCACAGAGAAGCTGACCAAAACCTTCCCCAGAAAGTCCAGGGCCCTCTTGCTATCCCAGGGGATCTCCACTCTCAGAGCATCTGCATCAGTGTTGTACACAGTAGCAAAGAGTCTAGAGGAATCATCTCCAAAAGCCTTGGGATTCCAGTGAGAAACTGGGAATGCTATTCACCAGCAACTCCCGGCACTGGGGACTGAAGAGTGAAGACCGGTACAGAGCTCAGCAGAGAGTGAGCCAAGAACCAGCCAGACCCCAGCCCAGGGTGCCAGGGTCTGCCCTGTCTCCCCTTGGCTGTCCCCACAAACCAGCCTCCATAGAGGCCTGAAGCTTTTACCCCAGAAGTAGTGGGGTATCTGATGGAATACTACTCAGCCATAAGAAAAGATAAAATACTACTAGGGATGGATCTTAAAAACAATGACAGTAAGAGAAATAATTTAGACAAAAAATGTGAAGAACCATATTATTTCACTCTTAAGTGGGATATAACACTGAAAGCAACAAATAAACAAATAAGACAAACAAATAAAAAAAATCACAGACACTGACAACAGTATGGTAGTTACTAGAGGGAAAGGGTATTGGGGGGATGGTTACTTAAGGGTAGAAGGGACCAAGGATATAGTGACAGAAGATTGGATTTAGGATAATGGGCACACAATGCAATATACAGATGACATGCCATTGCATTGTACACTTGAAACCTATATACTTTTATTAACCAATGACACCCCAATAGATTTAATAAAATCATAAAAATTAAAATGAATAAAATGTACTTGAAATTGCCTATAATAAAATCATGCAAAAGTGATCAGCAACATTTAGCAGATGGAGAGAGCAAAACGTCTTAGGTTATACAGAAAAATCAATACCTTAGCAAAATCACAAACAAAAACACAAAAATCACTCAATATTTAGCTAGAAAGAACCTTGGACCTTTTAACCTCTAGCATTCAGTCTAGACCAGCACTGGGAATAAAATTTTCTGCAATGATGGAAATATTCTATAATCTGCACTGTCCAATCACAGCCACTTAGTTGTTTGTTAGTACTGAGAACTTGACATGTGCTAGTATGCTGGAAAGAGCAAGTTTTACATTCTATTGCGTTTTCATTCATTCACATTGAAGTAGCTACAAAACAGCTAGTGGCTGCATTAAACAAGGCAGGTCTTAACCAATGAAATACCCAAACTAATGAGAATAAAAGATAGAGTGCTTCATATTTTTCATATATGTAGATCTCAAAACAGAAGCACTAGAAACTCTGAATTCAGATGGTGAAAACCAAAATAAGTCTTAAAAAGAGCTTGGCATAAAAGGAGCAAGATAGAAATATGAAATTATAGGGCACACAGGATGATGAAAATCAACACAGAACTAGGAAGAGATTGCCCCAAGGACAATAGCATAATAGCCCAAACTCGAATGAACATAACTTGTTTTCTTAGGTTAAACAAAGCTAAAAACATGCATACCTATGTGTGTATGTGAACATATGGACATACACATAACACATACTTAAATCATGTTTAAAATGAGACAAATTTCTTTTCTGTAATAAGTTGGAAAGAAGAAAAAAAGAAAGAAGGAAGTTGGAGCAGTCGGCAGACCCAGATTACCTTGTGTGCCTGGCTCTAAGGAGTCCATGTTCCTTTCAGGCAGCAGGAAGTTAACACTTTGAAGCAGTAGAATAACAAGATCATGTTTGGTTTGGAGAATAATTCTGGCATAGGTGTATGATGGATAGAGTGGGAGTGGTGGAAGATTAGTACACTATGAGGAAGACTTGTGATGTTAGAGGAGAAACAATGAGGGTATGAAGGAAAAGGTTGGAGTCTAAGTTCAAGGCAGTTAAGCCCAGGACATGAATTTATAAAAGATTCTTTTGGAAAGGAGTGGGTACAAATGATCTGCCTCATGAAAATGAGTACCCTGAGTTCTGATTGGTAGGGCTCAGTTGGTTAAGCATCATCCACCAAAGCCGAAGGTCACAGGTTTGATTCCCGGTCAGGGCAGATGCAGAGGCTGTAGGTTCAGTCCCAGGTTCTGGGCATGTGCAAAGGCAACGCATTGATCTCTCTCTTTCACAACATGTCTCTCTCCCTCTCTTTCTCCATCCCTTTTCATCTCTCTAAAAATAATTTAAAAAGCACTAAACTTTAAAAACAAATAAAGGGAATAAAATGAAATAGGTACCCTGAGATGCTCTCATAAGCTCCGTCCTTGGATCTTCTTCCTGTTCTGGTGGTTGTCTTTGGAGATCCATCAGTCCTTCAAGCCTTCTCAATGGAAGGGCGTCAGAAACACTTACTGGGAGAAAACGGTTAATTTTGTAAAAGAGAAATTAGTTAAAATGGAATTATTTTTGACATTTATTGGTTAGGTGTATGAAACAGAACCTGAAAAAAAATCATTAAATGCCCTTGATAAATACTGACTCGTCTCACTCTCGCTGTCAAACAGGTTAGAGGTGAATGGTTTCTTCTGTTTCAAATCCTACAATGTTTTCATTTAAACTTGAATAGACTATCTCATGATACATCATTAGATTTTAGGAAAGTTATAACATGCTCAATTAGAAAAGCTTAAATTTCTATGTGTTTAGTACTGTAGCTCTAGTTTTGGATCTTAACATGCTTATGTATATTTTCATATTGATGCATAGCAAAATATAGAGTATAAAATTAAATATGATGTATTTTCTAAGACATATATACCTGAACATAACTTTGAAATTTATAAAGGTTAAAACAAAAGTAAAATTTCAAAAACTCTGTGAAGTGTTAAATATCTATAATTCAAACATTAAATTTTCCCTAAAAAATCAGATGATGATTTCAAGATATTAGTGGACCTTATGCATATGAAAGTCAAGCATACTCTTCAATATCACCTCAATATTGAAATTAAAATGTTTATCAAGAATCTTTGATATTTATACTTTTATTGCAATGCAAGAAATTATATTAAGACTTAGTTTTTATTTAAGAGGGTTGAACTCATGTTATCCTCTCATCACAAGTCTAGTAAATGTTAACTTCAGTAACATCCTTACGTTAAGTTTCTGCTGTGCTGCACACCCAGCTGACTAGGGAAAAGTTATGTAATGACACATCAATACAATGGGAAGGCCTGATGTAGAAGAAAACTATTAAGTTCCAGGAAACTACTTTGACATAAACTCATTCAAATGTCATTTAAATTCGGCAAAAGAGATGAAAGAGATGAGGAAGTAGAGAGAGCCAGTTATGAAAATAGACATGAGGATGGAAGGTGCAGCACAGGGAATACAGTCAATCATAGTGTAATAACTGTATGTGGTGTCAGGTAGGTACTAGATGGATCAGGGTGATCATTCATGAGATACATAAATGTCTAATGACTACATTGTACTATGTGAAACCAATCTAGTATAGTATGTGAGCTGTTATTGAAAAATAAATTTAAAAAATTTTAATAAGGAATGCAGTGGCCAGGCAGCCTGCCATCAAAATATCTCTAGGAATAGTATAAAATGAAAATCATGTGTATTAAACAGTAATAAAGCACTGTCAGTAGTACTGTTAGAACTCTGTAAAAGGTCAAAGTTTACTGCAATCAAGCAATCATTTAATGTACAAAAAAAGACAACTTAAAAACTGTAGAAAAGCTTTGTGGTGATTATAGCCACCCAGCTTGGCCAGAGTCACGAAATCTGCATTCCCCGATTTCCAATGTGGGATCCTTGTCATCAGGTCTGGAGAGAACACAGCAGACTTGTTTTCCTAATTCTTGTGTATGTCTGTTCTAAACCTGTATGAGAGCTACATGAAATCTTGAAAGCTACAGGCTTTGCTTGAAACCATTAAGGTGGCTCACAACCCAGAGCTGCCTGGAGCAAAAGAGTATTATTGAGGCATAGGACAGATTGCCTAATGCCTGGGAGGAAAAGTTGGGGAGAGAGCTTTCTTGGAAAATTAGAGCATTCAAAATCACCCATATATTTGGGGAATTCAGAAGGGCACATAAATATCCAAGGGAAGAGTTTGCTCAAAAATTACCTTTGAAGACACAGGCTTTCACTTCGGGCTAGTCCCTAGGAACAGTGCAGACCTGGCTAAGTGCTGAGGGAGAGTTCTGACAGCCAGTCTGCAAAACTACTCAAAAGGTTTGCTCTCTATTTTTCTGCCTCTTGGTATTCAAGGAAATCTCTGTCAAAACACTCCCTGAACATAGGTTAAGGAAGTCTTCAGTGACCACCATACCAAGAAATACATCCTCTATTAAAGCAGTTGAGTAAACTCATGAAACAGATGGACTACCATAGCTTTCAAGAGTCACACAAAAACGTCAAACCCTGCATAAAGGGAAAATCTGATTTCCCCAGGTACATCCTGTTTTCAAGAAGAAGATTACAAGGCATCAGCAAATTAGGAAAGAAATTAGGTAAGTATTGCCCATTCATAGGAATAAACATACTGACTGAAACACTTCTGAACAAGTTCAGATAATATAGTCAAAGATTTCCAACAACTGTCTTAAATATGCTGGAACAGCTTAGAGACCAAGGAAACTGAAGACACAGCATATCAAAACTTATGGGGTGCAGGAAAAGCAGTGCCGAATGAAAATAATATGGAGTGGTAAACACTTACATGAAAACTAAGACTTGAGCCCTGGCTGATGTGGCTTAGTTGGTTGGATGGTCATCCCTTAACTGAAAGGGATGATTCCTGGTCAGGGCACATACCTAGACTCTGAGTTCATACCCCGGTCACGGAATACACAGGATGTCCACCAATCGATGCCTCTTTCTCTCTAAAAAGCAATAAAAAATATCATCAAGTGAGGATAAAAAAAAGAAAAAGAGTTGAAGAACACTAACAAACAATGACAAGGAATTAACTCCAATATTTCTCAAACTCTTTCAAATGGGAATAGAAGGGGACACTTCTTACTCATTTGATGAAACTAGCATTTCTCTTATTCCAAGATCAGATAAAGACACCACAGGAAAATTATAATATCCAAATATCCAATACCCTTTATGAATACAAAAGGAAAACTTCTCAACAAAATACTAACGAACTCAATCTGAAGCCTAGAAAAAAGATTATATGCCATGAGTAAGTAAGGTTTAACCCATGAATGCAAGAAGAGGTCAATACAAGAAAATCACTCTATATAATAGATATTAATGAAATGAACTTAACAATTGATTACCTCAAAAAATACAGAAAAAGCACTTAACAAAATCTAACACCTTTCAATGATGAAAACACAGAAAAACATGAATAGACAGGAACCTTCTCAATGTAATAAAGGGAACCAATGAAAACCCCACAGATAAGCATGTGATCAATGTTGAAAGACTGAAATATTTCCCACTGGGATCAGGAACAAAACAAGGATGCCCATTTCATCACCTCTATTCAATAATATGCTAAACTTCTAGCCAGAGCAATTAGACAAGAAAAAGAAATAAAAAGGCATCTAAATCTGAAAGGAAGAAGTAAACTATATCACAGGTGGCATGATTCCATACATATATAATCTCCTACAGGATCCACCATAAATTTACTAGTGGTAACAACACACACACTGAGCAAATTTGCAGGCCATAAGATCAACATACAAAAAGCAATTGTGTTTCTATACACTAGCAATGACCATCCATGAGGAAAATTAAAACTCAATTCCATTCTCAATAGCATCTAAAAGAACTAAATACTCAGAAGTTAATCTAAGTGAGGATGTGAAAGACTTACACATTGAAAACTGTAAAGAATGGATGAAAGATGTCTAAAATGTCCAAATAAAGAGAATGACATCCTGTGTTCATGGATCAGAAGACAAATCACTGAGATGTCAATACTGTCTCAATGAGTACATATTCAATACAAACTTCATCAACCTTTTTATATAAATAGAAAAGTTGGTCATCAAATTCACACAGAATTGCAAGGAACACCAGAACAGCGAAAGCAAAGATGAAAAAAGACAAATCAGAGGACTCACACTTTTGATGAAGGATATGTGCCTAGAATATGTGAAAAACTTTTAAATGAAAAAAAAACACAAAATAACTGCATTTTTTAAGTGAGATAGAGATCTGAAGATTCTGCCCCAAGGAAAATATATGGATGGTAATAAGCAGATGAGAAAATCCTCATTAGTTATTCAGAATCTACAAATTAATGCCCAAATGAAATACCAATGTTCACCTATTAGAATAGTTAGCATAAAAAACCATTTAGAAAATCATCAGATCTTTCATGGCATGTGAATAAACAAACTGGCACATATCCTTACAATGGAATACAACTAAACAATTAAAAGTAACACACTATTGATTTAAACATGACTGAATCTTAATAAACTACTCTCAGTTCTTATAAAATATCAATTCTAAACAAGTAACTGTGCCCCTGCTTCCCTGGGAGGCTCTGCAGCCCAGGTAGGAGTAGCTGTGCTGCGCTAACCAGGGGAGGGTTCTGACAGCTGAGGGGGAGCTCGGGGGAGCAGGGCCCTGGCCCAGCCGCCAAACACTGGCAGCAGCTTTGGCATCAGCACCTGTGAGACTGTGAGGTCCTGTTTGGTCTCTTCAAGTCACAGCTCTGTTACATAATATGAGAGGAGAAAGTCGGCCATCCCACTGCCCCAGATCCTTACCAATTCTGTCTCGCTCCCTTTGTTTCTGCAGTTGCCAGCTTCCTTCCATCTGGAAAGACGACAAAGATTCCTCCTTCTTATTTGCCTGGACCACCCCTTCATCTCCAACCTCCTGTTATAGACAGTACAACTTCTAGGACCCCAGTGAAACAAGAAGTAGATTTGAGAGTTAGTATCAGCTCCCTCTTTGCCATTCTCTGGCCACAGAACAACGCCTGTGCTGGGACGCTGACTTGGGTCTCATGATTTTCTTTGCGGATGGATACCTCACAGGAAAAAAGCCCTGCATTGGAGCTCAAACAGAATTCTTCGTTCTTCAGTAAAAAATCAGTTGATGACCCAAAGTTTCTCTGCCAAAGCGATGGTGAGGCCCCAACTGCAAGGTTTCTCTGCTAGAGTCAGAGAGGAGCCCCCAGAGGAAGTTACTTAGGTGGGGTGGTGTCCATGGGGGTCACATCTGTGTTGGAGGCAGGATTGGGAGCCAAGCCTGAGGACTTGCTCGTTGACGGGCCCGCACCCACTGCCCAGGTGATTGGTTGGCTGGTAGTCCTACCAGCTCTCGAGGTGCCCATAGCAGTGGCAGGGTGACCGGGGGTGGAGACTGGGAGGGACACCCCACTGGAAGCCGCTTTGCTGGTGGTGCCGAGACCTGCGCTGGAAGGGTGGGCGCTGTGCGTCGGTGCACCTCCTAGGATGGGAGTTAGCATGGGGGCAGTGGTGCCCCCAAGCACAGGGTTGTTCTGAGGGTTGGGGCCTGTGGTCGCTATGAGGGTGCGTGCGCTAGAGCGCTTACGGGAGTGCCTGCTCACGCTTCCTCCTAAGGGCTGAGTGGCTGTGCCAGAGGGACCAAGGGCAGCAATAGCTGACCCGGTGCTGGACTGTGTGCTGGACTGCGTGCTGGCCTGTGTGCCCAGGGTGGCCTGTGTGGTGCTGCCCAGGGACGGCTGGCCTGGAGTAGAGGTTGGGGCCTGGACCGGGGCTACAGATGCCTGTTTTCCACCTCTGGAGGCTGGGGGAGCCCCTGAGAAAACAGCATAGGTAGGTGGGGTCGTGTCCATAGGGGTCGTGTCCATAGTGGTCGTGTCCACTGGGGTCGTGTCCATTGGGGTGACATCCGTGTTGGAAGCAGTCTTGGGAGCCATGCCTGTGGATGTGCAGGCTGAGGGGCCGGCACTGCCTGCGGAGGTGACCGGCAGGCTGCTGGATGAAGGGGTGCTGGGAGTATCCCTGGGACCAGTCGGTGAGGCAGGCTTCGGGGAAGACCGCAGGGGCTGTGGAGCGCTGCAGCCCGAGGTGGCCTCTGGGTGACCCCACAGAGCCCTGCTGATGCGCTGCCAAAGTGCCTTTTTCTCCGCATCGATGTGTTCAGGTGTGACTCTGTAACCCAGCTCAGGCGGTGGTGGCAGCCTCAGAGGGGGCCCTCGCCTGCGTGGCAGCAGAGGGAACTTCCGCTTTCGGGGCCTGTCACAGGAAGGTGAGCGGTTCCTTGAGGGTGGTCTCTGACCGCCGGTGTCGCCTGGGCCACTGTCAGGCTGGCTCTTCCTCTGAGATAACGGGCAACTGGAGGAGGGAGCCTGAGGGCCCTGCTGGCTCACTGTCTTTGTGAGCCTCTGGGACAGCCTGGCCTGGCAAGTGGCGGGCTGCCTCCTTGTCTCCACTGGAGGGAAACCTCGGGTGGAGCTGTAGGAGCTGGTGATTGGGTTCCTTTTGTAGCAGGAGCTCCTCACGGAGGCCTGGGGTTTCTGGTGGCATCCGTCTTCTGGGCCCCTTTCCTGGTGGGGCCCGCTCTCTAGGACTCTGGGGTCCTCTTCCTGCTCAGGCATCACTCTCCTTTGTCCACAGGCCCTCTGATAGCAACGCCTGCAGAAGGAGGTAAGGACTCCCAGGAGAAGGCACAGGGCCCAGGGGATCCTCAAACAAAGCCTCAGGAATGTTACAACAGGCCATGACTGCCAAATCCGCTGGTACTTAGGGCAGCATGGAGGAGAATGGACAACTGGGTGCCGCTGGGGAACCAGCTGGTGGGCGAGGTGAGCAACATGCTGGCCCTCTGGTACCCGGGGTCGGGGATGTGGGCAGAGTCTGCCCAGGTAAGTGCCCATTGGGCGCTTTGGTGAGGTGTGTCCTCGAACAAATAGCCGGATCTCAGCAAGCTCCTTCAGTAGCCAACAACACTGTTGAAAGCCAAGAGCTGACTGTTGGGCCTGTTGCTAGGATACACTCAGGAACTCCCAGTTGGGGAGGCGGGGGATGGGCGCGAGGAAGTAGAGAACTTGCCAAGGTTCTGGGGGGAGGGGCACACCCAGAGGACCATTCAGGACCCTTATATGCTTCCTGATCTACTGCTGAAGCAGGGCAAAACTTCCGCTCCCCAGGGCTGTAGTCATCCTGGCGCCTCAAAAACCTGATGGTGACCATGGTCTCTGGACTCCCACCATGGATGCTTCTGCTCAGTGCCTGTCCCTGCAGCACCGCTTCTACCTGGTGGTGTTTGACATTCTACAAGGCCTGGAAGTTGGACCACCAGGACTGACCCAGCCTTTAGGGGCCGTCCTGACGCATCTTAGAGATGACTATGCCTTCATAGTCACGGTTTAAGGGGATGAAGCCCTTGCAGCTGATGCAGACACTAACCCAACAATGTCCGCATCATTATGGATGAAATGAGACATTCACACCGAATACCTAGTCTGGTGGAGGAAAAGGGACATCATGGCTTTTCTTTCAAGGGGAGCAAAAGCTGTGGCCTGTGCCATGACAGTTCTTTATTTCTATTTCTGGGCACATTACATGATGGTTCTCACTTACTATGCACAAGTTAGCCTTAGGTGGTTACGTTTTGCAGAAAATAAAGGAGCCAATACTGGTAATCACATCACAGAAGAGGGATATTTGCAAATGAAAAGGCAAAAGTGGTTGAACCCATTATACTCATCCTTGGAAGGCTTAGCATGGATTTTAAGAAGTTACTTTGCAATAAATGTCCTCACTTCAGGGTGAGGGAGTATTTTAGCAAGAGCAAGACTCAAAGCGGCCTAGGCACATTGCAGGCCTGATTCCCCACGGGAGAACCTATTCATGGGAGTGGGCCCTGTGCATCTCCGAGTGGGAGCCGGGCCCACACCACACAGCACAGTCTCCTACATGCAGCCTGTAATACTGATGCCCACCCTTCCCCCCAACCCTGTCCTCCATTCCATGGTGAGTGTCAGCTCTTCTTCCTCAGGGCCAGAATGCTCTAGCAGCAGGTTATTGGTCTTGGTGGAGGGCACAGAGGCCATGGCTTCCTTCTCTTCCTCTTCCTCCTCCTTTTCAGATACTGCCTCCTCCTCCTCCTGAGTCCAGGAGCCCAGGGTGAGTGTGGGTGTTTTGCCAGCCCCCAGGTCCTGCTAGACCCTTGCTCTCTGGCTTTGTCCCCTGAGGCAGGGTCATCACAGCCTCAAGCTGGGCCGCTTGGGGAGCTCATAGTGCTTCTAGCAGGTGGGCGTGTGCTTGTGTCTGAGCCTCTGCTTCCCTGCAAGCGGTGGTCAGGGGGCTTCCAGCGGCCCCTCCTCATTCAGGCCATCTTCTCTTGGAGGATGCAGCAGCCTGTCCTCAGGGAATGTCATTGTGGGGTCCTCACTGTTCTCCTTTCTAACCTCTTCCTGGATAGCTGGTGCTGCTTCCTGCTTCTTGGGCACTGTGTCTCAGTGGGTGGCCCTTCAGATCATCCTGGGAGGCTGTGCTAGTCCTGGCTTAGTCCAGACTCAGCTGCTCAGACTCTTTTCCTGGGGCAAGGGAGGCCCAGAGTCATGCCTGCAGGAGGCTTTGATCCAATGCTTTTCCACACCTTTCTTCATTCCTTAAGTTTGCTGGGAGAGTTGTGGTCCAACACTGCAGGCCCCACTTTTTGGTTCTTGGCAGCAGCCTACTGGGCATCTTCACAATCTTGATGATGCTAATGGGGCAGAGTAGGGCCTGGCTCTGGAAGGACTGCTGGACTGCCTGATCCTATAGGCTGGGAGGGGTCTGCTGGGGCAGCAGGTAGTAGGTGAGCACCTTCTCACTGCTCTGGGCATCATCCTGGGTCTAGAGCCAACACAGATGGGTTCCAGTAATGTATTTTGATTTTTGTCTTTTTTTAACTAGAGGAGATTTACACAGTTTGTGAAAATTTGTTGAGCTCTTTGATCATGATATCAACAATTTTTCCTTACATACATAATACTTCTATTAAAAGTTGAAAGAAAAGAAAAGAAGAAAGGAAAGGGAAGAAAAAGGAAGAGAAGGGAAGGGAAGAAATGGCAGTTTTAAATATGTTATGAAAATTTTAGCATTGGCTCATGGTTGCAGACAGGATAGCTGAGTAATCTATCATAAATCCAAATCTACACCTCCATACTCAAGTGCAGCCATTGCATTGAGACTTTTACAGTGATTGACACCAAAAAGCCACAGACCACTGCAGGAGCCTCCTAACATTCACAGTCACTGAACTTCATGGCCAGGCCTGCCCAGGGCAGCACTGCCTAGCACTCACTCTGAATCCTTAGATACAGACAAAGGAATCTCCCAAGCACAGGAAAAGCATAACTCGTAGGGTATTTTTAAAAAACCACATTGGCTTTTATTGCTTTTATCTACCTGTTAGACTTCAGTTCTCCATGACTTTATCACTATTTATTGAGAATATTCTATGCATGTGTACTGCCCTTTTCTGGAATCCACACACATACAGAAAGTAAGAATTCCATAATGCAGTGGAGGAGGTTATACCAGTGGCTTTCCCCTTCCTCCAGTTCCCCTTCTTCCTTAGTAATAAGATCCTAATTTCACCTCAGGGCAGCAATGGGATCATCTAAATTAAGTACTAATACATGACCATGTTTCTTAAGACTCATGGGTAATTTAGTTGCTTATGATACCAAGAGCAAATAATTAGCTTGTTTTTCCTCCCATAGAAACATGTCCAAATATGAGTTCAGAAACACTTTAACAAAATGTCCATGTCCAATGAACCCTATTTTATACAGCAACAGTAATAAAAAAAGGAAATGAGATTTGGAATCCAATGAATGGAAGGCCCATATACCTGGACGGGATAAAGGTACATGGATGTTCAAATACGCTGTACTTCCCCTATGTCCTTCTGTCACATTAGATGCCCAAGCACTTGATGTTCTCTAATGGTCAGAATCATAAATACCTTTTAAAATTTAAAAACTAAGCATAGAATTAAAAACAAAGTCAAAGAATCATATACTATCAAAAATGTCTAAATTTTTAATGAGACAGATTATAAAAGGAATCTACTAGGACTACTAGAAATGAAGATACAGAAATTAAAACATTCATTTAATGAGTTATACCAGTTAGAGATAGATGAAAAAAGAAATATAGAAATGGAAATAGATCTGACATATTTTCCCAGCTCACATATACAAAGAAATAGAATATTCAAATAAAGCAGTGAAATAATAAGAAACACAGAATTGGAAGATCTGATCATATAATTTTATTCCAAGGGGAAAATGGAGAGAATGGAGGAGATAAAACATTTGAAGTAGCGACAGTCAAGATATTTATTTTATACTTTGGTAATAAGCCAATACTTCTTTTTTTATTTTATTGTTCAAATTGTTCCAGCTTTGGCCATTGGAAATTCTTTCATTTGGCTCCTGGATCCCTTTGATATGGCCCCACCAGTGCAGGTTGTCGTTTGTTGTTTGTTATTCCATTCATTTGTTTTGGCACTACTAAATGCTGCAGGCCCATCTGATTTCCTGCCCCAGTTCTAGAATCAGCCCTTTCTGTAAAAAGGAGGGCAGGATTTTTCAGATATTAATTTTCCCACTTTACAGCTGAGATAATAGAAACAGATTAGGCTAATCATTAAGTTTCCAGAACTAACCGATAATAAAATTAATATAAGAATCCCACGTTCTTTCCACTGGACTGTAGTTTTTCTCTCTTGAGTTAATAAACACTATGAGGTTCTGTGCAGGAATTTCAAGTAAGCACAGACTTCCCAAAGGTCTTAGCATAGAACCCCAGTCTTTTGCTGAGAATTTTAAATTTCTAAATGTTGAAATCTAGTAGATGTCACACTCTAAAGAAAAGAGGAAAGATGGGAGTATTAAGAAAACTTGTGAGGAACCCTTGGCTAACCCACGGAGCAGTGGTCATCTTTCAGAGAATCGGGGTTTCTGTGGAAGTCTGAGTAGTTCTTGGAGCAGGAAAGGGCCCCTGAGAGGGATGCAGTGTCTGGCAGGGCTGCAGGGACCCTGTGGCTCAGGTCACAGGAGCCAGGGCTACCTGGCAGACACTGTGTGAGCCCCAGGTTCTCCTGCACATGGTTCTGAGTTCTGCAGGGAGCTTGTGGAAACCTTTGGGAGCAGCTAAGGTAGAAGTGGCTCAGAATAATTTATGATGCTTTGAGTATAAGGTTAACCTTTTCAATCAAGTTTGGGATTATTACACAAACTCTGTAACTGAAGCCTTCAGACATTTTAAGGGCAGAATGTTCTCCTCAGCACAGTTCCTGGGAAAGATAATAAACTGCCACACTGGGGAGATAAGCATGAAGTGTGCTTTTTCCATGACCAACACTCATTAATGTTCACATCTTATCACTTGGGGCAAAACAGAATTTGTTAATTAAAATTGACCAGTGTAATTTATCAACCTAGACACAGAAACCATGGCATTTATTTTGTAACACAGAGAATTTAACATAAAAGATTGTTAGCTAGATACCAAGAATTGTCAACAAAATAGGTACCAGTAACTAATAAGTTGGGTAGGGAACTCAGATATCACAGAGGTAGCAAATGCAGGAAGCCACTCCCATTCTGGGCTAGGAGAACAGAGGGAAGAGGTTGTGATTATTAAAATTCAGAAGCTTGAAGAGCTGCAACTTAGATCTCCAGATGGATGGTAACTTCTCAGCTGGTCTTAGCATTTCTGTGCATGGCAGAGGGTCCCCAAGGACCTGAGACCCCCACCTCAGAGAAAGGGCACCTGTTGACTGGTGGTACAAGTCTGGCTCCATGAATATTGGAGAAGTTGCTGCCCCTGGAAAGAACGGCCATGGCCAGGGAAAGAGAGACGTGTGGCTGGGGGACACTGGCAGAAAGGGAGGCCAGGCCATGAGGATGGTGTCTACAAGAACCTGCACTGGAGTCAGAATGACTGTTTTTGCACCCAGCTCCCCTACTTGCTAACTGTGTAAAATTTCCTTCAACTTTTGGCAAGTTACTTAACCTCCAACGGCCTTGGTTTTCCTATACCTAAAATGGAGCTGGTGTTCTTTATTTGACACTTCTTATGTGAGCATCCACAGTGACAGTCTATGTAAGGTGCTTGGCAAAGTACCTCATACATAAATTCCAAATGCACAGTTGCCACTGTAGCTGTTAATAAAAGCATGAGGGTGCAAATCAATGCTTCTTATTCCAGAGGGATACTTTTTTCTCTCAAGGGACATTCAGCAATGTCTGGAAATATTTTTGATTGTCATGACTTGAGGGCCATACTCTGGCATCTATTGGATAGAGGCCAAAGATGCTGCTTAACACTCTGTGACATACAGGAAAACAAATAATTATCTGGCCTAAACTTCAATTGTGCTGGGGTTAGGAAACCCTGGTTTAAATAAAAACCAAAAAGTATGTTCTAAGAACTGTGAGGAAATAATAATTCAGAGGGAGGAGAGCTCAGTGAAGACAGGAGTTGTCTGGGCACCCTTCAGAGAAGAAAGGCCCAGAAAGATGGGTGGAATTGGCTGAACAATGATGGAGTAAAAGGGCACTCCAGGCAGGGGAATGACAAGGCAAAGGCTTGAAGGTGGAACCTTGACTCCTTCTCTGCCTTCATTAGTAACTTACACATGCAGACCCTCACAGAGACAGTGTAAATCACTGGCTCTGAAAAGGAATGCCAAATGTGAGTCTCCATTCAGGTTGCTTTTCCCACAGAGATCTCTCACAACCACATGTCATCATTATGTGGGAGACAATGTTCCTGCATGACACATCCTGGACTTACTTGTCTGTCAAACTCAGCATTTCACAGAACTGGCACACAGTCAGACATATTTCAGATGATGCGGGGAGGCCAGAAGATTTGGCTACCTTTCCAGAGCCCTGCCTTCTAAACAATTATTTGTCCTTTAGAAATGTGATGACTTTTCAAAGTTTTTATTGCAATGTTTCCATTATCACTTTGTCCTCTTATATACCCTGCCCCTGCAATTGCCACACTGTGGTCCATGTCCATGACTCCTTTTCCTCTTTGCTCAATCTCTCCACCCCATGAGTTCACCCCCCCCCCCCAACAGCTGTCATCCTGCTCTCTATCTATGATTCTTTCTCTCTTTTGCTTGTTAGGCTTGTTAGGTCAGTTTGTTCATTAGACTCCACATATGAGTGAAATCATATGGCATTTATCTTTCTCTGACTGCCTTGTTTCAGCATAAATTTCTCCAGGTCCATCCATATTGTCACAAAAAGTAAAATTTTCTTCTTTTTTTTTTGTGATGGAGTAATATTCCACTGTGTAAATGCCCAAAAGTTGTTTTATCCATTCATCTACTGATGGATCCTTGGGCTACTTCCATATTTGAGCTATTGTACATATTGCTGCAATGAACATAGGGGTGCTTATGTTCTTTCAGATTAGTATTTTGAGTTTCTTTAGATATATTCCCAGAAATGGAACCTGTACTCAGAAAATTATAGGACATACAAAAAAAATTGAAGAAGATACAAATAAGTGGAAGCACATACCATGTTCATAGATGGGCAGAATTAGCATCACTAAAATGTCCTACCCTGTTGGGAACTGCCCTGCCTTGTTTCAGAAGCTGTAACCCTGCCATGGCTAAGGCTGAGTGAGCGACCTTCAGACTAGAAGCCACTAAGGAGACAAAGCTTACCTCTCTGGCAGGGGCCCCACTTCTGCTCCTTTTACTTCACCCTACCTTGTACCCAATGATTGATTGGTCAGCCAACTATGGGTCAGATTCCTCAAGGGAGGGATGACCTAAGATAGGGACAATCATGGGGAGGCCCCAGGGAAGGACTTGGGGGTCTATAGCAAAAGGGGCTGATGGATGCTCATCTTTTGGCTTTGACATAGACTGAGTCCTCATTCTGTCTGTGAGAAGTCTCCTAATCTCTTGGCTGCCTAACTTCCACTGCCTGACTGGAGCCTGAAACAATGACAAAGGGTGGTGCAGCTCTATGCTCGAAAGGGTGGTTTCCCCAGGTGATCAGGCCTAAGAAAGAATACATAAACTCCTGTGAAACCTGCTTTGCTAAGAATGCTCTCAATTTAATGATGGGGGTCTTAGCAGGAAATGAGTTTGTCTCCCAAAATTTTGTCACCCTTTAGCTAACACACCTTCACTCAAAATAAGCCCCCAGAGATCTTTGTATGTTATCTATTGTTTGATCCTTACTGCCTTACAATGATTAATGAGCTTTACCTGTATTACTGTGCAAAATAAACCTAATAAAAGCCCATTGATGAAAAGGCTCTTGGCCCTTCTCCCTTGAGAGATTGGCCACCTTTCTTCCCCAAACAGATCATGTCTTGGTAGACTTATCCTCATCCATGGTGGCCAGGGAGAACCTTGCAGGTGGAGTGCACCCACACTACCCAAAGCAATTTATGGATTCCTATCAAGATTCCAATGATGAATTTCACAGAACTAGAATATATATTTCAAAAATTTATATGGAACCACAAAAGGCCCCACATAGCAACAGTGACCTGATAAAGAAGAACACACTTGGAGGAATCATGCTACCTAGTCTTAAACTATAGTATAAAGCCATTGTAATCAAAACAGTATGATACTGGCATAAAAACAGCACATAGATCAGTGGGACAGAAGAGAAAGACCAGAAATAAACCTACACCTTCACAGTCAATTGATGACTTTTCAGAACACTGGCTTTCACAGAAAGCCAACCATTCTGTCTAAATCACTGCTTGACAAATCAGCTTGGCTTTGGATCCCATATTCACCTTATGCAAATGACCTTACACAGTTATTATAAAAAGACACTGTGTTAGTCCTATTGTTTATTTTTCTTTCAATGCCTTTTCTTTTCTTTTTTTTTTAAGATTTTATTTTTTAATTTATTTTTAGAGAGGGAAGGGAGGGAGGAAAAGAGAGAGAGAGAAACATCAATGTGAGGTTGCTGGGGGTCATGGCCTGCAACCCAGGCATGTACCCTGACTGGGAATCGAACCTGCAACACTTTGGTTCACAGCCCACGCTCAATCCACTGAGCTACGCCAGCCAGGTAAATGCCTTTTCTTTTAGTGTCATTTCCAAAGAAATTGCCAAGACCCACATCAAGGAGCTTATCTTTTATGTGCTCTTTAAGTTTTATTATTTCAGATCTCACATCATGTCTTTACTCCATCTTGAGTTACTTTTCTCTGTATTCCCATGATTATTGCAGCATTATTCAGAACAGTTACAATCTGGAAACAACCTAATCGTCTGTCAGTGAATGAATGGATAAAGAAGACACCATCCATATTTACAGTGGAATATAATTCTACCAAGAGGAACAATGCAATCCTGCCATTTGCAACAATGGACCTTGTGGGCATGTGTTCAGTGAAATAAGTCAGACAGAGAAAGACAAATACTGTGTGATGTCAACTATATGTGGAATCTAAAAAAGCCAACCTCATAGAAACAGAGACTAGAATGGTGATTGCCAGAGACCTAGGAATGCGGGGTGGTGGGATGGGGAGATGTTGGTCAAAGGGTACACATTCCAGTTATACAATGAATAACTTCTGGAAACATAATGTGCAGGGTGGTGATTGTTGTTAATGATCCTGTATTTTATATTTGAAACTTCCTAAGACAGTAGATCTTAAATGTGATCATCACAAAAAAGAAGTGGTAACAATGTGACATGAGAAGGTGTTTGCTAACACTATGGTGGTGATCATTTCAATAATAAGTGTAGCCTATCAACAGGTGGCACACCTTAAACTTATATAATGTCATTCTTCAATGAAATTTCACTAAGCCTGGAGGAATATGATCCCGATCACTTTCAAGGCTATACCTTAAATGAATTACCTGGAAGTGCTCATGTTTTAGAAGAAAGAGGTTGAGGATCTAACCTGTGATGTTCCTTAAACAAGTCTGTGGACCTCTCTTTGCCATAGTTTTCCTCACAATGAAATGTAGGAGAATGGACAAAGACTTGCTTGGTTAGTTCAAGGTATACATTTCTAGAGTTCTATCTTGCTTTTTTCTTTTCGGAATCTAAAATCTCCAGATCTTCCTTACTAATGTTAAAAACACTAGTTTTTTTAAAAAAATCTTACATTTCCTGGTACAGTGAAGATTCCATAAGGGTAAGAATTATTTACTTCGACTATAAATTTCTGGCTGTGTCTTTAGCGCCTAGAATCTTTCCTGGCTCATAGAGGAGACTCAATAAATATTTGTTGAAAGGTGAATGATCTCAAGTCTCCCATGGTCTAGAGGTTCAGACAGAAAAAACGAGGAGAGAGAGGAAGAAAGAGAGAGAGAGAGAGCAATAGGTGTTTGAGAATGCAGACAGGGCAGAGTAGAATAAGAAAAAGCTTCAAGATATGTTATTTGAGCTGTGCTTGTAGTATGAGTAGGGGTTTGCTTGGGCAAAAGTGAGGGAGAAGACCATAAACAGAGTATGAGGTATGCTAAGGCTCAAGAAGAATGAAAAGCAAAGGGTTTTTTTGTTTGTCCCCCCCCCCCCCCCCCACAAACTGCAGATTGCCATAGTTCAGCTCAGGCTAAGCATAAGATACTGCAGGGCAGACATGAGGAGATAATCTGAGAGGAGGGCCAGGACTCAGGGGCCCTGTGTGCCAGGTGGCTCTCATCTTCAAGAAATGCGGAGCAAGCAAAGAGTAGTTACATGACCAGACTGGGATGTGACAAAGCTTTTACTAGAGTGATGGGGAAATGAAATGTGGGGCCACACAAGAGGCAGGGAGTGGGGTTAGACACAAGGCCTGCCTGTGGCTGAGAGGGAGATGGTAATCTCTAATCCATCAGATCTTCTGAGTTATGCTAGGTGTGTTAAACTGACTGTTATCAGGCATGTCTCTGCTCTTCAACATAGGCCACCAAGTTTTCAAAACAACTGCAAAACTCAAAACACCCTATAGTAGATTAATTATTCGGTATATTTTGGTAAACTCAAGTGAGATGTTAGTTGCTATTTCCATCACTAAGGGTTCTCTACTTGTAATGTGATGACTGGGTTTGAATGAGTTTTACAACAGCCAGGTTTCCGTGTTTAGGTCGTATTGTAGGCATTTCCTTGGCAATTTCAATAAGATATGCTGTCATCATCATTGTCAAAGTGCCTGGCAGGCTCTGTATAAGTGTACATGCAAATATTTGTTTTGAACTTTTAATTTTCCCTACCAGACTCCTCATTCATGGAAAAATAATATTTTCAATATAATTATTTCTTACCAGGCAATGCCAATATCACCAAATGGGATTATGTAGAAATGATGAAGGAAGGTTTCTCAGTTTCTCATTATTTTGAGATTGAACATGTCCTTCTGGACAAAGGGACTTATGCTGCTTGTGGAAGCCTTGTGCTTTCCTTTTCCTTTTGCGCATTCACTCATGTCATTTTAAGGTCTCCTTGTTCTCCCTTTTCTTTTTTATGTCTTCATATAGAACTGTCTCACTATCAAGAAGGGGAGATGGGCCCTTAGGGTCCAGATACCACTCACATTGTTGGATTTACTATTCAACAAGCAAGTTTATAGTCTTCTTTCAAGCTTTTCTTTTCATGTACATAATTGTGATATTTTTTCTATTAAAATGGCCAGACCCCTTTGTGTTTAGCAGAGCACACACTCTTCCCTCAACTACAGGTAAGCCACAAAGAGCACCATTGACTGCATATCAGTGAATGTCATATCACTGGGGCTTTTCTACCTCATCATTCTGCTTTAATTAGCCCTCTAATTACTTCTAGCTGCTAATAATGAGCTTTAGATGTGGAAAGAAAAACACCTTTGTGTGAGCATAATGAAAACTACATTTGTTCAACTTTTCAGGTCAGTCAAGAGGGCATATTGACAGGTTTATTGGCAATAAAAGTTCTGGTGAATTTTGTCCTGTGGATACAGCTATTCATGTTGCACTTTCATCAAACTGATCATCTTCACTCCACAATCTGACTCATGTTTTTTCTTTCTGTCCATGGAAGAGAAACCCTTAGTTCAGTCTCTGTTTAATTACCTTCAACTTGGAAAAATCTAGAGAAGTTTCAGCTGAAACACTAATTTCTCGCCAGTGAGCATCTTCAGCACACCTGTTCTGAATGATTGTGAAGATACCTTACAGACTTGGAAAATCATATAAAGAACTATGACTAATAGTGTGTGCTCTGCTGAATGTACTCCTTTCTGTTCCATTGTTGAGGTATTCACTGAGCACTTACTACATACTTTCCTCACATAGCAGAGCTGCTAAAAATTTTCAGTGGTGTCACATTACTTGTAGAATAGAATTCAAACCACTTACCCTTGTATCCTAGGCCTGACTCCAGTGATTCTATTCCCCATCTTCCCCCAGATACAACCAACACACACACACACACACACACGCTTCTGACATGAATCTCCAAATCATGATCCCAAATGTAAGTACCATTCCTTCTTTGTGCTCTGGGCACTGCCTAGAGTCCCCCTTCCCTCCCTATGTACATGATTCCTCATCATTCTTCAAGGAAACTATGGGGTGGTAATAAATATGTTACAAACACTTCTCCCAAAACTCAAACAAATAAATAGATTTGCAGCACTTACAGATTTCCATGGAGTAAATACTCCCATTACAGCCAATTTCAACCTACCAATGTGGTGGCACTGAACGCACAGCTGGTTGAGATGAGCAGTGGCCCACCATGATGAAATATTTCTATCATTAGATGCAATAAAATCAAACAATCACAAGAATGTGATAGTAAAAGAGTGTGAAGTAATTAAGAAATGATGAATGGATTATTTATTACTTTTATTTTTCACACAGTTTCATTGTAACATGTTTAATTCACTTTTTAATAGTGGCTGCATTTAACAACTGAACACATGACAATTGTCTCTTGTGAGCTGGTTTAAGCCAGCTCCAGCACACCAGTGCGTGGACCCTACCATTACTTCCCTGACCCACAGAAATCTCCCTCTGTATGCATTTACTGTGTTTGAACTATTCTGACATTTCATTCAAGCAAGTGTTTATTGAGAGCCTACTATGCACCAGAAATTCTAGCTCAGGGATTCAGGCAAAAAGCATACAGGGAAATAAAAACACAGTTTCAGGTGTAATCACTTCCACCAAGAGAATAGGGACTTTGGGGGCAGTGAGTGGTACCATTTATAATGGATGTAAATATAAAGGAATGGGGAGGTGAGGCGGGGGATAGGGGCTGGGTTTTAGATATGTTAGGCTTCAGATGCCTGTTAGATATCTAAGGGGGAGAAGCAGTCAGACAACCTTTATATGGATTCTAGAGCTCAGAGTAGAGTCAAGGCTGAGGGGAATGCCTTATATTTGTCTTACATGTCACACTTCACATCAACAGCTTGCAAGCCAGGCTGAGTTAGCATTATGACATTCATTCTGTAGGAGAGACAGTGAGCCCAGAGAGGGTCAGAGAGAGAGCCTGACCTGGGGCAGAACCAGGAATGAAACTCAGATTTTCTGTTACCCTGTCTGTGTTCCTGGGGAGTTTTTGTTAGAAAGGCTGATTCCTCAAGGGAACCTTAGGATCCAAGAAAGTATCAAATTAAAAGTGCCAGCATGCCTGGCTGGTGTGCCTCAGTGGATTGAGCACCAAATGTGAAGCAAAGGGATGCTGGTTCCATTCCCAGTCAGGGCACATACTTGGGTTGTGGGCCAGGTCCCCAGTGGGGGGCATTTGAGAGAAAACCACACATTGATATTTCTCTCCCTCTCTTTTTTCCCCTTCCTCATTCTAAAAATAAATCAATAAAATCTTTATTTATTAGTGTCAATATCAATCAGCCACTGAGATGACATATAATTGTTGTTGAAACTCAGTGCTGAGCTGCTAGTGCAGGGAGCTGGTACTGTGCACATAGGCCCCCATCTCAGCCTGTGATGTACTTGGGAAAATGACAGAGCTGGCCCTTCACCACAGACAGGTTGAGACACACTCATCTCAACCTTGTTAGGATCGTTGTCATTTTGAAAACAACCTATCATCAGCATTTCATTTTGTTTCATTCAAACCAGAACAATAAGAAAAACAATGATAAAGATGGGAAGCTAACCCAATAATAATTTGTTTGAGGTCTGGTTTAGTTTCTTTTTAAACAGATAAAGTACTACTATTTAATCTTTTTTCTTGCAGTATTTTTTCTAATATTCTTTTTTCCTGAGACTGTGAACTTTTCATTAATTATTAAAAGCTCTCTGAAAATTTACTTTCCCCCTTACAGTCTTTTTTCTGATAAAATATGCTTAATACAATAATTATGGTTTTAACCACTCATAAGTATACACGGTTGAATGGCAATAAATGTATTCCCATTGTTACGTCAACATCACCACTGATTATATCCAAAGCTTCTCATCATCCCCAACAAAAGCTCAGTACTCATTAAATAATAACACTCTCTTATTCCCTCCTTCCAGTTCCTAGCAACCTCTATTTCTTGTTTTGGTGCCTAATATACATGAAATCATGTAATATTTATCCATGTGTGCTGGCTTGTTTGGCTTAGCATAATGTTTTCAAAGTCCGTCCATTTTGTAGCATATATCCAAACTCCACTCCTTTTAATGGCTCAATAATATTCCATTGCATGTGTACATCACATTTTCTTTTTTGATTCATTTCTTGATGGACTCTCAGGTGGTTTCTACCTTTTGGCTATTATAAATAATGCTGCTATCAACACTGGTATACAAGTATCTGTGTCCTGCTTTCAGTTCTCTTGGTTATCTAGGGGATAGTCTTTTCTATATCTTAGAAAAGAAATTGCAATTTTTGTAAAAGTTGAATTAAAATGAGAGATTATTTTGAGGTCTTAAAATGTTTAGCTTCCTACCCACGAACACAAGATATCTTTCCATTTAGTTAGGTCTTTAATTTCTTTTAGCAATGTGTTGTATTTTTCAGCATACAAGTCCTGTACTTACTTACGTAGACTTATTCCTAATAAGGAATTAATTCTTTTGGTGTTTTGTAAATGGATTTGCTCTCCTATTTCCCTTTGAGATTGTTCAATGTTGATATAGGGAAATAAAATCTTTTTTGATTGCTAATCTAGTACCCTGCAAGTTTCCCGATTTATTTTTTAACTTTAGAAGCCACCCTGTGGATTCTTGGGACTTCCCAAATTAAAAAAATAACGTCACCGGTGACTAGAGACATTTTTATTGACTCCTTCTCAATTTGAATGTCTTTTTATTCTTGTCTAACAGTTTTGGCTAGAATATCCAGTACAATATTCAACGTCACAGTGATATTGGGACCCTAGTATTTTGGCTGATATTAGGGGTAAAGTTTTCAGTCTTCCACCAGAAGGGAGTGGTGTGAAATGTTCAAGGTGTTGAAAAGCAAGGACCTACGACCAAGGCTACTTTGCCCAGAAAGGCTATCATTTAAAACTGAAGGAGAAATAAGGAATATCACAGACAAGGAAAAGCTAAAGGTGTTTGTTTACACCAAACCCATACTGCAACTAATGTTAAAGGACTTCTTTTAAGTAGAAGGACAAGGAGAATGAGAAGTAGAAGGAGGAGGAGGAGGACAGGGAGGAGGAGGAGGAGGAGAGGAAGGAAGGAAGGAAGGAGGAGGAGGAGGAGGAGGAAATAATATAAATTAAAGAAAGTAAGAACAGAGTAAAATAGGGTTAAAATAAAATGGCACTGAATACATATCTATCAATAGTTGCTTTAAATATAAATGGCTTTAATGCTCCAACCAAAAGACATAGGGTAGGTGAATGGATAAGAAAGCAAGATCTGTATATATGCCCAGACCCCCATCTGAGATCCAAAGATACACAAAGTTTAAAAGTATAGGAATGGATAGTGATATTTTATGCAAAGAGAAAGAAAAGTAAAAGCTGGGGTAGCATTAATATCCAATAAAATAGACTTTAAACCAAGGTTATCTTAAGAGAGAGAGAAAGTCGTTACATGCTGAGAAAAGCAACACTTCAGCAAGAGGATTTAACCCTAATTAATAATTACAACCCAACACAGGAGCACCTAAATATATACAGCAAATATTGATGGACATAAAGGGAAAAGATGACAGAAAAACAGTCCTAGTCAGGGCTTTTAACACCCCATCAACTTCAGTGGATAGATCTTCCAGGGCAGAAAACCAACAAGGATACTGTGGTCTTAAATTACATTACATCAAATGTATTTATTTGATATCTTCAGACCATTTCACCCCAAAGCAGTAGAATATACATATTCTTCAAGGGCACATGGAATGTTTTCTAGGGTAGGCCACATCTTAGGACATAAAAGGAGTCTCAACTAATTTAAGAAGGCTGAAATCATATCAAGCTGTTTCTCTGACCCCAATCCTGTGGAACTAGAAGTCAATCATAAGAAGTACCCTGAAAAACACACAAAGACATGGAAGCTAAATAACATGTTATTAAACAATCAGTAAGTCAACAATGAGGTAAAGGAAGCAATAAATAGGCACCTTGCAACAAATGAAAGTGAGACCACAACAATCCAAAATCTGTGGAACACTGCAAAAGCAATCCTAAAAGGAAAATTCATAGAATTACAGGCCTATCTCAAAACAAAGAAAAACTCCCACAAATAAGCTTCAATAAACAATCTATAGTTCAAAAATTTGAAAAAGAAAAACAAACAAAGCCCAAAGTGTGTATAAAGAAGGAAATAATAAAGATCAGGGAAGAAAGAACCATAAAAGAGTCTAAAAATAATACAAAAGGTCAATGAACCCAAGAGCTCGTTCTCTGAAAATATAATATTGACAATCCTTTAACCAGACTCATCAAGAAAAAAAGAAATACAAAGGATTGTAAGAAAATATTAGGAAAAACTATATGCTAATACACGGGACAGCCTGGATGAAATGGGTACATTTCTAGACACACACAATCTGGAAAGACAAAACTAATGGGGGGGGGGGTGCTCCACCAGTAGAACTCCCATGGTCATTGCAGATGAGAAATGAAAATGCCCAATGCAAGATTTGCTTGGGGAAGAAAGGTGACCAGTGCCTCAAAGGAGAATGGTCCTGAATACCTTCTTCCCTGCATTTTTATTGAGTTTAGCTCACACAGACATACACTGTATGCAGGAAAATCTCATTAACCAGTGCTCAACATGCTACTGGCATCATTCACAGACAGTAGTTGAAAAGATACAGGCCTTGTCTCTGGTCAGGGCTGGCTTTTGCTCAAGTGTCTGTTTCACAGCAACAGGGCAGGGCAGGTCTCAAAGGAAACAATGTACGTTCTTTCTCTGGCAAGGTTCTCCCCCAGGATCCATCTGATCCAGTACAAGGTCTTTAGCATAGTTCCCAGACTGAGTCAGTCAAGGAGAGCAAAGCAGCCAAGAGACTAGGAGACTTTTGCAGAAAGACTGAGGACTCAGGCTATGACAAAGCCAAGGGGAGAGGATCTTTATGACCCTTTTCTGACAACCCCTGAGTCTTTCCCTGATGGCCCATCATGGCAGTGCCTGTCTTAGGCTGTCCCTTCTCCTTTGAGGGATCTTACCTGTTGTTGGCTAAGCTGTCATCCACCTGGGCAAAGCAGGGGGAAGTGAGGGAGGCAGGGACTGCACTCCTGCCAGGAGGAAATGTTCTGTCTCCTTAGTGGCTCAGGTCCCCAAGGCCTTTTCACTCAGCTCTACCCATGAGACAAAAGGCTACAGTCCCTGAACCAGGCAGGATGGCACCCAACACTAAACCAAGAAGAATCAGAGGATCTGAGTAGATAGATTAGACCTAGTGAAATTGAAGAAGCAATCAGAAAATTCCCAATAGAAAAAGCCCTGTGCTAGGGAACTTCACAGACAAATATTATTAAACATTCTGGAAGTACCTAACACCCCTGGCCACTCAAACTATCTCAAAAAGTTTAAGTGGAGGGAGGCTACCAAACTCATTTTCCAGGCTTTCATTATTCCATTTCTAAACCTGATAAAGGCATTACAAAAAAGAGAAATATAGGCCAATGCCCCTGATAAACATAGACACTAAAAATTATCAAAGAAACATTGGTGAACTGAATACAGCAACACAGGAACAAAATCATACATACACCATGATCAAGTGAGATCTATTCCAGGAATGTAAGTAGGTACGACACTCACAACTCAATAAATCTTATCTATCACATAAACAAAACAAAGAACTAAAACCACATGATCGTATCAATAGATGTAGAAAAAGCATTTGATACAATCAAATGCTCCTTTTATGAGACAAAAATCTCAGTAAAGTGGGGACAGAGGGAACATACCCAACTATAACTAAGGCAACTTATGACAAACCCACTGCCAGGGTCATACTGAACAGGCAAAAACTACAAGTGTTCCCCTTAACACTGAGAAGGAGACAATAAATGCTGTTGGGAATATTGGGCAGATGCATACAGAAAAATATGAAACTAGACCATCTTCTCACACCAAACACAAGAATAAATTCAACAGTGATTCAATAATAGATATTAGACATGAAACCATAAAAAGCCTAGAAGAAAACTTAGGCAGCACATCCTTGGACCTTGCTCATAGCAATATATTTTCACACATATCCCCTGAGGCAAGGAGAACAAACAAACAAAAAGTAAACAAATGAACTACACCAAACTGAAAAGTTTTTGCACAGCAAAGGAAAGCGTCCATAAAATAAGAGGTCAACCCATGATAGGGGAGAACATATTCACCAATACTTATGATAAAGGCTGAATATCCAAAGTTTATAAAGAACTTACAAAACTCGACACCAGAAATAACAAGCAAGCAAATTATACACTGGACAAAGGATCTGGATCGACACTTCTCCAAAGAGGACATGCAGATGGCCAAGACACATATGAAAAGATGCTCAACATCACTAATCATCAGAGAAATGCAAATTAGAGCTATGATGACATACCATCTCACACCTGTCTGAATGGCTCTCATCCATAAACTGACAAACAACAAGTGCTAGCAAGGTTGTAGAGAATGGGGAACTCTTCTGTGCTGTGGGTGGGAATGCTGACTGGTGCAATCACTGTGGAAATCAGTATGGAGATACTTCAAAAATTAAAGATGGATCCTCCTTTGGACCCAGTGATCCCACTACTGGGTGTATATACAATGGAAACCAAAACACTAATTCGACAGATCATAAGCACCCATATGTTCATTGCAGTGTTCTTTACAATCACCAAGATATGGAAGCAGCCAATGTGTCCATCAATAGATGAGTGGATAAAGCATATGGGACATTTACACAATGGAATATTACTTGGCCATAAGAAGAAGAAGAAAATTTCACCTTTTGTGACAGTATGGATGGACACAGAGAACATCACACTAAGTAAAATAAGCCAGTCATGGAAAACAAATAACATATGATTTAATTCATATGTGGAATCAATGAAGAAACTGAACTAACGAGGAAAATGGGGACAGACTCCTAGATGGAGAGCAGGATGACATCCAGAGATGGGGGAGGGGTTAGAAACTTACAAAGACCATGTGTACCAGAGAGTGTTTTTAAAGAAAATATTCAAACTAAACTACAATATCTCTATGAAACTATGTGGTCAGTTACAATGCTAATTGTTCAATTCCAGTCTAGGTGTGTTGCATACAGTGAAACAGAGTAGAACTTACAAATGAAATTATGTCACTGCTGTAAACAAAATTTGTTAATTGAACTCATTTTAAAAGTGTATTTTAAATGATATCTGGCATAGTTTTGAAGGAATTTTGCACTGAAAGTTTGCACTCCTTAAGTGTTTCATTTCTTACACAGCAATTTGCTACTGGGTTTTTTAAGAAAGGTACTGTACACAGAGATAGGAGCTTGACGTAAACTTGAGAAGCTGAGGTAAGAGGTACAATTTGTTGTATGTTTTTGTAAGAGGAAAAATACCATGACAGGTTTACAGCCCCTCAGCAGAGGGCTCTTGACCAAGAAATTCCCACAACTGCTGGTCATGGAAGGCTGTGCTGAGGAAATGGCACTGTGTTGATCTGAGTGATCAGAAATCAGCTGGAAGATGATTAGGGATAAAACATTCCATTAAACCCACAATGAAAACATGGCACGAAGGCACTACTGGCAATCATTTATTCCCCCAGAAACAGGAGGGAGTGTTTTTTAAGGAAACAGATGCAAAACCCCTATTGACCTTAGATAGAAACTCAGTGGAGGGCAAAAATTCTTTGAACCCGCACCTCCAAAATGGTAAAGAGGTACTCAAATATACCAAAACTCAACAAATAAACAGATAGAAAACTGGGAAGGGAGGCAAGGAAAGAGAGCAAAGGTAACCTTGTGATCAGCAAGCTGGCATTATTCTAATATCTACTGTGATTTTGTTTTCCAGAGAACAAATGGATAAAAGAAAACTGAGCTGATTAAAAATTTTTGAGTCTTGAAATTCCTGCTCTAGACTAATTTGAAAAGTACAAAGACTCTAGCAGAAAAAGGTGGCACACTTGATTTTGACAAAGGCCCCTTATATCCCAGTTTATATCCCCCTGTCTTAATGGTCTATGTGGAAGCACCTGGCAGTTTTCTTATTATTTGTGGTTTACTCTAGTCTCCCCAGAATTTCACCTGGAACTCACCTGGTATATTCATCATTATATCAAACACCTGGCACATAATAGGGTTTCAGTAATTTTGTACTCTAATAAAAATACAACATTTTCTTTAAAGTACTTGAGACTGAAAGAAAAGTATGGCAACTTAAAAGAAAAAGCTTTAAAGCTACTGGAAAAGTTGATTTTTGTGAAGTATCATTCTCCTTGAATGTCAGAATAAGTAAATGTTCTCAGAAATAAAAGTCTCATTAAATACTTACCAATCACCTATCAGTGTATTATTAATATTCAGGTAGGTCAGCATTATGAGGGAGTACTGAAGTTTTTATCTTCACTTACCTCAGAAGCCTTGGGGTAAGATGTAACTTTACTAGGTTGTGTAACTACCTTAGAGAAATCCACAGGGCCCAATTTTCCCAAGCACCTTCCAAAAACATCTACATGTAGAATTTATATTTCAGTAGAGTTACAACTAAGAGATCATACATAGAATAAGCAATTTTTCAGGTCATAAGATCAGTTATGTTTTTACACACCAGCAATGAGAATCCTGAAGAAAATTACAAATACCAGTTCCATTTTTAATAGCATCTAAAAAAACTAAATAACTGCAAACATACTTAACCAAAGCTAGGAAAGATTTGTTCACTGAAAACTATAAGGAATGGATAAAAGAAATTGAAAATGTCCAAATACAAAGGATGACATGCTGTGTTCCTGGATTAGAAGTCAAATTACCAAGAGGTCAATACTGTCGAAATCCGTACACATTGTATAGGATTTCAATAAAAATTGCAGTCATTTTACTTAAATAAAAAAGCTGGTCAACAAATTCACATGGAATTGCAAGGAGCCCAATCTACCCATTGCAATGCTGAAAAAGAAAAAAATTGGGGGACTCACTGTATCATAAAGGATGTGGGAATGAAACAGGTTACAAACTGTTAAATTAAACACACACACACACACACACATGAATAACTGTATTTCATGTGTGAAAGCAATCTGAAGATTCTGCCCCAAAGAAAATATATGGATGGTAATAAGCACAGGGGAAAAACCTCATTGGTTATTAGGAAGTACACATTAATACCCCAATGGGATACCAGTGTTTACCTGTTAGAATGATTAGCATAAAAACCATTTTGAAAACGGTCAGATCTTTCATGGCATGTGAGTAAACAAAGAGTGGCATATCCATCCAATGGACACTACCAAACAATACAAAGTAACACCCTATTGATTTAAACAAGGTGAACTAATGTTACATAAATGATTCTGAGTTCTTCTAAAATATCAATTATTAACGAGTAACTGGGGTCCTGCTTCCCCCGGGGGGGGGGGGGGGCTGTGCAGTCAAGGCAGAAGTGCCTGTGCAGTGCTAAGGAAGGGAGAGCACTTCCGGGAGTTCTGGCCCCAGCTTCCCGCACAGCAGCGAGAGGCTGTGCCAGAGGGACCCGTAGCAGTAAAGGCTGGCCTGGAGCAAGCCTGTGTGACCAAGTTGGCCTGTGTGGTGTTGACCAAGGCTGGCTGGCCAGCAGTAGGAGTCAGGGCATGGGATGGGGTGGGAGCTTCCTGTTCTAGACCTCTACAATGACGGGGAGCCCCTGGAAAAATCGTAGGTAAGTGGGGTGTTGTCCATTGGGGTGACCTCTGAGTTGGAAGCTGGCTTGGAAGCCAAGCCCACGACTGTACAGGCTGAGGGGCCGGCACTCCCTGCAGAGGTGACTGGCAGGCTGGTGGATGAAGAGGTGCTAGGAGTAGCTACAGGAGCACGCCCTGCAGCAGGCTGTGGGGAAGACCACGAAGGCTCTGAAGCATCTCAGCCTGAGGTGGCCTACACATCACCCCACAGATGTGCTGCCACAGTGCTTGCTTGTGTGCATCAGCATCTTCGGTGCTGACCGTGTAACCCGGTTTAGGAGGGGATGACAGGCTCAGCAGTTGCCTGCGCCTGCGCATCAGCAGAGGAACCTTCCGCCTTCGGGGCCTGACACAGGCAGTTGAGCGGTTCTTCCAGGATTGATTCTGCCCACGGGTGTCACCTTGGCCCTTCTGAGGCTGGCTCTTCCTTTGGGCAATCACGGCAGCTGAGGAGGGATTCTGAAGGCCCTCCTGGCTTACTGTCTTTGTGAACCTCTGGGGCAGTGTGGCGTGGCAAGTGGCAGGCTGCCTCCTCTTTACTGGAGGAAACCTCGAGTGGAGCTGTAGGAGCCGGTGATGGGGTTTCTTTGGGAGAAGGAGCTCCTCACAGAGGAGGGAATTTCTGGTGGCCATCCGTCTTCTGAGCCCCTTTCCTGATGGGCTTCCCTCTCTAGGACTCTGGCGTCCTCCTCCTGTTCAGGCATCACTCTCCTTTGTCCAAGGCCCTCTGATAGCAATGCTGCAGAAAGAGGTAAGGACCCCCAGGAAAAGGCTCAGAGTTCTTGGAATGCTCAAACAGTGTCAGAAATGTGGGAACACAGCATAGCCACCAGATAGGCAGATACATAGAGCAGGATGGCCTTGGAGTAGAAGGAGGTTCATGGACAGCTGAGTGGCACTGGCGATCTACTGGTAGGCTAGGTGAGCAGTGTGCTGGCTCCCTGGTACCCAGAGTGTGGGATGGGCACTGTCTGTCCAGGTAAGTACCCACTGGGCTCTTCGGTGAGGTGTGTCCTCAAACAAACAGTAGGATCTCAGGAAGCTCCTTCACCAGCCAACAACACTGTAGGAAGCCAAGAGCTGATTGTTGGGCCTGTTGTTAGGATACACTGGGAAATCCCAGTTTGGGGTTCCAGGGGATGCACTCAGGGAATCAGCATCCTTTCCAAGGTTCTGGGAGGTGGAATGTATCCAGAGGACCCTCAAGGACTTTAGGTGTTTCCCCATGTCCAACTGGGGCAGGAATAGGCAAAACTGCCAAACCTCTGCTCCCCAGGGCTGTAGTCATCCTGGGGCCCCAGAGGCCTGAGGTTGACCACATTCTCTGGGCTCCCACCACAGCCACATCTGCACTGTGCCTGCTCCTGCAGTCTCCTCCCACTGGTGGTGCAAGTTATTTTGCAAGGCCATGACCTTGGACCACTGGGACTCCATTCTGGCCTTCAGGGGCCCTCCTGACACACCTCGGAGATGACTGTGCCCTCCTAGTCATCTTTGAAGGGGGTTGAACCCTTGCAGACAGCCACTCTGATGCCCACTCTTCCCACAAGCCCATCTGCAACTGGGTGGTAAGTACACCTCTTCTTCCTCAGTGCCAGACCACTCTATCAGTAGGTTATTTGCCTTGGCAGAGGACACAGAAGCCATGGAATCTTCTGCCTCCTCCTCTTCCTCAGACACTGCCTCTTCTTCCTCCTGATCTCAGTAGCCCAGGGTGAGTGCTGGTGTTTGCCAGCCCCCACACCCTGCTGGACCCTTGTTCTTGGCATTTGTCCTCTGAATCAAAGCCTCCACAGCCTCAAGCTGGGTCTGTCAGAAAGTTCACAGTGCTTCTAGTAGGGGGGTGTGACCTTGAGTCTGAGCCCCTGCTTCCCTACAAGCAAGGGAGAGAAGCATAAATTGATTGTTACAATAAAGTCATGCTGATGTAAAATACGGCATGAGAATATAGAAAATAATATCATAATAACTGTGTATGGTGTCAGATGGATACTACTGAATAGGTTTATGGAGGTGATCACTTTGTAAACTCTATAAATGTCTAATTACTATCTCATACACCTGAAATGAATATAATAGTATGTCAATTGCAATGAATAATTATTTTAAAAATTATGAATAAGCTCTGGTTGGTGTTCCTCAGTAGATTGTGTGCTAACCTGCGAATCAAGGGGTCACCAGTTGGATTCAACCAAGGCAAAGGGTCAATCCAGCCTAGGGCACATGCCTGTGTTGCAGACCAGGTCCACAGTAGGAGGTGCTCAAGAGGCAACCATACATTGATGTATATTTCTCTGTGTCCTTCCCTTTCCCTATATCTAAAACTAAATAAATAAAATCTTTAAAAATTATTAATAAAACTTAACGATGGAAGTATGTATTTATTTAGCAGGTGCAATCAGATGAGGGGTTCTGAAAATTACACTTCAGGAACTTCATATTCCATCCACTGTAGTTCCCAGTCTCTTTTGGGATCCCAACTTGGGTGCTAAATCTCCCACCATCAGAAGCCTTTGCCTGCCTCATGCAGTCTTTAGGGATCCTGGGCATAGAAAGAAGTACAATGTGGCCAATGAGGAAGTGTCTTCATGTCATCTTTGGACTCTCCCTAGGACTATTGCTATCAGAGGACAGGGCTCTGCTGACTCCAGATTCTGTTCAATATGTGGTTTTTGAACTGTGTGTCTGTGAGCTGTTGTTAACAATCTAGGACAATATTAATATTTTATCATTTCCACTACATATCATCCATGTGGGCAATATTTTCCCCTATACTTTTTTTATCCAGGGCATAGATTATTTATGAACAGAATATAGGTACTAAGGGTGAAAGTTTAACATAGGTATTGTATGAAAGTATCAAAAGACTTTAAAACTTACAATTTTTGAGGTATTATATGCACAAGGACCACAAACCTTACACACTTCTTTAGCAAAAACTCACACATAGACAAATGCATGCATGTGCACACACATACTGTATTTCCAATGTGTGTTATTAATACCCAGCTGAAAACAGAATCTTTTCTGCCTGCCAGAGGGCTCCCTCATGCTCTTTCCCAGACATGGTGGAATTTATTAAAATATGTTCACAAATACCCTCATTAATATTCCTCCTTTCACAAACTGAAGCCCCATTCCTCTCCTCTCAAGTGTGTGCTGTCCTTAGTGATTCCCTCCTAACAAAAACATGTGCACCAATCTTTAACATCCTGAATAAATGTATTTACTTATTCTTAAAAGAATATATTCCTTAAAAGAATTTAATTCTTAAGAATTATTCTTAACAATTTATTTAACTCTCAGATGCTACTATAAATTATATTGTAAGTGAATTACAATTTCCTCTTTGGACTCTTCACTGCTGGTGCACAGAATCACGACTGAATTTTGTGTCTTGATCTTCTATCCTGCAACTTAACTAAATTCATTCATTAGCTCTATTAGTGTAGCTTTCTTATACACTCATTGACATTATATGTAGATACACACACAAACCACATAGGTATCACCTGTGTGTAGAGATGATTTTACTTTTTCCTTCTCAATTTGAATAATACTCTAATTTTTGTGCTCAATTGCTCTGGCTAAAACCCGATGTAATGTTGCATAGCAGTGGTAAAAGTGGACAACTATTTCACATTTCTGATTTAGGTGAGTAAATGTTCAATCTCTTCCCACTAAGTATGATGTTAGTCTTGGGTACAAAGGTTTCATTCTGCACAGGAGAGCCACTTAGGGTCCTTTTAGCAACTGGGGTTTGTCCCCACAACCAGTACCACTGTGTACAAGGGGTCCACTCATTGGTTAAAGAAAACTTCTAGGGTATCATAGGTTCTGCCTATTGGTCTGGGCCTAAATGCACAGTGTGTTCAACTTGTGAAAATTCATGAAGTTATATACATATGATCTATATACTTTCCTGATATAAGATAGATTTCATTTTTAAAGATTTTATTTATTTTTAAGAGAGGGGAAAGGAGCGAGAAAGACAGGGAGGGAAATGTCAATGTGTGGTTGCCTCTCATGCTCTCCCTACCAGAGACCCAACCTGCAACCCAGGCAGGTGTCTTCCCTGGGAATTGAACTGGCCATCCTGGGCTTCACAGTCTGGTGCTTACTCCACTGGGCCACGCCAACCAGGGCATAAGATATATCTCAATAAAAATGTACAAATAGAAAGTATCCTAGAATTAGACTTCCAATGAGAGGAAAGTCTCCCCTGAAAGGTAGTAAGGTCTGTAAAGCAGCTCTTATTCTTTCATTTTTCTTATTTGGAGCATGCGGTCATGTCATCTTCAAGCTCATTTTAATGTCATTTTTCCCCTTCTGTCATCACTAAACCTAAACACTTGCATTAGTCATGGTGTTGGCTGTTTACCTTAATTTAGGGTGCCCCAAATGGTGATAGTAAAAGACTTGATATATTTTAATATTTGACTTTAATCCAGCATTTCAAGTCCTCATTCTTATTTCTCTTATAAGAAAATATATAAAGTACCAGTCATTTGTAATATATGCCAGAATTCAATTTATAGAACTTTGCTATAAATAGGTATATTTGATTTTCCTAAATATTTACCTGGCATTGTTTTGAAATGGACAGTTATGCACATGTATGAGTAACATTTTCTTTCATATATATATTTGGACACACACCCACTCCACAGACACACATATATATACATGCATACATAGTATTCTTTCTAAGTATTCTTTCTAAGAAAGAATAATATGAAGAGGGTGGCTCTAAGTATTCTTTCTAAGAAAGAACAATATGAAGAGGGTGGCTTTGTAATACTTGAATGAAGCAGAAATATTACTGAGCTAAGTATCTCACATTTCCCTTAATCCCAAAGGACAAACTTTTAAAGCTACAGAAAGTATTATGAAGTGACCCCTCAAACAAAAGAGTCAGGCCTCACAGTCATTCACCCAAAGACTTTACCTAAAACTTCCCTTCTCCAAGTGTGAATTGAGTCCACCTTGGATAACAGCAACAAGCTGACAATGAGCGTCACCACTGTGCCATGTTGTGGGTTATCTAGGAACAGTTTTTAAAAACATTAAACTATAATAGAGACAGCACTTTTCTTTACAATATACTGTTATATTAAAATAACTTACCATAAAGCTGAGGTAAGTTTATTGAAGTACTCTAAAAACATGAAGTGATACCAACCATAACCTCTAGCCAGAATGCTTTGAAATTAGAAATCGAGTGCAAAAGGAAGTGGAAAAAAACACAAATAGGTGGAGAGTAAACAAGACTTCTAGTAAACAAGCTGGGTCAAAGAAGAAATAAAAGGTGAGATCAAAATCTATATAAAACCAAAGAGAATGACAATTACATCATGTTGAAATGTCAATTTTTACAAAATATTTCTTTAAAATGGCCACAATTGTCTGTTTCTTTTTAAATTCTTTTTTATTCTATTACAGTTGTCCCAATTTTTCCTTTTTGCTCTCCTCCCTACTCATCCCACCACCCCACCCTCCACCCTACATTGTTGTCCGTGTCCCTGGGTCACTGAGACATGTTCTTTGACTAATCCCTCCCCTTCTCTCCACCACTCTCCCTCTGTCTGCCCTTTCCTCTGGCAGCTGTCAGTCTGTTCCTTGTTTCCATGTCTCTGGACCTGTTTTGCTTGTTACTTTATTTTGTTCATTAGATTCCTCTTATAAGTGAGATGGTATGAAAACATTGGGGGTGCAGCAAAAGTGATAGTAAGAGAGAAATTTATATCCTTATAGGCTTATATGAAGAAAAGAGAAATCCCAAGTAAATAATCTAATATTGTATCTTAAAGAACTACAAAAAGAAAAAAAAAAGGAGGCCCAATTCAGTGAAATAAAAGAAATATAATAAAAAGTAAAGCAGCACTGGCCAATCAGATGGGTAGGTAGCAGTGCTGTCCAGTACACCAAAGGGCCATGGGTTTGATTCCCAGTCAGGGTACATACCTTGGTTATGCGTACAATCTGCAGACAGGGCACATAAGGGAGGCAACAAATCTATGTCTCTCTCACATTGATGTTTCTCCATCTCCTTTGTGTGTCTCCCTCTCTTTCACTCTGGAATCAATAGGCATACCCTCAGGTGAGGATTGGGAAAAAAATAAAAAATAAAAATCAGAGAAGAATTAAATGAAACAGAGAAGAAAAAGACTATACAAAAATTAGAGCAACAAAGAGCTGCTTCTTTGAGGAGATTAAGAAAACTGACAAATTTCCGGCAATGCTCACTAAAGAAAAGAGAGAAAAGAATTAATCAAAACCAGAAATGAGAAAGAACTTACCACACACACCACAAGAAACACAAAGGATCAACAAGGATACTATGAAAGACTCTATGACACCAAATTCCATAATGTAGGAGAAATGGATCAGTTCCTAGAAATATACAAACTCCCTAGACTGAATCAAAAAGGAGTGGAAACTTAAAATAGACACATCAACAGTGAGGAAAGGGAAACAACCATCATGAACTTCTCCAAAAGTTAAACGTCCAGGACCAGAGAGCTTCACTAGTGAATTACATCAAGTATTGAAAGAAGACTGGATACATATCCTTCTCAAAGTCTTCCAAAAATGTGAAGAAGAAGCAGTGCTTCCTACTACCTTTTATGAGGCCAACATTATCCTACTAGCAAACCCTGGCAACAGTAGAACACACACACAAAAACTACAGACCAGTACCTCTGATGAATAGAGATGCAAAATACCAGCAAATCAAATACTGTGAAACATTAAAAAGATATTATTTGATATAACGCAGATCAAGTGGGGTTCATTTCAGGGGTATAAGGGTGGTTCAGCATATGCAAATAACTCTATCTGATATTCCACAATGATTAACAAAATAAAGAATAAAAATTATATGACCATATCAATAGGTCTGGAAAGGAAGCTGATGGCATACAACATCCATTTATTATGAAAACACTCAATAAAATGACTATCCAAGAAAAGCACCATAACCTAATAAAAGCCATATTTGACAAAAGCTCAGAGAATATCCTACTCTATGGTGAAAAGATGAAAGCTTTTCCTCTAAGCTCAGGAACATGACAGGGATGTCTATTCTCACCACTATTATTATACTACTGTACTACTGGAAGTCCTAGCCAGAGCATTCAGGCAAGAGAAAGAAATAAAAAGCAATCATTTTGGGAAGGTAGAATTATACTTGTCACATTTTGTAGATGATATGATTCTTTATGTAGAAACTGTAGAGATCCTATCCAAAAACTGTTAGAAACAATAAACCAATATAGTAAAGTGCAAGATACAAAATCAGTGTACAAAGATTCAATGTATTCCTCCTCTTTGATGAGATAGTACCCAAGCAGGCCTCCCAGTTAGGGGTAGAAACAAGAAGCAGCAAGATGGGGACCACCTTGGCTGGTGCTCAGGTCTCAGAGGGAAAAACCGTGTCATGGCAGTGTATCTGACCAGCTTCTGCTGCAACGGGGGGAGAGCAAGAAGACAGCCATGCAGGAGATAAAGCACTGACTCAAGCAACAAAGAAGAAGCTCTGAGAGAAGAGCCACCAGGAGTGTTGGGGCCCATCCTGCCTGGTCTCAGGAAGCTGTAACCCCCCCCCCCCCCCCATGGCTAAGGCTGAGTGAGAGACCTCCGGGCCAGGAGACACTAAGGAGACAAACTTATTTCCCTGGCATGAACGCTGCCTGTTCTGTGCCTGGCCTCCAATGCTTGATCAGTTAGCCAATGACGGGTAAGATTTCCCAAGGGGGAATCGCCTAAGACAGGCATGATCACATGGAGGCCTCAGGGAAGGACTTTGGGGGCTGTGGAAATGAAGGGGTGATCGACATCAACCCCTGCCCCCTCGGCTTCATCAAAGCATGAGTCCTTTTTCCTAGTTGTGAGAAATCCAAGTCTCCTGGCTGCCTTTGTCTCCTCTGCCTGACTCAGGCCTGCGGAAATAACAGGGGTGGTGCAGTCCAGACCAGAGTCAGCAGACCCCCGGGGTAATCAGGCCTGGGACATAGAATATGCAAGATTCTGTGAGATCTGCTTGCTGGAGGATGCTTTTGAACTAGAATATGAAGGCACGGACAGGGAATGGGACTAGCCTTTTAGGTCCTTTGAAGTGATAAAACACAAACTCTCAGCCCAGAACCCCAGCGGCAGTTCTGTCAGACCCTTTGAAAAGTACCTATCCCTTTTGATCTTCCCTGCCAGACTGTAATCCACAAACCGTGTCTGTATTCTTAATAAAAGCCTGCTTGGGCGGGAGAACAGGGTGCTCTCCACTAGAGAGAGTGGCTGTTTCGTCCCTATTTCCTCACAGGACTCAGTTGTCCCTGTGCATGTTTTTCTTGTGTTTTGATGAGCATCTGCAGCAAGGATGGATACTGCTGGCCAGTATCCTCCACAGGAGTACTTGCAGAGGCCTACAGTGAGAGAGACAAGTTGTTTGTGCAGACAAAGAACTGGACTGGCTGGTAACAGCAAAGTCATAGTCAGTGCAGTGTGACCACCCCAAACACACAGTCACCATGACCACCTTCAGTGATATGGACAGACATGTCTGAGCAAGGGGCTGGTTCTGATCTGAGAAGGAGGTGGGATCCACTGAGAAGCTGACCAAGACTTTCCCTGGAAGTCCAGGGACCCCTGCTATCCCAGTGGATTGCCTCTCCCAGGGTTTCTGCATCCATGCCGCACACAGTTACAAATAGTCAAGGAATTATCACCAACAGGACCAGGATCCACACAGAAGCCTCAGTGCTACTCACCAGCAAGATCCAGCACTGCTGGCTGAACAGTTAAGTGCCACTGAGTGCACAGCAGAGAGTGAGCCCGAGAACCAGCCAGACCCCTGCCCTGGCTGCCAGAGTCTTTGCTGTCTCCACTTGGCTGTCCCCATAAACCAGCCTGCAAAGACACCTGGGGCTTTTACCCCAGAAGCAGTGGGGTATCTGATGGAATACTACTCAGTCACAAGAAAGATAAAAAAACTGCCACAGATAGACATTGAGAATAATCGTGCTAAGTGAAATAAGAGAAAAAAAGTCAAGAACCATATTATTTCACTCATATGTGGGATCAAAAACTGAAAGTAACTAATGAACAAACATGACAAAGAAACAAACAAAACCTCATAGACACAAAAAAACAATGTGGTAGTAACCCGAGGAAGAGGTATTGGGGAGCTGGTTAGAGAAGGGTAGAGGGGGCCACGTATATAGTGACAGAAGATTGAATTTGGGGTAGTGAACATGCAATGCAATATACAGATGATGCATCATTGAATTGTACACTTGAAATCTATATAATTTTATTAACCAATGACACCCCAATAGAGTTAATAAAATCCTAAAAAATAAATGTACTCGAAGTAAATGTACTTGAAATTGCCTATAATAAAATCACATAAATGTGATCAGCAACGTTTAGCAGATGGAGAGAGAAAAGCATCTTAGGTTGTGCATAAAAGTTAATACGTTACAAAAATCACAATCAGAAACACAAAAATCATTCAATATTTAGCTAGAAAAAACTTGGGAGCATGCTTTTCTTTCTTTACCTCTAGCATTCAGTCTAGACCAACAGTGGGAATGGAATTTTCTGCAATGATGGAAATATTCTATAATCTGCACTGTCCAATGGCAGCCACTCAGCTATATGTTACTCCTGAGTACTTGACATGTGCTAGTACGCCAGAGAGAGCAAATTTTACATTTTATTACATTTTAATTCATTCACATTAAAGTAGCTACAAACAGCTAGTGGCTGTATTAAACAAGGCAGATCTCGACCAATAAAATACCCAAAGAAATGAGAATAAATGATAGATGCTTCATATTTTGTATATATGTAGATCTCAGAATAGATGCACTTGAAACTCTGAGTTCAGATGGTTGAAACCAAAATACCTCTTGAAACATGCTTAGCACAAGAGTACAAAAGAAGTGGGAAATTAAAGGACACACAGGATGATGAAAATCAACACAGAAGTAGGAAAATCTCTTGAAACATACTTAGCACAACACTCTATGTGCTTTCTTATGTTAATAAAGCTAGAAAGATGTATATATATGTGTATGTATATAAATGTACAGACATACACATAACACAAATGCTTAAATGATGTTTAAAATGATAGAAATTTCTTTTATCAAATAAGTTGGAAAGAAGAAAAAACAGAAAAAAGGAAGTTGGAGCAGTAGGCAGACACAGATTACCTTGTGTGCCTGGCTCTAAGGATTCATGTTCCTTTCAGGCAGCAGGAAGTTAACACTTTGTAAGCAATAGGATAACAGGACCACGTTTTGTTTGGAGAAATCCTTCTGGCAGAGGTGTAGGGTGGATAAAGTGGGAGTAGTGGAAGGTGAGGAGACTATTAGGAAGACTTGTGTTCTAAGTGGAGAAACAATGAGAGCCTGAAGTGAATGATGAGAGTCAATGGCAATTAAACCCAGAGCACGAATTTATAGGCTCAACTGGTTCAGCATCATCCCCCAAAGCCAAAGGTCACAGGTTGGAATCCCTGTCAGGGCACATGCATAGGGTTCAGGTTCAGTTGCCTGTTCTGGGCATTTGCAAGGGCAACCCATGATCTTTCTCTTTTGCAACTTTTTTCTCTCCAACTCTTTCTCCATTTCTTCCCCTCTCTCTATAAAAAAATTAAGACAGTCTATATTTTCTAATATAAAATAGTAAGATGATGGCATAAATATTACCTCCAAAAGTGAAAAAGGTCCTCCACTGTGTTTGATATTCTTCTGAGTAATACATAGATCCTTCAAAACAATATAACCAGAAATAGGATCTGAAAGTTTAATCTTGATCTAGAGGTTCCCAGTATCCCTGTTACCTATCACTAAGGAGTTCAACAAGTCCATTACCTAAATGTAATTTCAAAAGAAGAAAAAAGCAAAAGGAGAGAAATGCCTTAGTTATATTTAAAGTGAAATAACCAAACACATAGTAATATGTGACAACTCTGCTAACCTAATTCAGATAAATTATTCCAATGACTTGTAAGGTACCCAGCTATTCCTGTTTCCCTGCTTTCAAATAACTTAACAGTGAAGTGCTTCTACAGGGTAGATACTGATGTGTAGAAATGCCAATATTATTGAAAACATTTAATTTAAGTAATATCCCACCCACCATCACAGTGCTGCCAACTGCTTCCCCTAGTTTTGACTATCTTTACACGTCACTATAGAAGACAGAAACTATCAGGTTATATTTATTAGATCAAAATTACTACGTGTTCAGTAATTGAATGTTTACAACCACTAAGTTTCTGAGAATGGTTTTCACTATTTAAAAAATAGTTTCACTCCAATTATGAATTACACCAATGTTACAAAACACTCAGATCTTTCCAAGAATACCTTATACATGTATTTCTAATGTCATTTTGAAGGTGAGTTACAAAATTGCCTATTCCTGAATTTCCATCTGATCATCCACTAGAGGTATAATTGTGCCAAGAATGACATGAATGCAATTCTCTAAAGCATCCTTATAGGAGCTCACTGCTGTGCAGCAAACCCAGCTACCTAGTTCACAACAATGGGAGAAGCTAGGTAATGACACATTAATAAAGTGAGAAAGCTTGACACAGAAAGAGATAAAAACAGTTATGCCCTGGGTGGTGTTGCTCACTGGACTGAGCCCCAGCCTGTGAACACCAAAAGGTCACTGTATGATTCCCAGTCAGGGCACGTGCCCAGCTTTCCCATCAGGTTCCCATTCAGGGGTGTGTGAGAGGCAGCGGAATGAGGTTTCTATAGCACATCAGTATTTCTTGTCTCTCTCTTTCTCCCTTCCTTCCCCTGTATCTAAAATTAAATACATAAAATCTTTTATTGAAAAAGAAGAAAAGAGTTAAGCTCTAGTAAACTCCTTTGATATAAACTCATTCACACGTCATTTTGATTCAGCAGCTCTAACTCTGATATATCTTGACATAAAAGTCACTTTCATATCCAGTTCCTTAAAGCCAAAGAGAGGAGAAGCATCAGCATTCTCCTCTGACAGAAACACTGACAAACAAGCAGAACTATGAATTGGTTTCTACTTCTTTGTTAATTGTTCATAATTAACTGTTCAGACTCCATAATAAGTGAAACTATGTAGTATTTGTCTTTTTTTTTTTTTTTTGCTGTCTTTAGCATAACACAATTTAGGTTTATCCCTGTTGTCACAAATTGCAAAATTTATTTCTTTTTATGACTGAGTAATATTTCTGTAAGTACATATGTGCCACACCTTCTTGATCCAGCCGTCAGTGGGGAACACTTAGGTTGATCCATGTTTTGGCTATTGAAGAGAATGCAGCAAGGAAAAGAGGGGTACATATGTGTTTTCTGGATATTTTCAGATCACTATCCAGAAGTGAAATAGTTGTGTCTTTTGGTAGTTCTATTTTGAATTTTTTGAGAAACCTCCAAAATGTTTTCCATAAAATAAGGAAGACACAGTAGAACAAAACCTACAAGATGCAGGAAAAGCAGTGGTGAGAAAAATATGGATAGGTAAACATTTACATTAAAAAGGTGACTTGAGCCCTGGCTGGTGTGGCTCAGTTGATTAGAAGGTCATGCCATAACAGAAAGGTTGTAGGCTTGACTCCTGTCCAGGGTACATGTCTAGACTCCGGTTCCTATCTTGGTCAGGGCCCCTCTGAAATGTCAACCAGTCAATGTCTCTCTTTCTCTCTCCATTTTTCTCACTCTCTATAAAGCAATAACCACAAATATTGTTGAGTGAGAATAAAAAGAGAAAGAAAAAGCCTGTAAAGAAGAGAATCAAATGCTTAGGAAGAATTCACTTGACTGTATCTCATACTCTTCCAAAACAGATCAGAGGAGAACTTTTCCTAACTCATTTGATGAGACCAGCATTTCTCTTTTACTAAGGTCAGATAAACAATCACAGGAAAATTATAATATCCAATTCTATTGAAGAATATACATGGAAAACTTCTCAGCAATATACTAACAAACTCAATCTGGAGCACAGAAAAAAGATGAAATACCATGAGCAAGTAGGATTTATCCCAGGGAAGCAAGACGAGACCAATATAAAAAATAAGCCCATATAATAGACATTAATGGAATGAAATCAACTATTGATCACCTCAGTAAACACAGAAAAGGCATTTAACAGCCTATCATGATGAAAACACTGAGAAAAACATGAATAGACAGGAACTTCCTCAACATTATAAAGGTGACCTACAAAAACACCACAGAAAGCAACATAATCAATGTTGAAAGACTGTCAGCTTTCCTACTGGGGTCAGAAAGAAAAGCAGCATGCCCATTTTCACCACTTCTATTCAACATTTCTGGCCAGAGCAATTAGACAAGAAAAATGATGTCAAAAGGCATCCAAATGAGAAAGGAAGAAGTAAAACTGTATCCTAGATAACATGAATATATGTGTTTTACAAAGAGTCCACCATAAATCTACTAGTGGTAAGAACAAACACAATGAGCAAATCTGCAGGTCGTAAGATCGACATACAAAAATCAGTGGAGTTTGTATATGACAGCAATGAGCATCCATGAAGAAAATGATACATACCAGTTCCATTTTTAATAGCATCTAAAAGAACTAAATACCTGCAAATAAACTTAACCAATGCTATGAAAGACTTGTACACTGTAAAGTATAAAGAATGAATGAAAGAAATTTAAGATGTCTAAATAAAGAGAATGGAATGCTGTGTTCCTGGATTAGAAGGCAAATTACCGAGGTCAATATTGTCTAAATCAGTACATATTATATGCGATTTCTATAAAAATTTCACCACCCTTTTTTACATAAATAGAAAAGCTGGTCACCAAATTCACATGGAATTGCAAGGAGCCCAAACCAGCCAAGCAAAGTTGAAAAAGAACAAAATTGGAAGACTCATACTTTTATAAAGATATGTGCCCAAAGCAGGTTAAAAACTATTAAATTAAAATAAAAAAATGAATTCCTATATTTTACATGTGAAAGCGATCTGAAGATTCTGCCCAAAGGAAATATATGGATGGTAATAAGCACAGGAGAAAATCCTCATTAGTCATTAGGAAGTACACATTAATACCCCAATGGGATACCAGTGTCTACCTATTAGAATGCATAGCACAAAAACCATTTTGAAAACTGTCAGATTGTTCATGGCATGTGAGTAACAAAGAGTGGCATATCTGTCCAATGGAACACTACTAAACTATAAAAAGTAACATCCTATTGATTTAAACAACATGAGGTAATGTTACATAAATGATTCTGAGTTCTTTTAAAATATCAATTCTAAACGAGTTCTGCCTGTCCCAGGCAGAAGGACCTATGCAGCACTAAAGAGGGGAGGGTTCTGTCAAGATGAAGGGGAGCTGGAGGGAGCAAAGATTGTCACACAGCCTCAAACACAATGGCAACTTTAGCATCAGCACCTAAGAGACCGTAGCATACACTCTTTGTTCCTAGATGTCATACATACACACAGTGCACAATGTAAGAGAGAAAGTAGGTCATCACATTGATCCAGATCCTTACCAATTCTGTCTTTCTTGCTTCATCTCTGCAGCTGCCAGCTTCCTTCATTCCTGGAAAGACCATGAAGATGCCCCCTTCTTCTTTGCCTGGACTACCCCTTCATGTCCAGCCTTCTATTAGAGATAGCACAACCTCTCAGATGCCAGCAAAATGGGAAGTACATTTGAGAGATCCAGCTCCTTCTTTGCCATTCTCCGGCCACTGAAGAAAGCCTGTGCTGTGATGCTGACTTGGGTCTCCTGATTGCCTTTGCAACACCTCAGAGACAGAGACCCTGCATTGGGGCTCAAAGTTCTTAGTTCTTATGTAAAAACTCAGTTTATGGTCCAGTGCATTTCTGGCAAAATGATAGTGGGGCCCTAACAGCAAGAGTTTTCCCACTAGACCCAGAGAGGGTCCCCTGGAGGAAAGTTAATTAGGTAGAATGTTGGCTATGGCAGTGACCTGGGAGTCACAGACAGGCTGGGCAGCCTATCCTCCAGATGTGCTGGTTGATGGGCCCCCACTGACTGCCAAAGTGATTGGGGGTCTAATGGTCCTAAGAGTCCTTGCTATGAACAGAGCACAGGCAGTGAAGCTGGGTGTCCAGACCAGGATGCACGCCCAACTACAAGCCACCTGACTGCTGGTGGTGCCAAGCTCTCTGCTGGAAGAATGGGTGCTGTGCACTGTGCCACCTCCCAGGATGGGACTTAAGGTGGAGGCAGTGATACTTCCAAGCAAAGGGTTGTTCTGAAGTTCTGGGGCCTGTGGTGGTTATGAGGGTGCCCTGGTGAGAGTGCTTATAAGAATTCTGGCCCTAGCTTCCCCCACAGCACTGAGTTGAGTGCCTGAGGGACCCATAGCAGCAAAGGCTGGCCTGGTGTAAGCCTCTCTGCCCATGGTGGCCTGTGTGGTGCTGCTCAGGGCTGGCTGGCCTGGAGTAGAGTTTGGGGCCTAGGATGGGGTGCAATCTGCCTGTTTTTATCCTCTAGAGCCAGGGGTAACCCTGAGAGATCATAAGTAGGTGGGATGGTGTCCTTTGGGGGTGACCTTCATGTCTGAAGCAGACTTGAGAGCCCAGCCTGTGGATGTGCTGGCTGAGGGGCCAGCACTCCCTGCAGATGTGACTGGCAGGCTGGAGGATGAAAGGGTGTTAGGAGTAGTGATAGGAGCAGGCCTTGCTGCAGGCTGTGAGGAAGACCACAAAGGCTCGGGAGCACTTCAGCCCAAGATGGCCTCCACATAACCCAAAAATGCACCCTGGATCCACTGCCAAGGGGCTCTCTTGTCTGTACTGATATCTTTGGTCTTGAGAGTATATTGCAGCTGCGAAGGTAGGGGCAGCCTCAGATGTGGTTCCTCTAGGCAGGGAGGCAGCACAAGAACCTTCTGCCTTAGGGGCCTGTCATAGGCAGGTGAGCAGCAGGTTCCTCAGGGATCAATTCTAACAAAGATTGTTACCTTGGCCCTTTTCAGGCTGACTCTTCTTCTGGGCAATCACAGTAGTTGAGGAGGGAGCCTGAGGACCCTGCTGCCTCATTGTCCTTGTGAACTTCTGGGGCAGCTTGGCGTGACAAGTGGCTGGCTGCCTCCTCCTCTCCACTGGTGGGAAACCTCAAGTGGAGTTATGTAACTGGTGATAGAGTTCTTTTGGGAGAAGGAGCTCCTCAGAGAGGCCTGGGGTTTCAGGTGGCTTCTGTTTTCTGGGACCCTTCCAGGATCTGCCTGCCCCTCTAGGACTGTGTGGTCTTCCACTTGTTCAGGCATCTCTTTCCCACTTTGTCCAGAGTTCCTCTGAAGGCAACATGTGCAGAATGAGGAAAGGAAACCCAAGAGAAGACACAGGGCCCTTGAGATCCTGAAACACAATTTCAGGAATGCAGAAATACAGTGTGGATGCCAGATAGGCACATACATAGTGCAGGATGGCCTTGAAGTAGATGGAGGTGCATGGACAACTGGGTGTCATGGTGGACCAACTGGTGGGTGAGGTGATGCTGTGCTGGCCATCTGGTACCCAGGGTGAAGGATAAGGGTCTGCCCAGGTAAGTGCCCATTGGGCTATTCGATGAGGTCTGTCCTGGAACAAATAGTAGGATCTCAGCAAGTTCATTTAGCAGCCACAACACTGTTGGTAGCCAAGAGCTATCTATTGTGCCTGTTGCTACGATACACTTGGAACACCCCTTTGGGGGTGGCAGGGGAAGGAAAGGAGGAAAGTTTCTCTTGCCAAGGTTTTGTAGGGAGGGATTCACCCAGGGGACCCCTTAGGTAGATCCCACTCTAGCTGGGGCAGGAGCAGGCGAAAGCCACCAAACCTCTGGTCCTCGGGGCTCTAGTCATCCTGGAGCCACTGAGGCATGAGGGTGACTGCATTCTCTGGGCTCCCACCACATCTACACTGTGCCTGCCCCCAAAGCATCCTGGTGGTGCTTGTTGTTCGGCAAGGTCATGACCTTGGACCACTGGGACTCCATCCTGGCCTGCAGGGGCTGTCCTGACATGTCTCAGAAATGACTATGTCCTCCTAGTTACCCTAGTAGGGGGTAGAGCCTTTGCAGCCAGCTACTCTGGTGCCCACCCTTTCCCACAACCCCATCTTCCACTGGAGAATAAGTGTCAGCTCTTCTTCCTCAGTTCCAGATGGCTCTATCCGTAGGTTATTGGTTTTGTGGAGGGCAGTGGGGCCATGGACTTGTCCTCCTCTCTTCCTCCTCAGACACTGCCTTCTTCTCCTCCTGAGCCCAGGATCCCAGGATGAGTGAAGGTGTTGTGCCAGTCCCCAGGCCCTGCTGGCTCTCTGCCTTTGTCCCCTGCCCCAAGGCCACCACAGCCTCAAGCTGGTCCCCTTGGAGTGCTCAGTGCTCCTAGTAGGGGGCATGACTTTACTCCTGAGCCTGTGCTTGCATGAAAGCAGAGGACAGAGGCATAAACTTGTTGTTAAAATGTAGTCATGGTGATGTAAAATAAGGCATGGGAATATAGACACTAATATTGTAATAACTGTGTATGGTCTCAGATGGATACTATTGAATAAGTTTATGGAGGTGATCTCTTTGTAAATTATATAAATGTCTAATCACTATGTCATACACCTGAAATGATTATAATAGTATGTCAACTGCAATTAAACATTATTTAAAAAATTATGAATAAGCCCTGGTTGGTGTTCCTCAGTAGACTGTAGCTAACCTGTGCATCAAGGATCGCCAGTTCAGTTCACAGTTTAGGGCACAGGCTTGGATTACAGGCCAGGTTCACAGTAGGGGGTGCACAAGAGGCAACCACACATTGATGTTTCTCTCTCTGTCTCCTTCCCTTCCCCACATCTAAAAATAAATAAAATCTTTAACAATTTTTAATAAAACTTAAAGATGGAAGTACATATTTATTTAGTAGGTGCATTCAGTTGAGGGGTTCTGAAACTTACACCTCAGGAACTTCATAGACCATCCACTGTGGTTCCCAGTCTCCCATGGGATCCCACCTTGGATGCTAACCTCCCACTATCAGAAGACTTTGTCTGCCTCAGGCAGTCTTTAGGGATCCTGGGCATAGAAGGAAGTACAATGTGGCTGATGGGGGGTGGGTGTCTTAATGTCATCTTTGGACTCTCCCTCGGACTATAGCTATGACAGGAGAGGGCTCTTCCTGACTCCAGGTGCTGTTCAAAGTGTGGTCTCTGAGCTGTGTGTCTGCAAGCTATTGTTAACAATCCAGGACAATATCCATCAGATACTGAAATGACATACAGGTGCTATTGAAACTCAGCGCTGAGCTCATTGTGCAGGGACCTGGTATTGTGCACATAGGCCCCCATCTCAGCCTGTGATGTACTTGGGAAAATGACAGAGCTGGCCCTTCACCACAGACAGATAGAGACACACTCATCTCAACCTTGTTAGGATCGTTGTCATTTTGAAAACAACCTATCATCAGCATTTCATTTTGTTTCATTCAAATCAGATCAATAAGATAAACGATGATAAAAGTGAAAAGCTAACCCAATAATAATTTGTTTGAGGTCTGGTTTAGTATTTTTTAAACAGATAAAGTACTAATATTAAATATTCTTTGTAGTATTTTTTCTCAGAATCTTCTCTTCTGAGATTGTGAGTTTTTCATTAATTGTTAGAAGCTCTCTGAAAATCCCCCCCGATGGTATTCTTTCATGATAAAATATGCACAATACAATATTCATTGTTTTATCCACTCATAAGTGTACACAGTTCAATGGCATTAAGTGTGTTCCCAATGTTATATAAATTCCACCACTGATTATACTCAGAACTTTTCATCATCCTCCACAAAAGCTCAGTACTCATTAAGTAATAACTCTCTTGTTCCCTCCCTGCATCCCCTAACAATCTGTATTTTTTTATTTTTGCTACCCAATATATATGAAATCATATAATATTTATCCTTGTGCACCTGACTTGTTTCACTTATCATAAAGTTTTCAAGATCCATCCATGTTATAGATATGTCAAAACTTCACTCTTTATGGCTCAGTAATATTCTATTGTATGTGTCTGTCACTTTTTGTTTCTCGATCAGTTTGTTGATGGACTCTTGGCTTGCTTCCACCTTTTGGCTATTATGAATGACACTGCGATGAACATTGGTGTACAAGTGTCTGAGTCCTGCTTTCAGTTCTCTTGGATAGATGCCTAGGAGTGAGATTGTTGGGTCACCTTTTGAGAAACTGCTAAAGTGTTTTTCACAGGAGCTGTTCCAGTTCACATTGCCATGTACATTGCATAAAGGTTTCAATTTTCTCTACATCTCACCCCCACTTGTTATTTTCTCTTTTTGTAAAAATTATTGTCATTTGCCCTGGCTGGCGTAGCTCAGTGGATTGGGCACGGGCTGGGAACCAAAGTGTCCCAGGTTCGATTCCCAGCCAGGGTACATTCCTGGGTTGCAGGCCATAACCCCCAGCAACCTCACATTGATGTTTCTCTCTCTCTCTCTCCCTCCCTTCTCTCCCTAAAAATAAATAAATAAAATCTTTAAAAAAAATTATTGTCATTCTAGTGGGTGTGAAGTGGTTTTGATTTACATATTCCTAATGACTAATGATGTAATATCTTTGACAAATGAAATCTTTTCATATGTTTCTTGGCCATTGTATATCTTCTTTTAAAAAATATCCATTCCAACCCTTTGCCTATTCTTTCAATAATTTAAAAAAATTGTATTGTATGTTTTACTTTACCTTTTAGTCCCCTTATACTCGCCTCACACAAGCAATCAGCACGCTGTTGTCCCTGTCCATGAGTCCTTATGCCTTTTTGCTGAATCTTTCCATGCCCTAACCTCCCCCACCTTGGCTGTCATCCTGCTCTGCATCTTGGAGTCTGTCATCATTTTCCATTTTAGTTTAGTTTCTTCATTAGTTGCACATATGTGTGAAATCATATGGTATTTTTTTTTTCCTGTCTTATTTCACTTACTGTAATGTTTTCCATGTTAAACCATACTGTCCCAAAGGGTAATATTTTCTTCCTTTTCATGACCAAGTAGTATTGCATTGTGTAAATATCCCATCATTGTGTTATTCATTCATCTATTGATGGACACTTGGCTTGATTGCACATCTTGGTCATTCTAAGTAATGCTGCAGTGAGCATGGGGTGGCATATGTTCTTTGCAATTAGTGTTTTGGGTTTCATGGGTTTTAGTCATTGTTGAGTTTTAGCAGTTCTTTATGTATTCTGGATATTATTCCTTAAAGATGTTTGATTGGAAGATGTTTTCCTCTATTAAAAATGATGGACTTTCACTTTCTCTTTCTATAAAAGTCTTGAGTTTGAAGAAGTCCAATTTTTATTTGTTGTTGTGTGTCTTTTTGGTATCATTTTCACCAAGTTATTGCCAAACCCAATGTCATAAAGATTTTTCTCAATGTTTCCTTCTGAGAGTTTCAGAATCTTACCACTTAAGATGAAGGTCATTGATCAATTTTAAGTTAATTTTTAAGTATAGTGTAAGGTGAGAATCAAAACTCATTTTTGTGTATTAAATATCCAGTTTTTCCAGTAGCATTTGTTGAAGAAGCTCTCTTTTCCCAATGAATTGTCTTGACTACCTTATCAAAAGTTGACTGAGCTTATAGGTGAGGATCAAGCTTGAGTTCTCTATTCTATTCCATGGCTGTACGTGTCTGTCCTGCACTAGTGACACATTGTTTTAACTACTGTAGCTTGTGAGTTAAATTTCCCAGTCAGGAGATGTGTCTTCTCCAATTTTGCTCTTTCCCCCCCAATATTGTTGTGTTTATACAGGGTGCCCTGCAATTATGCAGGAATTGGAGGATGGATTTTTCTATATCTTGGGGAAAAATTGGAGTTTTTGTAAAAATTGCATTAAAACTGGGGATTGTTTTGTATATTATTGAGATCTTAAGAATATTCAGCTTTGTATCCATGAACAGAGGATGTCTTTCCATTTATTTAGGTCTTCCCTAATTTCTTTTAGCAATGTGTTGTAGTTTTCAGCATACAAGTCTTTTACTTTCAGAGTTAGATTTATTCCTAAGTATTTAATTATTTTTGTGTTTTTGTAAATGGATTTCCTTCCCTATTTACTTTTAAGATATTTCACTGCTGACATGTGGAAATAAAATTTGTTTTGATTGTTAACCTGGTATGCTGCAACTTCCCTGGATTCATTCATTAACTTTAGAAGCCACTCTGTGGATTCTTGGGACTCTCTAAATAATAAGATATGTCACCTGTGACTAGAGACAGTTTTATTGTTTTCCTTCCCAATTTGAGTGGCTTTTTTACCTTGTCTAATGGTTTTGACTAGAACATCCAGTACAATGTTGAATGTCAGCAGTGATAGTGGGCATCATAGGATATTTACTGATATTAGGGGTAACATTTTTGATCTTCCACCAGAAGGGAGTGGAGTGGAATGTTCAAAGTAATGAAAAGCAAGGACCCACAGCCAAGACTACTTTATCCAGAAAGGCTATCATTTAAAACTGAAGGAAATATTAGGAGCTTCACAGACAAGAAAAAACAAAAAAGGCTGTGAACACCAAACCAGTACTGCAACTAACGTTAAAGGACTTGCTTTAAGAAGAAGGGGAAAGGAAAGGGAAGGGGAAGGAGAAAGAGAAGAAGGAGGAAGAGCCACAGGAGGAGGAGGAGAAGAAGAGGAAAAGTGAAAGTAAAAAACGGAAGAAAATAGGCTACCAATGAAATGGCACTAAATTCTTATCTATCAATAGTCAACTTAAATAAAATGGCTTAAATGCTGCAACCAAAAGACATGGGATAACTGAATGCATAAGAAAACAAAACCCATATATATGCTGCCCCAGGAGACCCATCTCAGATCAAAAGATACACAAAGTTTAAACATATAGGAATGGATAGAGATATTTCATGCAAACAGAATGAGAAAAAAAAGCTGGGGTAGCATTAATATCTGACAAAAGAGGTTTTAAAACCAAGGTTATCTTAGGTGACAAAGAAAGCTAATACATACTAATAAAGGAGAAAATCCACCAAGAGGATATAACTATAATAAATATTTACACACTGAACATAGGAGCACCTAAACCTATAGAGCAAATATTGATGGACATAAAGGGAGAGGATGACAGAAATATAGTCCTTGTCAAAGCTTTTAACATCCCATTGAGTTCAATGGATAGAACTTCTAGGCAGAAAACCAATAAGGACACAGTGGCCTTATGTGACACATTAGAGAAAATGGATTTATTTGATATGTTCAGACTATTTCACCCCAAAGCAGTAAAATATATGTATTCTTCAAGGGCACATGCAATATTTTCTAGGGTATGCCACATGTTAGGATATAAAATGAGCCTCAGCAAATTTAAAAAGGCTAAAATCATATCCAAATTTTTCTCTGATCACACTGCTATGGAACTAGAAATCAATCACAAGAAGTACCCTGAAAAACACAAAGATGTGGAAGCTAAATAACATGTTATTAAACTATCAGTAAGTCAACAATGAGATGACGGAAGCAATGAATTGGCACCTTGCAGCAAATGAAAATGAGACTACAAAAATCCAAAATCTGTGGGACACTGGAAAAGCAATCCTAAGAGGGAAATTCATAGAATTACAACCCTATCTCCAAAAAAGGAAAACCCCCCGAACAAGCTCCAATAAACAATCTACACTTAAAGAAATTTGAAAAGAAAAACAAAGTCCAAAGTGAGTACAAGGACGGAATAATACAAGAAAGACACACAATAGATTCTAAAAAATAATACAAAAGACCAATGAACATACAGCCATTTCTCTGAAAAAATAATATTGACAATCCTTTAACTAGACTCATCAAGAAAAAAGGAAATACAAAGGATTGTAAGAAAATATTAGGAAAAACTATATGCTAATAAACTGGATAAACTGGATGAAATGAATAAATATTGAGACACGCACAATCCACAAAAACTAAACCAAGAAGAATCAGAGGAACTGAGTAGATAGCTTAGACCTAGTGAAATTGAAGAAGCAATCAGAAAATTTCCAATAAACACAAGCCCTGGCAAGATAACTTCACAGGTGAATTTTATCAAACATTCTGGAAGGAACTAACACCTCTACTTCTCAAACTATCTCAAAAAATGTAAGTGGAGGGAGGCTACCAAACTCATTTTCCAGGCCTTCATTATTCTATTTGTAAATCTGATAAAGGCATTACCAAAAAGAAAAGTATAGGCCGATGCCCCTGATAAACATAGACACTAAAAATCATCAAAGAAACATTGGTGAACTGGATACAGCAACACAGGAACAAAATCATACATACACCATGATCAAGTGAGATCTATTCCAGGAATGTAAGTAGGTACGACACTCACAACTCAATAAATCTTATCTATCACATAAACAAAACAAAGAACTAAAACCACATGATCGTATCAATAGATGTAGAAAAAGCATTTGATACAATCCAGCACCCATTTATGAGACAAAAATCTCAGTAAAGTGGGGACAGAGGGAACATACCCAACTATAACTAAGGCAACTTATGACAAACCCACTGCCAGGGTCATACTGAACAGGCAAAAACTACAAGTGTTCCCCTTAACACTGAGAAGGAGACAATAAATGCTGTTGGGAATATTGGGCAGATGCATACAGAAAAATATGAAACTAGACCATCTTCTCACACCAAACACAAGAATAAATTCAACAGTGATTAAACAATAGATATTAGACATGAAACCATAAAAAGCCTAGAAGAAAACTTAGGCAGCACATCCTTGGACCTTGCTCATAGCAATATATTTTCACACATATCCCCTGAGGCAAGGAGAACAAACAAACAAAAAGTAAACAAATGAACTACATCAAACTGAAAAGTTTTTGCACAGCAAAGGAAAGCGTCCATAAAATAAGAGGTCAACCCATGATATGGGAGAACATATTCACCAATACTTATGATAAAGGCTGAATATCCAAAGTTTATAAAGAACTTACAAAACTCGACACCAGAAATAACAAGCAAGCAAATTATACACTGGACAAAGGATCTGGGTCGACACTTCTCCAAAGAGGACATGCAGATGGCCAAGACACATATGAAAAGATGCTGAACATCACTAATCATCAGAGAAATGCAGATTAGAGCTATGATGACATACCATCTCACACCTGTCTGAATGGCTCTCATCCATAAACTGACAAACAACAAGTGCTAGCAAGGTTGTAGAGAATGGGGAACTCTTCTGTGCTGTGGGTGGGAATGCAGACTGTTGCAACCACTGTGGAAATCAGTATGGAGATACTTCAAAAATTAAAGATGGATCCTCCTTTGGACCCAGTGATCCCACTACTGGGTGTATATACAATGGAAACCAAAACACTAATTTGACAGAACATAAGCACCCATATGTTCATTGCAGTGTTCTTTACAATCACCAAGATATGGAAGCAGCCAATATGTTCATCAATAGATGAGTGGATAAAGCATATGGGACATTTACACAATGGAATATTACTTGGCCATAAAAAGAAGAAAAATTTACCCTTTGTGACAGTGTGGATGGACATAGAGAACATTACACTAAGTAAAAAATACAGTCAGAGAAAAACAAATACCATATGACTTCACTCATATGTGGAATCAAGGAAGAAACTGTTATAACATTAGTTGCAGACCTTTAACAAGGAAAGTGGGGACAGGCACATAGACCCAGAGCAGGATGACAGGTAGAGATGGGGGGAGGGGTTAGGCAGTGTAGGGATTGAGCAAAAAGGCAAAAACACTCATGGACATGGACAACAGTAAGGTGATTGCTGGCGGTATAAGGGGACTACAGGATAATAGAAAAAATACAATAAAGATTAAAAAATAAATTAGCTATTAAATAAATAATTTTCATTGCATGTGACTGGCATATTAGCTTTTAATAAATTGATAGATGCATATACAGTGAGGTCAATGTACTGTTAAAAACTTACTTAAGACCATGAGAGTCTTTTTAAAGAAAAAATTCCAATTAACTTACAATATCTGTATAAAATTATGTGGTTAGTTACAATGTTAATTGTTCAATTGCAGTCTAGGCATATTGAACATAAAGAATCAGAAAAGAAAATGCAAATGAAATTATGCCACTTCTGTAAATAGAATTTATTTATTAATCTCATTTCAAAAATGTATTTTAAATTATATCTGGTAGTTTTGAAGCAATTTTCCATAGAAAGCTTGTATTCCTTAAGTGTTTCATTTTTTACACAGTAATTTTCTATTAGGTTTTTTAAAGAAGGTACACAGAGATAGGAGTTTGACGTAAACTTGAGAAGCTGAGGTAAGAGGTAAAATTTGTTGTTGTATGTTTTTGTAAGAGGAAAAATACCATGACAGGTTTACAGCCCCTCAGGTCTACAGAGGGCTCTTGACCAAAGAATTCCCACAACTGCTGGTCATGGAAGGCTGTGCTGAGGAAATGGCACTGTGCTGACCTGAGTGATCAGAAATCAGCTGGAAGATGATGAGAGATAAAACGTTCCATTAAATCCACAATATAAACATGGCATGTAGACACTACTGCCGATCATTTATTTCCCAAGAAAAAGGAGGGAGTGTTTGGAAGAAAACAGATGCAAAATACCTATTGATCTTAGATGCTCAGTTGTGGGAAAAAATTCTTTGATACCCCATCCCCTAAATGCTGATGAGGTGCTCTAATATACCAAAAATCAATAAATCAACAGATAGATAAATGGGAAGGGGGGCAAAGAAAGAGAGCAAAAGTAATCTCACAACCAGCAAGCTGACATTATTCTAATATCTATTGCAATTTTGTTTTGCAGAGAATAAATGCGTAAAAGAAAACTGACCAGCTTAGGAATTTTTGAATTATGAAATTTCTGCCCTAGACTAATTTGAAAAGTACAAAGACTCTAGCAGAACAAAAGTGGTACACTTAATTTTGACAAAGGCCCCAAATATCAGACTTTGCATCCCCCTGTCTTAATGGTCTATGTGGAAGCACCTGGCAATTTTCTTATTATTTGTGGTCTACTCTACTCTCCCCAGATTTTCACATGGGCCTCATCTAGTCTATTCATGATTATATCAAATGCCTGGCACATAATAGGGTTTCAGTAATTTTGTATTCTAATAAAAATACAACAATTTTCATTAAAACACTGGAAACGAAAGAATGGCAACTTAAAAGAGAAAGCTTTAATGTTATTGGAAAAGTTTATTTATGTGAAGTATTACTGTCCTTGAATGTCAGATTAAGTAAATGCTCTCATAAATAAAGTCTTGTTAAGTACTCACCAATCTTCTACCAGTGTAGTATTATTCAGGTAGGTCAGCATTAGGGAGCATGAGGAAGCACTGAAGTTTTTATCTTCACTTACCTCAAAGGCCTTGGGGTAAGATGTATCTTTACTAGGTTCAGTAGGTACGTTAGAGAATTCTACAGGGCCCACTTCTCTCAAGCACCTTCCAAAAACATCTACATGTAGAATTTATATTTCAGTAGAGTTACAACTAAGAGATCATAAAAGGAACAGAAATCCCCTAATATCCAAATAATAATACCATTATGTCATTGTTCCAGAGTTGTGTTTCTCAAATACATTTCATAAATTGAAAAAGCTACAGAATACTGTATCATTTCCATTATATTTCATTCATGTGGGCAATACTTTCCCCTATATTTTTTTATTCAAGGGATACATTATTTAGTAACTGAATGTGGATAATAAGGGTAAAAGTTTAAACATAGCTATAGTAGAAGAGTATCAACAGTCTTTAAAAACTTATAATTTTAAAGGTGATATGTACATAAGGACCACAAAACTTAAACACTCATGTCAGCAAAACTCACACATACACAAATGCATGTGTGTGCACACAAAACACTCAGACCTCACAGTCACCCAGCCAAGGAGTATACCTACAACTTCCCTTTTTTCAGTGAGCATGGACGCCAGCTTGGATAATGGCCCCCAGCTGACTGCAGCATCACCACTGTGCCATCTCGTGGGTTACCTAGGAATAGTTTTGAAAACACTAAACTCTGATGGAGACAGTACTTTTCTTTACCATATGCTTACATATTAAAATTATCTGACCAGGAAGCTGATAGAAAATCTTTGGGAAAGGTTTTAAATCATGAGTGCTTTAACAATATTAAGTGATACCAAACATGTCCTCTAACCAGAATGTTTGAAATTAGAATCAACTGCAAGAGGAAGTGGAAAACACCACAAATATGTGGAGAGTAAACAACAAGCTACTAAAAAACAGCTGAGTCAAAGAAAACTTAAAAGGTGAGGTCAAAACACATATAAAAACAAAAGAGAATGGCAATATATCATATCAAAACTTAGATTTAAAAACAATTTTCCTGAAAATGGCCAGAATGGGCCTATTTTTTTTTTAAATTCTTGTTTATTTTAGTTCAGTTGTTCCAAGTTTTCCTTTTTCCCTTCCTCCCTCCAGATCTCCCCTCACCCCTCAACCCATCACCACACTATTGTCCCTGTCCATGGGCCACTAGGATGTGTTTTTTGACTAATCCCTTCCCCTTCTCTCCACCACTCTCCCTTCACCCTTTCTTCTGGCAGCTGTCAGTCTGTTCCCTGTTTCTGGTTCTTTTTTGCTTCTTACTTAACTTGTTAATCATTAGGTTCCTCTTAGAAGTGAGATCACATTAAAACTTTGGGGGTGCAGAAAAAGTGGTAGTAAGACAGAAGTTTATAATCTTAAAGGATTATATCGAGAAAGGAGAAATCCCAAGTATATAACCTAATATAGTGTCTTAAAGAACTACAAGAGAGAAACCAAAAGGGCCCAAAGTCAGCAAAATAAAGGAACTATAACAACAAGTAGAGGACTCTTGTCCAAGTGACTGGGTAGGTAGGAGTGGTGTCCTATACCGCAAAGGGTCATGGGTTTGACTCCTAGTCAGGGCACATACCTTGGTTGTGGGTAGAATCCGCAGACAGGGCACATAAGGGAGGCAACAAATCAATGTCTCTCTTTCATCCATGCTTCTCCCTCTCCATGTGCCTCACTCTCTGCCTCTCTCTTGAATCAGTCCACATACCCTTAGGTGAGGATTGGGACAAAAAGTAAAGAAAAAAAAATAGAGCGGAATTAAATGACATAGAGGGCAAAAATACTATACAAAGATTAATGAAACAAAGAGCTGGTTCTTTGAAGAGATTAATAAAATTGACAAACCTCTGGCAACACTTGTTAAACAAAAGAGAGAAAAGACTCAAGCAAAATCAGAATTGAGAAAGAAGTTATCACAGACACCACAAGAATACAAAGGGTTAAAAAAGATACTATGAAAGGCTCTATGACACCAAATTCAATAACGTAGAAGAAATAGGTCAGTTCCTAGAAATGTATAATGTCCCTGGACTGAATCACAAAGAACTGGAAAACCCAATAGACTCATCAGCAGTGAGGAAACTGAGACAACCATCATGAACTTCCCCAAAAGTTAAAAGTCCAGGGCCAGATGGCTTCACTAGTTACTTACACCAAGCACTCAAAGAAGACTGGATACCTACCCTCCTCCAACTCTTCCAAAAGTGTGAAGAAGGGGAAAGGAAGATATTTCAGAAATTAAGGGAGCCACAGGATATTGTATCATGTCTCTTACATATCATCCATGTGGGCAATACTTTCCCCTATAATTGTTCATCCAAGGGATAGATTAACTAGTAAAAGAACATGGATACTAAGGGTGAACGTTTAAACATAGCTACTATATGCACGTGTCAAAAGACTTTAAAACTTATAATTTTTTGAGGTATTATGTACATAAGGATCACAAACCTTAAACATTCATTTAGCAAATAATCTCACAGAATATACAAATTAAGGATGTAACAGAATATAGATATTAACGATGAAAGGAAGACAATATGGATATTAAGGATGAAAGTTGAAATGTAGCTACTGTATGAGAGCAGCAAGAGACTTTAAAGGTTACAATGTATTGAGGTGTTATGTACATAAGGACCACAAACCACAGATATTCCAGCAAAAACTCACACATACACAAATGCACATGGGTTCACACACGTACTATATTTCCCATGTGTGTTCTGATTACCCAGATGAAAACAGAATGTTTTCTGCACACCACACGTCTCACTCATGCTCTTTCCCATTCACTGTGGAATAGATTAAAAATGTCCACAAAGCCATGATAGTTGGTCCTCCTTTCAAAAGGTGAAGCCCGATTACCCCCCTCTTACGTGTGGGCTGTCCTTACTGACTCTTCTAACAGAAAGAATGTGTACAAATCTTTAACCTCCTGATTACATTTATCTGCAAGTATTTAATTCTTAGATGCTATTATAAATTAAATTGTAAATGAAATACCGTTTCCTCTTTGGACTGTTCCCTGCTGGTATACAGAATCACAATTGAATTTTGGGTCTTGATCTTCTAGCCTGAAAAAGTTACTACATTCATTTATTAGCTCTACTCAGGTAGCTTCTTTACATATTCTCAGGGATTTTCTATGTGTATAATATGTCATCAGTGAACAAAGATAATTTTACATTTCCGTTTGCAATTTGAGTAATTCTCATCTCATTTTCTTATTCAATTGCTCTGGCTAAAACTTCTGATATAGTGTTGATTAGCAGTGGTACAAGTGGGCAAACATTTCATGTTTCTGATTTCAGGGAGAAAACTTTCAATCTCTTACCACTAAGTACTAGAGGAGACCATTCTGCATGGCATGGGCCCAGCTCCCACTGGGAGATTCACAGGACCCATGCCCACAGATAGGTTCTCCTGTGAGGAATCAGGCCTGCAATGTACTTAGGCCACTTTGAGAATTGCTTTTGTTAAAACTCCCTCACCCTGAATTGAGACAGCAAGTGCTTACTTTAACTTCCTAAAATCCGTGTTAAACCTTCCAAGGACAAGTGTAACTGATTCAACTACTTTTCCTTTTTCATTTGCAAACATCCTGTTCTGTGATGTGATTAGCAGCATTGGCTCCTTTGTTTTCTGTAAAAGGTAATCACCTAAAGCCAACCTGTGCATAGTAAATTAGGACCATCATGTACTGTGACCAAAAAAAAAATAGAGGCCTCTCTTGGCTGAGGCTGCAGCTTTTGGCTCCTCTTGAGAGCGAAGCCGCCTGCCCTTTTCCTCCACAGGACCCAGGTGTCCGTGTGAATATCTGTCCCCCATCCACAATGTGGCAGACCCCATGAGCTGGGGTCCGCATCAAAGTATGATGTTAGTTGAGGGTACAAAGATTTTACCTACACAGGAAAGCCACTGAGGGTTCTTGTAGCAAATGTGGTTTTTCCCCAGAACCAATAGTAATAGGCACAAAGGGGTCCATTTGTTGGTTAAAGAAAACTTCTAGGGTATCATAGGTTCTGCTTCTTGGGCTGGGCCTAAATGCACAGGTGTGTTCTACTTGTGAAGATTCTTGAACTTCTATGCACATGGTCTGTACACTTTCCTGGTGTAAGATCTATTGCAATGAACAATTTACAAATAGAAACTATTCTACAATTAGACTCCCAATGAGAAGAAAGACTCCACTGAAAGGAAGTAAGGTCTGGAAAGCAGCTCTCATTTTTCTTATCCAAAACATGCTGTCATGACATCTTCAAGCTGATTTCAATGTGACTTTTCCCTTCTGTCATCACCAAACCTGAACACCTACATTAGTCATGATATTGGCTCTTTAGCTTACATTAGGGTACCCCAAATGGTGATAGTAAAGGACTTGAATGCAGTTTTAATATTTGACTTTAATCCAGAAGTTCAAGGTCTCATTCTTACTCTGTGATATGGAAGTATATAAAGTACCCATCATTTATAATACCTACCAGAATTCACCTTATTTACAACTTTGCTATAGATAGGTAAATCTGAATTTCCTAAGTATTTCCAAGGCATAATTTTCAAATGGACAGTTATGCACATATGTGAGTAACTTTTTCCTTCACATATATATATTTGTGTATATATATATGAATATAAATATACACATGTACATATATGAATATCTAAGAATGAAAAATATGAAAGAGGGTGTCTCTGGGATACTTGAACTAAATAGAAATATTACTTAGCTAGCATCTCACATTTCCCCAATATTCCAAATGACAAACGTTTACTGATTTTGAAAATATTATGAAATGATCACTCAAACAAAGAACTCAGAGTTCACAGTCACTCAGCCAAGGAGTTTATCTACAACTTCCCTTTTTTCAGTGAGAGTGGACGCCATCCTGGATAACAGCCCCCAGCTAACTGCAGCATCACCACTGTGCCATCTCATGGGTTACCTACAAGCAGTTTTGAAAAAATTAAACTATAATGGAGACAGCACTTTTCTCTACAATATGCTCACATATTACATTTTTCTGACCAGAAAGCTGATATAAAATCTTTGGGAAAGGTTTTAAATCATGAGCACTTCAAAAATATGAAGCAATACCAAGTATATCCTCTAACCAGAATGTTTGAAATTAGAAATCAACTGCAAGAGGAAGTGGAAAACACCACAAATATGTGGAGAGTAACAACAAGCTACTAAAAACAGGTGCATCAAAGAAAAAACAAAAGGTGAGGTTAAAATATATATAAAAACAAGAGCGAATGGTAATATATCACACTGAAATATGGATTTAAAAAAGTTTTTTTGAAAATGGCCACAATGGGCCTGTTTATTTTTTTAAAATTCTTGTTTATTCTACAACAGTTGTCCCAATTTTTCCTTTTTCCCCTCCTTCCTGCAGCCCACCCCACCACCCCACAGCCCATGCCCACACAGTAGTCCCTCCCCATGGGTCACTCAGATATGGTCTTTGACTAACCCCTTCCCCTTCTCTCCACCACTCTTCCTCTCCTCTTTCCTCTGGCAGCTGTCATTCTGTTCCCTGTTTCCATGTCTCTGGTTCTGTTTTGCTTGTTACTTTATTTTGTTCATTAGATTTCTCTTAGAAGTGAGATTATATGAAACATGGGGGGTACAGTAAAAGTGGTAGTAAGAGAGAAGTTTGTATCCTCATAGGCTTATATCAAGAAATGAGAAATCCTAAGTAAATTACCTAATATTATATCTTAAAGAACTACAAAAAGAAAACCAAAAGGAGCCCAAAGTCAGCAAAATAAAAGAAACATAATAAAAAGTAGAGCACCCCTGGCTGATTGGCTGGGTAGGTAGGAGTGTTGTCCTATACAGCAAAGGGTCATGTGTTTGATTCCCAGTCAGGGTACATACCGTGGTTGTGGGTACAATCTGCAGACAGGGCACATAAGGGAGGCAACAAATCCATGTCTCTCTCATGTCGGTATTTCTCCTGCTCCCTGTGTCTTCCTCTCTCTCTCTCTCGAATCAATAGGCATACCCTCTGGTGAGGATTGGGAAAAAAATAAAAAATAAAAATTAGAGCAGAACTAAATGAAATAGATAACAAAAAGACTATACAAAACATTAATGCAACAAGGAGATGGTTCTCTGAGGAGATTAATAAAATTTACAAACTTCTGGCAACAGTCACTAAAGAAAAAAGAGACAAGACTAAAGCAAAATCAGAAATAAAAAAAGAAGTTACCACAGACACCACAAGAAATACAAAGGATCATACAAAGATACTATGAAAGACTCTATGACACCAAATTCAATAATGTAGAAGCAATGGGTGAATTCTTAGAAATGTATAACCTTCTTAGACTGAATCACAAATACCTGGAAAATCTAAATAGACCAGTCAATGGTAGGAGATTGATACAGCCATCAAAAACTTCCCCAAAAGTTAAAAGTCCAGGACCAGATGGCTTCACTTGTAAATTACATCAAGCTTTCAATGAAGACTGGTTACCTACTCTTCTCCAACTCTTCTGAAAATGTGAAGAAGAGGCAGCACTTCCCAAAACATTTTATGAGCCCAACATAATCCTAGTACTAAAACCTGGGAAGAATAACATACAAAACAGAAAACTACAGACCCATATCTCAGATGAATACACATGCAACGTACCAGCAAATGAAATACAATGATACATTAAAAAGATAACATTCAATACAACACTGATCAAGTGGGAATCATTTCAGGGGTACAAAGATGGTTCCTACATATGCAAATAACTCTATGTGATATGCCACATTGGTTAACAAAATAAAGGATAAAAATCATATGATCAGAGATTAGGTGGGAGCTGTGAACATCAGTATACCTGCTGGAGGAGACAAACCACCAACGAAGGAACCACCAAAAGGTAAAAACCCAAGTACAACAAGAGAGCCCACACAAGCAGAAGAAAGGACAAACCTAGAGCATCCAGACAAGGAGATCAAAGAGACCACACCACTGAATCCCATAGAAAAAATAGCTAGCAAAGTGGAACATCAGGAAGCACAGAAACAAACAAAAAGAGTCACCTAAAATGAAGAAAAAAGAAGAACCTGGAATACAAAGGAATGGAAAACTCCCCACTAAAAGAGTTAAATGAAATGAAGTAAGCAAGCTATCAGATATAGAATTCAAAATAATGGTTATAAGGATGCTCAAGGAACTCACATCCTACTAAGTGAGAACCACAATAGTATGAAAAAGAAAAAAATAATAAACAAAAACCAGGAAGAAATGAGTAATAAAATTTTGTAAATAAAAAACATACTAGAAGTAATGACAAGCAGGCTGGATGAAGCAGAGCACCTAATTAGTGAGCTGTAATACAAGGTAGAAAGAAACACCCAGGTAGAGCAGCTGCATGAAAAATGACTCAAACAATATGAAGATAGCTTAAGGGAACTCCAAGATAATGTGAAACGCAACAACATTTGAATCATAAGAATACTAGAAGGAGAAGAAAAAGAACAAGGGACAGAAACCCTGTTTAAAAAAAGTAATGACAGAAAACTTTCTGAATCTAGAGAGGCAAAATAAACCATGCAAGTTCAGGAAGCACAGAGAGTCCTAATCATGAACCCAAACAGGGCAACTCCAAGACATATCATAATTAAAATGCCAAGTTTTAAAGTCAAAGAGAGAATCTGAGAAGCAGTAAGGGAGAAACAAGAAGTAACATACAAAAGGGCACCGATAAGGCTAGCAGCTGATTTCTCAACAAAAACACTTCAAACTAGGAGAGAATGGCAAGAAATTTCCAAGTAATGAAAAACAAAGGCCTGCAACCAAGATTACTCTACCCAGTGAGGCTCTCAATTAAAATGGAAGGCAAAATAAGGAGTTTCCAGACAAAAGAAAGCTGAAAGAACACATCTTCACCAGACCAGCACTACAAGATTTACTAAAAGGATTACTATAAGAAAAGAAAGGAAAGAGAGAGGAATACAGGTACAAAGTGGGAAAACTCAACAAATACCTATCAATAATAACCTTTACTGTTAATAGATTAAATGCTCTAATCAAAAGACATAGAGTAGCTGAATGGATAAGAAAGCATGACCCACACATATGCTGCCTACAAGAGACCCACCTCAGAACAAAAGACCTACACAGACTGAAAATGAAGTGTTGGAAAAAAATATTCCAAGTAAACAGACAGGAAAGAAAAGCCAGGGTAGCAATACTTATATCAGACAAAATAGACTTCAAAAAAAAGGGGCCATAAAAAGAGACCCAGAAGGACACTTCATAATACTCAAGGGAAGAACCCATCAAGAAGACATAAACATGACAAACATATGCATAATTCATCCAACACAGGAGCACTCAAATACATAAGGAAAATCCTGGAGGACTTCAAGAAAGATATTGACAGTAACACTATTATTAACACCCCACTGTCAAAAATGGATAGATCTTCCAAACAAAATATCAAGAAAAATATTGTGGTGTTGAACAATGTCCTAGATCAAATGAACTTAACTGATATATAAAGAATCTTTCATCCCAAAGAAGCAAAATACACATTCTTTTCAAATGCACATGGAACACATGATAGGACACAAAACAATCCTTAACAAATTCAAGAAAATTGAAACCATATCAAGCATTTTCTGCAACCACAAGGAACTGAAACTAGAAGCCACCCTCAAGGAAAAAACCTCAAAAACATACAAATAAATGAAGATTGAATAGCATGCTATTAAACAATGAATGATTTAAGAGTGGGATTAAGGAAGATATCAAAAAGTTTCTGGAAACAAATGAAAATGAACTCACAACAGTCCAAACTAATGGGACACAGCAAAGACAGTCCTGAGGGGGAAGTTCATAGCAATACAGGCCTACCTAAAGAAGATAGAAATATCTCAGATAAACAACATAACCCTACATCTAAAAGAACTGGAGGAACAACAACAAAGATAGCCCAGAGCAAGTAGAAGAAAGGAAATAACCAAGATGAGAGCAGAATTAAATGACATAGACATTAAAAGAACAATTCTATGGATCAATAAATCTAGGAGCTGGTTCCTTGAAAAAAAAATAAACAAAATCTACAAGCCTTTAAACAGGCTCATCAAGAAAAAAAGAGGGCTGAAATGAACACAATCAGAAATGAAAGAGGTGAGATTACAACTGACACCACAGAAATACAAAGAATTGTAAGAAATTACTACAAACAACTATATGCCAAGAAATTTGAAAACCTAAGTAAAATGGACAAATTTCAAGAAAAACATAATTTTCCAAAACTCAATGAAGAAGAAGCAGAAAGCCCAAACAGACCAATAACAGCTGATGAAATTGAAGCAGTAGTCAAAAAACTCCTGGCACATGAAAGCCCTGGACCATATAGTTTCACAAGAGAATTTTACAAAACATTTAAGGAGATGCTAATCCCTATCCTTCACAGACTATTCCAAAAAATTCAAGAATACAAAGACTACCAAACTCTTTTTATTAAGCCATCATCATCCTAATCCCCACACCAGTAAAGACACAACAAAGAAAGAAAACTACTGGCCAATAATATCACTGATGAACATAAAAGCTAAAATCTTCAACAAAATATTGGCAAACTGCATCCAGCAACACACTAAAAAGATCATACACCATGACCAAGTGGATTCATGCCAGGGATGCAAAGATGGTAGCATATTTGCAAATCAATACATGTAATACATCACATGAACAAAAGGAGAGACAGAAACCACATGATCATATCATTGGTGTGGAAAAAGCTTTTGATAGGTACAGCACCCATTTATGATTAAAACACTCAGCAAAGTGGGAATAGAGGGAGCGTTCTTCAACATAATAAAAGCCATATATGAGAGACCTAGAGTTAACATCATACTTAAAGGGCAAAAACTAAAAGCTTTCCCACTAAGATCAGGAACAAGACAAGGATCTCCTCTTTCATCCCTCCTATTCAACATAGTATTGGAAGTCCTAGCCACAGCAATCAGAAAAGAGAAAGAAATAAAAGGCATCCAAATTGGAAAATAGGAAGCAAAGCTGTCATTGTTTGTAGATGACATGATAGTATATGAAGAACATCCTATAGACTCCAGCAAAAACTGCTCGACCTAATAAATGAATTTGGCAAAACAGCAAGATAGAAAGTCAATGTTTGGATATCAAAGGCATATTTGTATACCAACAATGAAATATCAAAAAAAGAAATCAGGAAAAAATGCCATTTGATAGAGCAACAAGAAAAATAAAATACCAAGGAATAAACCTAACCAAGGAGGTAAAAGACCTGTACTCAGAAAGTGACACAACACTGAAGAAAGAAGTTAAGGAAGACACAAACAAGTGGAAGAATATACCATGTTCATGGATTGGAAGAATTAACATCATCAAAATGTCCATACTACCCAAAGCAATTTATAGAATCAATGAAATACCTATTAAAGTACCAATGACATACTTCACAGATATAGAACAAACACTTCAAAAATTTATATGGAATCATAATTGACCCCGAATGGCTGCAGCAATTTTGAGAAAGAAGGACAAAGTAGGAGGGATCACAATGCCTGATATCAAACTGTATACAAGGCCACTGTAATCAAAGTAGCCTAGTATTGGCATAAGAACAGACACATAGACCCATGGAACAGAATAGAGAGCCCAGGAACAACGTGTTCTCGAACCGGAAGCGGTCGCCACCCTTCAGTCACTGTGTTCCTTGCGCGACTGCTTCCACCAAGACCTCCCTCTAGGAGTGTTGCCATCGCTCAGGCGTTCCCGGAGACGATGGCTGCGTGTCTCCCCAAATTCAGATGTGACCAATGGTCTGAGGGCGGGCCAGCTATGCACCAAGCTTGAGCTGCATGCACTCGACCACAGCTAGTTTTCCTCTGATTCTCAAAACTCCTCTACATGCGAGGGTAATATCTTAAAGCCATTGAATCAGTGAGTCGTGAACAAGAAGAGTCTCACAAACAATGGGAAGATAAAGAAACAATCCCGAAATGAAAGGAAAGGAGGAAGCCTCAAAAAGAATGCTAAATGAAACAGAGGCAATTCAACTATCAGATATTGAATTCAAAGCAGTGATTGTCAGGAAGCTCAATGAGCTCACAATGAGCTACGAGAAACTACAGGGAAGCTACAATGAACTCAATGAAAACTACATCAGCATAAAAAAGGAAATAGAAACTCTCAACAAGGGCCAAGAGAAAATGAAGAATACAATCTCTGAACTGAAGAACACAGTAGAAGGAATGAAAAGCAGGATCAATGAAGCAGAAGATGGGATCAGTGAGCTAGAGGACAAAATAGAAGAAAACACCCAGAAAGAGCAAGAAAAGGAAAAGAGGCTCAGAAAAAATGAAGAGGGATTAAGAGAAATGCAAGACAATATGAAACGTAATAATATCCGTATAATAGGGATACCAGAAGGAGAAGAAGAAGAACAAGGGATAGAAAACCTAGTTGAACAAGTGATGATGGAAAACTTCCCTAATTTGATGAGACAAAAAGTCACACAAATACAGGAAACACAGAGAGTCCCAATCAAGAGGAAGCCAAGGAGGCCCACCTCAAGACACATCATAATTAAAATGGCAAAATTTCAAGACAAAGAGAGAATCTTAAAGGCAGCAAGGGAGAAAAAGGAAGTAACATACAAGGGGGCCCCAATAAGGCTAACAGCTGACTTCTCAATGGAAACACTCCAAGCCAGAAGAGAATGGCAAGAAATAATCCAAGTAATGAGATCCAGAGGCCTGCAACCATGACTACTTTACCCAGCAAGGCTCTCAATTAAGATAGAAGGCCAAATAAGAAGCTTTTCAGACAAAAGAAGTCTAAAAGAATACACCTCCACTAAACCAGCTCTGCAAGAGATGCTGAAGGGACTGCTTTAAGGAAAGAAAGGAAAAGAGAGAGAGAGAGAGGATCACACGTACATAAAAGGCAATGAATAAGTACCTATCAATAATAACCTTAAACGTAAATGGATTAAACGCTCCAATCAAAAGACATAGAATAGCTGATTGGATAAGAAAACATGACCCACACATATGCTGTCTACAAGAGACCCACCTCAGGATAAAAGATCTGCACAGGTTGAAAGTGAAGGGCTGGAAACAAATTTTCCAAGCAAATGGACAGGAAAAAAAAGCCGGGGTAGCAATACTCATATCTGACAAAATAGACTTCCAAAGAAGGTCCATAAAGAAAGACCCAGAAGGTCATTTCATAATACTCAAGGGAAGAATTCACCAAGAAGACATAAATATTGTAAATATATATGCTCCCAACATAGGAGCACCCAAATACATAAAGAAAATCTTAGAGGACTTCAAGAAAGATATGGACAGCAACACAATTATTGTGGGGGATTTTAACACCCCTCTATCAAAAATGGACAGATCTTCCAAACAAAATATCAACAAAGATATTGTGGCATTGAACAATACCCTAGATGAACTGGGCTTTACTGATATTTACAGAACCCTCCATCCCAAAGAAGCTAAATACACATTTTTTTCAAATGTACATGGAACATTTTCAAAGATTGACCACATGATAGGACACAAAACAAGCCTCAACAATTTCAAAAAAATTGAAATCATACCAAGCAATTTCTTGGATCACAAGGGACTGAAACTAGAAACCAACCCCAAGGAAAAAAACCCAAAACACTCAAATTCATGGAGATTCAACAGCATGCTATTAAACAATGAATGGGTCAAGAATGATATTAGGGAAGAAATCAAACGGTTTTTGGAAACAAATGAAAATGAACTCACAACAACCCAAAACTTATGGGACACAGCCAAGGCAGTCCTGAGAGGGAAGATCATAGCGATACAGGCCCACCTAAAAAAGTTAGAAACATTTCAAACAAACAACCTAACCCTACGTCTACAAGAAGTCGAGGAACAACAACAAAGACAGCCCAGAGCAAGCAGAAGGAAGGAAATAACCAAGATCAGAGCAGAATTAAATGACATAGAGACTAAAAGCACAATTCTAAAGACCAATGAATCCAAGAGTTGGTTCTTTGAAAAGATAAACAAAATCGACAAGCCTTTAAGCAGACTCATCAAGAAAAAAAGAGAGAGGACCCAAATAAACACAATCAGAAATGAAAGAGGAGAGATTTCAACAGATACCACAGAAATACAAAGGATTGTAACAAATTACTACAAAGAGCTGTATGCCAAGAAATTTGAAAACCTAGATGAAATGGACAAATTTCTAGAAAAATATAACCTTCCAAAACTCAATAAAATGGAAGCAGAAAGCCTGAACAAACCAATAACAGCAAAAGAAATTGAAGCAGTAATCAAAAAACTCCCAACACACAAAAGTCCTGGACCAGATGGTTTCATGGGAGAATTCTACAAAGCATTTAAGGAAGAACTAACACCTATCCTTCACAGACTATTTCAAAAAATCCAAAAAGATGGAAGACTCCCAAACTCTTTTTATGAGGCCAACATCATCTTAATTCCAAAACCAGATAAAGACACAACAAAGAAAGAAAACTACAGGCCAATATTGCTGATGAACATTGACGCTAAAATCCTCAACAAGATACTGGCAAACTGCATCCAACAGTACATTAAGAAGATCATACACCATGACCAAGTGGGATTCATTCCAGGTATGCAAGGATGGTACAATATACGCAAATCAGTAAATGTAATACATCACATAAACAAAAACAAAGACAAAAACCACATGATCATATCAATAGATGCAGAAAAAGCATTTGATAAGGTACAGCACCCATTTATGATAAAAACACTCAGTAAAGTGGGAATAGAGGGAGCATTCCTCAACATAATAAAGGCCATATATGAGAAACCTACTGCCAACATTATACTCAATGGGCAAAAATTAAAATCTTTTCCACTAAGAACAGGAACAAGACAAGGATGTCCACTTTCACCACTTCTATTCAATATAGTACTGGAAGTTCTAGCCACAGCAATCAGACAAGAAAAAGAAATAAAAGGAATCCAAATCGGAAAGGAGGAAACAAAACTGTCACTGTTTGCAGATGACATGATAGTGTACATAGAAAATTCTATAGACTCCACCAAAAAACTGCTTGACCTAATAAATGAATTTGGCAAAACAGCGGGATACAAAGTCAATATCCAGAAATCAAAGGCATTTCTGTACAGCAACAATGAAACAGCAGAAGCAGAAATCAAGAAAAAAATCCCATTTGAAATAGCAAAAAGAAAAATAAAATACCTAGGAATAAACCTAACCAAAGAGGTAAAAGACCTGTATTCAGAAAACTACATAACACTGAGGAGAGAAATCAAGGAAGACACAAACAAATGGAAACATATACCGTGTTCATGGATTGGAAGAATTAATATCATTAAAATGTCCATACTACCAAAAGCAATTTACACATTCAATGCAATACCTATTAAAGTACCAATGGCATATTTCACAGACATAGAACAAACACTTCAACAATTTATATGGAACCATAAACGACCCCGAATAGCTGCTGCAATTTTGAGAAAGAAGAGTAAAGTAGGAGGAATCACAATACCTGACACTAAACTATACTACAAGGCCACTGTAATCAAAACAGCCTGGTACTGGCATAAAAACAGGCACATAGATCAATGGAACAGACAGAGAGCTCAGAAATAAACCCAAGCCTCTACGGTCAATTAATATTTGACAAAGGAAGCAGCAACATAAAATGGAATAAAAATAGCCTCTTCAACAAATGGTGTTGGGGGAACTGGACAGCTACGTGCAAAAAAATGAAACTGGAGCACCAACTTACACCTTATACAAAAATAGATTCAAGGTGGATAAAAGACTTAAATATAAAGCGTGACACCATTAAAGTCCTAGAAGAGAATGTAGGTAGGAAAATCTCAGATATTTCACGCAGAAACTTTTTTACTGACTTGTCTCCTAGAGCAAGGGACATAAAGGAAAGAATAAACAAATGGGACCTCATCAAAATTAAAAGCTTTTGCACAGCTAAGGAAAACAGTATCAAAATAAAAAGAGAACCAACTGTATGGGAAAACATATTTGCCAATGATACCTCAGACAAGGGTTTAATCTCCAAAATATATAAAGAACTTACACGACTCCACTCTAAGAAGACAAGTAACCCAATTAAAAAATGGGCAAAGGACTTGAACAGACACTTCTCCAAGGAGGACATAGAGAAAATCCAAAGACACATGAAGTGATGCTCAATATCGCTAGCCATCAGAGAGATGCAGATTAAAACCACAATGAGATGCCACTTCACACCAGTCAGAATGGCCATCATAAACAAAGCAACAAACAACAAGTGTTGGAGAGGATGTGGAGAAAGGGGGTCCCTAGTGCACTGTTGGTGGGACTGCAGACTGGTACAACCACTATGGAAAGCAGTTTGGAACTTCCTCAGAAAACCAAAAATGGATCTGCCTTTTGACCCAGCAATTCCATTGCTGGGACTCTATCCTAAGAACACTAAAACACCAATACAAAAGAACCTTTGCACCCCGATGTTCATAGCAGCACAATTTACAATAGCTAGGTGCTGGAAGCAACCTAGATGCCCATCAGTAAATGAATAGATCAAAAAACTATGGTACATTTACACAATGGAATTCTATGCAGCAGAAAGAAAGAAGGAGCTCCTACCCTTTGCAACAGCATGGATGGAGCTGGAAAGCATTATGCTAAGTGAAACAAGCCAGGCAGTGAAAGACAAATACCACATGATATCACCTTTAACAGGAATCTAAACAACAAAACAAAACAAAAAAAACTAGCAAAATATAACCAAAGACACTGAAATAGGGGATAGTCTGACAGTGGCCAGAGGGGAGAGAAGAGGGAATTTCAGGGGGGAAGGGGTAGGGATTACAGGAACAAATTTGGAGGACACATGGACAAAAACTAGGGGTGGGGGGTAATGGGGGAAAGGGGGGAGGGTTGGGTGGGTGGGCTGGAATGGAAGTAAAAGGGAGAAAACTGTACTTGAACAATGATTAAAATAAAAAATAAAACAAAAACAAAAACAAAAACAAAAACAAAAAAATAATGGAGAGCCCAGAAATAAACCCAAGTCTCTGGTCAACTAATATTTGACAAAGAGGGCAGCAGCATAAAATGGAGCAAAAACAGCCTCTTCAACCAATGGTTTTGGGATAGCTGGACAGCTACATGCAAAAAAAAATGAAACTCAATTACCAACTTACACCATACACAAAAATAAACTCAAGGTGGATAAAAGACTTAAATATATGTCATGACACCATAAAAGTCCTATAGGAGTCCATAGGCAGGAAAATTTCAGGTATTCCACGCAGCTATATTTTCACTGATATGTCCCTTAGAGCAAGGGACATAAAGGAAAGAATAAACAAATGGGACCTCATCAAAATTAAAAGCTTCTGCATGGCTAAAGAAAACAGCACTAAAATGAAAAGAGAACCAACTATATGGGAAAACATATTTTCCAATGATACCTTGGACAGGGGTTTGATCTCCAAAATATACAAAGAACTCACACAACTCCACTCCAGGAAGACAAACAACCCAGTTAAAAAATGGGCAAAGACTTGAACAGACACTTTTCCAAGGAGGACATACAATGGGTCTAGAGATATATGAAAAGATGCTCAGCATCACTAGCCATCAGAGAGATGCAAATTAAAACCACAATGAGATATCACTTCACACTGGTCAGAATGGCCATCATAAACAAAGCAACAAACAACAAGTGTTGGAGAGGTTGTGGAGAAAAGAGAACCCTAGTGCACCGTTGGTGGGATCGCAGACTGGTGCAACCACTATGGAAAACAGTATGGAATTTCCTCAGAAAACTAAAAATGGATCTGCCTTTTGACCCAGCAATTCCACTGAGAGGATTGTATCCTAAGAACCCTGAAACACTAATCCAAAAGAACCTATGCACCCCAATGTTCATAGAAGCATAATTTATAACAGCCAAGTGCTGGAAGCAACCTAAGTGCCCATCAGTAAATGAGTGGATCAAAAAACTATGGTACATTTATACAATGGTATACTATGCAGCAGAAAGAAAAAAGGAGCTCCTACACTTTGCAACAGCATGGATGGAACTGGAGAGAATTATGCTCAGTGAAATAAGCCAGGTGGTAAAAGACAAATACCATATGATCTCACCTTTAGTGGAACCTAATCAATAACACAAACAAGCAAGCAAAATATAACCAGAAACATGGAAATTAAGAACCAACACACAATAAGCAGAGGGGAGGAAGGAGGGGATAATGGGGGGAAAGGGTGAAGGGTTTTCAGGAACAACTGTAAAGGACACATGGACAAAACCAAGGCAGGGTGGGATCAGGGGAGGGAGGTTGGAAAGGCTGGGATGGGGGGAGTGGAGGCAGGAAAAGGCAGACAACTGTACTTGAACAACAATACAATTTAAAAAAAATTATATGATCATATCAATAGGTGTAGAAAAGGCACCTGACAGGATACAACATCCATTTATTATTATAACACTCAATAAAATGAGTAACAAGGAAAGCACCACAACCTAATAAAAGCCTATATGACAAACCCTCAGTGAATATCCTACTCAATGGTGAAAAGGTAAAAGCTTTTCCTCTAATCTCAGGGACAAGACAAGGATGTCCACTCTCACTAGTATTCAATGCAAGTACTACTGGAGGTCCTAGCCAGAACAATGAGGCAGGAGACAGAAATAAAAGGCATCCAAATTGGGAATGAAAAAGTATACTTCTCACTTTTTGTAGATGATATGATTCTTTATGTAGAAACTGTAGACACTCCAACAAAAAACTGTTAGAAACAATAAAACAATATAGTAAAGGGGCAAGTTAAGTGACAAAAATCCATTGCATCCCTCATCTTGCATAAGTGGGAACCCCAGCAGGCCTCCTAGTTAGGGCCAGCAACAAGAAGAAGCAAGATGGGGACCACCTTGGCTTGTGCTCAGCTTCCACAAGGAAAAGCTGTGCTGTGGTGTACCTGACCAGCTTCCACAGGGCGAGGGGGAGTGAAAGAAGGCAGCCATGGAGATCAAGCAGTGACTCAAGCAAGAAAGAAGCAGCTCTGAGAGAAGGGCTACCAGGAGTACTTTGCAGAAGCCTACATCGTGAGAGAGAAGCTGTTTGAGGAGGGGAGGGCCTGGACTGGCTAGTGACAGCAAAGTCAGAGTCAGTGCAGTGTGACCACCCCAACCACACAGTCACCGTGATCACCATCAGCGACCTGGACTGCCCTGCCTGAGCAATGGGTTCGCCGGGTCTGAGAAGGAGGTGGCCTCCATGGAGAAGCTGACCAAAGCCTTCCCTAGGGAGTCCAGGGAACCCCTGCTGTCCCAGGGGCTCTCCTCTCTCAGGGCATACACATCCATACTGCACACAGTCACAAAGAGTCAAGAGGAATCATTTCCAACAGGCCCAGACTCCACTGAGAAAGCCTGAATTGCTGCTCACCAGCAAGACTCAACACTGATGGCTAAACAGTGAAGCCATGCATAGCACATGGCACAGAGTGAGCCTGAAACCCAGGTCAGGCCCCAGCCCAGGCTGCCACAGTCTGCCCTGTCTGTGCTTGGGTGTCCCTGCAAACCAGCCCGCATAGAGGCCTGGGTTTTTTACTCTAGAAGTAGTGGGGTATCTGATGGAATACTATTCAGCCATAAGAATAAAATAAAATACTGCCAGGGATGGATCTTAAGAATAATCATGCTAAGAGAAATAAGTTAGACAAAATATGTCAAGAACCATATTATCCCACTTATATGTGGGATGTAAAACTGAAAGCAACAAATAAACAAGACAAACAAATAAACAAAAACTCATAGACACTGACAACAGTATGGTAGTTACTAGAGGGAAAGGGTATTGGGGGGATGGTTAGTTAAGGGTAGAAGGGACCAAGGATATAGTGATAGAAGACTGGACTTAGGAAATGGGCACACAAGGCAATATACAGATGATGTGTCATTGAATTGTACACTTGAAACCTATATAATTTTATTAACCAATGACAGCCCAATAGATTTAATAAAATCATAAAAAATAAGATGGAGGAAATGTACTTGAAATTGCCTATAATAAAATCACATAAAAGTAATCAGCAACATTTAGCAGATGGAGATAGAAAAATAACTTAGGTTGTACAGAAAAGTTAATACCTTTGCAAAATTACAAACAGAAACACAAAAATCATTCAACATTTAGCTAGAAAAAACTTCAGATCATGCTTTTCTTTCTTAACTTCTAGCATTCAGTCTAGACCAGCACTGGGAATAGAATTTTCTGCAATGATGAAAATATTCTATAATCTGCACTGTCCAAAGACAGCCACTTAGCTGTTTGTTAGTGCTGAGAACTTGACATGTGCTAGTATGCTGGAAAGAGCAAGTTTTACATTCTATTATGTTTTCATTCATTCACATTGAAGTAGCTACAAACAGCTAGTGGCTGTATTAAACAAGGCAGGTCTCAACCAATGAAATACCCAAACTAATGAGAGTAAAAGACAGAGTGCTTCATATTTTTTATATATGTAGATCTCAAAACAGATGCACTAGAAACTCTGAATTCAGATGGTGAAAACCAAAATAAGTCTTAAAAAGTGCTTGGCATAAAAGGAGCAAGATAGAAATATGAAATTAAAGGGCACACAGGATGATGAAAATCAACACAGAGCTAGGAAGAGATTGCCCCAAGGACAATAGCATAATAACCCAAACCCTAATGAACATAACTTGTTTTCTTAGGTTAAACAAAGCTGGAAACGTGCATACATATATGTGTATGTGAACATATGGACATACACATAACACACATACTTAAATCATGTTTAAAATGAGACAAATTTCTTTTCTGTAATAAGTTGGAAAGAAGAAAAAAAGAAAGAAGGAAGTTGGAGCAGTAGGCAGACACAGATTACCTTGTGTGCCTGGCTCTAAGGAATTCATGTTCCTTTCAGGCAGCAGGAAGTTAACACTTTAAAGCAGTAGAATAACATGATCATGTTTGGTTTGGAGAATAATTCTGGCAGAGGTGTAGGATGGATAGAGTGGGAGTGGTAGAAGGTGAGGAGACTATTTGGAAGACTCGTGTTGTTAGAGGAGAAATGATGAGGGTCTGAAGCACATGATGAGAGTCTAAGTTCATGGCAATTAGGGCCAGAGCATGAATTTATAAAAGATTCTTTTGGAAAGGAGTGGGTACAAATGATCTGCCTCATGAAAATTAGTACCCTGAGCTCTGACCAGTAGAGCTCAGTTGAATAAGCATCGTTCCCCAAAGCCGAAGGTCGCAGGTTTGATTCCCCGTCAGGGCAGATGCAGAGGCTGTAGGTTCAGTCCCAGGTTCTGGGCATGTGCAAGGGCAACACATTGATCTCTGTCTTTCACAACATGTTTCTCTCCCTCTCTCTCTCCATTCCTTCCCTTCTTTCTAAAAAAATTTAAAAAACTACATTTTAAAAATAAATAAAGAAAATAAAGTGAAATAAGTACCCTGAGATGCTCTCATAAGTTCCATCCTTGGATCTTTGTGTTCTTGGGGTTGTCTTTGAAGATCCTTCAGTCCTTCAAGCCTTCTCAATAGAAGGGCATCAGAACACTTACTGAGAAAATGGGTAATTTCCTAAAAGAGAAATTAGTTAAAAACGGAATTGCTTTTGACATTTATTGGTTAGGTCTATGAACTAAAACTTGAGAAAAATCAGTAAGCTCCTTTGATAAATGCTGACTTTTCTCACTATCACTGTCAAACAGGTTAGAAGTGAATGGTTTCTTCCATTTCAAATCCTACAATGTTTTCATTTAAACCCTATTAATAGACTTCCTGATGATACGTCATTAGATTTTAAGAATGTTTTAGTACACTGAACTAGAGAGAAAAGCTAAAATTTCTACTTATTTAGTACTATAGCTCTAGTTTTAGAGTTTAACATACATATATTTTCATATTGATACACAGCAAAATATGGAGTATAATTTTAAATATAATAAGATTTATAAGGAAAGTATACCTGAACATAATTTTGAAATTCATAAAGATTAAATCAGAACTAAAATATCAAAAACTCTTTAAAGTGTTAAATATCTATAATTCAAACATTGAAATTTCCCTCAAAGAATCAGATGGTAATTTTGAGATATTAATGGAGCTTATGCATATGAAATTCAAACATACATTGTATCACCTCTCAATATTTAAATTCAAATGTTTATCAAGAAACTTTGATATTTATACTTTCACTGCAATGCAAGAAGTTATATTAAGACTCAGTTTCTTATTTAAGAGGGTTGAGCTCATGTTATCCTTGAATCATAATTTTTTTAAAAGATTTTATTTACTTGTTTTTAGACAGAGGGAAATTGAGGGAGACAGGGAAAGAAACATCTGTGAGGGAGAGAAACATTGATTGGTTGCTTCTTGTATTGGGCCTGGCTGGAAACCAAACCTGCAACCCAGGCACATGTCCTGAGCTGGAATGGAACTGGGAACCATTTGCTTTGTGGGATGACTCCCAGTCAACTGAGCCACACCAGTCAGGGCTCTGTTCATCATAATAAAAAAACACCCACTATTCAGTTTTCCACATTCAGAGCATTAGAGGTTTGCAAAGGTACTAGTGCCTGTCTTTTCTAACATGGAATAGGAAGATGATGGAATAATTATTACCTCCAAAAGTGAAAAAGCTCCTCTACTGTAGTCAATTTTCTGCTGAGAGATATGTAAATCCTTAAAGACAGCACAATGAGGAAAAGGATCTGAAAGATTAATCATGATCTAGAGGTCTCCATTATCCTTGTTACCTGTCACTAAATATTTCTATAAGTCCAATACCTAAACACAATCTAAAAAGAACAAAGCAAAAGGAGAGAAATGCCTTCACTATATTTTAAAGTAAAATAACAAAACACATTGCAATAAATGATAACTACTCTGCTAACCAAATTTACTTAAAATATTCCAATTTATTCTAAAGTATCAAGCTATTACTGTTTCTGTGATTTCAAATAATTAAAAAAACTGTTAAAGTGCTTCTACAGAATGAGTATTGATGTGTAAAAAGGCCAATATTACTGAAACATTTAATTTAAGTTACTATCTTATTTAATGTACTATCTCACACACCATCATAGTATCATACTGGTGATAACTGCTATTCCCAGTTTTGACCACCTCTGCACTTCACCAGAAAGACAGAAGCTATCAGGTTATTTATTAGATCAAAATTACAACGTGTTCGGTAATTAAATGTTTATAATGATTAAGTTACTGAGAAAGTTTTTGCATCATTTTTCAAAAAATATTTTCACAATTATGAATTAAACCAATGACACATAAAACACTCAGCTCTTCCCAAGAACACTGTATACAAGTATTTCAAATATCATTTTGAAGATGATTTACAAAATCACCTGTTCCTGAACCTCCATCTGATCATCCACAAGGGGTTTAAGTGTGCCAACAATAACAGGAGGACAATTTTCTAAAGTAAGTTACTTTAGAAAGCATTACTTTAGTAATATCCTTACAATAAGTTACTGCTGTGCTGTAAACCCACCTGACTTGGGAGAAGCTACATAATGACACATCAATACAATGGGAAGGCCTGATGTAGGAAAAAACAACTAAGTTCCAGGAAACTACTTTGACATAAACTTTGAGAAAAATGTTGTTTTAATTCAGCAGCTCTAATTCTGACATGGCTTGACATAAAAGTCACTTTCCCGTAGAATTCCTCAAACCTGAAAAAGAGAAGTGGCATCAGCAAAATGGCAGCTCTTCTTCCCTGACAGAAACATGGAAAAACAAGCAGAACTAAGAGTTTGTTCCTGTTTTAATAGTTCATTCGTTTTTGGACTCCACATGTAAGAAAAATCATGCATTTTTCTTTCTCTGTCTGAGTTTGGCATAATATCTTTTAGGTTTACCCATGCTGTCACAAATGGCAAAATTTCATTCTTGTTTACAGCTGAGTAGTGCTTGCGTGTGTGTGTGTGTCCCACACCTCTTTAATCAGTCATGTGTTGATGGACACTTAGGTTGCTCCCATTTCTTGGCTATTATAAATAACGCTTCAAGGAACAGAGGGGTGCAAAATCTTTTTTGGATCTTTTCAGATCAATATCCAGAAGTGGAATTCTTTTGTTATATGGTAGTTGTATTTTCAATTTTTTGAGAAACCCCCATACTGTTTCCCATAATAGCTGCACCAGTTTACAGTCCCACCAACAGAAACAAACTCAGAACAAATTGAAGGTCACCAGATAGAAGTGGGAATAGAAGAATGGGTGCAAAAGGTGAAAGAGATGAGGAAGTAGAGAGAGCCAGTTATGAAAATAGACATGAGGATGGAAGGTGCAGCACAGGGAATACAGTCAATCATAGTGTAATAGCTGTATGTGGTGTCAGGTAGGTACTAGATGGATCAGGGTGATCATTTCATGAGATACATAAATGTCTAATGACTATATTGTACTATGTGAAACCAATCTAGTATAGTATGTGAACTGTAGTTGAAAAATAAATTTAAAAAATTTTAATAAAGAATACAGCAGCTATGCAGCTTGCCATGAAAAGATCTCTAAGAATAGTATAAAATGAAAATTATTTGTATTAAACAGTAACTTTTTTACAAAAAGCACTGTCAGAAGTACTTTGTTAGGACTCTGTAAATGGTCAAAGTTTACTGCAATCAAGCAATCATTTAATGTACAAAAAAAGACAACTTAAAAATTGTAGAAAAGCTTTGTGGTGATTATAGCTACCCCTCCCCAGCTTGGCCAGAGTCGTGAAATCTGCATTTCCCAGCTTCCAATGTGGGATCCTTGTCATCAGATCTGGAGAGAACACAGCAGACATCACTCCCTAATTCTTGTGTATGTCTGTTCTAGATCTGCCTGAGAGCTACCTGAAGTCTGGAAAAGCTACAGGCATTGCTTGAAACCATTATGCTGGCTAACAAACCACAGCTGCCTGGAGCAAGAGATTATTGTTGAGGCATAGGACAGATTGCCTAATGCCTGGGAGGAAGAGTTGGGCAGAGAGCTTTCTTGAGAAATTAGAGCACTCAAAATCACCCATATATTTGGGGAATTTAGAAGGCTACATAAGTGTCTAGGATAAGAGCTTGCCCAAAAATTGCTTTTGAAGACACAGGCTTTCACTTCGGGCTAGTCCCTAGGAACAGTGCAAGCCTGGCTAAATGCTGAGGGAGAGTCCTAACACAGCCAGTCTGCAAAGACCTCAAAAGGTTTGCTCTCTATTTTTCTGCCTCCTGGTATTCAAGGAAATCTCTGTCAAAACACTCCCTGAACATAGGTTAAGGAATAGTCTTCAGTGACCACCATAACAAGAAATACATCCTCTGTTAAAACAGTTGAGTAAGCTCATGAAACAGATGGACTACTATAGCCTTCAACAGTCGCAGAAAAAGTCAAACTCTGCAGAAGGGGAAAATCTGACTTCCACAAGTACATTCTGTTTTCAAGAAGAACATTACAAGGGATCAGCAAATTAAGAAAGAAATTAGGAAAATATGGCCCATTCATAGGAATAAACATACTGAGGGAAACAGTTCTGAGCAAGTTCAGATAATATAGTCAAAGACTTCCAATAACTCTCTTAAATATGCTGAAAGAGCTTAGAGACCAAGGAACTGAAAACACAGTGTACCAAACTTTTTTTTTAATGGAACTGAGAAAGAGTTCCCTTTTTAAAAAAGATTTTATTTATTTAATTTATTTTTAGAGAGGGAAGGGAGGGAGAAAGACAGAGAGAGAGAAACATCAATGTGTGGTTGCTGGGGGCCATGGCCTGCAACCCAGGCATGTGCTCTGACTGGGAATCGAACCTACAACACTTTGGTTCGCAGCCCGAGCTCAATCCACTGAGTTACACCAGCCAGGCTAGCATACCAAACTTATGGGATACAGGAAAAGCACTGCTGAAAATAATATGCAGTGGTAAATACTTACATGAGCCCTGGCTGGTGTGGCTCAGTTGGTTTGAGTGTCATCCCTTAACTGAAAGGGATGATTCCTGGTCAGGGCACATACCTAGGCTGTGAGTTCATTCCCTGGACATGGCACACATAGGATGTCACCAAATGATGTTGCTTTCTCTCCACCTTCCTCTCTCTCTCTAAAAGGCAGTAAAAAATATCATCAAGTGAGGATGAAAAACGAAAGAAAAAGAGTCTATCAAACACTAAAAAAGAATTAACTCCAATATTTCTCAAAGTCTTTCAAAACAGAATAGAAGGGGACACTTCTTACTCATTTGATGAGACAGGCATTTCTCCTATACCAAGCCCAGATGAAGACACCACAGGAAAATATAATATCCAATATCCTTTATGAATATAGATGAAAAACTTCTCAACAAAATCCTAACACAATCTAAAGCACAGAAAAAGGATTATATACCATGAGTAAATAGGATTTATACCATGAATGCAAAAGATCAATACAAGAAAATCACTCTATATAATAGATATTAATAAAATGAACTTAGTTATTGATTACCACAATAAATACAGAAAAGGTATTTAAAAAAATCTAACACCTTTCAATGATGAAAACACAGAAAAACATGAATAGACAGGAAATTCCTCAATGTAATAAAGGGGACCAATGAAAACCCCACAGATAAGCATGTGATCAATGTTGAAAGACTGAAAGCTTCCCCACTGGGATCAGGAACAAAACAAGGACACCCATTTTCATCACCGCTATTCATTATTATACTAAACTTCTAGCCAGAGCAATTAGACAAGAAAAAGAAATTAAAAAGCATCTAAATCTGAAAGGAAGAAGTAAACTATATCACAGGTGGCACGATGCCATATACCTATAATCTCCCACAGGATCCACCATAAATTTGCTAGTGGTAACAACATACACACTGAGCAAATTTGCAGGCCATAAGATCAACATAAAAAAAACAGTTGTGTTTCTATACACCAGCAATGACCATCCATGAGGAAAATTAAAACAAAACTCAATTCCATTCTTAATAGCACCTAAAAGAACTAAATACTCAGAAATACTTAATACTTAAATACTTAAACCAGGATGTGAAAGAAAGACTTGTACATTGACAACTATAAAGAATGGATGAAAGAAATGGAAAATGTCTAAATAATGAGAATAACATCCTGTGTTCATCGATTAGAAGACAAATGATTAAGATGTCAATACTGTCTAAATGAGTACATATTCAATGTAGTTTCAATGCAAATTTCATCAGCCTTTTTATATAAATAGAAAAGCTGGTCATCAAATTCACACGGAATTGCAAGGAGCCCAAAAATAGACAAAGCAAAGATGAAAAAGGACAAATCAGAGGACTCATACTTTTGATGTGCCCAGAATATGTGAAAAACTTTTAAATTAAAAACCCCCAAATAACTGCATTTTTAAAGTGAGATAGAGATCTGAAGATTCTGCCCCAAAGAAAATATATGGATGGTAATAAGCATATGAGAAAATTCTCATTAATGATTCAGACACTACAAATTAATGCCCCAAATGAAATACCAATGTTCACCTATTAGAATAGTTAGCATAAAAACCATTTAGAAAATTATCAGGTCTTTCATGGCATGTGAATAAACAAAGTGGCACATATCCTTACAATGGAATACAACTAAACAATTAAAAGTAACACACTATTGATTTAAACATGACTGAATCTTAATAAACTACTCTCAGTTCTTATAAAATATCAATTCTAAACAAGTAACTGTGCCCCTGCTTCCCTGGGAGGCTCTGCAGCCCAGGTAGGAGTACCTGTGCTGCGCTAACCAGGGGAGGGTTCTGACAGCTGAGGGGGAGCTCGGGGGAGCAGGGCCCTGGCCCAGCCGCCAAACACTGGCAGCAGCTTTGGCATCAGCACCTGTGAGACTGGGCAGTCCTGTTTGGTCTCTTCAAGTCACAGCTCTGTTACATAATGTGAGAGGAGAAAGTCGGCCATCCCACTGCCCCAGATCCTTACCAATTCTGTCTCGCTCCCTTTGTTTCTGCAGTTGCCAGCTTCCTTCCATCTGGAAAGACGACAAAGATTCCCCCTTCTTATTTGCCTGGACCACCCCTTCATCTCCAACCTCCTGTTATAGACAGTACAGCCTCTTGGACCCCAGTGAAACAAGAAGTAGATTTAAGAGTTAGTATCAGCTCCCTCTTTGCCATTCTCTGGCCACGGAACAACGCCTGTGCTGGGACGCTGACTTGGGTCTCATGATTTTCTTTGCGGATGGATACCTCACAGGAAAAAAGCCCTGCATTGGAGCTCAAACAGAATTCTTCGTTCTTCAGTAAAAAATCAGTTGATGACCCAAAGTTTCTCTGCCAAAGCGATGGTGGGGCCCCAACTGCAAGGTTTCTCTGCTAGAGTCAGAGAGGAGCCCCCAGAGGAAGTTACTTAGGTGGGGTGGTGTCCATGGGGGTCACATCTGTGTTGGAGGCAGGATTGGGAGCCAAGCCTGAGGACTTGCTCGTTGACGGGCCCGCACCCACTGCCCAGGTGATTGGTTGGCTGGTAGTCCTACCAGCTCTCGAGGTGCCCATAGCAGTGGCAGGGTGGCCTGGGGTGGAGACTGGGAGGGACACCCCACTGGAAGCCGCTTTGCTGGTGGTGCTGAGCCCTGCGCTGGAAGGGTGGGCGCTGTGCGTGGGTGCACCTCCTAGGATGGGAGTTAGCATGGGGGCAGTGGTGCCCCCAAGCACAGGGTTGTTCTGAGGGTTGGGGCCTGTGGTCGCTATGAGGGTGCGTGCGCTAGAGCGCTTACGGGAGTGCCTGCTCACGCTTCCCCCTAAGGGCTGAGTGGCTGTGCCAGAGGGACCAAGAGCAGCAGTGGCTGACCCAATGCTGGTCTGTGTGCTGGCCTGTGTGCCCAAGGTGGCATGTGTGGTGCTGCCTAGGGTCGGCTGGCCTGGAGTAGAGGTTGGGGCCTGGGCAGGGGCTGCAGCTGCCTGTTTTCCACCTCTGGAGGCTGGGGGAGCCCCTGAGAAAACAGCATAGGTAGGTGGGGTCGTGTCCATAGGGGTCGTGTCCATAGTGGTCGTGTCCACTGGGGTCGTGTCCATTGGGGTGACATCCGTGTCGGAAGCAGTCTTGGGAGCCATGCCTGTGGATGTGCAGGCTGAGGGGCCAGCACTGCCTGCGGAGGTGACTGGCAGGCTGCTGGATGAAGGGGTGCTGGGAGTATCCCTGGGACCAGTCCGTGAGGCAGGCTTCGGGGAAGGCCGCAGGGGCTGTGGAGCGCTGCAGCCCGAGGTGGCCTCTGGGTGACCCCACAGAGCCCTGCTGATGCGCTGCCAAAGTGCCTTTTTCTCCGCATCGATGTGTTCAGGTGTGACTCTGTAACCCAGCTCAGGCGGTGGTGGCAGCCTCAGAGGGGGCCCTCGCCTGCGTGGCAGCAGAGGGAACTTCCGCTTTCGGGGCCTGTCACAGGAAGGTGAGCGGTTCCTTGAAGGTGGTCTCTGACCGAGGGTGTCGCCCGGGCCACTGTCAGGCTGACTCTTCCTCTGAGATAACGGGCAACTGGAGGAGGGAGCCTGAGGGCCCTGCTGGCTCACTGTCTTTGTGAGCCTCTGGGACAGCCTGGCCTGGCAAGTGGCGGGCTGCCTCCTCGTCTCCACTGGAGGGAAACCTCGGGTGGAGCTGTAGGAACTGGTGATTGGGTTCCTTTTGTAGCAGGAGCTCCTCACGGAGGCCTGGGGTTTCCGGTGGCATCTGTCTTCTGGGCCCCTTTCCTGGTGGGGCCCGCTCTCTAGGACTCTGGGGTCCTCTTCCTGCTCAGGCATCACTCTCCTTTGTCCACAGGCCCTCTGATGGCAACGCCTGCAGAAGGAGGTAAGGACCCCCAGGAGAAGGCACAGGGCCTGGGGGATCCTCAAACAAAGCCTCAGGAATGCTACAACAGGCCATGACCGCCAAATCCGCAGATACCTGGGGCAGTGTGGAGGTACTGGGTGCCGCTGGGGGACCAACTGGTGGGTGAGGTGGGCACCAAGCTGGCTTCCCGGTACCCGGGGTCGGGGATGGGGGCAGAGTCTGCCCAGGTAAGTGCCCATTGGGCGGTTCAGTGAGGTGTGTCCTCGAACAAATAGCCGGATCTCAGCAAGCTCCTTCAGTAGCCAACAACACAGTTGAAAGCCAAGAGCTGACTGTTGGACCTGTTGCTAGGATACACTCCGAACTCCCAGTTGGGGGTGTGGGGGATGGGTGTGAAGAACATGTGTGCTTGCCAAGGTTCTGAGGGGAAGGGCGCACCCAGAGGACCCTTAGGTGCTTCCCGATCTCCAGCTGAGGCAGGGACAGGGAAGAGCCACCCAATTCCTGCTCCTCAAAGCTGTAGTCATCCTGGAGCCTCAGGCCTAATGGTACCATGTTCTCTGGACTCCCACCACTGCCGCTTCTGCTCAGTGCCTGCCCCTGCAGCACCGCTTCTACCTGGCGGTGCTTGACATTCTGCAAGGCCTGGAAGTTGGACCACTGGGACTCCAGCCCAGCCTGCAGGGACCCTCCTAACACACCTGAGATGACTGTGCCCTCACAGTCCCTGTTTAAGTGTTTAGAGCCCTTGCAGCCAGGGATCCCGATGCCCACCCTTCCCTCCAACCCCACTTTCTATTCCATGGTAAGTGTCAGCTCTTCTTCGTCAGTGCCAGAATGGTTCATCTGTAGGTTATTGGTCTTGGCAGAGGGCTCAGAGGCCATGGCCTCCTCCTCTTTCTCTCCCTTTCCCTCAGACACTGCCTATTCCTCCTCCTGAGTCCAGAAGTCCAGGGTAAGTGTAGCGTTGTGCCAGCCTCCAAGCCCTGCTGGACCCTTGCTCTCTGGCTTTGTCCCCTGCAGCAGGGCCATCACAGCCTCAAGCTGGGCCACTTGGGGAGCTCACAGTGCTTCTAGTAGGGGGGTGTGTGCTTGTGTTTGAGCCCCTGCTTCCCTGCAAGCAGTGGTCAGGGGGCCTCCAGCGGCCCCTCCTCATTCAGGCCATCTTCTCTTGGAGGATGCAGCAGCCTGTCCTCAGGGAATGTCATTGTGGGGTCCTCGTCGTTCTCCTTTTTAACCTCTTCCTGGACAGCTGGTGCTGCTTCCTGCTTCTTGGGCACTGTGTCTCAGTGGGTGGCCCTTCAGATCATCCTGGGAGGCTGTGCTAGTCCTGGCTTAGTCCAGGCTCAGCTGCTCAGACTCTTCTCCTGGGGCAAGGGAGGCCCAGGGTCATGCCTGCAGGAAGCTTTGATCCAATACTTTTCCACACCTCTCTTGATCCCTTAAGCTTGCTGGGAGAGTTGTGGTCCAACACTGCAGTCCCCACTTTTTGGTTCTTGGCAGCAGCCTACTGGGCATCTTCACAATCTTGATGATGCTAATGGGGCAGAGTAGGGCCTGGCTCTGGAAGGACTGCTGGACTGCCTGACCCTATAGGCTGGGAGGGGTTGCTGGGGCAGCAGGTAGTAGGTGAGCACCTTCTCACTGCTCTGGGCATCATCCTGGGTCTAGAACCAACAGAGATGGGTTCCAGTAATTTTGATTTTTGTCTTTGTTTAACTAGAGGAGATTTACACAGTTTGTGAAAATTTATTGAGCTCTTTGATCATGATATCAACAATTTTTCCTTACATACATAATACTTCCATTAAAAGTTGAAAGAGAAAAGAAGAAAGGAAAGGGAAGGGAAGGGAAAGAAAGAAAGAAAAGAAAAGACAGTTTTAAATATGTTATGAAAATTTCAGCATTGGCTCATAGTTGCAGACAGAGTAGCTGAGTAATCTATCATAAATCCAAATCTACACCTCCATACTCAAGTGCAGCCATTGCATTGAGACTTTTACAGTGATTGACACCAAAAAGCCCCAGACCACTGCAGGAGCCTCCTAACATTCACAGTCACTGAACTTCATGGCCAGGCCTGCCCAGGGCAGCACTGCCTAGCACTCACTCTGAATCCTTAGATATAGACAAAGTAATCTCCTAAGCACAGAAAAAGCATAACTCGTAGGGTATTTAAAAAAAACTACATTGGCTTTTATTGTCAACTCTTTTATCTACCTGTTAGACTTTAATTCTCCATGATTTTATCCACATTTATTGAGAAAACTGGATGCATGTGTACTGCCCTTTTCTGGAATCCACACACATACAGAAAATGAGAACTCAACAATGCTGTGGAGGAGGTTATACCGATGGCTTTCCCCTTCCTCCATTTCCCCTTCTTCCTTAGTAAGAAGATAGTAATTTTGTAAATGTACCATAGTGTTTTGATCCACTCATTTGCTGATGGATCCACTCCAGTTCCATCCATGCTACCCTTTGCAACAGCATGGATGGAACTGGAAAGCATTATGCTAAGTGAAATAAGCCATGCGGTGAGGGGCAAATACCATATGATCTCACCTTTAACTGGAACCTAATCAACAAAAGAAAAAAGCAAACAAAATATAACCAGATACATTGAAATTAAGAACAATCTAACAATAGCCAGAGGGGAGGGGTGAGGGGACAATAGGCAGAAGGGTTTTCAGGAACTACTATAAAGGACACATGGACAAAACCAAGGGGGAGGGTGGAAGCAAGGGAGGGAGGGAGGTTTGGCTGGGGTGGGGGACAGTGGTGGGGAGAAAATGCAGACAAGTGTTATTGAACAACAATAAAGTAATTAAAAAAAAGAAGATCCTAATTTTATCTCAGAACAGCAATGGGATCATCTAAGTTAAGTACTAATACATGACCATGTTTATTAAGACTTGTGGTTAATTTAGTTGCTTGTGATATCAAGAGCAAATAACTAGCTTGTTTTTTCCTCCCATAGAAACATGTCCAAATATGAGTTCAGAAACACTTTAACAGAATGTCCATGTCCAATGAACCCTATTTTGTACAGCAACAGTAATAAAAAAAGGAAACGAGATTTGGAATTCACTGAATGGAAGGCCCATATACCTGGACGGGATAAAGGTGCATGGATGTTCAAATACGCTGTACTTCCCCTATGTCCTTCTGTCACATTAGATGTCCAAGCACTTGAGGTTCTCTAATGGTCAGAATCATAAATACCTTTTAAATATTTAAAAACTAAGCATAGAATTAAAAACAAAGTCAAAGAATCATACACTATCAAAAATGTCTAAATTTTTAATGAGACAGATTATAAAAGGAATCTACTAGGGCTACTAAAAATGAAAATATAGAAATTAAAACAACATTCATTTAAAGAGTTATACCAGTTAGAGATGGATGAAAAAAGAAATATAGAAATGGAAATAGATCTGACATATTTTCCCAACTCACATATACAAAGGAATAGACTATTCAAATAAAGCAGTGAAATAATAAGAAACACAGAATTGGAAGGTCTGATCATAAAATTTTATTCCAAGGGGAAAATGGAGAGAATGGAGGAGATAAACCATTCGAAGTAGAGACAGTCAAGATATTTATTTTATACTTTGGTTATAAGCCAATACTTCTTTTTTTATTTTATTGTTCAAATTGTTCCAGCTTTGGCCATTGGAAATTCTTTCATTTGGCTCCTAGATCCCTTTGATATGGCCACACCAGTGCAGGTTGTTGTTTGTTGTTTGTTATTCCATTCATTTGTTTTGGCACTACTAAATGCTGCAGGCCCATCTGATTTCCTGCCCCAGTTGTAGAATCAGCCCTTCCTTTTAAAAGGAGCCTGGATTTTTAAGATATTATTTTTCCCACTTTATAATTGAGATAATAGAAGCAGATTAGGCTAATCATTTAAGTTTGCAGAGCTAACCAGTAATAAAATTAGTATAATAATTCCAGGTTCTTTCTACTATATCATAATTTTTATCTGCTTAGTAAATAAATCTTATTAGGTTCTGTGCAGAAATTTCAAGTAAGCACAGACTTCCAAAAGTTCTTAGTACAGAATCCCATTCATTTCTGAGAATTGTAACATCTAATGATGTAACTCTTTGACATGTGAAATCTTTTCATATGTTTGTTGACCATTTGTATATCTTCTTTTAAGAAATGTCTATTCAAGTCTTTTGCTCATTCAGTATTTAAAAAAAAAATTTTATTGTATAATTTCCATGACCATTTATTCCCCTTATGCCCCCCTCACCCCAGCAATCACCACATTGTTGTCCATGTCCATGAGTCCTTTTTCCTTTTTGCTCAATCCCTCCACTTCCTAGCCACCCCCACCTTAGCTGTTATCCTGCTCTCCATCTATGAGTCTGTCTCTATTTTGCCTGTTAGTTCAGTTTGTGCATTAGATTCCACATATGAGTAAAATCATATGGTACTTGCCTTTCTCTGATTGGCTTATTTCATGTAGCATAATGGTCTCCAATTCCATCCATACTGTCACAAAGGTAAAATTTCATTTTTCATGGCCAAGTAGTATTCCATTGCATAAATGCCCCATAATAGTTTTGTCTACTCATCTATTGATGGACACTTGGGCTGCTTCCATATCTTGGTGATTCTCTATAACACTGCAGTGAACAGAGGGGTAGCTTATGTTCTTTCAAATTAGTGTTTTGGGTTTCATGGGGCTTTGTCATTGTTGTGTTTTAGCAATTCTTTATGTATCCCAGATATTAATTCCTTATCAGATATATGGTTTGAAAATATTTTCCTCCATCTTAAAGGATGGCTATTCACTTTCACTTTCCACAAAAATAGTTAAGTTTGATGAGGTCAATTTTTTTATTTTTTGTTGTGTGTGTTTTTGGTGTCATTTCCATCAAGTTGTTGTCAAACCCAATGTCATAAAGATTATTTTTAATGTTTTCTTCTAAGAATTTTACTACTTAAGTCTTTGATCCCTTTTGAGTTAATTTTTAAAGATTGTGTATGGTGAGAATCCAAACTCATTTTTTGTATGTAAATATCCAGTATTTACAGCACCGTTTGTTGAAGAGGCTGTCTTTTCCCAATGAATTGTCTTAACAATGTTATTGAAAATTGATTGACCATATATGTGAGGATTTAGTTTGAGTTCTCTATTCTATTCTATTGGTGTCTGTCCTACACTAGTGCCATACTGTTTTAACTATTGTAGCTTTTTAGTTAGGCTTCCACATCAGGAAATGTGTATCCTCTAATTCTGTTCTTTTTAACCAAAATTCTTTTGGTTATACAGAGTCCCTTGCAATTAAATATGAATTTGAGGATAGGTTTTTCCATATCTTAGAAAAAAATTGGAATTTTTATAAAAATTACATTAAAACTGGAGATTATTTTGAGTAGTATTGACATCTTGATAATATTTAGCTTCCTATCCATGCACACAGGATGTCTTTCTATTTATTTACGTCTTCTTTAATTTCTTTTAGCAATGCTTTGTAGTTTTCAGCATATAAGTCTTTTACTTTCTTAGTTACATTTATTCCTAAGTATTTAATTCTTGTTGGTGCTTTTGTTAATGGATTTGCTCTACTAATTTCCCTTTGGGATTGCTCAATGCTGATATACAGAAATAAAATCCATTTTTGATTGTTAACCTTGTACCCTACAACTTTCCTGAATTTATTCATTAACTTTATAAGCCACCCTGTGGATTCTTGGGACTCTCTGAATAATAAGATAATGTCACCTGAGTAGAGATAGTTTTATTTTTAACTGAATTTTATGTGTTGATTTTGTAAGTTGCAACTTTACTAAATTCATTTATTAGCTCTATTATAGTACCTTTCTTATAGATTCTCTGTGATTATATATATAATTATGTCACCTATGAATAGAGATGATTTTACATCTTCCTTCCATTTCAATAATTTTTATCTCTGTTTCTTGTTCAATTGCTGTGTCTAAAACTTCCAATATAATGTTGAATCGCAGTGGTAAAAGTGGCAAACTTTCACATTCCTGATTTGGGGAGAAATTCAATCTCTTAGTATTAAGTATGATGTTAGTTGTGGGTACAAAGATTTTGTGCTATACAGGAAAGTTACTTAGGGTTCTTGTAGCAAATGCAGTTTGTCCCAGAACCAGTACTACTGTGGACAATGGGGCCAATTTCTTGGTTAAGGAAAACTTCTAGGGTGCTATAGATCCTGTTTCTTTGGGCACTAAATGCACAGGTGTGTTCTGCTTATGAAAATTCTTGAAGATATATACATATGATCTATACACTTTCCTGACGTAGGATTTATTTTAATAAAAAAAATTAACAAAAAGTAAATATCCTAGATGTTAGACTCCCAGTGAGAAGAAAGACTCCACTAAATGGTAGTGAGGTCTGTAAAGCAGCTCTTAATCTTTTATTTTTCTTATTTGAAACATGCTGTCATGACATCTTCAAGATGAGTTCAATGTAACTTTTCCCTTCTGTCATCACCAAACCTAAACACCTACATTAGTCAGGATACTGGCTGTTTACCTTACATTAGGTTACCCCAAATGGTGCACTTCAAGTCCTCATTCTTATTTCTGTTATATAAAAATGATAAAAAGTATCCATCATTTATAATATATATCAAAAGTCAATTTATTTGCAACTTTGCTATAAATAGGTATATATGATTTTCCTAAATATTTACCAGGAATTTTATGAACATGGGTAAATGAGTAACTTTTTACTTTATATATACATACATGAATGTCTGAGAAAGATGAACATGAAAGAGGGTGGCTCTGGGACACTTGAACTAAACAGAAATATTAAATAGCTAGCATCTCACATTTCCCCAATATCCCAAATGACAAACTTTTACTGATTTTGAAAATATTATGCAATGACCACGCAAACAAAAAATTCATAGCTCATAGTTATGCAGCCAAAGACTTTACCTAAAATTTCCCTTTGCAAGTGTGAGTATACACCATCTTGGATAACAGCAACCAGCTGACCATGAGCGTCACCATTACGCCACCTTGTGGGTTGTCTAGGAGCAGTTTTGAAAAAATTAAACTATAATGGAAACAGCACTTTTCTCTACAATATATGCTAACATATTAAAATTATCTGACCAGAAAACTGACATAAAATCTTGAGAAGGTTTTAAATGATGAGAACTTCAAAAATATTAAGTGATACCAAGCATATTCTCTAAACATAATGCTTTCAAATTAGAAATCAACTGCAAAAGGAAGTGAAAAAAAAGACAAATATGTGGAGCATAAACAACAGGCTATTAAAAACCAGCTGGGTGAAAGAAGACATAAAAGGTAAGGTCAAAATATATATAAAAACAAAAAAGAGCGGCAAGACATCATACCAAAACTTTTCAATTTTTAATTTTTTTGAAATTGGTCACAATGGGTCCATGTATTTTTTTAAATTCTATTTATTCTGTTACAGTTGTCCCAATGTTTCCCCCTTTGCCCTCCTCCTTCCAGACCCCTGCCTACCCCCACAGTCATCCCCACACTGTTGGCCGTGTCCACAGGTCACTCAGACACGTTCTTTGACTACTCCCTCCTGCTTCTCTCCACCACTTTCCCTTCCCCCTTTCCTCTGGCAGCTGTCAGTCTGTCCTCTGTTTCCATGTCTCTGGTTCTGTATTGCTTATTAGTTTATTTTGTTCATTAGATTCCTCTTATACATGAGACCATATTAAAACTTTGCAGATGCAGCAAAAGTAGTAGTAAGAGAGAAGTTTATATCATTATAGGCTTATATCAAGCAACAAGAAATCCTAAGTAAATAACCTAATATTGTATCTTAAAGAACTACAAAAAGAAGAACAAAAGGAGCCCAAAGTCAGCAGAAAAAAGGAAATATAATAAAAAGTAGAGCAGCCCTGGCTGATTGGCTGGGTAGTTTGGACTGTTGTCCTGTACAGCAAAAGGTCATGGTTTCGATCCCCTGTCAGGGTACACACCTTGGTTGTAGGTACAATCTGCAGACAGGGCACGTAAGGGAGGCAACAAATCAATGTCTCTCTCACATCAATGTTTCCCCCTCTCACTCACCTTTTCTTTCACTCTAGAATCAATAGGCATATCCTGAAGTGAGGACTAGAAAAAAATAAAAAAAAAATTAGAGCAGAATTAAATGTAAGAGAACAAAAAAAACCTAAACAAAATAGTAAGGCAACAAAGAGCTGGTTATTTGAAGAGATTAATAAAATTGACAACTCTCTGGCAATACTCACTAAAAAAAGAGAAAAGATTCAAACAAAATCAGAAATGAAAGAGAAGTTACCAGACACACCACAAGAAATACAATGGATCACACAAGGATACTATTAAAGACCATACGACACCAAATTCAATAGCTTAGAAGAAATGAATCAGTTCCTAGAAATATCTAACCTTCCTAGACTGAATCACAAATACCTGGAAAATCTAAATAGACCAGTCAATGGTAGGAGATTGATACAGCCATCAAAAACTTCCCCAAAAGTTAAAAGTCCAGGACCAGATGGCTTCACTAGTAAATTACAGCACTCAAAGAAGACTGGATACCTACCCTTCTCAAACTCTTCCAAAAATGTGAAGAAGAGGTAGTACTTCCTAACACATTTTATGAGGCCAACATAACTCTACTGCCAAAACCTGGCAAGGATAACATATAGAAAAGAAAACTACAGACCAGCATCTCTGATGAATACAGATGCAAAAATCCTAAACAAAATACCAGCAAATCAAATAAAATAGTATATTAAAAAGATAATATTCAATATAATACTGATCAAGTGGAGTTCATTCTAGGGATACAAGTATGGTTCCATATATGAAAATAACTCTATATGATATACCACATTGACTAATAAAATAAATGATAAAAATTATATGATTATTTTAATAGATGAAGAAAAAGCACTTGACAGGATATAATATCCAGTAATTGTTCAAAATTTCAAAAAATGGGTATATATGAAAGCATCTCAACCTAGTAAGGCCATATATGACAAACCCTGAGCGAATACCCTACTCAATGGTGAAAAGGTAAAAGCTTTTCCTCTAAGCTCAGGGACAAGACAGGAATGTCCACTCTCACCACTAGTATTCAACACAGTACTATTGGAAGTTCTAGATAGAGCAATGAGGCAAGAGACAGAAACAAAAGGCATCCAAACTGGGAATGAAATAGTACACTTGTCACTTTTTGGAGATGATATGATTCTTTATATAGAAATTGTAAAGACCCCATCAAAAAACTGTTAGAGTTGCAAGATACAAAATCAGTGTACAAAAATCCATTTGCATGCCTCATCTTGGTTGAGTGGGAACCCAGGCAGGCCTCCAGTTAGGGGCGGCATCAAGAAGTGAGATGGTGATCTCTGAAGCTCATGCTCAGCTCCCAGGAGGAAAAGTGGTGCAAGTATCTGACGGGTTTCCATGGTGCGAGGCAGATCAGAAGAAGGCAGCCATGGAGGAGATCAAGCAGGGGCTCAAGGAAGAGCAGAAGAAGCTCCAAGAAGAGAGTCACCAGGAGTACTTGTAGAGGCAGGCACAAACTGAGAAAGAGAGAAGTTGCTGGAGGAGGTAATGAACTGGTCTGGCTAGTGATGGCAAAGTCAGAGTTGGTGCAGTGGAACCACTCCAGCCACAGTCACTGTGACCACCATGAGTGACCTGGCCCTCTTCTGGCTTCTGAGACTGGCTCCCAATAATCTGTTTACTGAGAAAACTGAGTCAACAAATAAAGTATGTTCTCAAGAGCCAAGTGATGTGAATTACCAATTTAGCTTTTATTTCAAATTATAGAAACTAAAATACAAAGTTTTGAGCAGGGTTTCCCTCACCAAGGTGGCAATTTTTTGGTCAGGTTAACATGTAGCTGTAGCAAGTTAGATTCTGGAGTCTCAAGCCTAGGTTTGAATTCTAGAAGCACCACTCACTGGCTTGAAATTATGTAAGTTTTCTTTACACTCCTTAAACCTCAGTTTCCTCAATTATAAATTGAAATTAATACTACCACCCATTTAAGATTTGAATGAGATGTTGTACAGACTCATAGAAAGTACTCGAAAGATACTTGCTGTTATTACTATAGGGTCTGGTTCTTAAGAATTCATGTGTCCAGAGACTTGATGGTGTCAATGTGTTCAAAGGAGACTACAGTACTGGGGGCAAATGGGTTTCCTCTGGTGTTTAAATTGTGGTGTGATCTGCCTCTGTTGTGAGTTTTTAAGATCATTTTTAAAGTTCTGTCATTTTGTTTCTATTTTAGTAAGTTAGGTATGTGGTTAGTTGAATCAGATATAATTTTTAATATATAGATCCTATAAATAAATCATTGTGTTTATTTTGAAAACTGAATATTGGTTTATAGAAGTGGCTGAATAAATTTTAAGTTAAATTTGATTTATTTTATAGAAGTTTTTTGCTCTAGCAAAAATTTATCTATTGTCTAGCATATGACTGTGCATGAATTTAGTAGATTCTTAATAAATATTACTGATATGATCATAATGTATAAATGATTTATACAACAATTTTAAAGCTGTGGTTTCTAAATTTTATTTTGCCTACTGTACATTTCTAAGAGGTACTTAGAGCATTCTATTCTGAAAAAAAAACCAAAACAACAACTCGAAGTGCATACCAGTGGCCATTGTGGACAAGTATGCATTATCTCAGAAGCAGATTGAGGCTTTGCAGGGATCATGAAGCATCATGTTAGTCACAAAGCTTCAAAATAAATTAGTAAAAGTACCCTTGTAATTTTCTAATGAGCTATCTGTTCACAGTATTATAAAAGAAGTTATTTTGAATTGAAATTGATCCTATTTTATCCTTTAATTTGATATATATACCAGGTTGAAAGCTGCATTAGATTCCAAGTTTATTTTCAAGTTTCAATATGATTTAGAGGAGTTATTTTTAATGTGTTTAATAGTATCATCCCTGATAAATACCCTATTTAGATATTAAATTTGATTAAGCATCAAATATAATTTATTTCTAAGTGCATCTATATTTTTATGATAGATATTCTTTCAAATTACATGAACTTTAACTGGAATCACTACATTTAGTTATATAGCTACATTTGCAGCTATAAGAACAACAATTTAGAAGAAAGTTTTAGGTACTGGTCTTTCAGTTTTTGATTACTGTAAAACAAATGTGCACCTATGGTAGACAAAAGGAAAAATCCTGATTAGCAGCTTACCATAAATGTCAGCACCATTTACAGACTTTTTCCTGAGTAATGAAAACAACCAAATAAACAAACAAAGAACAAATTTCCTTCAATAAGAGTGCTCCAGAAATGATGTAGTTTTAAGACTCAAGCCCTACTGAAATCTTGAGTACACAGAACCACTGAAATCAAGTTACACAAATGTTGAATAAATTGGAGGAGGAAGAAATTAGTCTTACAACAGAAAACTATTAAGATAAAAAGGTGTAAATAGAATATAGAAATCTTTGGTTGTACATTCCTGTGTAGGAATTTATTGGACTAATCATCTGCCATATGCCAGTTTTTGATACTTTATCTTACTCTAAATATGGCTTTATAAAGTGGAGGAAAGTTGTTTCTTATGTTGAACAGAAATCTGCTTCCCTACAAATTCCAGCCTTTGTTTTTAGCTTGCCCTCTAGAGCTGCCTACCGGAAGACATATTTAAGCCTTACAAATTCCATTCTAAATATAAGGAAAGATATCCCAAACACTGGATTCAATTAAACTGAGAATGATGATCTAAAAGGAACATCATATATTCAACCACATATTTAATCATTACATATTTTTGCTTACAAATATCAAAATACAAAATGCCTTCCTCTAGACTTGATTCTGATTCCCAGATGGTATCAGAGAGCTTGGTACACTGAACATACATTCGGTTGCTCTTCTGGGTGTCTGGGAAAAATAGAATTATACTGCCGGATGTGGCCACACTTTATCTGTGATAAACACCTCTGCCCATCCCTACTCTAGAGCTGAATGTTATGGGAATGCAGTTCATTTTGATTACTCAAATATTCTTCATATGCTCAGTCTCGCAGGCAATAGGTAAGCAAAAGGTGCTCCACATTTTAAATCAAATTTGAAGATCACTCTAGGAATGCCCATTAACTTTGAATTTACTTCATAAAAATGTTGAATTTAAACTTTTTATTGTATATTTAATAATGCCATATACCTACTTTCAATTTTAGAAGATATGAGAATATTAGAAATTTTTTTGCATCAATAGTCCAAATGTAGTGGAGCAAGACAAATGACAAAGGATTAGAAATGTTAAAGGGAATTTTTCCACAGGACTGAAAACAATATGGATACTGAGCACAATCATTTTGTCTCTTACACTGCAGCAGTGGCTGAAGGGTGATAATGAAAGGGAATCAGACTTTAGAAGAAAAAAAAACTTAAGTAAGAGCCCAATGATAAAAGAATTTTATTTTCTCTTCCCTAACCTTACAGACAGGAAAAATAGCTTCTTCTGCCGGTACTGAGAATAGATTACTGAAGCTTGCGTGTCAAGGACCCATGTATTAGTTTCTCCTTTCTGGAAGAGATGAATAATTCCTAGAGTCAGTGATTAAAACAATATTTTAAACATACTTTATGTGTATATGCTTAAATTAATAGTTCAGTAAATCTACATATGTATAGGTCACCCACTGTTATGGTCTCAGTTTGTTTTCAAAGACAGAGAGAGAGAGAGAGACAGTGAGAGAGAGTGAGAGAAAGATAGAGAGAGAGAGAACCAACTAAGGTCAGCAGGGAAGAAGGCCACCAATTCTACAGAATTGTTTTTATGCATGATTAAGGACAGTCCTTGATTTTGTGATTGCATGATAATGTAGTCTAATATTCTGTTCTATATTGAAAAATATATTTGAAACTTATGATTGCATACATTTACACAGTAAAATAAAAGAACTTTCACTTAGGTGTATTTCCACTTTGGAGCATACTTCTAAAGAATATGTACATTTACAACACATTAGCAATTACTACAGAGTGTGGGAAACTACATTTGATTCCAGAGAAATCCAATCTGCACATTACCTGAGCTACAAATAGGGAGTCTTAAAACCTAACATGCTTATATCTTTTAAACTGATTAAAGAAATACATCCTTTAGCAAAGCAGAATCATCTTAGCTAAGAACATTGTTTAGGTTAAAAGTGATTAAACATCTAAACAAAAGTAGGTTGTAAATACTACTATTAATACCAAAAGCCCAGTCATTTGTTTTAGATTTAGAAAAGATTCATTGTGAATAATTTATTAATTACTTGCTAGTAATTATTTACAAATAATTTACTAATTGACACACAAATTTGGACATATGATAGTTTAAGAAATGCAACAAAAATTATCCACTTACCTAGAGGTCATATTTTCTACATCCTCAATTACTTTGGAATCTGACAATAATACAGAAAAAGTATTTTAGCATTTCCATCTGAGAATCCAAGAACTTCATTCCAAATGGTTTACATGTTAACATAAATTCAGATCAGTGTAATGTAAAACTAATAATTAAATCAAGAACTTTAATTTATTGAGCTTGAGTCAGAAACTGAGAGATATGATACTGCTAGAAATTGAAGTCAACTAACCACAAGGACTAATAAAAACAGCCATGTTGGAAGTATTTCAGTAACTGCTGATACATTATGAAATTATTACATGGTGCATTGCGCTCTTAATGAAAAGTTGAATCATAAAAAAAGTTAACTGTTTTGTGTGCAGTTTAGTAGACTGGGGAAACATGTTGTATATTAGGAAAATTTGTGAACAAAACAATGGTGAAAGAAAAGTAGGATTTAAAAGAAGCTGACCATGGTCAGAAAAGATAGGAATTCTAGAACTCATATATCTGTACTAACAAGGTAGGGTTCTCACTTCTTTCTAATTTTTCACTTCATATAATATAGAGCGTACATAATTCATTATTACTACCTAAAGAGATTTCTCCAATCCCCTTAGTACTAATCTGTGAACTTTGGTTTGTTTTTACTTGTCTTTCATGGATAAAGTACTCTAAAAATTAAAACATTGAAGTCTAAGTTTTATGTACATATGAAAATACTAAGTATTCTGGATTATATTCAGTATAATTTTTCATTAAATGTATTTTGTATTTTAGGTTTCTGGGAACTGCTTATTCTTATATAGTGTACATTCATAGTAATTCTTTAATAGAAGATACAATTTAAATTTATTAAGATGTAAAGACCTTTCTACCAACTATTAATGTTAACAAATTTACTGTGGGTTTCTGGAACTGTAATGTTTTTACAATATCTAAGGACACACTACTTTTAGAAGTGAATGGAAAATCCTGGGTCCTTGTATTTATTAAACTGAATCACATGGTAGTAAAATTCAGTTAAGGCTCTTGGCATTGATGAGACTTCCTCCACTTAGACTAGACCTGGCGCTTCATCTGTGATTTCATCTGGTGCATAGTCACCACCTAATATATAAATTTTATCTTCAATTCCAACTGCACCTGCATTGGAGCCTGCACATTCAAAAGATCCTTCACCCTTCCAGACACAAGTATCTGGACAAAAACTATAAGTGAAAAGATCACATATATAGAGTGTGCAGTTTACTGGGACAGCTTTAATTTGTGTTGCATGAAAAAAATTGTCCAAACTCTGGGACTAATTCAGACCACTGATCAGTTGTAGTGTTGTATTTAAAAAAGCAATCAAGTGATGGGTTAAAGGCATCTGTAATCTCCACCTCTGATCCAAGAACATAAATTACATTTTGGCATGCACTTGCTTCGGGGTAGTATATGCCCCTGGGTAAGGGGCTCACAGACATGCATTTTTTGGAAAGAGGGTTGTAAGATTCAACATCTAAAAGACTTTTAATGTCCTGAGATCCTGTAGTCTGTCCACCTATGACAAATAACCTATTAAGAGCCATAACTGATTTATGCGTGGTTCTAGGTGTTTTCATAGTTGATACCAGGAAGAAATCATTTTTGACTAGACAGTAGTACCAGGTTTGATCAGTGAAATAATGATATGACTCTGCAATGTGAAGCCGAACCATTCTAAAACATGACCCTTTGCAGCCATGTGTCAAGAATGTTTTTCTCCATAACTTGACAGATCAGATCCTGGCAGATCAATCAGGTATGATTGTGGCTATTTTTTCCATGAACTAGTTTTAATATTATAGCAAAATGTATTTTGATTTTCTTAATTTTCCTCAGTTTTGTGAAAAATACGTATTTTTCAGTTGTGGATGGTTGAGCATCAGGGAAAAGTCCACCAGAACCTTGCACATAGTTTATCACATTCATGATTATGTCAAGACAGTTTGTGCTTTTGAGTAAACACTCTTCATTGAGCAGGCAGTCTTGAAGTGTCTCTTCAGGTAACTGATGTAATCTTATTTTTTAAATCAAATATGGTGGATGCTCCATTCTAGGAATAAGACAATTTACTGCTGTGTACAGTGGCCATAAGCCATGTACAGCTATTTAAACTTAAATTACTTAAAATTAAATAAAATGAAGTGATCAGTAGCCATATATAGTATGATGATTACGTTTATGTGTCAACCTTACTGAGACACAGGGTGTGTGGAGGCTCTGCCTGCAGAGTACCCCCAGCCACTGCAGTTGAGAATAATTCTACCAAAACATGATCTGCTTGGGGAGGAAAAATGGCCAGTCTCTCAAAGGAGAAGGGCCTTGAGTCTGTTCCTCAATGGGCTTTTATTGGGTTCAGTTTGCACAGGAATACAGGAAAAGCTCATCAATCATTGTCAGGCAGTAATGATCAAACAATAGATAACATTCAAAGAACTATGAGGGCTTATTCTGAGTCAGGGTCAGATAGCTAAAGGGCCATGAAACTTTGGGAAACACACTCATTTATGTTTGGATGCTTATCAGAAAATTGAAGGCATTCTTAGCAAAGCAGATTTCACAGGATGAGATTTCTGGATGAGATTAATATTTGAACCAGTAGATTGAGTGAAGCAGACTGCTCTCCCTAATGTGAGTGGGGCTCACCTAATCCACTGAAGGCCTGAAGAAAACAAAAGGCAGAGTAAGAAAGAATTCCTTCTCTCTGCCTGACTGATTTTGAGTGGGACATCAGTTTCTCCTACTCTGAACTAAGACTCGAACTACAACTTTACTATTGGCTATCCTGGGTTTTCCCGTTTGCTGACTGCAGATTTTGGGACTTCTCAGTCTCCATAAACACATAAGCAAACTCCTTATAGTAAATCAATCTATCAGTCAATCCAGCCAGCCAGCCAGCCAGCCAGCCAGCCAGCCAGCCAGCCAGCCAGTCAGCCATCCCTGCACTTGGTTTGTTTCTCTGGAGAATCCTCAACTAAAGCATGTGGCTAATGCCTCCTACATTTTGGAGCATGGATACAGTGAGTTCCACTGGATACACTATAATAAGAACAGTCTGCTTGTATAGGAGTGTCTGTGTGTGCGTGATACATGCATAACAGGATGTAATTGGCAGGATTATTGGAAAAATATGTTACCTGCAGTAACTTTGTGAGCATTGTTCTGAGTAGCTGTAAGTGAAGAGACATATTAAGAATGAGAGTGGGTGTCACAGAGAGAAAGTGATAATGAGAGGCTTGAGGTAGTTCTAAATTGAGTGTTACTACTGGTCTATTTCTCATGTCTAGCAATAGAACAATCTATTACAGTGACGTAGTGCCTTCTCTCCATGGCCCACCTCAGAATGTAAGCATAATTTAAAATTTCAATTAAGCTACATTTTCTCAAGGCTATGGCCAATCTTCTATTTCCTTAGACTATATAAATAAAACCCTGTATTTTTACCCCTTATCTAACCTTTTTTTAACAGTTTAGAGAAGTCTGCTGCAGGGGAGAAATGACTGCTTGGTGCCAGCGTGAAAATCCACAGGTGTCTGTACCAATTCCTGTTTGAAGAGAGAGTGCTCTGAAATGAGGGGAGGAAGCCCCCTTCCCTTTCCCATGCTCCCCCTTCTCAGGAGGTGCAGCACAGTCCCCTCCCCTTGATTTCTTTGTTCTGCTTTACCTCTATATCTTTATAAAAACCTCCATCTGCACTGAAATTTTAAGAAGTCCCCCCCCCAAGGACATATGCCCACCATCTTCTTGAATTGCTGGCAATTTGAATAAAACTCTTTCAACAGCATCTGCCTCATAAGTGCTGCTGGTAGCTGAACCTGGCTTTGATTACAAGAGAACCATAGAATTGGTTGAGACACTTCGTTTGCACATCCACCCAAGTCAGCAAAAGAATTCTACCTTGCCAGGGTGTAATGAGATGCCTCAACTCCCCTCCAATTCACCTGCTGGAGTGATGTCAGAGAAGGCTGAGTGAGGGCCAGGCCATTAATCTCTGCAGAGTGATAACAGTGCCCATCATTCACCTCCCCCTCACCATTAGTCAAGACCATGTGGCACATGGGGAGCCTGCACTTCTCCTCCTAGCTGGCACTAATACAGGATTCCTCCCTCTCCTTGCTGGGGTCAAGTCAAAGGCCTAGAGCAGAGTCATGAATTTCACTATCACACTCAGCAGCAACAAACCACCCTCACATAACATAAGTGGTGGCCACATGAGGAGCAGTAAGAGTGGTATCAGAAGATATAGGGACTGAAGCCTCCACTCCCAGCTCTATCTAGCAGTAACAAGGAGCTCCTCTTATTGTAGGTGTCAAATAGGTAAAGTACAATATCTGGACTTCCACCCCAACCTGTAATTAATGAGGTGGTGACCTTAATTTAACAGTGTCAGAAAAGACCTGCTAAAATGCAAAATTTAATTAAGTTCTAGAGTCTTACAACATAATATTCTATATATCCAAGAACCAGGAATATATCAAAGTTAATGAGAAAAAACAATCAATGAATACCAGTGCTGAAATGACACAGATATTAGAATTATCTGCCAATAATTTTTAAATGATTATAGAAATTCTTCAATGAGCAATTAAAAACATAAGTCAAATGAAAAAATAGAAAATCTGAATAAAGAAAGAGAATATATAAAGAAGAACCAAATGAAAATTTTAGAATAACCAAATACAATGAAAGGGGGAGGAATCACTGAACTTGAAGAAAAACCACACAATTTAAACATTGTGTGACAAAGTGAAAAAACAGACTGAAAATAGAAAAATCATATTGAAATACAAGTGAACAACTTGAAGAACATGTAAAACTATAAAAAACCTCCTAATACCCATGTCATCAAAGTGCCACAGGAAGAGAAAAAGAAGGTAGGGCTAAAAAAGTAATTGAAGAAATAATGCTTGAATATGTCCAAAATTTGGCAAAAGACATAAACCAACAGATTCAGGAATCTGAGTGAAGCTCAAACAAGATTAACTCTAGAGAAAGCTATGCCAAGGAACATTAAAGTCAAACTTTTAAAAACTAACAACACCCAAAAACATCTTGCCAGCAGTATGAGAGAAACTCCTTATCCATAAGGGAAAATCCATTCCAATGTCTGTGAATTTATGATTTAAAAAAATATGGAGGCTACAAGGAAGTGACATAATATTTTTCAAGTGCTGAAAAATAAGAATTGCCAATCCAGAATTCTATAATCATCACAAGTATCCTTTACTTGTGAAATAAAGATATTATGAGATGAGGGAAAAACAAGAGAATTTCTAATGAGAACACCAATTCTAAACAGGTGGATAAGAAGGTTCTCTAGTCATCAGTTTAATGATAAAAAGAATCTTTCAATAACAAGGAGGAAAAAATTGAGTAAGATCAATAACATAATTAAATACAACTGAATTTGTATCTCTTCTTGCTTTTTCTAAATTATGTTTGATGATTGAAGCAAAAATTATAGTACTGCCTTGTGTGCATATCAATGCATATAAAGAAATGATTTAAAACAACTATATAATGTATACATGAGGGAGAATAAAGGGAAGTAAAAGAGCATAAAGTTTCTATACTTTACTCAAACTGGTAAAATGTTTACACTAGTATTGTCATAAAATATGTGTTACACATACACACATATTATATATTTATATGAATGATTTAATACCTAGAACAACTACTAAAATGCCTATCCAAAAAGATACATTCATAGTCACTATAGTTGGATCAAAATGGAATTCTAAAAATGGTTCATGTAACCCACAGGAAAGCAGAAAAAGGAGAAACAGAAATAAAAAACAGAGAGACTAAACAGAAAACAACCAAAAAGCAGACTTTAGTACTAACAAATCAATAATTGCAATATATGTAAATCAATAAGTGAAAATGGTCTACATACACTAACTGAACAGCAGAGATTAGCAGAGTAGATTTAAAAAATAAAGACTCAACTTGAATCCCCTCAAGCAACTCACTTTAAATGGAATGATATAAATAGGTTAAAAGTATAAGGATGGAAAAAGATAGACTGAAAACATTAATTAAAAGAAAACAAGTGTGGCAATATTAATATAACATTGAGTAGATTTCAGCAAGGAAAATGATCAGAGACAGAGAGTAATGTTACATCACATCAATCTACCAAGAAGCAAACCTAAACGTATACGTACTAAATAAAAGAGCTGCAACATATGTGGAGCAAAAACTAATAGAATTGAAAAACAGACAAATATACTATTACAGCTAAAAACATTATTTCCTCTCTAAAAATTTTTAAAATATATTTTATTGATTATGCTATTGTAGTTGTCCCATTTTTTCCCCTTTTGCCCACCTCCACCTGGTACCCACATTCCCTCCAGCAATCCTCCTGCCTTAGTAGTTCATGTCTATGGGTCATGCATATAGGTTCTTTGGCAACTTCAATTCCTATACTTTTCTTAACATCACCCTGTTTATTTTGTACCTACCAATTTATACTTCTTAACCCTTGTACATTTTCCCCCACTCTCCCCCTTTCTCCACCCAGCTGATAACCCTCCAAATGATCTCATATTTATGATTCTGTTCCTGTTCTGCTTGTTTGCTTAGTTTGTTTTTTAGATTCAATTGCTGTGCATTTGTTGCTATTTTAATGTCCATAATTTTGATATTTTTATTTTATAGTTCCCTTTAACATTTCATATAATAATGGCTTGGTGATGATGAACTCCTTTAATTTTACCTTGTTGGGGAAGCACTTTATCTGCTTTTCAATTCTAAATGATAGCTTTGCTGGATAGAGTAATCTTGTAGGTTCTTGCTTTTCATCACTTTGAATACTTCTTGCCAGTCCCTTCTAGCCTGGCAAGTATCTTTTGGGCCAAGTATCTTTTGAGAAATCAACTGACAGCCTTATGGAAACTTCTTTGTAGGTAACCCTCTGCTATTCTTTTGTGACTTTTAAGATTTTCTATCTTTAATCTTTGGCATTTTAATTATGATGTGTATTCATGTGGTCCTCTTTGGGTCCAACTTCTTTGGGACTCTCTGTGCTTCCTAGACTTGCATGTCTATTTCCTTCACCAAAATAGGGGAGTTTCCTTTCATTATTTTTCAAATAAGTTTTCAATTTCTTGCTCTTCCTCTTCTCCCTCTGGCACCCTTATGATTTAGATGTTGGTATGTTTGGAGATGTCCCAGAGGCTCCTCATTCTATTCTTATTTTTTGAATTCTCTTTTCTTCTTGCTGTTCTGTTTCAATTATTTTTCTTCCTCGTGTTCCAAATCATTGATTTGAATCTTGGCTTCATCTCCTACACTGTTGGTTCCCTGTGAATTTTTCTTTATTTCACTTAATGGAACCTTCATTTCTGCCTGGGTCTTTTTTATGTTGTTGAAGTACCCAATAATATCTTTGAGCATCCTGATAACCATTGTTTTGAACTCTGTATCTGAAAGTTTGTTTATCTCCATTTCATTTACTTCTTTTTTTTTAGTTTTGTTCTGTTCTTTCATTTGGGCCATATTTCTTTGTCTCCCCAGTTTGGCAGCCTCCCTGTGTTTGTTTCTGTGTATTAGGTAGAGCTGCTTTGACTCCCTGTCTTAGTAACATGGCCTGTTGTAAAAAAGGCACCTGTAAATTGTGTGGGGCAGAGTCTTAGGTAGTCACCAGGGTGGAGCAACCTGTTTCACTGCTCTGTGGCTCTGTGTGGGGGAGGGCTCAGAGAGGGAGCAATGCTGCTGCCTGGCCTTCAGAGATTGCTCGAGAGGAAGATGTCTCCCCAGCACTACCCGCTTGTCAGCAACTTCCCTGTCTCCCCTTCTCCCCATATGCTACTTGTGCCCTCCCAGCTGTTGCCCTGGTGTGATGAATCCCAGAGAGGGTGGGTCTGTGTGAGTCCTAAGTCTGTTGCAGGCCCTTTAAGTGAAGTCTCTTGAGAATCCCACAGGCTTCTACCTCCCAACCCGGATTAGTTTTTGCAGTCAGAAGTTATGGGGACTTATCTTCCTGTCACTGGAATCCTGGGCTGGATGGTCTGGTCTGGGGCTGGGATTGCTCGCCCCCAAAATATCCCTCCCAATGTTTTTATATCTCATACAAATGTGAGACTGTCCATTTTGCTGCCTCTCTGCACCTTTCCGTGCCTCCATGTCTCCACCCCTCCTACCCATTTGAATGAATGTGGCTTCTTAAATCCTCGGTTGTCAGACAGCCATTCAGCTCAATTTTCTGACGAATCTGGGTGAAATTTGTTTTATAGTCTGGTTGTAAATTTTGCTATAGTTGTACATGGAGGTGAAATGTGTTTACCTATGCCTCTCTCATGGCCAGAAGTTTTCTCTCTGTAAAATTAATAGAACAAGAAGACAGTAAGTTAGTAGTGATACAGAACTCAGCAGCACCATTGTAGGGAAAATGAAGTTCAGGCTCCTTCACCCAGATGTCCAGGCAAACATAACGAATCAGTGTTCACATAACCTTTAGTAGGGGCCCGCATGTGTAGAATGAAGCTCTGTTATATAACTAGAAGGTCAGTACTGCCACCTTGCCAGCTTTATGTGCACTTATTATATAAAGGAGTCAGGACTTTCTGCAGTGCAACTTATGGCTTGTGGAGTGTGTGAATTGCCCCACCCCTGAATAAAGTCATGTCAGACATCCTGTTGGCTCTGTGTATATCCTTCTGTCTGCTTAAATCCTGTGTGAACCTGCATGGCCTCGAACACTTGCAGGACACCATCAACCAACATAATCTAATCAAGATTTATAGAACACTACCTAACAACAAAATACACATTATTTTCAAGTGATCATAAAATATACATCCAGTGACCATATTTTTTCATCCTTACCTGAGGATATGTTTACTAGTTCGAGAGAGAGGGGAAAAAAGGGAAGGAGGGAGGTAGAGAGGTACAGAAAGAAAGTGAGAGAGAGACAAACATTGATATAAGAGGGAAATATCAATCTCTTGCCTCCCATATGCAACCCAATTGGGGATGAAATCTGCAACCTAAGTATGTGCTCTGACTAGAAATCAAATCTGCAACCTTTTGGTATATGGGATGACACTCCAACCATCTGATCAACCTGGCCAGGCTAAGAATGACCATATCTTGACCCACAAAACAAACGTCAAATAATTTAAAAGAACTGAAATCATACAGACTATGTTCTCTGACCACAACAGAATCCAACTAGAAATCAATCAAAAAAAGATGAGATAAAAACGTCCATACTTGGAAAACAAATAGCACACTTCTAAATAATCCATGAGTCAGAGAAAGTCTCAAGGACAATTAACAAATACATTAAATTGAATACAGATGAAAATACAACATATCAAAATGTGTGTGATGTAGCTAAAACAACACAGAAAAATTCATACCATTAAGCACTTACATTAGAAAAGAATAAAGGTATCAGCCCTGGCTGGTCTGGCTCAGGGGATTCAGTGCTGACCTGCCAACCAAAGTGTTGCTGGTTTGATTCCTGGTCAGGGCACATGCCTGGGTTGTAGGCCAGGTCCCCAGTAGGGGGCGTGCAAGAGGCAACCACATATTGATGTTTCTCTCCCACTCTTCCTCCTTTCCCTTCTGTCTAAACATAAATAAATAAAAAATGTTTAAAAATATAAATAAATAAGGAAACTAAAAGAAAAAACAATAAATTAAACTCAATATAGGCAGAAGGAAATGATGAGCAGAAACCTATGAAACTGAAAAGAGAAAACTGCACAGAAAATCAATGAAACAAAGATGTTATACTTTGGACTGTTCAATAAAATAGATAAATCTTGAGCTAGATTGATGAAGACTAAAAGAGAGAAGATACAAATTACCAATTTCAGGAATAAGACATCAAAAGGATAAGGGAATATTATATACAACTCTACACATAATAATTTGATAGTACAGATGAAATGCACTAATTCCTCAAAAAAACACACACTACCACAACTCACTCAAGATAAAATATAAAATTTGAACAGTTCTGTTAACTATTAAGGAAATTAAATTAATAAAAAGTTTAAAGTAGAATTAACATCAAATCTATAAAGTAATTTCTCCCAGAATACAGAATACATGGAAATACTTCCCAACTAATTTCATGAAGTCAGCATTATTGTGGTACCCTGAAGACAGACAGTATAATAAAATTCCCCAAACTCCAGTATAATTAGCAAGAATAATTCAGGAGTATATAAAAGGAATTATATATTATGACCAAGAAGGTTTATCCAGGGATATAAAGGTGATTTAATATTTGAATATCAATCAATGTTATCCACCACTGAAGCAAGCTATAAAAGAAAAATTACATAGTTATATCAACTGGCACAATATAGTCTATAGCATTTAACAACAATACATTCAGAGAAACAAGTTACTTGGTGATTTTGTCATTGTGCAAACATCAGAGCATGTGCTTAAATAAATCTAAAAGGTATAGCTTACTACACACCTAGGCATATATATCTATTGCTCACTGAAGTGTCATCATTTGGTATATGACTGTCAAAGCATTTAAAACTACAGTACAATGACTGGACTGAAGAATTCATGGGAGAACTCAAACATCACACTGAGTCAAGCAGAAGAAAGAAACAGTGACTAAAAAGGGAAGCTCAAAGGAAAATAAAGAATGAAAAAGAGTGAACAAAGCCAATGGGATTCATAGTACACCATCAAAAGAACAATAATGCATTATCAGAATGCTAGAAGCAAGAGAAAGGAAAAGGGACAGAAAATATTTTTAAAGCAATAATGGCTGAAGACTTTACAAGCCTGGGGAGAGAAATGGACATCCAGAATCATGAGGCTCAAAGGATTCCAAACAGGTTTAACCTAAAAAGAGCTACCCAGAGACACATTATAATGACATTGTCAAAAACCAAAGACAGAATGCAGCAGAAGAGCAAAACATCAGACCCACCCAACTGCAATAAGACTTTTGGTAGAAACTTTGCAGGCCAGTAGAGAACAAGTTGATATATTTAAAATATTGAAAGGAAAACAAATTATCAGCTAAGAATACTATACCTGGCAAAGCTGTTTCTCAGAAAAAATGACAGGTGAAGACTTTCCCCCAAAAAACAAAAGCAGTGGGAGTTCTCTACCACTATGCCTGCCTAAAAAGAAATACAAAAGTAAGTTCTTCAAGCAGAAATAGGATGTTAATTAACATCAAGAAAACATGTGAATATAAGTGTAATACTAACTGGCATTGGTAAATATAGAGTCAAAGTCAGATTCTCCAGTATTTTAATGGTGGTACATAATTTAATGACAATAGTTTAAAAATGAAGAAGCAAATATATTAAAAAGAACCATAAATATGATCATTGCTATTGAATAGATAATATAAGATTTATGTAAATTGAAACATCAATAACCTAAAATATGGGGATGGGGGCAAAAATGTCCAGTTTATATATGTTATCAAAATGAAGTTAGTAGCTTAAAGGGTGTTATATTTTATGTAAGCCTCATGGTAACCAATAAGAAAAAACCTACAGCAATTACACAAAATATTGTTATACATGAGTCTAACAACATTGTTACAAAAAGTCATCAAATCAAAGACAGAAAGATAAAAAACAAGGAACAAAGCATCTACAAAACTGTCAGAACACAACAATGTGGCAACAGCAAGACTTTACCTACCCCAAATTACTTTGAATGTAAACAGATTAAAGTCCCCAATCAAAAGATGGAATCGATGATGAGCAGATAAAAAAATTCAACAACAAGCTGCAAACATGAGTCTCACTTTGGCTATAAAGACACACACAGATTGAGAGTAAAGATGTGGGGAAAGATATTCTAAGCAAATAGTAACCAGCAGAAAGCAGGGGTAGCTGTACTTATAATAGACAAAAGTAGAGCTTACACTAAAAATGGCCAAAAGAGACAAAGGAGGTCATTATTATATAGTGATAATGGTATCAATCCATCAAGAAGATATTTGAATTGTAAATATTCATGCATGCAACATCAGAGCATCAAAACATATAAAGCAAACACTAACAGAACAGGAACTATAAACAGCAATAGAGTAATAATTGGGGACTTTAATATCCAACATTCAACAATGGATAGATCATCTAGACAGAAAATCAGTAAGTAAACAGATGATTTGAACAACATTATAGACCACAGAGAACTAAGAGATATGCATAGAACATTCTATCCAAGAAGAGCAGAACAGTCATTCCTCTCAAGCATAAAGAGAACATTTTCTAGGACAGAAAATATGTTAGGCCACAAAGCAAGTCTCAGCAAATTTAAGAAGACTAAAACCACACCAACTCTGTTTTATAGCCACAATCATATGAAACTAGAAATAAAAAATATCTTGAGCTCTGACGAGGTGGCTCAGTTGGTTGGAGCATCATCGCGTATACCAGAAGACTGCAGGTTTGATCCCTGGTCAGGGCACATATCTAGGTTTCAGGCTCCACCCCTGTTGGGGAGCATACAGGAGGCAACCGATTGATGTTTCTCTCTCACATTGATGTTTCTCCCCTACCCCACCTTTCTCTGTCTCTCTCTCTTTCTCAAAATCAATAAACATATTTTCAGATGAGGATTAAAAAAGGAAATAAAGAATAATCCAATTTTTGAAAAAGGAAGGATACATATGACATGTTAACTGGCATCACTCTAGACCATAAAACTGTGGGTAATTTTTAAAATTATATTAAATTTTCTATACTTTTCATAATAAATATGATTTTATAACAAAAAGGCTGCTTTTAAGAAAATGAACCCTGGCATAGCTCACTGGATTGAGCTCGGGCTGTGAATGAAAGTGTCACAGGTTCAATTCCCAGTCAAGGTACATGCCTGGGTTGCAGGCCATGACCCCCAGCAACCACACATTGATGTTTCTCTCTCTTTCTATCTCCCTCCCTTCCCTCTCTAAAAACAAATAAATAAAATCTTAAAAAAATCCAAGAAGGAAATTACAAAAACAATTTCATTTTAAAAAAGAAAAAAGAAAAGAAAATGAATCAAGCCCTGGCTAGCGTAGATCAGTGGATTGAGCGCGGGCTGCAAACCAAAGTGTCGCAGGTTCGATTCCCAGTCAGGGTACATGCCTGGGTTGCAGGCCATAACCCCCAGCAACCACATATTGATGTTTCTCTCTCTCTCTCTCTTTCTCCCTCCCTTCCCTCCCTAAAAATAAATAAATAAAATCTTAAAAAAAAAAAGAAAATGAATCAGTCAGAATTCATCATATCTCTAACACAGTACCTACAATATTTGGCTGCACATTTGTCTTTTTTTTTCCTTTGCTAGAATTTAGGGTGTGTCTTATTCACATCTATATCGCTAGTGCCAAGCTTGGTGCTTAACACAGTGGTAGAGCCACAGCTCACACCTGGCCAGTCAGACTCCAGAGTTCCCACTCTACACCTTCAGTTCTCAAGGACAGGGCCTGTGCCCTAATCACTTTTGCATCCCTGGTGGCTACCATGGCAGCTAGCACATGAATACAAAAAATATCAAACAAAACTGCATTTTGAATTCAGGTAAAAAATTTAGGAATTTCAAAAATGACTAAGATTTGATCCAAAGAAGTTCATGACCTAGTGGGTCTGGGGAAGTTAGTGGAATTCTCCAGTAATGAACTAAAGGAAACTAACCAAGAGTTAGGTGGCTTATACTGAAACATTGGTATTAGAATGTTAAAAACCATTTTAAAATCTTATCTCTGCAGCATAAACTAGATCTTCCTGGAGTTCACAGTTATATGAAAAACCAAATCAAATTAAATGAATGTTGACCAATGTATTATTGGAACTCAACCCGGAAGATGTCTCATGGCAAGCTTTAAAATCTTGCCCTGACTTTGCCTTATTTACCAGTTTACACATCTAGTCATGAACCTAATATGAGGCACACACTTGTACTAGGAGAGGAGATACAAAAATAATGACTGCAATAAAGATGCAGAAGGTGTGCTGGTGGAATTTGTGGATGGCTTATAGAACTAAAGATTCATTCATATGATAGATGGCAGAGTGAAGAATCAAAATGATTCTATTATCTGGAATAATGAGCAAAACCAGCAAAATGACATTTTAACTATCAGAATTTCCATTTATCATCTAAGAAAGTGATAACAATGACTGTTATTTTGAAACACTCAGGGGTTTTAGTTGGCCTGCATCAAAGGAGAGACTTGTCAAGGAAAGCAGTAAGCAGCACTGCTTATACTACATCTGGGCTACTGCATTCAGTTTGGGGAACAATATTTTAAGAGAGACACTGACAAACCAAAGACCATAGATGGACAAGAAGAAAGGGTAAATAAAGAATTAGAAGCATAATCAGCTTGAGAGTGAATTTGGGAATGTTGTACCTGGAGATCTGAAGAAAGAATATGACAGTAGGTGTGTATCTATTATTTGTAATGTCTTTCACCAGGGAAAATAACTAAAACTATGGACAAGAGTCAAAAAAGAAGCAATTGTGAAATTAGTGTGAGGAAGCATTTTCTACTGATATGAACTGTCTCACATATACTACCTGTGAGACATGTAATGAAGCATGGAGCAGTGAAACAAGGTTTGATGCCATTTGTCAAGTGTCTAGAGATTACTGTACCAGGTGGGAAAATGAACTCATATAATGCTAAGCTCCCTCTCAAATTTAAGATCCTAAGAAAATCTGCCATCTTGGAGAAGATTAAAATATTTTATAATTATTTTCAAATTTTAGAGAGGATCACACTTTCTTCATTTAAAGAAGATCCATCACAGCTAAAACTAAACGTAAAAAAAAAAAAAAAACAGAGCATAGTTACCCATTCCTTATAAGAACAAAGAAAAGTTTTCTTTAAATTACCTCAGTGCTTTAGTTTATTTCCATAATAGTATCTTCAACACAGTGGCACTCATGTGATCATTAACTTGATAGATGAGTACATGCATTTAGTAATATGAAGGAGCACTTGTAATTGACATGAGTCAGTGATTTGGATTTTCTCATGCACTTTCAGCCCTTTGTAACATAAAAAGCAAAGTATTCATTCTAGCTTTGTAATCTGCTTTTTTTCTAAGCAAAGTTACCTAATAAAGAGTTCACCAGAATTTAGTCTGAACTAAATCTAAATCCAGGTCTCAGCCACCTTGTATATTTACTTTTATTTGCTCCTGAAATGATAAAAATGTAAAAGTGTACGAATTGTTCATGTTCAAGGAAACATATGGTGCACACCTTGTTTTTTAAGTTCATGGACTTTCTGCTTCAGTAAAGTACGTATAGCACCTGAGCCATGACATTTTCTTTCCTCGTGTTTCAAATGGTTCTTTCATTACCTCTCCTCATTCCGTGTTTTTGTTCTAAATTCATTTTATTCTAACTATGCTATAAAATTAATTCTTATTTCAGTCTCTTATAATCTTAAGTATTTCTATGAGTATACCCTTTTGCCTTTTGAAGTGTTACCTTAATATCTTTTTAATCAACTCAGTGGCAAACAGGGTTATACTCACAGCCTTGGCTGGGACGGTTGTGTTTTAAAAGTCCAGCAATAGGAAATCTGGTGACTGCAGCACTCTACCTCAGTGATACTAAATAAAACCAGAGACAGAAAAGATGGGACTGTATGACTCCCTTTTCTTCTCCTTCTCCTCTTATCTTTTATTTTTTCCCGAGGTATGATAGTGAGGGTAGTGGTGGTGGTGGTGGTGTGTGTGTTTATGTCTAGGGAGAGAGAAAGAGGAAAAGAAGAGGAAAAACAGGGAGAAAGAGCAAAGGAGGAGTTGGATAATATTAATAACTGTTAAAATGTATTCAGCTAACATTTAACTAAAGCAAAAGCTCACAAGAGACATACCAGGGTTGAAATTAAAAAGGCAGAAGTAGATCTTTTGGATTGATTCATGGATTCTAAGATTGCAACATCTTAACAGTCTACATTTACAACCTACTGTGATGCTCAGTGGCACAACCACTGCATTTCCAAGTAGGCAAGGTTCATTTATGGCACAGTCCCTACTACCTCTCCCCAGTCTCTGGCTTTTCTTTTGCTAACCTCTAGACATTCAGCACATTCATAATAAACTCTGGTTTGCCAAAACATGTTGGTCTTCCCTGTGATTCTTTTATTCTGGCCCCAAATCAAATCTTACTCCCAGGTTGTGCAAGTAGGTAGTTGGCCTGGTTATCTGATAATAATCAGATAGATATGAGTCTTAATTTCTGTCCAAAAGACATACTTCAAAGAAGGGGTTTGGTAAGTCTAGTAGGTCTCTAGGTGCATTTTCTGGTTCTTAAGTAAGTAGTTTTCCTCAGAGTTCAAAGGAACCCCCAGAGCAACTGAAACACATTAATCTAACAGGCAAAATGTATATAGGAACACTTTTTTAACTGGGGTATATAGGTGAGTTCTTCCTGGTCTAGTTAGATGAACCCTAATATACTATCATCAATCTAGAAATATCATCAGTCTTAAAGCCACCCCCCACTTCCCTTCTCACTTTTGCAAATAATATAACTCACAGTAGAATAAGGTATTGCTTGGGGCAGTGAAGGGCATGGAGGGCTCAAGAGCCAATAGATATTACACAAAAAAATAAAATAAAACACAATAATAAAAATAAAAATGCATACATCTATTATCTCATTTAAAAAGTTAAAACTATGGAAAAGTTACAAGACTAATACAATGAACTATCGTATGCCTTTTACTTAGATTCATCAATTTAACATTTTGTGACATTTGCCTCACTTATCTTTGCTAAACCATTTGAGAGTAAGTTACATATATTGAAACATTTCATCCTTAAATACTTGTGTATCTCTTAATAACCATAGCACAATTTAAAATTTAAGAAGCTTAACATTTAAATAATACTATTGTCTAGTATAAAAGCCATACGTAAATGTCAAAAATTCTCCTGAAAATATTTATAACATGTTTTTCCCAATGCAGGGTCTCATATTGCCATTAGTGGTATGTCTCCTTAATCCCTTAAATCTAGAAGAGTTCCTCAGCCTTTCTTTGTCTTTCATGACACTGACATTGTTTTAAGAGTACAGGCCAGTGGTTGGGTAGAATGTTTCTCAGTTTGCATTTTTCTGATTGTTCCTTGTGATTAAATTCACAGTATGCATTTTTGACAGGGATACTACAGAAGAGATATTGTGTCCTCAGTATTTTACATCAGAAAGTGCATCATGTCATTTTATCCCATAACTGGTGACATTAACTTTGACCATTTTGTTAGGGTGATGTCTGTCAGACTTCTCCATCATAAAAGTACTATGTTTATCCTTTTGAAATGAATAAAAAAATCAGAGAATGCTTTGAGACTGCATAAATATCTAGTTCCCCAGCAAATGTTCATCCAATGACTTTAACATCTATTGATAATCCTGAGCTAGTTATTACTATAATGATTGCAAAATGGTGAGTTTTCTAATTGCTTCTATGTGTGTTAGTTCACATTCCAGTCAAGAAGAATTGTCATTCTCCCTTTTTATTTAAAATTTTAGGAATAACTATGCACAGTAGATACTTTTAAAATAGTTATACTTAATTCCTATCATTATTCATTCATGATGCTCAAATTGTCCCACATTTAGTAAGTGGAATTACATTCAAGCTAGTTCCTATTTCCTTTTATTCCCAGAAATAATTAGTTTATTACTAATTTTGGTATTTTTCCTAGGGTTATATGTTTATGCTTGTAATTTTTTTCAATTAACTTACATTTGATATTATTTTGTGTTAGTTTTAGGTGGACAACATAGTAATTAGACAATTATATACTTTACATAGTATCCCCTCTGATATTTCCAGTACCCAACTGGCACCATATATAATTACAATATTATTGGTCGTATTTCCTATGCTGTACCTGTCTTATTTCCTTTTGACATGTCCTCATCCTTTAAAAATCTTGCTTTATTGCACGGACAATAAATATTTCAAGGATATTTAATATTTTCCCGCTCTCTTCCCTGGAATCATCCATTTCTCCAAATAATTTGATTCTGTTTGGTGGAGAATGGCATTTAGAAACCGAGATCTGGAGGCACGTTAATATAACCAAAATATTAAGATAACACTGTAACCGTTTCCTTGGGAGACTGTTGTGATGTGCAGTCCTAACTCTAGCATTACCTGAATGACCTTAGCAATTCTCTTCATTCCCTGGGGCTTGGTTCCTCATGGGAAAATAAATTGGAATAGATAAGTACGCATTTCTTAACCTTTTCGGGATCACCGACACGTTTGGGAATCTTCTAAATACTATAGACCCAAATCCCCAGAGACAAACTCAAGTAAGTAAAAGTTTTCGTAAATTTTAGGGGGGTTGAGGCTTCCAGGCCCAGCTGAGGTTAAATAGCCTTGAGTTAAGCGATCTCTAAGGTCTCTTCAATGCTAACCTTCTGTTAATGTATAAGCGACCGTGCTGCTGTCAGAATGATTACTCAGACATCGAACTGTGGAGGGATTTATACAGAAACAAAATGGGAAAAGGATACAAAGAAAGGAGCTTGTGAGCCATGCTTTGCTCGGCCACACCTCTCTGCCCTTGCCAAATTTAGGACACCCTGTGGTCACAGGTGAGCGGTTTTGGCTGGAAGGTCCGGGCGTGGGCAGGAAACGCCAGCCTCAGGGAAGAAGACCGCAGGCGGAGTCAGGGTCCACGCAACCCCCTTCGCTCCGCCCACCAGGGCTCGCTCTTGGTCTTAGGCTGGGAAGACAGGGAACTGCTCTGGCTTGGGTGGGGCGTACCCTCGCCGCTGGCAGCCGCACGGCGGTAGGTAGAGCCAAGAAAGCCAGAGCCCGGAACAGGCCGTCCAGGTCCCGTCAGTTCTCGGCCTCTATCCACTCTCCCGCTGCTGACCTCCTGCTCCGGTCGCCAGGGTGACCCATCTAGGCCCGGTCCCGCCCCACCCCCTCCCGCGGCACCATGACGTCAGAATACGTCAGCTTCTGCGCGCGCCAGGCTGGGCCCAGTGGGGTTGGAGGGACTGAGCGGAGGAGCCAGCCCAGCGGCAGTGGCCGGAGCTCCAGTCTGCGGAGTTGAACAGCGGGTTTCAACGTGGTCTTGGCGGATGACCCGAGGCACTTGCAGAGCTGGCGGGTGCGGGTGAGGTTCCACGACCTGGAGGGCACATTGGGCAAGGCAACTTTGCGGCGGTGAAGCTGGGGCGGCATCGGATCACCAAGACGGAGGTGTGGCCCAGGGCTCGTCTGGAGCGTCTGAGGCAAGGGTTCAGGAGAGGAAGTGTTTAGCGACAGGGGAGGCTGCAGCGGGAGCTTGAGGAGACTCAAGAGGCCGGGTCGCTAGCTGACGCGAGAGGGCCTGGGACCTGAGGACCCAGGCGATGCAGGGGATCGGTGAACGCCGAGGGGTTCGGGGCCGGTCACTTGGACCCGAGTGTCGTGCGTTGGGAAGCCCGACCAGCCGGGACTTTGCCTTCCCTACGCCTCTGCGTTGGGCACGCGGAATTTCGTCCAGAGCCTTCCACCCTTAACGTTATCTGGTCTCTGGCCTCCGCTCGGGAGCCCAAGTTTCGCGTCCTTCCAGCTTTGGACTGGAGTAGGGTGGGAGGGGAAGTCTCTGTGCTCCTGGGCTGCGCGGTGAGAGACGTCGCCAGCCCTTCGGTGTGGACAGCCCGCGCACGGCCTCCGGAGACCCTGCAGTTCCTTGTGACCTCGGCACCCCCACGGCTCCGCGGGGACCCCCGTTGCTGATAATGCCCTGGTGGCCACTACCCATCTTCTCACCTTCCTTTTGCCCCACGGTGTCTCTGATTTGGTGTCAGGCTAGTTTGATCTGGTTCCTGAGGTATTTCCAACTAACACTCTAGACAATGGAACTGGTTAAATTGGCCGTCTCTGCATTTGCACGGTTGGTGGGTTGGTCTTTATTATCCTGGGTTGTCCCTTAACCAGCTGTGTCTTCTGGCTGCGAATAACGTGTTCCTTAACCTGCAGCAGATTACACTCGACTCTTAAAGCCCGCCACTGCTTCCCGACGGTGACTTCAGCGCCCCCCACTCCATTGCACATTCTAATGCACCACATATATTTTCTCATGAGTGTGTTCTTTCCTACTCCCCCCCCCCCCCCCCCCCCGCCTTCGCCCCCTTTTCTCCCACTGCCTCAAGCTGCTCTCCTCAGGCTCTCTACTTTTAGACGTGCAAATTAAACACTTTAGAAAAACGGTAGAAACAAAACCATTCTTTAGAATAAAATCAAGTGTTTTTGACGTACTCTGTCTGCTCTGCCTTATTGTAGTTCTGAAATTGCATCCTTTTTCAGTTTGTTTCCAGTTTTCATCCTTTTCATTTTTTCCCCATATTAGTGTGGATGTCTCTGAACGTGGAATAACTTCGGACCTTTTTATTTTTCAGAATGGCCGTGTAAGGTGAAGAGCATTTGAAAACTTGAGTGATTTTTGTAGGTCTTTTTCCTAGAAGTTTTGCTTAACTTCGTTTTCGCTTTGTTTTTCGTTAAGGAATCCAGTTCCAAAAAGAAAGGGTCCATGTCATTGGGTCATCCTCGCTTTTCCACTCCGTATTGATCTGGAAGTACTCACATAAGACATACTTTTTTAGCATCAGGACCAAGGTCACAGGTTTTCCTCTCGACAAATTTCTGTGTTAGCAATTTAGATTGTAATGATAAATAATGTGACTGTAATGAAATTACTTAATCTGATCCTAGCATTTTTTAAAATTTTACTTACTTAGATTTTTTAATTAACTTTTTTATACTTTTTAAAAGATTTTATTTATTTATTTTTAGAGAGGGAAGGGAGGGAGAAAGAGGGAGAGAGAAACATCGATGTGGGGTTGCTGGGGGCCGTGGGCTGCAACCCGGGCATGTGCCCTGACTGGGAATTGAACCTGTGACACTTTGGTTCACAGCCCGAGCTCAATCCACTGAGCTACGCCAGCCAGGCCTAGATTTTTAATTAACTTTTAAAGAGAAGGGATGGGAGGGAGAAAGAGAGGGAGAGAAACATTGATGTGAGAGAGAAACATTGATCTACTGCCTGTGGAAACCCAGGCACTGCTCTGACCAGGAATCTGACAGACCACCTGTCGCCTTGCAGGATGATACCCAAAAATCAAACAAATTGCATTTTACAGAGAGCTCCTACAGAACTGAACTATATTGAACTATATATTGTTATGTGGTTGAATTCCAAACCCATCAATTCATAACTTTTTTTCTCATCAGCTCTTATCAGTATTAGTAGCAAGATTTAATTAAGTTAGCTATTATTTATTAGTTAATTTAGGTCATACAGTATCTAAGCACTGCTTAAGCAAGGCTCATACTGACACTTTGTTTTCTCATGTTAGACCTCTGTGTAAATTTTGCACACAAAAGGGAAGGCAGGTGATGGTGAAATCCAGCTTCTTAATATAATACTTCATAAAAGTTTTGTAGTATTGGTTTGTGGTTTATGAATTAGAGTAGCTAATTTTATAAAATTAGCATAATGGGAAAAGAATAATAGTATTTAGACTGTTAAACTATTTCAGGCAGTAGTGGTTGCTAGTTTGCTAGCTATAAGTGTCCAGTATTATTTTACTTTATTTAATTTATTTTTAAAATTTTCACCCAAGCACATTTATGGACTTTTAGAAAGAGGGGAAGGAAGGGAGAAAGAGAGGGAGAGAAACCAGAGTTAGTTCTTCCTTAGATGGTTGGTAAAATTCACCTGTGAAGCCATCTGGTCCAGGGCTTTTGTGTGCTGGGAGTTTTTTGATTACTGCCTCAATTTAACTTGTTACGTTCTATTCAGGCAGTCTGCTTCTTCTTGATTCAGTTTTGGAAGATTGTGTGTTTCTAGAAGCTTGTCCATTTCACTCAGGTTGCCCAATTTTTTGGCATATAGTTGTTCATAGTAATTTCTTACCATCCTTTGTATTTAATTGGTATCAGTTGTTACTTCTGTTCTTTTACTTCTGATTTTATTTATTTGTGTCCTCTCTCTCTCTCTCTTTTTTTTTTTTAGAGAGAGAGGGCAAGGGAAGGAGAAAGAGAGGGAGAGAAACAGCAATGTGTGGTTGCCTCTCGCATGCCCACACTGGGGACCTAGCCTGCAACCCAGGCATGTGCCCTGACTGGGAATCGAACCAGTGACCCTTTGGTTCCCAGGTTGGTGCTCAATCCACTGAGCTACACCAGTCAGGGCTCTTTTTTTTTTCTTGATGAGTCTGGTTAAAGGTTTGCGGGTTTTGTTTACCTTTTCTAAGAACCAGCTCCTGGATTTATTGATCCTTTGGATTGTTCTTTTAGTCTATGTCATTTAATTCTGCCCTGATTTTATTTCCTTCCTTCTACTTGCTCTGGGCTTTGTTTGTTGTTGTTCCTCTAGGTCTTGTAGATGTAGGGTTAGGTTGTTTGAGATATTTCTATCTTCTTTGGGTAGGTTTGTATTGCTGTGAACTTCCCTCTTAGTACTGCCTTTGCTGTGTCCCATAGGTTTTGGGTTGTTGGAGGTTGATTTTCATTTGTTTCCAGATACTTTTTTATTTCTTCCTTGATCTCATTGTTGACCCATTCCTTATTTAGTAACAAGTTAGCCACTCTCCATGTATTTGAATGTTTTTGAGTGTTATTCCTTGAGGTTGAGTTCTAGTTTCAATCAGTTTTGATCTGAGCACCTGCTTTATATGATTTCAATTTTCTTGAATTTGTTGAGGCTTGTTTTGTGTCCTACCATGTGGTCTATCTTTGAAAATGTTCCATGTACATTTGAAAAGAATGTATATTTGGCTGAAAGGTTCTATACATCAATGAAGTCAATTTGATGAAGGGTCCCACAATATCCTTGTTGATTCTTTGGTACCTCTATCCATTGTTGACAGTGGGGTGTTAAAATCCCTATGATGACTGTGTTGTTGTCTATATCTTTCTTGAAGTCCTCTAAGATTTTCTTCATATATTTAGGTGCTCCTATGTTGGGTGTGTATATGTTTACAAGGGTTATATCCTCCTATTGGACTCTTCCCTTAAGTATTATGTAGTGACCTTCTTTGTCCCTTCTTATGGCTTTTGTTTTGTATGATATAAGCATTGCTACCCCAGCTTTCTTTTCATGTCTGTTTGTGTGGAATATTTTTTTCCATCCCTTCACTTTCAACCTTTGTAGATCTTTTGTTCTGATGTTGGTCTTTTGTAGACAGGATATATGCAGGTCATGTTTTCTTATCCATTCATCTACCATATGACTTTTGATTGAGGCATTTAATCCATTTATGTTTAAGGTTATTATTGATAGGTACTTATTCATTGCCATTATTTTCCATACCTATTTTACTCTCTTTCCTCCCTTTTTTCATTTTTATTTATTTTTAATTTAATCTTTATTGTATTTTTTTCCCATTACCATTTAGTCCCTTTATACCCACCTCTCCCCAGCAATCACCACACTGTTGTCCATGTCCATGAGTCATTTTGCCTTTTTGCTCAATCCCTCTGCCCCCTAACTTCCCCCACCCCATAAGATGTCATCTGGTCTCCATTTATGAGTCTGTCTCTGTTTTGTGTGTTAGTTCAGTTTGTTCATTATATTCCACATATGAGTGAAATTGTATGGTATTTGTCTTTCTCTGACTGGCTTATTTCACTTAGCATGATGTTCTCCAAATCCATTCATACTGTTGCAAACGGTAAAATTTTCTTCTTTACGGCTGAGTGAAATTCCAGTGTATAAATGTTCCATAGTTGTTTTATCCACTCATCTATGGATAGACTCTTGGGCTTCTTCCGTATCTTGGCTATTGTAAATAAAGCTTCAGTGAACATAGGGGTGTTTGTATTCTTTCTAATTAGTGTTTTGTGTTCCTTTGGATATATTCTAAGAAGTGGCATCACTGGGTCAAGGCAGATCCATTTTTAATTTTTTGAGGTATCTCCATACCGCTTTCCACAGTGGCTGCACTAACCAACAATGCAAAAGGGTTTCCCCTTTCTCCACATCCTCACCAGCACTTGTTGATTTATTGATGATAGCCTTTCTGACAGACGTGAGATGGTATCTCATTGTGGCTTTGATTTGCATTTCTCTGATGATTAGTCACTTTGAGCTTCTTTTCATATGTCTATTTGCAATTTGTATGGCCTCTTTGGAGAAGTGTCTGTTCAGGTCCTTTGCCTATTTTTTAATTGGGTTGTTTGTTTTTTTGGTGTTGAGTTTTGTAAGTACTTTATAAAATTTGGATGTCAAACCTTACAGATGTATCAGTGAGTATGCTCTCCCATTCTGTGAGTTGTCTTTTTATTTTGTTGATGATTACCTTTGCTGTGTAAAAACTTTTAAATTTTACTATAGTCCCATTTATTTATTTTTCATTTGTTTCCCTTGCCTGGGGAGATTTATTTGATAAAAAATTGCTGTGAGTGATGTCCAGTATTTTGCTGCTTATTTTTTTTCTAGGATTTTTATGGTTTCTGATCTAATATTTAAGTCTTTGATCTATTTTGAATTTATTTTCATGTGTGGTACAAGAAGGTGGTCTAGTTTCATTTTTCTTCGTATATCTGTCCAATTTTCCCCACACTGTCTATTGAATAAACTATCTTTAGCCCATTGTATGTGCTTGTTTCCTCTGTCGAATATTAATTGACTACAAAGGTGTGGGTTTATTTCTGGTCTCTCTATTCTGTTCCATTGATTTATGTGTTTGTTCTTATGCCAGTATGAGGCAATTTTGATTACTATGGCCTTATAATATTGTTTGAGGTTCGGTAGCGTGATTCCTCCAAGTTTGTTCTTCTTTCTCAGGATCTCTTTTGCTGTTTGGGACCTTTTGTGGTTCCATATAAGTTTTTGAAATATTTGTTCTAGTTCTGCAAAATGCATCATTGGAATATTCTTGATAGGAATTGAGTTGATTCTATATATTGCTTTGGATAGTATGGACATTTTAATGATATTAATTCTACCTGTCCATAAACACAGTATGTTCTTCCACTTATTTGTGTCTTCTTCAATTTCTTTCATTATCTTATAATTTCCCAAGCATGGGTCTTTTACATCCTAGGTATTTTGTTCATTTTGAAGCAATTGTGAATGGGATTGTTTTCTTAATTTCCTTTTCTATTACTTTGTTATTGAAATATTAAAATACATCTGATTTCTGGATATTAATTTTTTATTCTGTTACTTTGCTGAATTAATTTATGAATTCTAGTAGTCTCTTTGTGGAATCTTAGGAGTTCTCTATGTACAGTATTTTGTCATCAGCAAATAAAGACAGTTTTACTTCCTCCTTTCCAATTCGGATGCCTTTTATTTCTTCTTATCTGATTGCTGTGGCTAGGACTTCCAGTACTATGTTGAATAAGAGGCATGAAAATGGACATTCTTTCTTTGTTTCCAGTCTTAAGGGGAGTGCTGATGCAGACTCCGTCCAGTGGGCTCTGTATGTTGTAGATGCAATGAACAGGGACTACAGAAGTGTGGAGAAAAAGGGACAGCATGGCCACTCTCTGAGAGGGAGAGTGCTTCAACCCTTGCCTGGACAGGCTTTTATTGCTTTCTAATAGCATACATCAAAGAAGGTTTTCATTCATTATGCTCAGGTTTGCTTTAGGTGATTACTTTTTACAGATAACAAAGGAAAGGATGTTACTGATTACTTCTTACAGATTAACAAGGAAAAACTGTTGCAAATGCAAAGGAACGATAAGAATGATTGGTCTGGTTACACTCAGTCCCTGGGAGAATTAGCATGGACTTCAGGAAGTTACTTTAAAGATATGCAGTAAGCATTTGCTGCTTCAACTCAGGGTGAAGGAGTTTTAGCAAGAGCAAGTCTCAAAGCATCCTAGGTATAGTGTAGGTCTGGTTTCCCATGGGAAAGCTGATCTGTGGGTTTGGCTTCCTGTGTGCTGACTCGCGCCTATTGGTTTTCCAATAGGGCTTGGCTATATTTGCCATTGCCAGGTGGATCGGTTCCCTATAGAGTGCTTGTAGTTTTTGCTCATAAGTACGATGCTGACAGTGGGTTTGTCATACATGGCCTTCATTATGTTTAGGTATGTTTCCTCTGTTCCCACTTTGCATAGAGTTTTTATCATAAATGGGTGCTGGATTTTATCAAAAGCTTTTTCTGCATCTATTGATACTATCATGCAGTTTTAATCCTGCATTTTGTTTATGTGGTGGATCACATTTATTGATTTGTGAATGTTGTACCAATCTTGCATTCCCAGAATAAATTCCACTTGGTCATGGTGTATGATCTTTTTGACATGTTGCTGTATTTGGGTTGGTAATATTTTCTTGAGGATTTAAGCATCTACGTTCATCAGGGATATTGGTCTATAATTTTCTTTCTTTGTAATGTCTTTGTCTGGTTTTGGATTTAGGATAATGCTGGCCTCATAAGATGAATTTGGGGGTCTTACCCTTTCTTGGATTTTATGAAATAGTTTGAGAAGGAGAGGTGTTACTTCTTCTCAGAATGTTTGGTAAAATTCTCCTGTGAAGCCATCTGGTCCAGGACTTTTGTTGGGAGTTTTTGATTACTGCTTCAAATTCATTAGGTATAATCTGTTGAGATTCTCTGATTCTTCCTGATTTATTTTTGGAAGGTTGTATGTTTCAAGGAATTTATTCATTTCATCCAGGTTGTCCAGTTTGTTGACATATAATTGTTCATTGTATTTTCTTTGTAATTTTTTTTGGTGTCAGTTGTTATTTCTCTTCGTTTCTGATTTTATTTATTTGGGTCCTCTCTCTTTTTTTCTTGACTAGTTTGGTTAAAGGTTTGTCAATCTTGTTTACCTTTTCAAAGAACCAGCTCTTGGATTCACTGATGTTTTGTATCATTTTTTTAGATTCTATTTTGTTTATTCTTCCCTGAACTTTATTATTTCCTTCATTCTACTCACTTATGGGCTTTGTTGTTACTTTTCAAGTTCCTTTAAGTGTGGAGTTAGTTTGTTTGAGCTTTTTTTTTGGATAGGCCTGTAATGCTATAAATTTCGCTATTAGGATTGCTGTCCCAGTGTCCCACAGATTTTGCAATTGTGTCCTCATTTTCATTTCTTTCAAGGTATCTTTTGATTTCTTCCTTGATCTCATTGTTAACGCATTCATTGTTTAATAACATATTGTTTAGCGTCCATGTCTTTGTGTGTTTTTCAGTGTTCTTGTGATTGCTTTGTGTTTTCATAGCATTGTGGTCACAGAAGATGCTTGATATGTTTTCAGTCTTCTTAAATTTATTGAGACTTGTTTTGTGTCCTAACATGTGGTCTACCGTAGAAGATGTTCCATGTGCACTTGAAGTCTGGTGTTTTGGGGTTTAATGCTCTGAAAATATCAATTAAATCCATTTGAGGTGGTGTGTCGTTTAAGGCTTCTGTCTCCTTGTTGATTTTCTGCCTGGAAGATCTATCCAGTGAGGTCAATGGGTGTTAAAATCCCCAACTATGACTGTATTTCTGTCAGTCTCTCTCTTAGGTGCTCCTATGTTGGATGCATAAGGTTTATTAGGGTTATCTCCTCTTGGATTGTTCCCTTTATCATTATGTAGTGCAGTGGTGTTGAACCTTTTGGCGTCTCTGGGCCACAATGGAAGAAGAAGAGTTGTCTTGGACCACACATTAATATACAACCACTAATGAAAACTGATGAATAAAAAAATGTTTTAAGTAAATTTACGATTTTGTGTTGGACCACATTCATAGACATCCTGGGCTGTGTGCAGCCTGTGGGCCATGAGTGGATACCCCTGATAGTGTCCTTATTTGTCTCTTACTATATAGCCTTGGTTGTAAAGTGTACTTTGCCGGATAAAAGTAGTGATATCCCAGTTTTTTTCTGTTTTCCAATTGTGTGAAATATCTTTTTTCATTGCTTTACTTTTAGTCTGTGTATCTTTTTTTTAAGATTTTATTTATTTATTTTTAGAGAGGGAAGGGAGGGGGAGAGAGAGAGAGAGAGAAACATCAATGTGCAGTTGCTGGGGGCCGTGGCCTGCACCCCAGGCATGTGCCCTGACTGGGAATCGAACCTGCGATGCTTTGGTTCACAGCCCACACTCAATCCACTGAGCTATGCCAGCCAGGGCTTAGTCTGTGTATCTTTTGATCTGAGATGGCTCCCTTGGTGGCAGCATATATATGGGTCTTGTTTCCTTATGCATTCAGCTACCCTCTGTCTTTTGTTTGGAGCATTTAAGCCATTTACATTTAAGGTGATTATTGATAGATATGTATGTAGTGCCATTTTAATGTTAGACTGTTTATCCTTTGTTTTTTTTTCACTTTTTCTTCTTAAAGCAAGCCCTTTAACATTTGTTGTAGTACTGGTTTGGTGTTAACAACTCCTTTAGGTTTTTCTTGTCTGGGAAGCTCCTTATTTCTCCTTCAATTTTAAATGATAGCCTTGCTGGGTAATGTAGCCTTGATTGTAGGTCCTTGCTTTTCATCACCTTGAGGATTTCACACCACTCCCTGAAATTTTTGTTGAGTAATCAGATACCAATCTAATTGGTGCTCCCTTGTCTGTAACTCCCTGCTTTTCTCTTGTGGCTTTTAGGATTCTCTCTTTGTCTTTAAACCTTGTCATTTTAATTATGATGTGTCTCATTGTAGAACTCTTTGGGTCCAACTTGTTTGGGACTCTGAACTTCTAAGACTTGTATGACTTTTTCCTTTACTAGATTAGGGAAGTTTTTGGTCATTATTTCTTCAAATAGGTTCCCCAACCCTTGCTCACTCTCTCCTCCTTGTGGTATTTCTATGATGTGGATATTGTTCTGCTTCAAGTTGTCCAGACTGTTTTTGAGGCTCTCCTCAGTTTTTAAAATTCTTTTTTCCTTTTGCTGCTCTGCCTGGGTGGTTTCATCTACCTTGTTTTCCAAAACACTCATCCTGTCTCATCTTCATCTAAACTACTGTTTATTCCCTCCAGTGAATTATTTGTTTCAGGTATTCACTTTTTTAATTCTCACTGGTCCTTTTTTTTGGTTTCTATGTCTTTTTTCATGCTGTTGAATATCCTTAATCAGTACTCTAAATTCTCTTATGTGATAAAGTGCTTGCTTTTATTTCATCTACTTCCTCTGAAAAATACACTTTTTCTTTCATTGGGGGTCTGCTTCTTTGTCTTCCCATTTTGGCTGCTTTGTATTTTCCGCCTTAGTTAAACTAATCCGCCATTAAACTGAGAGCATCCTGAACTCCATTCTGCGCAGCCTCTGCCCTGCCAGTTGGGCTGGGCTGGGGCCTAGAAATCCCCTTGCTGTCCACCTTTCTGATCTCTGCCCAGCTGCACTCAGTGGGAGCAAACCACATCCTAAGTCCTTTACCCTTGCTGGCAAGGCAGATGCTGCAGGGTCCCTGCTGAGCAAGCCTCAGTTCCCCTTTTAAAAAGTTTCTCCAGGCACTCCCACTGCAGCACTGAGTCACTGTCCGGCTTTCCATACACATCACCTCTCTGAAAAGCCAAGAGTCTGTCACAGTCATGGCTGGCCATGGTCTACCTCCTCTGCCCGACCCAGGTGAAGATAGAATCCTTGTCTTTCTTTGGAGCCCTCTCAGTTGTCATTTACTGCTGCAGCTGTGGGTGTACTGATTGCTGTGTGTGTGTGTGTGTGTGTAGACTGGATCCCCCAACTTTGTATATCTAAGTCAGGCCTAGCTGGGGACTAGGTGTCCTCTGGGAGGGGAGGGAGCTGCAAAGCTGTGATTTCTGAGGAGGCTCTTTGCAGCTGCAGGCACCGTGCATGGAGTATTTCCCCTTTAACCTATAAAATCTCCTTACTGCCCATTGTGAAGCATCTTCTGTACTCCTTAGTTTCCAAACTTCATGTCAGCTAAGATTCTGTTGAATGCTCAGTTTATTTTTTGGGAGGTGAGTCAGGTATCCAAGTTGGCGGCATGAGCAAGTGGACTCAGCTTCCGTTACTTGGCTGCCATCTTTATGAATCTAGTCATCTTTTTTAATGCATTTTTCCATAGATGCGATCACATGGTAGTTCCACTTATATAAATTACATCTCTTTTTTCACATTTAGCCTGAGCATTTTGCTTATTATATGTAACTTTATAAAACATTTTAATAGTTACAGTGTTCTACCTTACAGATGAATCTTATTTTACTTAGTAATTTCCTTATTATTGAACATTATATGGTTTATAATGTTGACTTAGAGTAAATAATTTGCAGTGAATAACTTTTTTAATCCTCACCCAAGGTTATATCTATTGATTCCAGAGAGAGAGAGAGAGAGAGAGAGACAGACAGACAGACAGACAGACAGACATAGAGACATAGAAACATAAACTTTGATGTGAGAGAAACATCGATTGGTTGCCTCCAACTTCTACTGGTGTCCAAACCTAAAACCTAGGTGTGTGCCCTGACTGGGAATCGAATCCGTGGCCTTTTTGGTTTACAGGGCTCAGCTCCAACCGACTGAGCCACACTGGCCAGTGCTGCAGTGAATAATTATTGTGTATGTAATTCTTTGCATTTTTAATTTTTTTAGGAAGAATTGAGGTTAAATTCCTAGGAGGGAATTTAACAAGTGAGAAGGTTATTTTTATATTAAAGAGTCATATATTTTTATTTTTATTTTTACTTTTAAAAAATCATTTTATTGTTCAGTTACAGTTGTCTGCAGTGGGGGGGGGAAGTCACATACTTTAAATCAAATTTATCATGTTTATTGAGAAATTTTAAAATACCTATAAATGAAACAAATTACCTACTACTGACCACCCAGTGATAACTATCATTAGTTATTTTCAGATCTTTTCTATGACAGATAATTGAGTTTTCTTTGAAATGATTCCTCTCTATTACTTAGCTAAAGAACACATAAACATGTGGTCCATGGAATCCTAAAGATATTTCACAGAGGTTCTGAAAATTGCCTTATTAAAATGGCACCTAGGTGCTGGCTATTTACTTATTCTTAAGAGAACATGGAATGCAATAGTGACACCAAGGATATTCTGAACATTGATTTTTTCACTGAAAAGCTTTCTGTGTGTATTTGGGGGCTCTTATATTTAGGCATAACTCTTTAACTACTATCTTAAAATTGTAAATATTTTTAAAGCTTTGCAAATAAAGTATCAAAGTTGCATTTTTGTAGCAAGGGTAGAATCAAGCAAGCTTAGAGTATATTATACTCTAATTGCATTATTTATTGAAAAACAACTTATTTTTAATACAATTGAATTTTATATTTTGCTTTAAAATTTTAAGATTATTCTTAGTAGTCTTGGTATTAATCTTGTGCTGTGAAGTAGGCCAGATTTCAAAAAGCAGCTGTACTATGTGTAACAGAAGAACTTGCTACCAAATAATTTATTTGCCAATATGTGTATCTAGTCCTGTTTACAATCTTTGAGTGTTAAAATGAAAACAAGAGGGACAGTTTAGAAGTAGTGTGTTAGTAGTAGCATGGAAGCAGATATTACCTGAGACAGCAAACACACATTAATCCTTTCTGGTTACGAGAAGAATAGCTCTTATTATGTGACTTCCTTATAAAGTTCCTCAAAGTCACTTTTGAAAGTGTAGTTTCTTTATGTGTATGAGATTATTATTTTTCTGAGAAGTGAAATAATTTTTTTCTAAAATTATCAAAAGGTAACATTACCATTAAATTAACACTTTGAAAAGTGAAAATATTCCTTTTATCCATCAGCTACCACTATTTGATTTCTGCTCTTATATTTAACCCCTGATCTTACATACACATTTGTAATTTACATAGCTGTTACTTTTATATGTATCATTTTTTACCTAACATTATTGAAAACATTTCTATGTATACAGGCTTAACTAATATTTAAATCTTATATCCACTTTTACAAAGAATATAGAAAATAAGAAAATGAAAATGACTAATATTTCACAGATGGAGAAGTTAGCATATTGATAAGTATAATTCCATTTCATTTTTCTTTTTTCTTACTAGAAAAGTATTCATGCTCATTGAAGTAAAATTGAACAGAAAGTTAATAATGCAAAAAAGTTTATGATTTTTTGCACCTACTGATAACATTCCATTATATTTATATCTAGTTATTCCCAGTATTTTTCCTTGTGTTGGGACTGCACTGGTATTAATTTTTAACTTAGTATTTTATTCTAAGAATTTCTCTATATTATTAAAAGGAGTCATTTTAATAACTGTATTATTAGTCATAATATAAAATTACCATAATTCATGTACTTACTTCCCTGTTTCTATTTTTAATGTTATAAATAATACTTTATTGGATATGTTTATACATAAATATTTATCATTTCAGATTATGTCTTTGAAATAATTTCTCAGAAGTAGAATTTTTAGGATAAATGGGATGAATGATTTTTAAGGTTCTTAGTGATGTCAAATTACCTCCTAGAAAAGTGATAACATGTTTATATTCCTAGGAGCAACATATAAAAGTGGTCACATCAGTGTAGCTCACAAGGGTGTTTATTTTTTAATCTTCATTAATATAGTAAGTGAAAATGGCGTCTTCTGAGATATAATTGACATATTAGGTATTTTGTTTTTAATTCACATTTTCCTATTTCTGTGGTTAGAATATTCCATATTGCTACTTTTCATGGGATTTAGTTTGATAGTAATTTTTCTAGCTTATTCAATACACCCTCCAAAGTTGTATAAGAAACTTTCCTTTTGAACCCTCACAGAGGAATATTAATTTTCCTATTTCCAATGAATCCACTGAAGGTTATTTTAAATGCATTCATAACTAGGAATTAGAGAGTTGAATAATTTAGATAAACAACAACAAAGGGATCCTTCAGTTTACAGAGTCCCTTGTTTGACTGTTACTACCATGCAGGTTTCGTCTTAGGTACTATGTTCAGAACTAAGTAGAGAAGAGATGCAGAGAGTAAGTTCCCAGAAATTTAAGTTCATAGTTAACTTCAAAATGAACTATTGCAATACAGTTCTTTTCTAAGTTGGGACTTTTGTACACCGTTGGGGAAATCCCCAAATGCAGATCTTTGGTTGATGAGAACTGTTTTCTATAATGTGCTCTGTTTGTTCTCACAAACCTATAAAGTTCTTTGAGGGTAGGAATCAGATCTCATTTTTATATCCTGGGCATAGGTCCAGGCATGCACTAGGTGCTCAGTAAATGTGTGAATAAAACACTCTTTGAAATAATGAAAAAATTGAACTTTAGTTAGAATACCTGCAGTTATTTCCCAATTAATTCACTTGGGCTTTAGAACCTTTGTAAATTATGTAGTGTCTTTGAAACTCAGTTTCATCATCTCATGGGACAACTGCTTATTCCATTTGCTTTACAAAGTTGAGAAATAAATGACAAAACTTTTATTAAAATATGTTAAAGTATTTTTTTAAATAGTGCTGTGCAGTTGTGAAGGTCATCATCATCATATTTCTGAGAAGTACTTGGTAAAGAATCCCATTATTAAGAAATTACCTGGAAGAGTGTGTCAGAGAGCTGATCACCCAAAATCCACTGTTTCCTTTTCTTCCTGCACCTACAGTTGGACTCTTTCTTGGCCCCTCTGGCATTTAGGTACGGTTACATGACTGAGTTCTAACTAACGGAGTAAACAAATAATTGTGCCATAAAAACCTCATATGAGGGATCCTCTGAGATTTTATCCTCTGTCTGCCTGGAATGGAGACAGTGTTCAGGGGAACCAGGGAAGCTATCCATTAAAGGCAGTAGGCCTCCTTATATTTTGTGTGCCTTCATGGAGGAGGGCCGCCTTCTAACTTTTCACCCATTCGGTTTTGCTACATGAGCAAGAAATAAATTGCCATGTGTGAATAATTACTTTTGGGGTCTTCTTGTTACTCCTACTATTATAAGCAAAAGCATGCTAACACATGCTCCATTTTTTCTTTGGTCTTTTATCTTTTCCTAATATTATAGCAGCCATAAACAAGGGGTATCAATATGATGGTATAGATACATAGACTTGTGGTACATATATCTGTGAATCAAGATAAAATTGAGGAAGGAATTAGATAATTTATATTTTTTTCACTTTTTTAATTATTTGAGGCCATGGTCCAAAAGCATGTAAAAGAGGCAATACCTCTTGGTAATGCCTTGCTTTAATTGGTATTTAGTATCCAGATTTTTTCTTTATCATTAAATATGATACTCAGTGTACAAGGGAGGATACAGAAAACCCTGAATTTATTTGTAAAAAATTGTGTATTTAGTCTTACGTTTAAACCTCAGTCACCTTCAAAGTATTACTATTTGATGCAGTACACAGTTTTTGAACTCATCAATTTTGATGTCTTTTAATGCTTCTGCAGTTTTTTGTTTCACCTCTTCCACATGGCAAAATGTTTCCATTTGAAGATTTTTTTCATTTGGGAAAACAAAAAAAGTTGCTTGGGGTGAGGGTGGGGCAACAGGGTCATGCCATTTTTGGTCAGAAACTGCTGAACACTCAGTGTGGTGTGGGCAGGTGTGCTTCATGAAATGGGCAGATGCATTGAAAGGGTCTTTAAAAATTAACTGAAGCTGAACACAGCCTCTCACAACAGTGCCAGCTGGTATGCTGATACAGATGGGTTCCTAGAATATTCACTTAGTGGGGGAAGCCTGTACTACAGGGGTCCTACTGTCTAGAAGATAATTCTGGTTTTTTTGGGTCCCCCTCATATTACATATAATAAAAAATTTTCTTAATGACAGTAGTCATACTGCAATTTTAAAAACCATAATTCTTTCAACTCCAGTTCTTTTTCTATTTGTACCATATTTTGCTGGGTATAATGCACACTTTTTTGTCCAGATTTTTAAGGGAAAAAATAAAGATGCACATTTTACATGAGTATAATAATGGGCATAATAATCCCATGTATAATGTGCACAAAAATGTGGTTGTGCATTACACACGGGAGTGCAGCATACATGGCAAAATACAGTAGGTAGGTCGACCTATTTTGTTTTTACAGTTTTTTGTTGGGCATAGGTTAGTGCTATGCACTCCAGAAAATTGTAGGGCAACACATTTTCTTCAAAATACATTTACATTACTCTCTTAAGGAATATGGAGGAGACTCAAGTATATACTTATTTTTTTACCTGTCAACTTTTCTTCTTTTTTTTTTTTAAGAGAGAGAGAGAGAGAAAGAGAGAGAGAGAGAGAGGGAGAGAAAGAAAGAAAGAAAGAAAGAGAGAGAGAGAGAAACATCAATGTGCAGTTGCTGGGGGCCGCTGGGGGCCGCGGCCTGCATCACAGGCATGTGCCCTGACTGGGAATTGAACCTATGATGCTTTGGTTCACAGTCTGCGCTCAATCCACTGAGCTACGCCAGCCAGGGCTTTGAAAATTTTATTTAAATCAGAATGGCATGTTTCCTAACCAAATATCTACTATTGTTCTTGAATTAGGGGTTCTGGGTTGCATGAAAAAAAGTATATGATTGTTGATTTCTGATTACCTAGTTATTCACCTTGAAATGCCATTGTCTTTGTTCCTAGCCCTCCACCATAGAGCCACCGAGCCTGCAGGCTGGCACTGTATTGGAGACTCCATCAACCTGGCTAATGCTGTTTGAGCTGCCTTAGAGATCCCCCAAGCTGCTTTTCCATATGAATAACTGGGCTTGGCTAATGCTTCACAGCTTTCTAAATCCTATCAAACAAGCAACAGCTGGCCTCAGTGAGCCCCAAGCCAGGCAATAGCAGCAGCCAGATTAGTTTCACAGCTTGGCTTCTCCTGGAAATCTCCAAACCCAGCATAAGTAGCAGCCTTCTCAGATTGCTTTATAGTTTAGGAAGGGTGGCCCAGACAAAACACAGGTAGGGGCTGACTTTGGCCTGCACCACTCCGGAACCCCTCTGGTCAGCATACCCAGTGGACAGCTACTAACCACTCTGGAGCACCACCAATCTGCCCCCTGCACACAGATGATTCTCCATGGAGGGCTGAGGTTGGTGGTTGGTGGTTACAGCCAGTTCTTGCAGCTGACTGGTCTGGGTAAATCCCTCCCATTGACCTGCCAACAGCAACCAAGGCTCAACTTGGTGCTGAGCAGATTTTTAAATTTTCAGAAAATTTGCAAGTTAATTAAATCATGTTAGTGTCTCAAAATTGGTGGTGGTAGTATATATGCTTCTGTAGTATATATACCACAGAAGTTGGTTTACAAATGAGGGCCTTTTTCTCCCCCTCACAGACCTACCTAGTACTAGTACCACTGTGGGCACAGTACCATTGGGGTTTAAGAAAATGTTAGAACTGCTGATTGTTTATTTTTTAGATTTATTTCCTTGTGTGCATCTTTAATGTGTATAACATATTCATACCATAGCAGAAGTATGTAATTTGTCTCTTTATATATTCATAAATACATGTACCTATTTTTATGTACATATACATGTACATGTGTACGTATATACATATCTGTATTTGGCTAAACAACATTTTATTGATAGAAATTTGCAATGGAAGATGTGGGGATCATTACCATTAGCTAAAAATTAGAGAATGTGGGGTGTCACTCAAAACAATTCCTGAAGTTCTAAAATTATAGAGGATCTCTTCGGTCAAATTTATATGAGAGTAATTCTCCCGTTACGCTCTTTAAAAGAAAGTTCCTAAAGCAGATAGTCAAAAGAAAATAATCACATTCTTAGAAGCCTCTGATGAACCCATAAGCTAAACTCACATTAAAATTGCCAAGCTTCACATGGTAATTCTGTTTATTTGGACTAAATAATCAGTTAAATGATTTACCATTTGACTTGTTTAGACCCAATATGAAGGTAGTTCTTAGTTTCGTGGTCTGATAGGGAATAGTTCTACACCTGCATGTGAGGGCAGATTTACGTTAGCCCTTCAGCACACAGCAGCTCCACCTGATGCTAGTAGCATGTGCCACATATAAAATGGTAAGAGTATTACAGAGAAGTAATCTAAAATTCACTCCTTTTGAATCTTACAAATTCATTTCCTTTCGGTTCAGCGTAGTTTGAAAAATCAAGTTTATAAAAATGACAGGCTTCCTTTCTGAACTTAGAAAAACTAATTTAAATAAAAGTATGTAGCAGTGGAGTTATAAAGAAGCTCTTGAACAATGTTTTAAAGTAATAATTCTATGTTACAATATTATAGTAGGAAAAAATCACATTGTGCCATATTAGCTAGGCTACAGGCCAAATAAACTGAGCTATATATTTTATTATCCTTTTCTTAATCAGAGTCTACCATGTAAACAAGGCTAAAAAAGTTAGTGAGGAGGTGGTAAAAAGTTGATCTTCAAAATTCCTGTTACCTGTATTAATATTTTTGAAACTTGACTGTGCATAATAATCAGCTGGGGATTTTGTTACATGTCAATTCTGTGTCAGCGGGTCTGGGGTGGAGACTGAGACCCTGCATCTCTTGACAGGCACCTGGGCAGTGCCGCTGCTGCTGGTCCATGGACACCCTTGAAAGAGCAAGGCTCTGGGTTTTCTACCAGAGTGTTAGCATCAGGATATTGTGTCTTGTGAACTTTGCCAATTTCAAATTATGCATAATTTCAATGCTTTTATTAGTAGTTTTAAAATAAGTAACTCAATAGAATGTTGTTGTAAATTGAAATTCTTTCCTGTCAGACTAATATGGAATTTTTATCAATAGGTAATGGAGACCAAAAACATGTGGTACCTTGTGAGGATGTCAAACATGGAGAAATTTTTGGTAAGCACTTTTCTTTAAGTTTCTAAAATTTGAAAATGTCATTAATCTTCATGACTGGAGTGTTTTCTGTTCTTCTGCCTGTTTAAGAGTTGGTTGCCTGAATTAAAAATTTTGAAGCATTAGAATATAATAAAATATCCAGTAAGCTAAAAATATGGAGTATAATTTTTTATATTTTATGATACTAAAGGTACTGCTTAATTTTCTCATGTGTGTAAAGAGTTTGAAGAATTGAAGGTAGGGAGAAACTTTCAGTCATATTTTAAGGGAGATTTTCTTTTATCTTCTTACCCACCTTTTTAACAAATATTTATTGAACTCTTATTATGTCCCAGGCGTTGTACTATATATAAAGGATACAGTGGTGACCTGAATTAACAGAGTCCCTGCCATCGTGGATCTTAAACTCTGTAGTAAGCCCTTAACTCTAGCTGTAGGACCTTGGCCAAGTTACTGTACTTTTCTGAGACTTGAACTCTTTTATCTCAAATAAGAAAGTACTTGAGTAGTTGGTTTCTCTGATCCATCCCAACACTTATATATCACAAATATTTTATTAGTTCTAACTTTCATCTATTTTATTTTTACTCTGTGAGCCAGAGCACTCTAGGTAGTCTAAGTATTTTTTTTTTACCTAAATTGAAGTTAGAATTATTTTTAAACAGCTTCATTGAGGAATTGTTTACATGCAAAAAATTGCACATATTTTAATGGGTAAGATTCAATAAATTTTACATATGTAAAAGAAACCATCACCACAATCAAGATACCCATCACTCTCAAAAGTTCCCTTGTGCCCTTTGTAATCCGTCTTGTCCCTTCTCACCACTGGGCAATCATTGATCTGTTTTCTTTCTCTGTAAGTTAGTTTGTGTCTTCTAGAGTTTTATGTAAATGTAATCATACACTATATGCTTTTTGGTTTCTTTCAGTATTATTTTAAGATTCACCCACTTTTTTGTGTGTATTAACATGTCATTTTTTTGTTATTAGTAAATCCTGTGATATGAATGTACCCTACTTTGTTTATCCATTGATGTATTGATAGACATTTGGCTTGGTTTCAGTTTTTGGTTATCGCACATGAGTTGCAGTGGATATCCATATACAGGTCTTTAACTTATAGTCTACTTTCAAGTAATGTTTAGCACTTCATATATAATATAAGAGCCTTAGAATAATATACTTCTGTTTTATCTTTCTGGTCTTTATGTTCTTGTCAAACATTTTTCTTATACCTATTTTATAAACACAAAGTACAGCATTGTTATTTTTGTCTAAAAAGTCAATTGTGTTTTAAAGAGATTTCAATATTTTTAAAAAACCTTATATATTTAGCAGAAGTTTACTAATCTTTTCTTCTACAATGTTTAATTTACCATTAATCTCACTCAGTTTATTTTTCAACTCAGACATTTTTATTTTCAAGTGTATAAACTTGACTAGGGCCTTTAAAAAAATCTTCTATGTCTTTAGTTAGCACTTTGAACATATAGAATACTTTTAATTCCATGTCTCCTATCTGGCATCTCTCTTACTTCTGGATCAATTTTAAATGGTTGATATTTCTTCTCAGTTTTGGTTATATTTTCCTGTTTTGTTTTTTACCCCCATGCCTGCTAGTCTTTCATTGGATGGCAGACATTGTCAATTTTCCCTTCTTGGTTGCCATATATTTTGTATTTTACAGCTCATCTTGATCTTTGTTGTGGGGTATAGTTATTTGGAAACAGTTTGATCCATTTGGGTCTTCCTTTTATGATTGGAACAGTGCTTAGTCTACGTCTGACTGTTTCCCACTTTGGAGTACTTTCCTCAATGCGTAATGAATTCTCTCTAGGTTTTGTTTTTGTCTAGCCTGGCCAGTAGGAACAGGCACTGTTCCTGGTACCCGGCACTGTTCTGTCTAATCCGCTCAGATGGTTATTTGTTTGGCCTTGGATAGTTTTCCCACACACATACAAATCAGTACGCTTCTGAATGATGAAGGTGGATGGTCTGCAGATCTTCAGTGTTCTCTCTGTGAGTAGATCTGTCTTCTCCAATACTCTGTTTTGTAGCTTCTATTTGCATTGTTATTTCTAGACTCAGCTCTGTCTCTTCAGCTCAAGGACGTTGCTGGGCTCAGTCTGAGTTCCCTCTCACTATGTTTTGGCATCCATACTTTCTCAATGCATTCACTAGTCACACCTCATTTATTTCCTGTCTCTCAGGAATCACTCTCCTGCTTTGCCTGATGTTCAGTGTTTTATAAATCATATCTTATATATTTTTGTCTGTTTTTGTTTATTGAAAGTAGAGTGTTGTTTCAAACAGGAGGGTAAATTTAGTTCCTATTACTCCATCTTGATTGAAAGCAGAACTCTCCAATCCTTTTAAATTTATCTTTAATTTTAGTTACTTTTAAAAGAAGGAATTATATATACATCTGTGATTTTGAAAAAAGTTATTTATAGTCGAATTCTAAGTAAATAGTTTTGATTCAGTTGTTTTCTAATTGTTCAGGAAAGATAGTTGGCTTGCCTCTTTCTTTTTTTTATGTTACTGTTTATTGAGCTTATTTAAATTCTTAAGATTATTTTTTTAAATAGAGGCTTCTTAACTGATGTTATAACAGAATGGTATGGCCTTTGATGCCAAGCAGATCTCGCTACACCGTATTTTCTTAGTAAATATTTTATTGTTGTTGTATTACAATTGTCCCAATTTTTCCCCTGTTCTATCCTTCTCCCAGCCCACCCACACACTCCCACAGTCAATCCCCACCCTGTTGTCCATGTCCATGTCCATGTCCATGTGTCATTCATACATGTTCCTTGACTAGTTCCTTCCCCTTCTTTCCACTCTTTCCTTCCCTCCCTGCTCCCCTCTGGTCACTGCCAGTCTGTTTCTTGTTTCCGTGCCTCTGGTTCTGTTTTGCTCATTTGTTTGTTTTGATCATTAGGTTCCTCTTATAGGTGAGATCACATGATATTTGTTTTGGTGGCCTGGCTTATTTCACTTAGTATAATATTCTCTAGTTCCATCCATGCTGTCAAGAAGTAGGAGTTCCTTCTTTCTTTCTGCTGCATAGTATTCCATTGTGTAAAATATACCACAGTTTTTTGAACCACTCTTACTGATGGGCACTTAAGTTGTTTCCAGCACTTGGCTATTATAAATTGTGCTGCTATGAACATTGGGGTGCATAGGTTCTTTTGAATTAGTGTTTCAAGATTCTTAGGGTGTAATCCCAGCAGTGGAATTGCTGCGTCAAAAGGCAGTTCCAGTTTTAGTTTTTTGAGGAAATTCCATACTGTTTTCCACAGTGGCTGCACCAGTCTGCATTCCCACCAACAGTGCACTAGGGTTCCCTTTTTTCCACATCCTCTCCACACTTGTTTTTTGATTTGTTTATGATGGCTATTCTCACCAGCGTGAAGTGGTATCTCATTGTGGTTTTAATTTGCATCGCTCTGATGGCTAGTGATGCTGAGCATCCTTTCATATGTCTCTGGGCGCTCTGTATGTCCTCCTTGGAGAAGTGACTGTTCAGGTCCTTTGCCCATTTTTTAATTGGATTGTTTGTCTTCCTGGTGTGGAGTTGTGTGAATTCTTTATGTATTTTAAAGATCAAACCCTTGTCCAAGGTATCATTAGGAAATATGTTTTCCCATATGGTTGGATCCCTTTTCATTTCGATGATGTTGTCTTTAGCCGAGCAGAAGTTTTTTAATTTGATGTAGTCCCATTTCTTTTTCCTTTCCTCTATTTCCCTTGCCCTAGAGCACGGGTGGCAAACACAAGGCTTGTGGGCCGGATCCGGCCCTCCACCTTGTTTTATCCAGCCCAGCACCTTGTTTCTACCCAGTGGCAGTGCTGAGCTCCTTGCCTCTAGTTAAGGAGTAGTTACATTTATACAGTCCTAAAAATACAGTTGGCCCTTTGAAGGCAACCTTGAGGCTGATGTGGCCCCACCGTGAAAATGAATTTGACACCCCTGCTTTAGAGCATGTATTGGTAAAAATATTGCTGCATGGGATATCTGAAATTTTATTGCCTGTGTTTTCCTCTATGACTTTTATGGTGTTATGACTTACAATTAAATCTTTTATCCATCTTTAGTTTATTTTGGTGTATGGTCTAAGTTGCTGGTCTAGTTTAATTTTTTTACATGTACCTGTCCAGATCTCCCAGCACCATTTATTGAAGAGCCTATTTTTACTCCATTGGTTGCTCATGCCCCCTTTGTCAAATATCAATTGACCATAGAGACATGAGTTTATTTCTGGGCTCTCTGTTCTGTTCCATTGATCTTTGTGTCTGTTTTTTATGCCAGTGCTAGACTGTTTTGATTATAGCGGCCTTGTAAGTATAGTTTGATATCAGGTATTTTGATCCCTCCTACTTTGTTCGTCTTTCTCAAGATTGTTGAGGCTATTCGCAGTCATATTTGGTTCCATATAAGTTTTTGAAATATTACCATATTAATTGTCACAATGCCTTAGGCAAGTTTCTTTGTGTTCCTTTTCTTTTTAAAATTTATTTGGTTTTTAGAGAGAGGAAGTGAGGGGGGCAGAGAGAGAGAGAGGGAGATATCGGTTTGTTGTTCCTTATTTATGCATTCATTGGTTGCTTCTTATATGTACCCTAACCAGAGATCGAACCTGCCACCCTGGCTTATTGGGGCAACTGAGTAACGTAGCCAGGACCCCCTTTCTTCTTTCTTTTTGTTCTTTCTCTTTTTTTCCTTTTCTTTCATTCATTCATTCATTCGTCAGTCAGTCAGTCTTCCAGGAAATCCTTATTGAAAATCAGTTGTGTGTCACACACTGTTCTATGTGGTAAGAATACCACAATGAAGAAAACAGACAAAAATCGCTGTTCTCATAAGCTTTACATATTAGTGTGGAGAGAGAGAGAGACAATAAATAAAATAAGAAAATTTACAGTATATTAGATGGCAATAAGTGCTGCGGAAATAATAAAGCAAGGAAAGGGGGATGAGGAGTGGGGAAGTTGATTACAATATTAAATAGAGCGGTCAGGGAAGGCCTCACTGTTACTTGAGCAGAGATTAGAAAGCTCAGTCATGTAGATATGGGGTGAAGAGGGTGATCATAAAGAGGGTCATCCAGAGAGGGGAAAGAGTGAATGAAAGGTCCTGAGGCAGCACTGTGTTTGGTGTGTTCAAAGAATAGCAGGGAAGTCAGTATGTCTAGAGAGAAGCAAGCAAGAGGGAAGAGCAAGAGTGAGCAAGGAGGAAGAATAATAGGAGACAAAGTCAGAAAGGTAAATGGGAGAGCGGAGTGGGACAGATTTGGGGGCTTTGTGGGCCATTGTAAGGACTTTGGCTCTTACCTTGAATAAAATTAGGGAACCGTTAGCGGTGTTTGAGCAAAGAAATGATTGCCTCTAATTTAACATTTTAAAAGCATCTTTCTGACTTCTATGCTGAGAATAGATTGTAGTAAGCTATGGTGGAAACAGGGAAACCAGATAGGAGGCTGTTGTCCAATTGAGAGATGATAATGGCTTAGACCAGGGTAGTAGTACTGCACCTAGTGCTAAGTGGTCAGACTTATGATGTTTTGAAAGTAGAATCAGTGGGATTTTTTGACAGATGACACCACCTAAATAGTGAGTATGTTTAGGGAAGATATCCATGTCTGCTCTCTGAGGCACTAAAACACTAAAAGATTGGGGAAAGAGGAAGAACCAGCAAAGAAATCAGAGAAGACCTAGAGGATGCAGTATTCTGAAAACCAAGTAGCGCATTGCTACAGAGGCACTTTGGGGTGAAATAGAAGGAAGGTGTGTTTGTTCATATAGAATAAATTTGAGCCTGCACAAATTTCCTGCACAACTCATTTTAGAATTTATCTACATACTGCCTTTTATTGTTATTTAAAGTCTTCATGTGTACCTTTTTATCTAGATAGTAAGCTTTGTACCTAGATAGTAAACTTTTTCTGAGAACTTAATAATACACAGCTTTTTATAATGAAGCCAACAGGGGAACACTGCCAGGTTAAGAAATGTGAGGTATTTCTTTGTTCAGTTTTTGAAAGAAGTTTTCTGTTGGTGCAAATTCCAGAGATAAACATGAATGAGGAAATGCTAACTGAATCAAGAGAGAAAATTGGCTTAACTCTAGTACACTCAGCAGTTTTTGAGTACTTACTGCTAGTTACCACCCTACACTTATATTATTTCTTCCACCTCCATACCTCCCTTATATAATGGTAAATAGTGGCATATGTATTTAATCTGAGTAATTTTTGTTTTCCAGTTCTTATATAGCAATTGGTGCTTACCTCTGAAGGATATTAATTTTCTCATCTGGCAGCAGGAGCACGTAATGGCAAATGAATTTGCTAAAATAAGCCTTAAGTTATTTGTAAATACTGTATTTGATGTCTGCCACAGTGTTAAATATAGAAAATCCAATTCCTAAAAGAAACTGAGGCAAAGGGGAAATTTTTTCTAACATGTTAGCCACATGGCATATATTTCCTTTTCTAAGTGAGTCCTCTCAGCATTTCTGTTACCGAGAACGGTATTGTTGTCACTAATTTTGGAAAATTCAAATTTGTTTAGAATGAGAGAAGCTCTGCTACACATTTAACCTGTTAGTTTATTTTCAAACATATTCTAAATGTACAATATGTCTCATGCTGCAAAATGAAGGACTCTGAAGAAGAGGAGAGCTAAAAGACCCAGAAACTGTCATAAGAAGGTTTTGCTTCTACATGGTATGAGGAATTTGATTTACAAATCTAGTACTGCTTTCTTGACTAACACTCTTAAGAAGCTTTCTGGGCCTCTGTTATTTTTATTTTTAATTGGAATAATCATGTATGCAAAACATTAGAAATTTAAAAAATTCATTTTAATTTTTGTTCCTATCTATCCATTCTTCATTTATATGTTTGTCCCAAGGTTTTAAAATTGAAGTATACTTCATGTACAATAGAGTATACAAATCTTAAATTTATAGCTTGATGAATTCTCTACATATGTATCCCCCCTTAGGTAACCATCCCCTTGGACAGAATACAGAACATTTCCGTCACCCTGGAAAGCTCCCTCGTGCTCTCTCCCGGTAGGTATCCCCACAGGAGTAACCATTAGATTTATCTCTGTCACCACACACTAGTTCTGCCTGTTCCTAAGTTTCAGATAAATGGCATAATACTCTTTTACTCAACCTTTTTTTGTGTGAGATTCATCCATGTTATTCTTTATATCAGTAGTTCATTCTTTGTCGTTACAATTTTATAGTTTAAAGTTTAACTTTTCTCACAGAAGTGAAATTTATTGAAGATATTTTGGAAAATATATAAAAGGTGAAAGTGGGGAGAAGGGAGAATAAAACTCTTTAGTGCCTCTAAGACAAATATTTCTAAGTTTTGGATTGTTTTCTTCTACTTTTGTTCTTTAGGAATATATACAATTTTCCAAACTGTTATTATATATCCATTTTTTTAATCACATAACATACTAAGTATTTTTGGAGTCACCAAGCAATGCCAGTTGTCTTTCTGCTTAGCCCTGGCTGAAATTACTAATGAGCTGGAATTTTCATTTATTCATTTAGTAATTCAACAAGTATTTCGTCAGCCCCTGTTGTGTGTCAAGCTCTTGTCAAGAGCACTGCTCTTGTCACTGTGCTAGGTGCGAGGGATAAAATAGTGGACAAGATGGGCAAAGTCTCTGCTCATATGGAGGTTACAGTCTACCCTGGGGAAAGATGGACATTAAACAAGTAAACAAATGTTCAGGTAGCAGTAAGTGCTATGAAGATAATACATGGTTATGGAACTATAGGAACTCTCATATACTATTGGTAGTGTGTAGATTATTAAGTGAGGTCAGAAATAAATATATACTGCCCTAACTGGTGTCACTCAGTTGGTTGGGTATCATCTATAAACTGAAAGGTCCCTGGTTCAATTCCTAGTCAGGGCACATGCCTGGTTTGCGGTTCAAAACCCAGTCAGAATACGTATGAGAGGTAGTGGATCTATGTTTCCCTTTCACATTGATGTTTCTCTCCCTCTCATTCTTCCTCTCTTTCCCTCTTCCTAAAAATAACTACTAAAATAAATACATAAATAAATATATCCTGTGATCCCGAAATTTCACTCTTTTTCATTTACTTATAAACTAAGATGCACCTAAAAGAATGTTCATAACAGTATTGTTTTTAAAAGTCCCAAACTGGGAACACCAAAATGTCCATCAAAGGTAGAATAGAGAAATACATTGTAAAATATTCCTACAGCGGAATACTATACAGCAACAAAAACCAGTGTACTACACTGTGAATGATTTTTAAAAGTATGTGTTGCTGGAAGAAAACAGACATAGAACACATTCTATTTATGTAAAATTCAAAAATATGTAAAAACTAAGCTATATTGTTTGGAGATATATATTTAAACAATAAAAAGTATTTTTAAAAGATGAAGTGATTACCATAAAAGTCATCTAGTTGCCTCTGGGAAGAGGGAGGAAGTTTTGATTAGGAAGGGGAATGTGGGAGAAGTAGTATTAGGATGGGGAATAAGCTTCTGGGGTGCTAGAAATGTTCTGTTCCTTGACCGTAGTGTACTAATGGTGAGGATTGCAAGAAGTATCACAGAGACAGTACTCTATACCTGCTCTATCTTAAAATGAAGAGAACACCAGTCTTGGAAGAATGTTTCTAAGTATAGTTTTGTGATGTTTTATACTTCTTGTAAAATTGAAAGTTCTTGTAGTTACTTGATATAAGAGTTCTGTTGAGTAGTCATAATTTTTTTTAATTGCCAATATGTCTTATTGGTATTGAGGGAAAAGAAACCATGTGGCAAAGGACTTGACTGGCTCTTAGTTTCTGCACATCAGTTCTATTCACATTTTACTGGCCTGGTAAGTCATATGGTCAGTATAACTGCAAGTGAGCAGGTAAATACCTTGTGCACAAAAGGAAAGAGAGCTCTAGAATATCTGAAAACAGTCTTAATGACTAGCATATCTTCTTATATTTTTCAAATTAAGAAAAAAAATTCTACTTGGACTAAGCAAAGTAAACTGTACTTTTCCTCTGCCATAGTAACCAGTAATGTTCTACATAGTGGCTGCTCTAATGACAGAACAGAGTTCCCAGCTGATCCTTGATCACATGTAGTGCGAACAAATTAAACAGATTTTGTCTTCAACAATTGAACTGTTGGCTTCTGTGTTGCTCTGGCTTAACCTAACCCATCTAGACTGCTACAGATAGCACTTGTACTCACCCACTGCACTGTCCTATATCCAGGCCATTTCACTAATTTACATAACCTACCAGACCCCGTAGGCATGTGAGTTTGTAAAGATGCTTTACAGAATGCTGTCCTAATGCATTGCACCTGCATCAAATTATGTGATAATCCTTTGTCTAATGCAATGCTTTTAATTATGCCTTTCAGTGTAATGAAGTATACTAGGTTCTTAGTATAAAGTTTTTTCAAAACATATTAGTAGGTAATGTTTCCCTTTATCATGATGGAGATTATTCTTTTAGATGCTTTGATGCTGCTTTCTTTACTCTGTTCTTGTTCTGGCTTACCTTTTATTTGCAGGAGTCTTGTAACTGAATGCTTTTTAATAGTATTTTTTTAAAAAAATACGTAACCACTGATGTCAAGTACTAAAAGAAAGCTTTTTTGATACCTTGGCAACTATTAATAAAAGTGTTCACATAAACTTTTATTTTGAGTCTTTCTATTTCTATTTCTATTTCTATTTCTATTTCTATTTATGTAAAATGGTTGTTGAATAACATCAGAGCTTTCTGCTTACAGCCTAGCATCTTTTTTTGGGATAAATTATATAATAAAATAACTTTACAATATCACAGCCTGTTGCCATTAGAATAGAATATCAAAAAATTGGCAGTGTCACTATATTCAACAGGGTAGCTCAGGATAAATTTAAAGGAAAAGAGGCCAAGTTACAATTCCCATTTTTCATGCATTGCCTTGGCCTCTTTGATCCCTGAAGATATCTAACAAATACGATATTTGAAAATTTACACCATTAAGAAACATATTCACTGAAACCAATGAAAGTTATTCCTATCACGTGTCTAGTGCACTTGTCAGGAATGGGGCTATGACATCAGTGAGTCATCTCTATGTGATGCATAGACCTTTCCATCAGGTTCAAATGTGGGTCCCCAAGGTACAACCTATAAACCAAAGATAGGTTACCTGGGCTTTCTATTGGGGAAGCTCTGGGAGCTTGATGATTGTTCAAAGTCCCACGGTTTCGTTAATGATACAATTCCCTTAAAAACTTAGTAGGCTTTCTGATATATTTGCTTTTAGTTTCAAATTCTAAATTTCACATTCTAGTTTTTCCTACGTATAATTCTTAAGAATGATTTATTTCTTTGCTTCCTCATACAAATGCCCCTCTCCACTTAGTGGTGGCTGTCTTGAGGCTATCTGAAACAGTAGATTTGGATGGTAAAGTAAAAACCCTTAATCTGATCTTTGCAAAAAAATTGTGTCCCTTCACACCGTTACCCTCCATCTACTTCAAAGAGAGTTAGAATCTCATCAGGCTTATGTTATGGTCTACCTTCTACTTCTCGGGGGATGGGTTTACTGAGTATCTTATTGAGGTCTCCAGCTAATCAGCCTGCTAATGTGTTTTTCTGTTTTTGTTTTTTGTTGCTGCCTGACTACTTACTTTATAGAAGATATTTTAAGGTTCTGGATGACAGCATTCTCCTTTCAAAAACCAATGTTTGTATCCATGTGGTACTCATTACTGTCATTTACAAAATATGTCTGAATTTCCTCTTTATTGGCACATGGGATTGTGCTTTTTTGCTCTTTTTAAAGATAAGCATGACCACTTGACTTACGATCTTTGAAATGTAAGTAGGAGTGATGTATCACATATGCACAGCCACCATAAAAGTCAATATGTAATCATGGTTGCATTCCACTGCTGTGATGATCATGGAAGCTGAAGCGTAAGTCATGATGAAGTCTAGTTCCCTGAGGAGCTATGGGTATAGTCTTCCGGATGGCATACCATAATAAGCAGCAAACTTTTGTTGTAAGATATTGAGATTTTGGTGTCATTAGTTGTTTTAACATAGCCTAGTTCTGACACACAGTCACAGTATGGCAAGTGTTAACAATAAACAACCCCAAAATTTCAGTGGTTTTACATGACAGAATTTTATTTTTCCTTTCCTTCATTTCCTTCAGTTCAGCATAGTATTTGGCAGGCAATCTTCCATGTGACGATTTAGGGATCTAGACCTCTTCTATTCTGTGGCTCCACTATTTTCTAGAATGACAAGGTTCTCTTCTGAGTTATTCTGAATCTGGCTGATTGATTACATAGGACCTTTTTATGGCAATTCCTGATTGCAAGATGGGGTGAGAATCTGTGTCTCTGAAATATGAAATAATGACTTTTAGAACATAAACACTCTCTGACACAGAAATCTGGAGCTTCATTCAATGAAATTTTGTTTTTAAGGTGTGTGTGGGGCTGGCTTCATGACAATGCAGTCTGGAGGTCTTCATGCTTAGAAGAGCCCTGCACTGGGTTTAATGGTCTTCTGCTCTCACAGATCATTAAATCATTTTTGAACAAAGACTCAGCATTTTCATTTTTCTCAGGGCCCCATAAATTATGTAGCTTGTCCTAGGTGTAAGTTTACCAGAAGGATGTGCAGATGGAAGCTTTAGCTGCATACAGAATGTGGAAGAGTTCAGTGAAGATTGAGAATTGTCTTGTTGCTTAGCTGATAGAAAACATTTTGAAAAAATTTGTGTGGTTTTCTTCTCTGCACATTTTTACTCATGACCTTAATAGCCAGTATCATTTTCATTGCCTCAAGAATTGACTGTAAAATCAGAAATGAAAAACAGTTGATGTTTAGTTTTTTTACTTTAAAAATATGCTTTGAAACCCCATGATATTAAAAAAAATGGAATTGAAAGCCAAAAATTTTGATTCTCATGAGCCATATTTACTTTAGAGACAAGAAGATTCTTACAAATTAAAAGTACAGGCCCTGAAAGAAGCAGAGGATAGAGTTTATGCCATAACAATTGAAGATCATCTTGGCTAGGAAGGGGTTCAAGAATTGGACAGGGCTCAAACTTGGCAGAGATCCCTGTGAAGCTATAGATGGAAGGAGTAGATCTGCGAGGGAACACATGAAGAAGAGCAGACTCAGCATTAAGAAACACAAAAACTGCCATCGCCAGTGACCACAGCAGTGTAGGTGCCAAGTGAATGAGACTATTTGCAGATCATTTACTCTATTTCTAGAAATCATTGCCTATGCTGTAGTCATGTGAACTGATCTGCTTTGTGCTGAATAGTGAGGGACTTCAGTAACTGCCCACATGTCACCTATGGATTTTTCTAAAGAAGTGTTGCTTAACTATGGCCTAAGAATTTGCTGAGTCCCATTCAGACTGCCTTGTGTAGACCACCCTATTTTCAATGGTTGAGAACTTGGTTAAGATCCCTACAAATATAGACAGGGTCATTGACATTCAATAAAGGTGGTGATGACTTGAAGGGAAAGACCCATTAGCAGAATTTGGGTGGAAATGGACCAATTACATGTCCCCTTTGCAATCCCATCCTTTGATTCTGTGAATAGCCTTAAACAAATCCCCTTTCTAGACTAGAAGGACTTTATTTTTGTAGGGTATAACTCAAGGACTCCAGCTGATAAGTAATTATGTGCCCCTTAGCAGTTTTGACAACACAGTCACATTTGTTCTTATTTTTTCAACAATGCCATGCTACCATGTCTAGAGAAGGCATATATTTTACTATACAGATGGTAAAAAACTGAGGCACATGGTAAGTGTTTTATTCAAGGTTGCAAAACTTAAAAAGGCAAATCCATCAGTCCAGTGATAGTCCTCATTTTAAGAAACTAACTCCACAATGCCATCTTCCCTGTATTGTTTTGGAAAGTGGGACCACCACCCAACTAAGCTTAAAACTATGAAAATGTTTATAAGAACATACCTAAACACAACCTGCCTGTACTCATTTTTGGTCTTCTCTACCACTCATCCAAAAAGAGAGTTCTCTGCAGCAGCTCATCAACATAATGCACTCTCTTCCTGTAGTAATTTGATTTGGTGAACTATTTTTCTTCATTTGGGGTACATATTCATATACTGGAAAGCAAATCAGGTGTCCAGCACTAACTCCCCCCTGAAAATTAATTCTTAGTATTTCTGGCGAAGTTTCAAGTTGAAAGTGCTTTGCTTTTGACCGCTTGATAGACAAGACAGTGCTTTCTACCAGTGATCCCACATCCAGAATTTTATGAATACTAAGGTAGCTTTCTTGAATTATTGGCCTATTTCTTCCTGCACTCTACTATTTTTAAATTTTTATTTCTGTTCACTTGGACTTATTAAAAGTAAACTGTATTTTAGAAGAATTTTAGTTTTACAGAAGAGTTGCAGTGATAATACAGAAAGTTCCCATGTATTTCATGCCTAGCTTCCTCTATTATTAACATCTTATATTAGCATGGTACATTCTTCACAATTAATGAACCAATATTGATGATAAAGGGTGATTATGAAGATGATGATTTACACCATTTATGTAGGAGTGGTAAGGTTCTTGAAGAACAAGTGGGTTGAGAGATATCATTGCAACCATCTTTGGAAAAACAATGTGTCAATGTGAGCAGATATCAATCTTCTGGTTTTCCCTACTGCCCCTTTAAAACTACTCTGAATTCACTGGATCTTGAATTAAATTGCATTCTAATCCCATATCTTTTTAGTGCCTCTCTCTCTGCAGGAGAATTATACATTCCTATCCTGAGGAACTCGGGTGTATGACTTAAACAAAAGTGATATTTTGTCATTTCAGGACAGAACCTTTAACAGCCAGCATAGGGCTCACCATATTTTCCTTTCCCTTCATCATGGTAACAAGTAATGTTACAGAGAGTGGCCACTCCCTCAGCCTGGGTACCAGAGTGAAACAGAGCCACAGTCAGGCTACAATAGATGTGCTCTAGCATACTGCTTAGGATGTAAGGGGTACATAGCATGTGTTACATGGTCCTGAACTCTTGGGCCTCTCTAAAACACTAGGAGTTTCAATGATCAGAAACAGAAGGTCTTATTTTTAACATCCCTTTTTTACTGTTCTCCTAAGAGTTGTCTTTCTCAGGGTTTACATGTATGGAAATATTTTACAAAATTTTGACCTACAGGGTTGTTTTGAAAATCAATGTTAATGTATGGACAGGGACATATCTGTATAAATTTAGGACCACAAGAATGTGGCATATCATAAATCACTGAATTTCTGTGTTCCTTGATTTTCTGGCAAGTGGAAATGCCCTATTTTAAAGAGGTGTTAAAATATGAACTATGTATGGACTATATCAATCAACACACTTTAGGGCACTATATTTGGCTGCTTTGATACAGATACTACTATTTTAAGGGATCTTTTTCATAGCTTCATGCTGTAGCCCCCAATGCTAAGGGACACATGCATAACCAACATGTCAAATAGATGACAAAACTGTGGCTCAGTCTCAGTCCTTCTGCCTTCTATCCTGTTTGGCATAAATATATGCCTGCTGCCATTATAGATGGATATTATTTAATCACTTTTTCTACATCCTTCTCTGTAACAGTAGGATAAGATGAAGGATAAAGGAAGTTATGTGTCTTACCTAAAATCATTGAGAATCTGAAACCAGAACAAGGTAAATGCTTCATCTCTCCCTTTCCTTCTCATTACTTTTCTTTTTTTTCCATTTCAACAAGGAACTGCAATACTGTCATAGTTTTTTTCTCCAATATAGGTGTTCTCTTGGTGGAAAATAATGTGCTTTCAATGTGTTCATGAGCAGCAGATAAGATTAACACTATATAACTAGACATTTCTGTACTGCTCACAGGAGGTGATGTTTCTGTGAGAGTAATTGGGATAATAGAATGCTCCATTTTTAGCGAATGGTGGTGGCAGTAAGTATTCACCAGAGAAAGCAGTAAGAAAATGATCTACATGACTCTGGAAATCACCATCCCTTTATTATTGTTAATAAGCATAGATGATTGACCCTATTCTTTGTTCAGAAAGTTCTCTCAAATGCAAGTGGGCTGTATATACTTCCCCCCCCAGACTGTGAACTTCATGAATGCAGGTTTCAAGCCTGCCTTTTGTATCCCTAAACAAAAACAGTCCCTGGTTTATTTTAAGTGATCATTAAATATTATTTGAATAACAGACTAAAGGGATGAATGCCATAAATAGACCCAGCCTTTTACCTTTTTTCCAGAGAATTTTATACATGCAAGTAGGCTCTTGTCCTACTTGCAGTCACTGCATTCAGTTACTGCATTCAGCTGAATCTCCAGAATCTTTGCGTGTGTAGGGTCATCTTTTTTATCTCTGGAAGTGGTTCCTTATGGTCTGGTGGCCTATGAACTAAGAAAGAATTAATTATCTGATCTCCACTTTTATATAATTGATAGTAGAGAAGGGACATGATAACCACCATGATAAATAGGAATATTTATTCCTATTTAGAAAAGACTAGAAGGTACACAAAAGTCAGTTGGGCCATAGCAATGCTGGTATCGTGCTACACAGGCATTATAAAGGATCCTTACCCTTTGATTCAGTCTTAATTCTGCTCTCTGGAAGGATATCCCTTGAACATTGTCCTTTGAGGTCTTTGTCTTCATCATTTAGATTTCATTCCATTTCTTTGTTCTGTTTGTGAAAAGGGATATTTAGCTTTTATAGCTCATTTCTTGAAGAAATAAGCCTTGTTATTTCTGATACTGCCATATTATTTTTTGTTTTATTTTGGTTTGCACTTTTTATATCAATTTTACTGAGGAATAATGTATAATAAGGGCATGTATTATAGTTGTTCAGGTCAATGAGCTTTGACAAGTATATACACCACCTCAGTCAAGACATAGAATATGTCTTTTATCCAAAACAGTCCCTGTGTCTCTTTGAGTCTTCGCTCTCAATTACCACCCCATCCCAGTCCCTAAGCAGTCCCTTGCTGATATGCTGTCCTAAACATAACTTTGTCCTAGAATTTCATCAACTATTCAGCTAGTGTTCAAATTTCCAATTGTCATATCAATGTCATAATGTTCAGATTGTTTGGCTCAAGATTCAAATAAGAATCACATATGGAAAATGACTGCTAGAAAACTTTTCTCTTTCTACCATATTTTGCTGTGTATAATGTGCACATTTTTGCCCAAATTTTTGAGGGAAACAAGAGTGTGCTAATTCCATATCTATATGAATGTTTTTCATTCTTTTATGCTTATGCATGAAAAATGTAACTCCTTTATAATTCTTTTAAAATACAAAAATTTACAGAGTTGTTTTATAAAACAAAAAACAAGTATCTAAATGTAAATAAATAAGAAATTGAATTAAAAAATTAAAACTAAAGACTTTTTTCCTGAAAGTTAAGGCCAAAACCGTGGGTACGTATTATATATGGTGGGGGCACATTGTACATGGTAAAATACTCTAATTTGTTGCATAATCTGGTCATTTTTCTTGAAGATTTTCTGACAGTCTAGATCTTGCTGATTACATTGAATGTTAACATGTTCCTTTGTCTGTATTTACAATGGTTGGTTTTTTTTTTTTAAAGACTTGATCTTATTCAGATTTTACATTTTGGCCTCATGTATTTTTGAGTTTGTCTTTTACAGCATTCAGGAACAACATTCTTTTGGTAGTAGTGATTACTGCATAAGCAAAATAGTGAGTTTAATGGCTCATGCAATGATATTTTCAGGGCATATTGTGGATTCAGGCCCTATATCATAAAATCATGTATCGTTTTTTTCTCCCTTTCTGTTTGATTCTGGTCTCATCTGTTTTGGCTTCATTCTCTTGAATTTCTCAGGTTCAAGTCCATAGGAAATAAGTTGCTTCCTGGTGGTTCAGTTTCATGTCACTGGCACTGACTGATCCACCTGGTTTAGGTCACATGTCCATGTGAACTAATTAACGGTACTAAGGAAATAGGGAATTCTGATTGGACAAATGATAGCGCCAAGGTGGAGGTCGTCTAACTAGAACCACATGAACTATTTGTTACTGAATTTAAAGAAACTTTTCGTCCTCTACAATCACACTTTGGTTTACAGATACAAACTTAAACATTGACTAAAGCAACCCTCTACTATATAATCTTTACATGCAGCAACCTTTATTTATTAAAAAAAATACTTTCACTGAAGTGAAGGAGTGATTACAAATGTTTTGGGTAATAGAGCTTGAAGGAGGATCCCTTAGAAACGTTCCCAACATTTCTTTTTACTAGGTCAGTGACCACCTACTCTCTCTTGTCTGAGAGGTCAGAGATGGTAAAGCTAAGTTGTAATAAGGGAAAGAGTTCAGGGACAACGAAGAATGGGTGTGAGGGTGGAGGGCTGATCTTGGCGCATAAAGAAAATGTGCATTTTTAAGGGGTGGGTGACCCCTTTCCAGAGGCTACCTCACGTTAGCTTCTGGAAAAGCTCAGAAGTTTAACTTGGTTTACTGTACCAAGTTGTTAAGGCGAACTTTAGACTATTAGTAACTTTAGACTACTAGTAGTTACCAGCAAACGCGGTCAAATGGCCAACAAAATCCGATTTCTCCATTCCTGGCAGGTACAAGGCATCCTCCTGTCTGGGAGCCAGCTTGTTGGTTGCAACCAGAGCCACGCCCCTCCCTGCGACCAACTCTGCATTGTGTCACTTCCGGCCCTTGGCTGGGTGCATCCGGGTCAGACTGCGCCTGTAGCTCACCGAGTGTGGTGGAGGTTTCGCGCTGTCCGCTTTCTCCCTTCCCTGTGTGACCAAGCCGCAGTGTCCACTGGCGAGAAGTGACCCACCCTGCCCAGGAGAGAGAGAGACGAGGAGACCTAGGATCGTCGGACGCCGGGCTGGGCCGCTGTGGTACGGGCTGGAGACTTTGCTCCTACGCTTGCTGCTGTCTCTGTGAACCCGGTGCCAGCACTGAGGAGTCTTCAGCGGACAGTAACCCCCTTCCCCGGCTGCCCTGCCCGCCCTGCCGGGGAGGGCGGAAGATGCCGGTGAAGAAGAAGAGAAAATCCTCTGGGGTGGCATCAGCAGTAGCAGAAGACGGAGGCCTCAAAAAGTGTAAAATCTCCAGGTACCTCCTTCCCCCACCCTTCGATCTTTCCTCTATTGCTGGGTGGTTAGAGGAGAATGAGGTGGGCTGGGTCTCAGAGGCTTGAGCTGGGGTGACTGCCCCACACCCCTAATAAAGCTAAATGGTAGACGAAGAACACCGCGAGGAGTGTCTGCGTCGGACTACACCTCGTGTTCAGTGCGTGTGCCCTGTGCGTGCGCCTGTACAGGGACGAGCCGGGACGAGCCGTCTCCTCGCCTTAGAGTCTCCGTGCCCTGGAGTCTGGAGGATGGGGAAACTGGAATGCGTACGTAAATTGCGCTTTCCCCTTACCCTATTCCCTTAATCCCTCCTCCGCCTTCTCTCCAAACCGAGCCACAGAAGGGGGTCACTTTTAAAATTTCTTCGTAGAGTGTGGAAGAGGAGCAGGACGTGAGATATCTTGACCTGACAGCTGCCATGGGAATGATAGAAAGGAAAGCTTCGCATGTTGTAATTGGCCCCAGACTTAGTAGTCTAACCTGGAGGATCCAGTGTTTTAAATTGCAGGAGCCCATTTTCTGGAAGTATAGTGCCTCCAGCCTGCGCCATGTCCCTATGTGCCGAATTGGGAAGGCCCTCCATGCGTTTAATTTTCTAGTATTCAGCATACTATTAGCTCTCAACGTAAATATTAATAATTGAGAGCTCTTGTACTCTGTCCTCTTGGAGAAAAAGAAAACAAAGCAGAGCTCTAGATAGAGTTCTTCGATCCCATTGTAGCATGTCATTGAGGCCTTACAGCAACACTGTATGCTGCAAAAAATTATTGCAATTTAGGTGTAAGATGTGGATTTTTGAAATCTTCTGTAGAGTGTCTTCGATTGTATCTGTGGTTGGCACTTGGTATGACAACTTCAGATTTGGTATACCAAAACTTCAGATTTATTTCTTAATAAATTAAAAGACTGTAGCCAGCGTTATAAAGGGGAGATAGTGCTAGAACTCGCCTTAAAGATCTGCTTAAAATGTGAGGAAGGTAACTTCTTTAGTCTGCATCTTCATGTTTGTAATTGATTCCGGTTTTTTTTTTTCCCATTCATTATACTGTTTGGGAAAACAGCCTAAATATATTTCTAGAATTTGGTAAGGTTACTCCACTATCTCAAAATATTGTGAAACATGCAGATAAGTTTTGTATTATTTTAGATACCTTAAGCATATAATGTATCAAAATTATTTAAATTAAACACTTTAAAAATAGTTGAGCAGTCAGAACTCAGGTGATTCTTTGCTATCAACTTAAACTTTTAAATGTGGTACCCTTATTTTACATTGCATTACTCAATTGCAGAAGTTACAGCATTTCTATGTTGTGATATAGTGCAACTATTTCAGGTCCTGGAGAAAAGATTCTCTGAAGTTCATTATATCCTAAAGGCAATTTATGAACTTTTCAGCTTTAAATCGCTTTATGGAAAAGATAAATAGAATTGGATTAAAGACCTTGGCCCAATTATTTGTACTGTTACTTTTAGGGGGTTGTTTTTTAATTGGTGGAATTTAATTATACCCTTAGGTCTTAAATCATCTTTTACCATTAAATAGCTATTTAATTTTGGTAGATGATAAACAACCCTAAATGTGAAGTTTTACTTTGAGATATTGACAGATTATTAAAATATACTTTGCAAGATTTTGTTTTCAAACATATGTCTATTGTATACAAGTATAAATTACATGGGATTCAGAAGAATCATTTTAAAGATTTATAATTTTCCCAACTACCAGTTCTGCACTGAAACCATTAGGTTAGACTTCTGTGTGGTCTTTTGAAATGTGGGAAAATAATTTTTGTTGCTATATTTGGAATTTGATAGTGAGCAAAGTAGAATTTGGGTTTTGTTAACTACAAGTTTTTATGTGTAGACTACTGTATTAAATTGCAAATATTTAACTCCACTATTTTCCCCATAACACAAGCTGTTAAAAAAAAAAAACTTGGTTTAGTTTGAATTGACATAGTTCATGTTGAACTTAGCTTTTCACTAAAAGTTGAGACAATAAATTCTTAGGCATTTGTGTGTTTTCTAAGCTATTGCAGATCCCAACCCCCTGCTAGACTAATAAGTGGAGAGGAACATTTTTCAAGCAAGAAGTGCCTGGCTTGGTTTTATGAGTATGCAGGTAATGAAAATAATATAAGAAGGTATCAGTCACATGCTTTCAAACTTTTTTTTGGTTCATTTATTTAACAGATTATTTATTTCAGCCTTCTGTGTGTTAGTGCTGTGCACTGGGATCAGGGTCAAGACTGAGGATTGTGGGTAGGCTAAGAATTTGGTGCCATTTTAGGCTTGGTCTTTAAATATATAATTCAGTGTATATTTAGTGAGAGGGGTGAAACTCATTTACTATTAATACAATTTGTAAACAGACAGATTCACTTCTTGGTTTACTTACATTCATTGGCTAAAGTAGAGGTGGTACTCTATAAAACATAAAGTATGTGATAAAACATTTTATACTATACATAGTCCTTTTTTTTTCTTTTCAATATTCTTTTGAAATTTTTTGAACCAGAAATTGACTTTTTCTGAAACTTGGGAGGCATTGTAAAAGATTTAAAACTCAGGCATATCATCGCATAACACATCTTTAATAATTGCTATTTAGGCACTATTATGAGAGAGATAATAAAAAATAAATGGATACTAATACAGTGTGATAAATAATGTATTAGGACAATGTACTATGAAATTTCCTGGGAGAACTATGTAACCCAGCCTTGAAAGTATCAGGAACAGCTTCTTGAAGAAGCTAACAAACTAAATCCTGTAAGTGGTGTATGTAAGTAAAGCTTTTGGCCTAGGGTGGAGGTGAAAATCAAAGTCAGGGATGAAACTGAAGTGTTAAGCAAATAATATGAAAAAGAATGTTTGTTTCCCATTTATTACTAATGTCTTCATAAGCATATATGAAATTTTTCTCCCATTGCAATGCTTTTGGTCTCACTGATTTTAAAAGCTCCTTTTTCTCACCTTGTTTCTTTTCTTTTACCTCTTTTTCCCCCTCTTGTATCATCATTCTAAGTGTTTGTTTAAAATAAAACAGTGTATATGCAGTCATTGTATTATATGTAGTGTAATCAAGTTAAGGCTTCAAGTGTACTCTGAACTTGAAATGTAAGTTTAGGCTAACCATAAGGCTATGGAGTGAGATGGGGCAATAACTTCACTGTTGGGATTCCAAAAGTATAATTTAAAATTTGTTTAGTAACAACAGATTTTTTCTAGACCAGAAAAACTGCTATTACTGGCATCCCAAGACAACCACTAACCCAAATTAAATAAAGGGAATTCATTTTATTATTGACCTCCCTTTAAAATGTTGACCCATTATTCAGAATGCCCATTTTATTGTTATGCATGATGTAGAATCAAAAGGTGGCTTATGTTATTTTACTTATAAAGGTCACTAGATATCATAAATTTAGTCTTTTTTTTCCCCATTTATGCTTACTTGCTTTACCTCTCCTAGGGGACTTTCCTGGTTAGCGTAATATTATAATTAGTTAAACAATTGTTTCCTGTACTAGCATTTTTGTAGTAGCCAGCATAATAATTGCTATCTTTATTTTAAAATTATGTTAATTATATAACTTTTTCCTAATGACCATTCTGTTAAGTAGACAGTGTTATCACTGTTCTGTAGATGAGAAAAGTGATGTTTAGATTAAGTAATTTGCTTAAGATAACACATGCAAAGCATGTATCACAGTACCTAGTATATAATCAGAACTCAGTAACTGTTAGCTATTATTAAAAGAGTAACAATATCATATCATCAGATTTACTGATTGTATATGTTTGCAATACTGTTTCAGAATTACCAGTGTAGCTCCTATGTAGCTCATGTTGAAGATGCTGTGTCATTCATGTAGTTGTTTTTTTCCTGATCATCTGCAATGGCTGTCATGGTTTTAGGCTCAATGGTCATAGCTGAGAACATTTCTTTATGGTTACTAAAAATCACTTTTCTGATTTTTTTTGTTTGAAAATATTTTACCAGTAACCTTGTTAATATAATATTAATAAGTCATATGTGATAAGTCTAATGGTTTTGTCATTTAACAAGACCTTTCATCTTGACTGATATTTAAATCAGCAAAGATTTGGTAATATGCTGGGCCTATTACTGAACAAAAACATGGAAAATGAAAAGGTACTTTGAAAGTTTTGTAAAGAATCAAAAATAGGGATAGAATTGCAGTACTAATAAAGTATCCAGCTGGTAGAGTAAACTAAATCATTTTCATAGCTTCTTCAATTGATTGGAAACCTGTTTTTGTTTGTTTGTTTTGTTTTGTTTTTGTCTAAAAGTTAGTTAAATTCAGCTCCCTGGTAGTAGTTTATTGGAAGAGTATGTTTTAAGAAGAACCAGTAACATGCAATCTAGGAAAAGAACATTCGTATAAAACCTTGTTTTAGATTTAGATCTGTTAGTATTTGCATTATTTTGGGAAAGTCACTTAACATTTACAGAGAGTTCTTATATGTATATTATATATGTTATATGTTTTAGTATATTATATATTTTAGTATATATTTTAACTTGATCTAATTTGATCACTAATCTCACAGTATCTAGAGAGGCTATAACAGTAACTGGTATTTCTGGACATACTTTCCAGCTTTCTCTTCTAATTACTAATGATGGCAGTTTCAAGGGCAAGTCAACTTATTGCGTAGAAAAATTCAGAATATATTCCTTTTGTGCCTTTAAAAAACCTTTGTTCTATTAATTTTTTTTATCTGATGTCAATTTCATCCAAACCACATATAACATTAAGGATACATATTCAGATATATTTTAACAGCATTATTATACATGTGTGCTTTTTAAATTACTTAACACATTCTCATTTAAAAAGAAAAAATCCTCCAGGTGTATATTGGGAAGTGAAAGCTTTCTATAATTGTCACCCCTTCCCCTTTTAATGCTTCTTTGTGTAAATAAGTGCAGTGCTTACTTAAGCCAACAAATTTAAAATGGGTTTTGGTTCATACCACATTGTCTTAGCAGCCCGGATCTCATTTGAAACTGTAAGATTATATTGGCCACATACTGGCTGGCTACCTTCTTCTATTAAGAAAAACCTTGAGGACATTAACTTCATGTTGCACTTGTGAACTAATGATAGTAATATAAAATGCCACCAGAGCAGCCTTGGTTTAGTCTATAATTTATAAAGTTGGAGTAGTTTTAGTCCTTGAGAGAGGAAAACAAGTTTGACTTGGCTAATTTAACAATAATATTTCAAAACTGTATTTTCAAAGCCAAGTGTGATAAACATATTTCTATTACATTTCATGCTGATTTAGTCTTTTTTAATAGTTTCAGTTATACAACATAATGGAATCATTTAATTCAATCATATGTGAATCATAATCGAATCACAACATATATTGAATCATTAATTCAATATATGTATATATTGGAAACTGATCACCAAAATAATTCTAGTTAACATCTATCACCTCACACAGTTACAAAAACATTTTTTTATGACGAGATCTTCTAAGATCTACATTTTTAGTGACTTTCAAGTTCAATACAGTATTATTAACTATAGAGACTTTGCTATACATTATATCCCAGGACTTACATAACCAGAAGCTTGGACCTTTGACTACCGTCACCCATTTTGTCTACCCTGCACTCCCACCTCTGGCAACCACCAATCTATTCTCTGTATTTATGAGTTCAGTTTTTGGGGTTGTGGGGTTTTGTTTTGTTTTTTTTTTTAGTGTATAGTTCCATATAAATTTATCATTCATACGGTATTTGTCTTTTGCTCTCTGACTTATTTCACTTAGCATAATGCCCTCATGGTCCATCTATGTTGCCACAAATTTGTTTTAATCTTACCTGGCCACAAAAAGAACCTAGCAATAATGTAATTGCTGTATTTTTGGATATCTGATAACAAAATATATGAAAATTGGTGCATTGACTTACATTTAGTATTACTGAGAGAGAAAAATAAGAAACAGGTATTGTTAATTTTTGGACAAATGATAGTCATTTGTCCAAATGGACAAGGATTAAACATTTGTTTCTACATTGAAGTGACATAATTAATGCTTTACTGTCTATTTGAGATCCAAGATGATAAGGAAAATATGTCATTCTAGAATTAGAATGTAGTAATTTCCTTAAGGCATCATTTTTATAATATGTATATCTTTTCATCAAAGTTTTTATTTGGTAATATTCAGAAGGGTAATGGATGGCCTTCTGTTTTAATAATTAAAATGATATTCTCTGATTATTATCTTAAATTGTGTATCTGTACTGGCATATTCCAGTGGAGTAAGAAGTTCAAACCTTCTTAGGTTTCTTTATGCATTGACAAAAATTTTCATTAGAGAAGGCTTTCTCAGTAAATATTTTACAATGGATATTAGTGCTGCTTCATTTTTTATTTCCTTAATCTTATTTTATAATGAAGTATTTAAAGAACATTTCAAAAGTTTTAAATTTTAATTTTTATAGCAAATATTATCAAAAATATGTCAAAATTCAAATTTAGTTATATATGGAAATGTTATGGTATATTCATAGATACCTTTAGCACAATGGCTTATGTTTTATATTGATATTAAATTACAGCAATAAAATATATAAATTATTTTTGTCTTTGAAGGTCCTGATGAAGTTGTAGGGCCAGAAGGAATGGAAAAATTTTGTGAAGACATTGGTGTTGAACCTGAAAATGTATGTTTTATTTCTGAGTAGAATGGGATACAAGTGGGGTATAGCACATTCATAAATTTCTAAAAATTGAGACACTTTAATTTTATATGAAGATTTTGTGTCTTCACGTCTGTTATTGTAGATTTTTATTTAGGATACTTTCAATCAATTTAAATTGGTCATGAGCTCTCTTGATAGAAGTATCATTTGTAATAGAGTTGACGGTGATTCTATCTTCAGAAACTGTTAGAACTTTTTACTTTTAAGAAATTTATTCATCTAAATTTCTTTATAGTTAATAATTCCAAAGGTTGTTTTCTTTACTATTTGGAAGATATAAATAGTTGTATTAAAATGCTCTCCATGATAAATATAGACATGATTATCTCTATGCTGACTTTTCCCCTATCCTTTATGTTCTGTTCTTTCCAGATTATTATGTTAGTTTTAGCGTGGAAATTGGAGGCTGAAAGCATGGGATTTTTTACCAAGGAAGAATGGTTAAAGGGAATGACTTCATTACAGTAAGATATTTTTTTAAGAAACAAATATGATGGGCTGTTTGAAGATCTTAATTAATATTTTGTGCTTTGTAATTTTCAGGAGTAAGGTTTCATTTCATATCAAATTGACAAAATTCATATTTTGGTTTGACAAAATGAACAGTTACCCCATTTTTCATATTGTTTAAGAAAGAATCTCAGTACAGTCCTATTAAAATTTATTGACTCTTTTGGTGGATGAATTAGAGGTCCATGATGAACATTTTTTTTGCTCACAGGTCATTTGGGCAATAAAGGATTTTCTTCTTTGAATATAGAATTCTACTATGTAAAGAGTTTTGGGGGGCAGTGCTAAGCTTTGGGGTTTCCTCTGTCTCCTCTTAAATTTTATACTTGATCTAAAAATGAAATTTGGAGATACAGTTGTATGGCACTTTCATTAATTCTTTTTGGCCCAATAAATCTCATAAAGAACAAAAGTAATGCTGTATGGCTCCTCTGCAATTTATAGCCATTTTACAGTAGTATTAGCATGCTTATATACTTTCATAAGCAATAGAATTGCTTCTGTATAAAAATAATTTGATTTTGGCTTTCCAGATTAAAGTAGGCTTAGTTTCAGAATCAGTTAGTAATACATGTAACTTTTTATTGTGCTTCCAGTGTTCATGCAGGATGTTACTAATTATCAACATCCTAAAATAGAGGGATCATTAATTTATAATATTTTTGAGCCCCAAACTGGGCATTTATTAGCCATATAGTTTCCTGTTCTGAGTATGCTTTTAACACATTTAACTATTCTTTACTCCTTTTTGCTTGTCTTTAAATTTCAAAGTACCTGATTATTTTCAAGTATATTTGTTCATATAAAACTTAAATTTTCCCATTTGAGTTTTTAGTGTCTAATGTTTTGTAATTCTCCAATTTTAACCAGCATTAATATACCAATTAGGTAAAAACCTTGCTCATGTAACCAAATAATAATTTTTAGAACAGAATATAAAATCAGCCCTCTCACTTTCATTATGTATAGGTGAGATAATGCATCTGAGATTCAGAGAGGTAAAGAAAATATTTGCTGAAGTTTACATAGCTCCTTTATGGCAGAGCTGGGACCTAGAATTTAAATTGCATGTTGCATGATTACCGGTCTACCATACTGTACTTTCATTTGTACATTCATTTGTATTGGTGTTAGCATTCTTTATAAAACAGAAAGCCATTATTAACTTTTTAAATCATAGTATTTATAGCCAAGACTGAATTTGGTCATTTATCAAGGTGTCGTAAAATACTGTATTAAAATAATGTTGATTCTGAAATTTTTTGGCCTATTTCCCACCTTTAATTTACTTTATGGAGAAAGATAAAATACATATACAAAAAAGAATATGCAAAGAATATAAACTAGTTTTCACATAGCTCAGGCCTGTTCTATTGAAATATGTATCAGTTTTAATACGGCTTATTAACATTATAACTGCTTTTTGTAGTACCGTTAACTGCTTTTATTGTAGATTTAAAAATATTCCAACTAACAAGTCTTGGTATATTTTTAAAACAAATAGTTTTTAATTTATGTTTTTTGCATAACAATATATATCAACTTTGTATAACAGAAATGTGTGAACATAAATTATTTCTAATATTTATCCTGGGTAATTAATGGCATATGGCCTTGGGTCCAAGGATAAAAATTGACAAACCCATGAACATATTTTTATTAGCACATCTTTCCTATAGGCAGTTCACAAGCTAACAAAATACAAACAGTTGTATGGCATTTAAAATTGAGTTAGAGGTTTCTGTTTCATTCATTTATTATTTCCTCTCCATCTGCATAGAACTCTTTGTCATATAACCCTAAAGTTATTCAAATTAGGCAGGCATACTTGACTGCAAAAATTTTCCCCATGATCTAGATTGCTATGTAAAGTATAGTTGATCCTTGGAACGACCCAGGGGTTAGGTAGTCAAAAATCTGAATAACTTTCGACTCCCCAAAACCTTTATTAGTCTACTTTTGACTGAAGCCTTTCTGATAAACAGTCGATCAATTCATATTTTGTCAATTTTACTTATTACATACTGTATTTTTACAATAAAGTAAGCTACATAAAAATGTTATAAAAATTATAAGGAAGAGAAAATACATTTACTGTACATTACTCTATACCATATGCTTTGTCATTGATTTACAAGGTTAATTGTCTGTCACTACCTACATCAGTATTGTCTTATATGATACAAAACACTGTGGGTGTTGCATGTATTACACTAGATATCAAAAATGAAAAGATAATGGGAAAAAGAAATTCATATTTACAGGTATAATAATTTATGCATTGATAACACAGAAGCAGCATTTTAATTGCTTTATGGTAGCCAGTATAACCTGTGTAATTACTTCACAGTAGTAAGTAAATCTCCAAAAAGGGTTCCAACATATTTTTGAAAAAAATACACATCTAAGTGGACCTGCACAGTTGAAGTCCATATTTTTCATCAGTCAATTGACTAAATCTTACTATGCTCTGAATCTTGTTTTTTTAAAAAAGAAGCTTGCTAGGAATAAAGTAGTTTAAAATTTAAAAGTAAGAGAGACAAAGGAATCTATGTAAGTTTAAAGTTTTAAATTTATAGATGTCTAGTATGTTTGGTTTTATATAGTAATTATAAAATGTAAAACTTCACAGACTCGATTCCATTTATAGATTTTTCATAATTTTAGTATTTAATTTAACCTAGGCATAGTTATTTGATGGTTCCTAAATTATCTGACTGTAATTGTCATTGTTTCAAATTAATTAATTTTAACTAATTAAATTTTAATTAACTAATTTTAACCCTTAGATAACTTTACTAGAGCTCTGCTAAAGAATAGAAACATTCTGGTAGTTAAAGCATATACCATGATCAAGGATAGTGGACTTGATTAATCATGATTAATTAAAATCTAATTTTATAATGCTTAACAACTTTTAGAATAACTTTTTTTACATTTATTTACTTTAAGCCTGTTTATTCATGCAGACTTTTCAAAACTAAGTTGTCTTTCTCTTTTGTGTGAAGGAATTTATGTTTAATTGGTATATAATTAGACTAGAAGGGCCTACGGGATGTAATTGCCATATTCTTTCTAAGTATTTTGCTCTTTGTAGTTTTCATCATTGTTTATAATATTCAAAGTTCTCTTCAGATTGAGTTTGATTTAGTAGATGTTTATATTAAACACCTATATTATGCAAGGTACTGCACTACTTACTGGTGATTTCATTGAGGCTTAAATATGGCTCATGCTCTCTAGTTACATTCTAATAGAGCAAGGGAAGCATTACAATATCAAAACCACAAATCCAGGTAGAATGTGACAAATGCTAGGTTAAAACACAAAATACTATGGAAGCATATCTGCTCATAAGGTTAATTTTAGCTGAATAGACAGGAAGATCTTTTCAAAGGTGGCATTTGAACTGGACCTTGAAGATGATTAGGATTTTGATGGTTGAAAATATAGGAAAATAATGTTTCTGAAGAGGAAATTGTGAGCAGAACTTTGAGAAAGGAAAGCATGTTTGAAGGAAGTAGTCTGGTTCTTAAAATCAAATGATAAATGAAGAAAATTGATAAAATAGGTTAAAATTCAGATGGTTGGGATAATGACTACATTATGGAGGGCTTTGGCTAACATGTTGAGAGTTTAAAGTGTGTGTTACAGATACTGGGAAACCATCAGAAGATTTTGAGCGTAGGAACCATCAAGATTTTTTGGAAAGTTTTAAATAAAGCAGTTGTTTTAATGTTTTAAGGTCATAAATTCTTTTAAGAACTTTATGAAAACTGGACTTTATTTCCATTAATTGCACATGTGCTGTTATACACAAAATGTTGCATATGTATCTTCTTCTCCTTGCATTTAGGGATTCAGTATTTCATGGGTACTTGCAAATTTAGAGTGGAGAACTTTGCTCATATCTGCTAGCTTCAGTGGTGGAGAAAACTGTGAGCATGGAATGTTGAAAAGACTGTGCTTGATACTATAATAATAAAAAAAGGCAAGAAGATAGCATCTGACAAAAATGGTAGTAACTAAGCTGCCTGTCAGGTTCCAAACTGTATACCATCTCCATATTGAACCCTGGAAATTGAAGATTAAAGGTCATGATCTAGCTTGACCTTCTTGAGGGGAGTGAGGAACGGGGAACATTTATATGATTTCTTTTGGTGGGTGTGGAAGGGTGAAGTAATGTGGGATGTTATGGTATGTGTGGTATGTCACTATCATTCGTTGAGGGTTTGGGGCCTAACTACTGATTGCAGTTAGTATCCTTTCTTTCTGCTCTCCCCCAGGATCATCATAACAGTTTTAAAATTTGCCCCTTCCACATTTCCAAATACCCCCCAGAGGTGGTATATATTGTTTTGGTCAAAAGACCTGATTCAGAGAGAGTTCTAAATCTAGGACTTTGGGAATAAAATTTTTACTGTTACACACCTACACATCACTCTATCAGAACATACTTACTGGGACTTACTGATGAAGAAAGAGAACCTCACTTAGATCTAATACATAAGTGAGAATTTCTTTTGAAGGTCTCTAATGAAGCAGAAATTTGAAAGCCTCTCTTGTTAATCATACAGGTTTACTCTGCTATCCAGAAGTAGAGCATTCCTGTGAAACCTTTTGGAAGCTGAAATGGCATAAAGCAAAGAAGCAGTTACCATTAATTTATATGAAAAATTTTTTGAGCATTCCCAGTCCCCCTAAATAGTGTACCAAATCATACCAAGTACATTTATTTATGTAGAGTTTTATGCTAAAAATTAACACCCTTATGAACTCTCTTAGACTTTTCCTATACTTTAGGACATATCTTGCTAACGGGTGCACAGAATAAGTCAAGATAAAGCACAAATGGTAACATACACAGCCTTAACTATGGCAACCTAATGCTGAGATAGCAAGTGTAGTTTCTGGGGAAGGAGCTTGGTGGCACTGCTTGGGGTGCATGCTACCTCTAGAAAAGATTGTTGCAAAACAAATACCAGCTGATTCTTAAAAGCAAAAATCCTCTTCAGATTTCATTCAGTTATTGAAAACATAGTACTGTGTAGCCCTTTCATAATAGCGAAGTGACATAATGAGAACTTCAGAAAAAGCAGGGATACCTATACTCAGGAAGTCAATTCCCAAATCCTAATGTTCAAATTTAAAATCATTTTCACTTATTCTAACTGTGCAGTAGCCTTGGAGAGTGGTGACATATTGTGCCTGTGTTCCCGAAAATCTGTGAGTTTTTTTTTGTTACTCAAAAAACTATGTTTTGCTTTCCATGACATAATAGTTAAGTATTCATTATTTCTTTTTAGTTCAGGGGAAATAATTCTTTCTAAACTTCCCAGGTTATGAGGCATTGACATTAATTCTTCTGAGTCTATTTTGGGCTATATTAAATCTAAGAATTGTTGTAGTGACTGCTTGCATATGTTCACATAGGTTTTGCTAGGTCTGTTCACTGTCTCAATGGTGCTGGTAACAGATGTGGGGGTTTGTGCTCTTACTTTTTTTTTTTTTACTCTTCAAGTAGAGTGAAAAAATTTGTCAGTTATTGTGTTAGATTCTTTCGCTGCTCAAGATTTACATAGACCATTAGGAATGGTATGAAATAGTTTGAAGAGAGCCATCATGTACAGGTGACTTTTAAGTTATTTGCCTTAAAGGGAAATATAACACTCAGAACTGTATATGTATGCTCATTTAATCTTATGCATTGTCTATTAATGTATTGTTTTTAGTGAGAAAATGGAGACTGAAAAAGATTAAGTAACTTGATCAAAGCCACATGGCTGCAGATGGAGAAGTTAGAATTTTAAACACTATATTTTTGACTTGAAACTTACTCTTTTACTTTATCTCTGTCTTAAGGTTCTTAAGTTCACATCCTTAGTAACACTGTTTCTTTGTATACCTATGGAATGTAAAATATTTGGAAAAATTGTACTTTCTTGGATTCTTATATCCTTAGTGATTTACCTACTGCTATTTATGTACTTTACAATTTTGTTTGAACTACAGTTATTCACTGACTTTTCCCCAGGTAGGAATTTTGAAACTTCTTATAGTCAAATAAATATATTATCTACTTTATGGTTTTTGGTATTCATATTTTTATTTAACAAATACTTTTTGAATGCCTCTTTATGCCAGACCCTGTGTTGTGGTAGGAAAGATGTCCTTTATCTGTTTTGCCCTGTTTAGACCTGAATTTCAAGTTTAACAAGATTGTGCTTGAGGTTTTATGTGAAAGTATGAACTACATTACTAAAAATATATAAAAAGCGCTGCTTCAAAAGCTACAAAAAAAAATACCTCCCACTTAGGATGGATCATGACAAGGAAGGGAGTACATGTAACTAGTTCATTAAAATGTTATTCTCAGCTGGTAACTGGAGATCTATAAGACTTGGTGTGCAAATTTTCAAACAGTGTTACAGTAGCATATAACCTGAAAATTTATTTCTTTTGCATATCTTTTTGGTACAAGGTAACTGCATTTCAGCTTTCATTAAAGCTTTATTTTTCCCTTAATGATGAATTTTTGCTCTATTGAAAGCCACTTGTTGAAATAGTAATGAATTTTTAGTAAATAATGAGAATAATCTTTGTTTCTCCATGAAACACTTTGTACATTGATTAATATGTAAGGCACTAGGCCCCACACAAAAGTGAACTTATCCAAATTTTGATTTCCATTTTTGGCAGTATGGCAGACTAATGTGCAGAGACCCCATCTCATGTAAGACACTTAAATGTTGGATAAAATATTAAAACATCTTTTGAAAAGCATTCCTGGACTTGACTGTAAATGAAGGCAAATAATCAGGCCAGAAATGATGAGAGTTGGTGATTTCATAGAGATCTATGGAACTAGCATTTTACCTGAGGATACTATCTGTTCCTAGTCAGGGTCTGGCTATGAACTTTTTGTCATGCATGTTGGGAACAGGAGACAAATTGCACATACATTCTGAGTTGGATTGGAATCAGAACAAAAATTCCCACATTAGGTCATTAATGCAAAATCTACCTAATTCATAGAGACTTGATTGCTTTTGCTATGTTCTGCATACATTTGGAGGTGAAAGGCTTACACTTGAGAGAATTCTGAGTCAAAAGGTTTTATCTCACAGATTTAAAGATGAAATTCATTATTTGCATGATGCAAGTAAAGATGTATTTTAGAATTGTCCCAGATAAGTAGTACTCTTACATGTAATGGAAGTAATTCTGTATAAGAATGTATTTTAAACAGAAGCCTTAATGTCTGCAGAAAAAGGCTCAGTGATCATTATTTAACAATTAAGACAAAAATCACTAACCATATTGGGAAACATCTTAAACTTCAGAATGAAACTCCTAACATCCCCCTGAGTGATCACAGTGTCAGTTAAAATAACTACATTTAATGTGTTTAAAAAGAGGAATAGTCTCAGATGATCAGATATCAAATTAAATTTCTAAAAGTGAAAAATATATAAGATTTAAAATTCAATGGATGAACTACAAAGGAGGTGTAGAGAAGTAGGAATCAATGACTTACAGTATCTGAGGAAAATAGGAAGGAGAGGCTGAGAGACAGTGGATGATTCTTTCATTGATGATTCTTGAAAGTTTCCTCTCTATGCAAGATATAAGTTCCTCATTGAATATGTGGCTTGCAAATAATTTTTCCCACCTGGTAGCTTGTGTTTTGAACCTCTTACAAGGACTTTGCAGAGCGAAAGGTCTTAATTTTCGCGAAGTTTAATTTATCAGTTCTTTCTTTCATGGAATTGTGATTTTGGTTTCAAGTGTTAGATTTCTTTGCCTCTCCCTAGACCCTGAGAATTTTCTGTCTTTTTTTTTTATAGGAGACTTACATTTTTACATTTTATATTTAAATTAGTAATGCATTTTGAGTTAATTTTTTAAAAAGGTGTGAGACAAGTTTTGGTCTATTTCTTTGCTTATGGATATGCACTTGCCCCAGTAGCATTTGTGGAAAAAGTCCTTCCACTGAATTGCTTTTGCATCTCTACCAAAAATCAGTTGGACATACTTGTTTGGGTCTGTTTCTGGATCATCTATTCTGGTCTGTTAATCTATGTCTTAAGCTGTTGCCAACACCACAGTTTGCTTTGCTGTAGCTAGATACTAAATCCTTTTTGTTTTTAAAATGTAATTAGTGTGCAATGTTTTATTAGTTTCAGGTGTACAACTTAGTGATTAAACATTTATATACCTCACAGTGTGATTAGCACAGTAAGTCTAGTAACCATCTGTTACTATACAGAGTTATTACCACATCATTGATTATATTCTGTGCCATATATGTATACATATTCCCTGTATGTGTTACATCCCCATGACTTATTCATTATATAACTGGAATTTTGTCCTTATCCTACTTCACTTTTTCACCCATCTCCCTACCCTTTCTCTCTGGCAACCATCAGTTCTCTGTATTCATGAGTCTATTTCTGTTTTGTTTGTTCTTTTGTTTTGTGTGTTTAGATTCCACATATAAGGAAGTCATATAGTATTTGTCTTTCACCCTCTAACTTATCTCACTTAGCATGCTACCCTCTGTCTCCATCCATGTTGGTGCAAATGGCAAGACGTCATTCCCTTTTATGGCTGAATAATACTGCATTATCAGTGGACACCAAGATGGTTTTTATATCTTAGCTGTTGAAAATAATACTGCAGTGAACATGAGGGTACATATATCTTTTAAACAAATTAGTGTTTTCATTTTCTTTGGATAAATACCCAGAAGTGGAATTGCTGGGTCATATACTAATTCTATTTTTAATATTTTAAGGAATCTACATAATGTTTTCCATAGTGGTTGTGCTAGTTTACAATCCTACCAACAATGTACAAAGGATCTCTTTTCTCAACATCATCACCAACATTTATTTGTTAACTTAAAATTTTTTTTATTAAACTTATCAGAGTAACCGCTGGTTAATAAGATTATATAGGTTTCAGGTGTACAATTATATGATATATCATCTGTATCTTGCATTGTGTGTTTACCACTCAAAGTCGATCTCCTTCTATTTACCCCCTTTACTGTTTGTTTGCTACTCCCCACACTCCCCACCCCAACTCTCTTTCCCTCTGGTACTCACCATGCTGTTGCCTGTCTTATTTTGTTTGTTTGTTCATTTGTTGCTTTCAGATTTATATGCATGAAATCATACGGTTCTTATATTTCACTTAACATGGTATTCTTGCGATCCATTTCATGGTGTCTCAAATGGCAATATTTCATCTTTTTTGTGGGTGATTAGTATTCCACTGTGTGTGTGTGTGTGTGTGTGTGTGTGTGTGTGTGTGTGTGTATATATACACACACACACATATACATAGATGACTTTATCCAGTCATCTATTGAAGTAAACTAAGGTTGTTCTCATGTCTCGGCCACCATGACTGATGCTGCAATTAACATGGGGATACGTATATCTTTTGGAATAAATGTTTTCAAATTTTTGTTTATCAGAAGGGTTGTTGGATCATATGGTAACTCTATTCTTAATTTTTGGAGGAACCTCTGTAGTGTTTTCCATGGTGGCTGCACTAGTTTATATTCATGCCCATCAGCAGTGAGTGAGGGTTCCTCTTTCTTCACAACTTCTCCAACGCTTAATAAATGCTTTGTTGATAACAGCCATTCTAACAGGTGTGAGGTGGTATCTCCTTATAGTGTTGATTTACATTTTTCTCATAGCTAGTGAAGTTAAGCATCTTTTCATATATTTATCTGTTGGCCATTTGTGTCTCTTCTTGGGTGAAGTATCTGTTTAGGTCCTCTGACCATGTTGACATTTTTATAATAGCCATTCTGTAGGTATGAGATGATTTCTCATTGTGGTTTTGGTACTTATTTCCTTGAAAATTAGTTGACACTGAACATCTCTTCATATGTCTTTTTACTATCTATATGTCTTTGGAAAAATGTCTCTTCAGGTTCTCTGCCTGTTTTTTAACTTTTTTTTTTTTAATGTTGAGTTCTATGAGTTGAGTTCTTTATATATTTCAGATATGAACCCTTTATTTGATATATCATTTGTGAATACTTCTCCCATTCAGTAGTTGTATTTTTGTTTTGTTGCTGATTTTCTTTGCTGTGCAGAAACTTTTTTGTTAGAGGTAATCTCAGTTTATTTTTGCTCTTGTTGCTCTTTCCCAGAGAGACATCCAAAAATATATTGCCAAGACTAATATCAAAGAATTTACAGCTTATGTTTGCTTCTAGGAGTTTTATGGTTTTTCAGGTCTTTCTTTGAAATCTTTCATGCATTTTGATTTTATTTTTGTAGATGACGTAAGAAAGTAGTTCACTTAATTTTTTGCACGTGTCCAGTTTTCATTGAGGAGATTGCCTTTTCCCCATTGTATATGCTTCTGTATTCTGTTTATACTAATTTATCTTTTTCTAATATTAAAGATGGTTGTTTTATTTATTTCCATTACCTTCGTATTTCTAGGAAGAGTAATGCTGTGTTTTTTTAATGTATTTTATTGATTATGTTATTACAGTTGTCTCATTACCCTCCCTTCTTTCCCCTCCACCCTGCACACCCTCTCCCACCCACATTCCCCCCTTTAGTTCATGTCCATGTGTCATACATATAAGTTCTTTGGCTTCTACTTTTCTTACACTATTCTTGCCTTCCCCATGTCTATTTTCTGCCTACCATCTATGCTATTTATTCTCCGTACCTTTTCCCTTTCTCTCCTCCTCCCACTCCCCTGTTGCTATCTCTCCATGTGATCTCCATTTCTGTGGTTCTGTTCCTGTCCTAGTTGTTTGCTTAGTTGGCTGTTGTTTTTGTTTTCGATGTGGTTGTTAATAATAGTGAGTTTGCTATCATTTTACTGTACATTCTTTTTATCTTCTTTTTCTTGGATAAATCCCTTTAACATTTCATAAAATAAGGGTTTGGTGATGATGAACTGCTTTAGCTTGATCTTATTTATCTGAGAAGCACATTATCTGCCCTTGCATTCTAAATGAAAGCTTTGCTGAATAGAGCAATTGTGGATGTAGGTCCTTGCTTTTCATGACTTGGAATACTTCTTTCCAGCCCCTTCTTGCCTGCAAGGTCTCTTTTGAGAAATCAGCTGACAGTCTGATGGGAACTCCTTTGTAGGTAACTGTCTCTTTATCTCTTGCTGTTTCTAGTATTCTCTCCTTCATTTTAATCTTGGGTAATATAATTGTGATGTGCCTTGGTGTGTTCCTCCTTGGGTCCAATTTCTTTGGGACTCTCTGAGCTTCCTGGACTTCCTGGAAGTCTATTTCCTTTGCCAGATTGGGGAAGTTCTCCTTTATCATTTGTTCAAATGACTTTTCCACTTGTTGCTTTCTCTTCCTCTTCTGGTATCCCTATAATTTGGATGTTGGAACATTTAAAGATGTCCTGAACGTTCCTAAGTCTCTCCTCATTTTTTTGAATTCTTGTTTCTTCATTCTTTTCTGTTTGGTTGTTTCTTTCTTCCTTCTGGTCCAGTCCATTGATTTGAGTCCCAGTTTTCTTCCCATCACTATTGGTTCACTGTGCATTTTTCCTTCATTTCACTTAGCATAGCCTTCATTTTTTCATCTAGTTTGTGACCAAATTCAACCAATTCTGTGAGCATCCTGATCACCAGTGCTTTGAACTGTGCATCTGATAGATTGGCTGTCTGATAGGTTGGTTGCTTAGTTGTTTTTGCTGTGAAGCTTTGATCTGTTCTTCCATTTGGGCCTTTTTTTTTCTTGTCGCATCTGTTTTGTAGTGAGGGGCGGAGCCTTAGGTGTTCACCAGGGTGGAGCAACCCAGTAGCTGGGTTGTGACACTGTATGTGGGGGCAGGGTCCGAGAGGGAACAGTGGCGCTTGCTCTGCTCTCTGTTGGACTTCAGTCCCTTCCACTGCTTCCCCCAAGCAAACGGAGCCCTTCTGGTGCTGATTCCCATGTGGGTGGGCTTGTGCATGTTCTAGGACCCCATGGGTCTCTCCAACCAACTCTCCTCTGAGGCTGGGAGTCTCTCCCAGAACCTCAGCCCCCACAGGGGTTTTCAATCAGTGCTCCAAGGCTCTATTTCACGGCACTGGGACCCTGGGTTACGCACAGTGCCTTGCCTCACAATCGCTGCCTCACTGGGTCTGCCAGCCACCACCTATGCACCCAGGGTCCACTTGCTGTGGTCTTGTGTGCCCTGGGATGCCTTATGCACCCGGTGCCACTGCTTTTTGTGTTGAGGCTCCTCTCCGCCCAGCTGCCCGACTCCTCCCCTCCTACTGGTCTGGATGAATGTGTCTATTTTAACTCCTTGGTTGTCCGACTTCCATACAGTTCAATTTTCTGTCAGTTCTGGTTGTTATTCTGTTTCTAAATTGTTGTCCCTATCTTGGTTGTGCGAGGAGGCACAGTGTGTTTACCTGTGTCTCCATTTTGGTGACACAGGTAAGTGTTTTATCTTTTTCAAAATTGTGGTAGCTATACCAGATCTTTTGTATCTACAAAAAAAAAACACAACAACAAACAATACTGAGATTTTGGTTCAACTGCATATGAATTTGGGGAGAATTGACATCTTTGCTATTTGAGTCTTCCAAAACATGGAAGACACGTTTCCATTTTTTTAGGTGTTTGATTTCTTTCACCAGTATTGTGTAGTTGAGAGCATTCAAATCCTGTATATGTTTTCTTAGAATTATATCTAAATGTTTTGTTTGTATTTTGAGCCACTGGAAGTAGTATTATAAATATTTTTAATTTCAGCATTCACATGTTCATTACTAATATATAGAAATATAATGGATTTTTGTATATTTGTGTTGTGTCCTGTGATGTTGCTGAACTTACTTTTTCTAAGGTTTGTGTGTGTGTATGTGTACTCCATAGATTTTCTACTTGTGTAATCATGTCATATAGTTATGCCATAAAATAGGGAAATAGGGAGCTATTTATTTATTTATTTTTAGGTTATATGCCTTTTATTTTGTTTCCTTCATATATTGGATTGGCTAGAATTTATACCACTATGTTCAATTATGTGGTAAGAGTGTGTATCCTTACCAGCTCCCCAGTTTAGAGGGAAAACACTCAATCTTTCACCATCAAGTGTGTTATCTGTAGGTTGTTTATAGATGCTCTTTATCAAGTTCAGGAAGTTATCTTCTATTTCTGTTTTTCTGTGAGTTTTAACATAAATGAATGTTAAATATTTTAAATGCTTTTTTTGCATTAAATCATATAAGTATGTAGTTTTTCTTTACTATCTTGTTAATATTGTGATTGCATTGATTTTTGAATATTGAATCATTCTTGCATACCTGGAATAAATCCCACTTTTTCATGGCATATAATTATTATAAAGCTGAATTCTGTTTGCTGGCATTTTGTTAAGGATTCATGAAGGATACTGGCCTGTAATATTCTTTTTCCTATTTATTTACTTATTTAGATATAATTGACATCTAACATTACATTAGTTTCAGGTATATACCATAATGATTCAATATTTGTATATATTGCAAAATGATCACAATAGGTCTAGTTAACATCTATAACCATACATAGTTACACAGTTTTTTTCTTGTGATGATTTCTTTCTTTTCTTTTTTTGAAATACTGTCTTTGTCTGGTTTTGGTGTTGAGGTAATACTGAATTTATAAAGTGAATTGGGGAGTTTTTTTATATATTTTATTTTCTGAGAGAGATTTATTTATTTCACATTGTGTATGTTGTGGTAGTTTGTGTTTTTTTAAGGAATTGCTCCATTTCATCTACATTGTCAAATTTATATTCTTTTCATATCTGTAAGTCTTTAGTACTATTTTTTTTAGTAGAGAAAATGTTTATTACGTTGAGACACAATTTTATACTTAATGAAGTTTTTCTTCTCATTATGATCCTAACTATGGTGTGTTTTTAATACCAGGACAATTTTTAGTAAATGAAGCCATGATTTAAGTATCTTATTGAAAGTTAAAACTGCACATATTTTGAGAGAAAGGACTTAAACTCAGACACTCTGAAGACAGACCTTCCACTTAGTACCTATTATTTATGATATGGTCTCCTTCACTCCTTGATGAATAAGGAACATGATGGCTGAACTGATGCACCCTTGAGGACTCATTTGTAGTCAGTGATTCCTGTACAAGACTTTGAGTAATATGTAAAAGAAGTTGTTGAAAATTCTCAGTGGCACAGAAAATGAAATTGTAAACATTTGTCATAGATTGTCCTCCATACATGGCTTTTTTATGATGCTTTAGTCATTTTACTTGGGATTTTAGAAAATAGTGAATTAAGATTCTTTACTATGCAAACTGGACATTGGGAAAAATATGCATGACACAAGGCAAATTGTAAACCCTATTGTTGAATGAAAGGTGTTGAAATAAAAAAAAAAGGAGGCAGCAATAAAAAGTTGGTGAGAATGGTGCAGATAAGCTCAGTGCATTAGGCGCATCCAAGGCCAGAGGCACTACAAAGAAGTGGGTGAGAGTGTAAGATTTAAGAACTTGGAGAACACGGTGTCATGGGGACGACAGTACATGTCATAGGACTGAAAATTGGATACATTTTCCCATTAAAGGAACATGAAAAGAATTTACAGATGAGAAACCCATGGTTTGTGACGTTATAAAATGAGATAGTGCTAGCATCGTAGTCTAGGAAAACCCCAAGATGACGGGGAGGAGCAGTCAGATTGAGGGTTAATTTCATGGGATCAGAAGAGGAAGATAACACAAAAACATTGTATTCAAACTGATTCTCTAATAGTATAAACCACAAGCATTTTTTAGGTTCACAACTAGAGGTAACAGAGTCTTGTTTACCGTATACTCCCAAGGCCCAGGCCTGTTTCTGTGACACATCCACCTCCCAGTAATGCTTCCCTGATGTAATAACCAGTGCACCAAGTACAGTAGAAGTGTTCTTATTTGTATCTAGATGGTTCTTATATTTCACTTGTCTCAGATCTGCAGAAATGGCAACATTTTCTTTGTCCTTGGGAAGGTCCAGGGTAATGTGAACCCAGTAGTGGTGCACATCAGTCAGTTCTTGCACCATCCCACTCAGGTCAGGAGCTTGGAACACTGTCCTTTGTTTTTTGGAGACAGTTTTTGACTTGAGAGGGAAGGTCTTACTCCTTTCCATGATGCCCTTCACATTCTTCCAGAAGTTCTCTCTGGTTTGATGTCAGCTTCCCAACTTTTCAGCTTCTTGATGTTTAGCCCTCAGCCTGTCCAGAGCTACCTGCAGCTTTTCCTTGTGCTCCTGGGGAACTTCCTCCATGAGGAAAGCTCAGTGCTCTTGAGACCTCTCACAAAGCCAGCAAATGAGCTTCCCATCCTCCCTACAGAAGAGCAGGAGTTTCTCTCCATGGTGCACACAGAGATCTCTCTTTTGCTCCTCTGGGCTCAACTTGACCTCCCTAAGTGTCTCTACTATGTTGGCCATATGCTCGCTGATTAGGCTGCAGGTTCCCAGGCTCGTACCAGGCTGGCACACAGGGCAGCTGCTCTCTCCCTGTTTGCTGACTGTGGATTCCTTGTTGTCTGCATTGATGCAGGCTTGGCAGAAGCTGTGCCCATGGTCCATGCTCAGGGGCTCCAGGAGTTCCAGGCAGATGGGGCAGGTTAGCTCCTCCTTTCATTTCAGCAGGATTCCTGAATCCATCACAGTCTGTCCTAACCTGAGGCTCCTCTGGCTGAGAGATTTCTGCAATGTTCGTGGGGAAAAAAACCTGTTCACTTGTTCTGCAGTTCCAGCCCGAGGGGCAGTTGTGGGCAGGATTCACTCTCCAAACCAGGGGCCCGTTGTCCACCTGTAATACTGTTCTTTGTTTTATTCCTGTTGGTAATTTTTGTCTTCTGTTTTTTTCTTTGTTATCCTGCTAAAGACTTGTCAGTTACATTGATCTTTTCCAAAAAAACCAATTCTTTGTTTCATTGATTTTTCTCTCTTGTTTTCTTGTTCTTAATTTCATTATTTTCTGCTCTTAATTATTTGCTTTCTCCTGCTTGCTCTAGGTTTATTTTGCTGCTATTCTTCATTTAGGTTCTGAAGTTGGGAGCTTTGATTGTTGATTGAGACTTTTTCTCTTTTCTAATGTTTGCATTTAGTACTACCCCTTTCAGCACTGCTTTTTGTCTCACAAAATTTGATGTGTTATGTTTTCATTTTCATTCAGTTTAACATTTATTTTGCGTTTCATTGAGACATGCCCTTATCTGTGGATTATTTAGGACATTGCTGTTTATTTTCTCAGTATTTGGAGATTTTGCTGTCATCTTTATGCTGTTTCTAGTTTGGTTTAATTGTGGTTGGAGAACATATTTTGTGCTATTTCAGTTTTTTTTGTATCTGTTGATGTTTGTTTTATGGCTCAGGAATATGGTCTCTCTTGTCTTATGTTCCAAGGCACTGGGAAAGAATATGTGTTTTGTGTCATTAAATGAAGTCACCTATTACTGTCAATTAGAGCCTGTTGGTGGGTGGTGTTGCCGAAATTCTTCTGTGTTTGCTGATGTTCTGTCTAGTTGTACTATCAGTTGCTGAGAAAGGGGTTATTGAAATCTCTATAATTGTTGACTTGTTTATATTTTTCCTTTCAGTTCTAAAAGTACTTCTCATATTTTGCAGTTCTTGTTTGGTGCGTACATATTTAGGATTGTTATGTCTTGATGGATTGACTTTTTTTTCTTTTATCAACATGTAATATTCCTCTTTGTTGTGATTTTTTACTTTGAACTCTACATTAGCTGACACTAACATTGTCAGCCTCGTTTCTTACTGTTTCTGCAATACGTCAACTTTCCATTATTTTACTTTCAGTCTGCCTTCACATCAGTTTCTTTTTTCTAGATTGCATATAGTTGGGTCTTTTTTTTTTTTTTAAATGTCCATTTTTGTCTTCTAATGGTAATCTTTAGGCTACTGGCATTTAATGTGAAGGGTTTAATTCTGTCCAGTATTTTACAATCCAAAAATTTTCATTTGGTTCTCTTTTACATGTTATAATTTTTCACTTTCTGTCTTCATTTTTTATTGCGTTAACAATTGATTATTGAAGCATTTTTATAATAACTTGAAATCTGTGTCAAATCTAAATGTCACTTTTGTGTTTGCATCTATTGTCATTTTTGCATTCTCTTTAATATCTTGGCTTTTAGTAGGACAAGTGATATTTTTTATTATAACCTGGAAATTTTGAATATTAATGAAATTTTGAATCTTACTTAAACCTGTTGTTTTTTTTTAAGATTTTATTTATTTATTTTTAGAGAGGGAAGAGAGGGAGAGGGAGAGAGAGAGAGAGAGAGAGAGAGAGAAACAGAAACAGAAACAGAAACAGAAACATCAATGTGTGGTTGCTGGGGGTTATGGCCTGCAACCCATGCATGTACCCTGGCTGGGAATTGAACCTGGGACACTTTGGTTCCCAGCCTGCGCTCAATCCACTGAGCTACACCAGCCAGGGCCTTAAACCTGTTTTAAAAAAAATATTTATTTATTGTTAGAGAGAGGGAAAGGGAGGGAGGGGGAGAGGGAGAGAAACATTGATGTGATAGAGAAACATCAGTTGGTTGTTGCCTCTTGCATACCCCCAACCAGGAGACCTGGCCCACAACCCAGGTATGTGCCTGACAGGAATTCGAACTGGCAACCTTTTGGTTTGTGGAATGGTGCCCAACCCACTGACCCACACCAATGAGAGCTAAACCTATTGCTTTAACTGGCTTCCTATAACATGACTTTGGCATTATTTTTAGTTACAGGTAGAAACTAAAGTTTCTTACTCTTTATCCATTGACATCTGAGGAGGGAGGTCCTCATTAGTATTGGCAGGCATGGCAGTTGTAGATCCCCACTAGGCTTCCACTGATACACCTTCTTGTTCCCCACGAAGTCTCCACTCACACGACTAGGGTGAAAGCCCTGACTCTTCACAAGTCCTTCTTTGACACTACCCAAGGACAGAGGAGTATTGGCTACTCCTTACTACCTGGTGGGAGGAGAAGTTCATGTTCCCCATGTGGTTTCCATTGATAATGCAGGAGTTGAGAGTGGGGCATCCTTATACATGGTGAGGGTGGACAATTTAGGTCTCCATTCAGTCTTTGCTGGCAAAGATGGGGCTTTCTTGGTGGGTTTTTCTTTATTTTTTTGTCCGCCCCATTGGCATTTCTGGTTTGCTGATTCCTTTAGCTGGGAGAGATGAGGCAGAAAGGAAACCCAAGGAACTCACTATTGTCCCTCAAACAACTTTTTATGCTTGTTATATATATATATATATATAATGTCTAGGGCTTTTAGTTGAATTACCCAGAGAGGGAAAAGTACATTTACTCCATCTTCCTGGAAGCAGAAGTTATCTTTTTTTTTAAACCTTCTGTGCCCCTCACCCCAATCCCACTCTAGTTAATTCCTCATTTCTCTGTCTTTTAGGACAAAATTCTTTGGAACCATATATCTATACTTATTTTCTCCAGTTCCTCTCTCCTCCTCCTCTTATACCAATTTAGTAAGACTTTTATCCCTACCCCTCCTCTGAAATCACTTGGCAAGGCATCAATTACAAGTGAATAATGAAAGTGGTGATAATCAAAGCCATGGCTGAAGCTAAATTTATACTTAAAGAAAAAAAAGCCTGAAACTGCATGAGCTAGTATCTAATTTAAGAAGTTTTAAAAAGGATCAACCCAAAGAAAGAAGGCAAAAGGAGATGAAAAGATGTTTATTAATAAAATTAAAAGCAAAGCTAAAATTGAGAGAATTAAATTCTGACAAGATGGTCAAGAAAATCAAATAAAAGTTAAAAATACAATGCATATTAGAAGTTATAAATAATTTTAATTGATATATTTAAATAAAATTGTGTGAAGTATACAAAGTATCTGAAAAGTATACAAATAAGATCAAGCAGGACTGAAAAAGAACTAGAAAATCTGAATGGGCCTATCACCATTAAAAAGGCTGACTTAGTGACTGAAAGTCTTTTCCTCCCTCAGTGAAAAGGCCCAGTTGGTTTTTCACCAAAGTTTAGACAACTGCTATTTCCAGTGGTCAGTAAACTTTTTCAAAAGAAAGAATACTAGTATTCATTTTATTTTTTCTGAGGCTTATGTTACAAGTTTGTTATTGAAACTAGCAAGGAGGATGTAACAGAATAATATATATAAGCTAGTCTCACACAGGAGCATAGCAAAAAAAAAATCTAGCAATGGGTTAACTGGTAATACCATCAAATTTGGCTTATTCTAGGTATGCAAGATTAAGGAACAATAGAAATTTAATCAAAATATTTAGACCTTAATAAAATAGTAAGTTACTACATGTCATGTTACTGATTTAGAATAGTGAAAATCTTTGTTAAAACAGATGCTAGGTGTCTGTACTACATGATGAGTACTAAAATTCAGTTTTGAATGAAATAACTGGATCACAGTAGATAGCACAACTAATTGGATTGAAGGGAGTCAGGTGGTCTCAGAGATGGCAGAATGAAGTTTTGATGAAAATATTTAGTGAAAATGTTGGAACAGCATTTCAAGTACAGTAAAATAATATGTACTAAAGCATCCTTGTGGCATTTGGTTATGGTGACATATAAATACAGCATAGTAAGGACATTGGGACCTGGCAGATGATGTAATAGGAGATTTGGGCCAATTGTGAAAAGCTTTGTTTGCCTTGCTTCTTGCTAAGTAGTGGAATATATCAACCCAGCGAAAGTCAAAGTCAGTAAAGATATTTGAGCATTCCGTTTATTTAGCTTCTTAAGTTTAATGTCTTGTCTTAGAAGTAACATGTATAACTTGTTTGCATTCTTTTGCATGTATATGTACCTTACTTGAAGTCAGGTGCTGCCACTGATTTTCCTCAATTTTTTGTTGACTAGAAATGTAAGAGTCTGAATTTTTGACTGAACCGCTAATATATATTAATTTTCTCAGTGCAATTCTTAAACTTTGAAAACTACTCATGGCTAATCTCTCACCAAGCTGGTGCCTAAGAACTCTCCAGTGAAATATGTGACAGAGGCCTGAGTGATTTCATTTGTTCTGTCATTTGCTAACTATGTGGCGAAAGCACATTTTAATACCTCTCTTTTTTAAGAGACATTTTAAATTTTATTGGAGTTTTTTATTGAGTTTTTTTTGTAATTGTCATTGAAGTGAACTTTAATTGGTTTCTAGGGTTTTTTTTCCTTTTATTGCATTGGTAGATACAAGGCAACAGGTTGGTTTGTTGTATTGAATTTTGAATCAGTATTTTAAATCTAAATAACTATTTTGCTCCCACTTTTTTTTCATAATGAATTCCTTTAAACTTTCTAAAGGTGCTTTTATTTAATTTTCGTGATTATATAATCTGTTTGATTTTTAACTTTAAGGTGTGACTGCACAGAAAAGTTACAGAACAAATTTGACTTTTTGCGTTCACATTTGAATGATATTTCTTCGTTTAAGAATATCTACAGATATGCCTTTGATTTTGCAAGGGTAAGTGGGATATTCATGTTGTGTAATTCTAATAGATTTTTAATCTTGAGGCCACACTTACGAAATTTTTTTTTACTTATTTTATAGGATAAAGATCAGAGAAGCCTTGATATTGATACTGCTAAATCTATGTTAGCTCTTCTGCTTGGGAGGACATGGCCACTGTTTTCAGTATTTTACCAGTACCTGGAGGTATGGATCTTTTTCTTTGATTTTGAAAATACTGTTTTAAAATTTAATCTGATTGACAATAAATCTTTGAGAAAAAGCAAATAGATTTTTAATACTGTGCTTTTTAAAAAATCTGCTTTAGTAGAAAATTACTTTTAAAATGTATGACCTGCTTGTTATATTTAGATACAAGTTCATATTCAGTAATATATTCTGTACATAGTTATTTTAATTCTATGTTCTGCATGCTTCCTTGCTCTCTATTAAAAAAGAAACTTCAAGAAATAATTTTAGCACAGTCTTCACACAAAAGCACTTTCTTGGGCTTTTGGCAGGAGAACATTAATGATAGTGCGCAAATCTGAAGTTTCTAAATCAGATTTCTTTCTGTTACACAGGGTCTTAGGCTGAAATCCACATAAGAACCAGTTTTAGTAATAGAACTTTCACTTAGGCTAAATCTAAAGCTTTTCATATTTGATATCTACAAATATGAGGATGGCTGTAATGGTGTATGTACTTAAATGTACTTAAATGTACTTAACTAAAAGTATATGCTGAATTTATGAAGAAAGTATTCTTTTAAAAGGTTTATCTACTACTATAGGCAGTGGTTTTAAGAAGATACTGTTCCTTTTTTTCCATTGCTTCCTTTGGTTTTCTATCCATTTTTGTGCCTGAAAAGTTTCTTGTGTTTTATTTTTATATAGGTCTCACCATTTTTTATATTATAGATCTGCTTTTGGCTTTGAAAATAATTTCTCATAAAGCTGATTGTTTATCATAGCAAGTTCTCCAGACTATTTTGCTTAATTGCGTGATAAGAGACAGTGGTATGAAAGGTCTTGTGTGAATGGATTTAGTGCACACTTAAATCTTTCAGCCTAATAAAATAGATGTCGATGATGGATGTTACCAGTCTTCATCCTATTAGTAGTTTTGGCAAGATTCAATATAACTGAATATAAAAATACTTCCAAAAAGAACTGAGAGGGCTAAATATTTTCAAACACTTGTTATCCAGTGGAGGGTGCTTGACATACTATTTTTTAAAATCTTTAGAACACCATTTTGAATTGCATTTTACTCTCCATTAGCAAATGAGGAGATGGGTTCTTTTATGTAACTTTCCTAAAGTTACTCATTTAAGTGGCAGAGTGGAATTTGAACCCATGTCTATAGTCTTTCCATTGCCTCCAAAGGTGCCAACTTCAAAATGTGTCTAAATAATAAATCTCATTCAAAGAAATGAATTACCGGGAGGCAGCTGAAGGGAACTGGATGTAGGAAATAGTGTATATCTTGATCTCATTTTTGGTTACACAAGAATATATATAGGTAAAATTTTCATTAGTACCCTGATACTCTTGTTATTCTTCAAAAATGAAAGAAAAATAAACGAAGAAATAAATTGGTGACATTAAAATGTAAATGCCCCTGAGGATTCTCTTAGATACAGAAATAATTTAAAAGAGGAATAAGTGTTTTAGGAATGACCAGATTACAAAATATAACTACATTTAGAGAAGTCAGGCCCTAATAAATAATGCTTGTTCTATAATCCAAATATTTATATTATTTTCCTCAGCAATCAAAGTATCGTGTTATGAACAAAGATCAGTGGTACAATGTATTAGAATTCAGCAGAACAGTCCATGCCGATCTTAGTAACTATGATGAAGACGGTGCTTGTAAGTATGTTTTCCTATGAAAATAAAATTTTTTAAACTATTAAATGAGAATATGCATTTGTGTAACATTACCATAAAGGACTTAAATTGCTTAACAGTAGCTTTTATTTATAGGAAGTGTAGGGGAAGCAGGTATGTAAGGTAGGCAGAGTTTAGATTGAGCAATATTACAAAATCTGTGCTGATAAATGAAATAATTTTAGTTTCTCAGTAACAGCATAATAAAGGTTAATTTAAATTATAATCTCTGTATCTAGAAGCTAAAATTCTACCTCATGTCTGCCTTTCCTGGTACTTTTCTATGGAAGAAAAGACTACTCATGATTTAAAAAAAAATAGGAAAGCAAAACATCAGCTATAATAGAAAAAGCTTATATTAATATGAAAGCTTTTTCTAAAATCTGACAAAATTATACCTTTCATAGGAATTAGTGGCTGGAGCCAAGTAGTGGCTTATGTTGGACTTGCTTTCCAGTTTGCTGGTATTCCAAAACTAGGTTGCTTTTCAATTGACACTTATTATTGTGCTTGTTTGCTATTTATTTTACAGTCTATCAAAAGCAAGAGAAAAATAGAGACTACCACAAGGTTGTTCATTTTAAGAAAAATAGGGCAGCCATATTTCTTTGTGGCAATGAGTTTTCAAACAAAATAAAACCAGAGGCATGCATACATGGAACAGACTGACAGATCTCATGGGGAGGGGGTGGGGCAGAACTAGAAGAAATTAGCCAAAGAACATATTCCATAGCCTATGGATACAGACAACAATGTGGTGAAGCCTGGGAGGGTGTGCTGGGTGAAGAGTGGGGAAATGGAGGGCATCTGTAATAGTGTCAACAATAAAAATAAAATCAAACAAATTAAAAAAAAAAGTAAACAGTGAGCTCATTTAAATTACCTACCTGGCTGGCTTCTGTAGGTAAATGACTTTGCACCCCCTGAATTATAAAAATGTCTTCAGTTCTTAGGTCATGTATTTATTAGTCACTTGGTTTGTGTTGAGATTTAACTGGAACTGTATAAGTCTCTAATATGGTTACCCCTTCAACAAGCTCACATACTTCTAGGTGAGGCAACATAGAATTACTAGGTTTAACACTTTTCACATTGTTTAATAATAAAATGGCAAATTCTATGTGCAGTTGCAATAAGGGAAAGGTTAACATTGATTTAGTTATTGGAGAGTTCATGAAACACTTAAACTTTGAGAAGGAAGTTGCCAAAGATACCTGTTGTGTAAAAGCTCTATATTTAAAACAAAGGAAAAACGAAAAAGCTAAGACAGCACCATTAGGTGCTGAAGAGGGAGGCTGGAAGCAAAACACCTGAATAAGGGAAAGGTCAGTTATTATTATCCTCACAGAGCTCGTGAGGAGTTTTTCTAATAAGTTAGGTGAGTTCAGTGAATTCTAACAGAAATTGTTTCTTTATTTCTAGGGCCTGTTCTTCTCGATGAATTTGTTGAATGGCAAAAAGTCCGTCAAACATCATAGCAAGAACTATTGTGAAGAAAATGCAAACCTTTTGATTCCTATGTGTATACAAGTTAGATGAGAAAAAAAAATCCAAAGGGTGCATTTTTATTCATATGAAAGACTTCTCATAGTACTTTCTTTTCTCCATTTTTTTTTAAGGAAGTTTTCTTGTTACATGTGATGGGTCTTGTGCCACACTTCTTCTGAGACTGAATATTCAGTTTTTGTTTTGAGTTATGTTTATTACATTTATTTCAGAACAATAAAGATTCCAATTTGTGATAAAGGCCTTAAAGTGAAGATGTCCCTTGAGTGTCAGAGTGGTATTTATTTTTGTAAATTTTAATTCTTGAATTTCAGAGGTTCTATTCACCATGAATTTGTGGAATTTTAAAGATTTTAAATAACATTAATATTTGGCAGTATATTCTGCTGATGGCATGGCTTCATGTCTTCCTCTCTGCTCAGTTAGGAAGAATATTTATTGACTTCTGGGATAATAATATTCTGGTACAGCTAGAACATTTTTGGATATTGGAAGTGCTCCAACTTTCAGCTCTGGTTTTCTGTGAAAGCTGCCATGGTTTGATGCACCCACTTTATCTGAAAAGTTTAGAATTAGAAAGATGATGTGTAGTCATTTTCTTTTCCAACTGCTAACTAGTACTATCAATAAGCATAAAGAAGCAGCATTCCATGTATATTCTTAATGTGAATTTTAAGTTTTCTGTATTCTGTCATTTTACAATTACCTTTTATACTTGAAAGAGCAAGGCTCATATATTAATGGTCTCAGACAAGCTGACAGCCTGAGAGCATGAGAGAATGAAGATCAATATTGAATAAAGTTGTATCATCATCATTGTTATTATGTATCCATTTAACTGTCATTTTGTGATACAGGGAGCTGTGTTGAGTGCTTTTTTTTTTCCCCATTAAGAGAATCTTAGCTTGATGTTTTGGATTTATTTAAGATATATATAGGAAAAGAAGGTAATAGAATAAGGAATTATCAGAGAACTCTGGATATAATGATGCACATCTCACAGTTGCCATTTATAGTCTTGCAGTCACGGTACTGCTAATTATCACAGTTTTCTGACTGTTGGCAGTAAAGTATCTTGAGGAAAGGGCAGCCTTTTCTATTTCACATAGAAAGCATTTTTTTGCACTAGCAGCAGGGTTGTTGTACATTCCTTTTCAAACCATCCAGTATTCCAGTTATGTGAAAACTGTTCACATTCATAGTCCAGTCACAACCTCAGTAACATTTCTAGTTGCATTGTATGAGTGGAGAGAAGTAAATAGAATATTTTTTCCATAAGGCCATTTGTATTGGAACTTAAGGTGAAGGTTGATTTTTGATGGTGAATTTATTTAATGAGTGATTTTCAGTATTGATCACTTAAGGGAGAATAGCATTTTAAAGATTTTTATGGTTTGTTTGCTTTTTGGTTAATAAGCTGGGAGAAAATTATTGCTGTTTTACTTGCCTTCCTAATGAAATTACTTTGTAGAACACTGATGCAATAGTGGGAAATAACTTTTTAACTATTAGAATCACTGAATTAGAACTGAGCACACCAACAATGTTATGATTTAACATTATAAAGATATTTAATATCAAGTTTAAGTATTTTGATTTTTAGACATTTGAGTCTTTATAATTTGACTCTTCTCTCTAAGGCACAACTGCTGAACTTGAAGAATATTGCCCATTTTTGCTTAATTCCAAAACATAATTTAAGTGAAACCTTACAAGTTGTCCTTTTATTGCCTAAACTAATTGTAATGTCTTTGTCATCTTCACTATTTGAGTTAGAAAACAAAACAAAACACTTAAGACTTATAGATGACACTAAAAAAAAATACATGGAACTATTTACTTCGCTTACTTATCCAAAGATACCTTTAAGACTCTTTGAATCTGAAAACTAAAATGAAACTTTTTTCCCTTAAGTCAAGAGCGTAATCCTATCCAGGCTGGGCTTACTTTACTCCCTTGTTCCTTGTTCTCTTAACCTCCTTAGAGTCACAACATTCACTTACTTTGGAGGCAGAATTACTCTGCCTCATTTATCAGTCAGGATGTGGGCTTGTCCCTTCTTGTCATAACTTTCTTAATTTATATTTGAACAGCATTTAATTTATTGGGAAATTAACAATCAAGAGATTAAATGATATAAGAGTACAGGATTAAGGAGCCTATGGTATAAAAAAGAAGTCTCCTAAATGTTGTCCATCTTGTTTAACTAGTTAGCTTTAAGTGCCTTTCCAGGAATTCTGTTGTAAAATTTTCAGGATTTTTTTGTATAGGATAAAATACTCAATGGTGTTTTATAATTGGAAATGACCTGCTTCTTACAGAGTAGCACACAAATGCAGTAAAACTGCTTGAAGGAAGTAGAGCCAGGTGTTGATTCTTAGGTGTGAAAGGATAGAGAAGCTTTCCCCCCAACCTCTAAGAATTAGTAGTTTGAACAAGGCCTGGTATTCTTAGGTCATTGGGAAGAATTCAGGTAACATAGTGTTATCTTAGTCATAAAGAAATGGTGTATTGTTATGTGCTGAACTGTCTTCTGCGTTAGTGTTTGTTTTTATTGTCTAACGATTTCTTGTTTTTTAAATGCTGCCAGTAAAATTCTTGACAATACAGTTTTGACAGGTAGTATTTTTGTGTATAATGTATAGGGTTTGTTGATTTGGGTTTTACTCTACTGCAGTGTACTGTGGACTTAATGTTTCTTAAATTGTAATCAAAGGCTTTCCATGGGGATATTAGGTTGACTCAGGAGTATTTCTTTTAAGTACAAATGCCTTTTCACCAAGAAAATGAAAAATTTATCTAATAATATTTGTCATCACTTTGTGATGAGGAGAGAAAGAGAATAGAATTTTAAGATAACTAGAGTTTTTAAAGCATGCAAGTTATGTAACATAGCTTACATTCAGAACATGAAGTGCATTAACAGTGAAAGATTTAGTTTGAAATAAGTATTTCTTCAACAGAATATATTCATCCTGCCTAATTGTTAATGGTAAAATTCTGAAAGGATTTATTGGAATTTATTTTGTGCTCAGCTTGAGAAGCACATAGAATGTTGATTTCATTTTACTGCTCTTGTAGAAGTGTACTTAAAACTGTTGTGATGATAATTCATATTTGGATAAAATTTTGTTTGGACTTTTAAGGCTTCTATTGGCTCAAGTTTTGTAGCACATCTCATGTGCTTACCAAATGTCTAAAGCATCATATAAATTGGCAACATTGTAATACATTTAATGAATTAAATTCATTTGTTAGACTAAGAGAAAGGCAAAATAATCTCATAATCTTATTCTTAAAGAGGAATTCCCCCTTGAGAAAGTATTACTTCTTGAGTGATACTGGAAATCATCACAAGGGAACATTTTCAAGAACGGTTCATTTTCTCTTCAGGAGAAAGATGAAATAACAGCAAACTCTCATTGATTTTTCAGTAGGGAAGGCTAGTCTGAATTACTAAATATTCAGGATCATATAATTTGTTTAATGAATGTAGTTTTATTACTTTCATAAATATTAGGTAACAGCCAGACCCCCCCCCCCCCCAAAAAAAAAGATTGTTTTTAAGACTTGGCCTTTGTTTAACAAGACATAGTTACCTAAACTTTATGGCAGATTTATATAGATTATAGATTGTGGAAAGATGAATTTCTGTCCAAGCCTTAGGTGAATTATCATTAATTCACTCTTGAATTGTACAGATTGTTCTAGTGAACTTTTACTTCACTGGAACATATCTTTAGGGCTTTTAAAGCATAATTTATTTGCCTTTTTCTGAACACCAATCTTAATAACAAACCATAAATTTGCTCTGCCCACCTCACAATGTTTTGTATACTATGTAAGTAGCACTTCCTTTGTTCCTTTCCTAGTTGAAATTGGTTTGACCAGTGTTTTGTGTTTTGTGTCTTTTTTTAAAATTTCAAATGCAGCTCTGGCTGGTGTGGTTCAGTGGATTGAGTGCTGGTCTGGAAACCAGAGGGTCGCTGGTTTGATTCCCACTTAGGGCCCAGGCCTGGGTTGTGGGCCAGGTCCCCAGTAGGGGGAGCATGAGAGGCAACCACACATGGATGTTTCTTCCCCTCTATTTTTCCCTCCCTTCCCCTCTCTCTAAAAATAAAAAAAATATTTAAAATTATTTTTTCAAATACAAGCAAATGTTTATTTAGAAAGTTATAGCACTAGAAGTGAGCCAGCTGGGCTGTGAGGCCTCAGGAAACAAGCTACAGAGGCAAAAGAAGGGCCCTGGGAGCTTAGGAGAAAGACAGACAAGGCACACCTGGGGGAAGGAGAGAGGAATGGGCATGCGCATGCTCAGATAGAGGACATGCTCAGAGAGCGCACATGCTCCATTTTTTGTGTGTGCTTTGCAATTTATTAGAACCTTTTATAGTAAAGCCATTTTTGCTTGGGTTCTAGTTTACCATGTGTTAAATAGTGTTTAAAATTTAATAAGATTAATATGAATATGGAATTTTGTCTTACAACTCCAGTATTGGAGCTTTGTTGTACTTATTTTATGGAAATGTGGTCTATAAATGGATCAGTTAAATAGTTTGATTAAAAATTTATTTTTCTCCCAAATTATATCACTTGAAGATTTATTCTGCATTTTGGCTTTTACAGCTTTGAAGTATAATGAAAATTGTTCTACTAGTTCATGGATTGTTTTAAGTATTAAGATGAAATTGTGGATTTTTTGATATATTCAAATAACTATACCTATAATTATTTTTTAAAAATAACAAAAATAAGCCAAATGGATATGTATAAAGCCAGATTTACCCCAGACTGTGTGCGTGTGTGTGTAAATTGAGTATTACTGTTTCCCATGATTTTTCCATGTAGATGAAAGACTGATACCTACTTGAACAACTTGAGAATTGAGACTTAATATTATCAACTCAGTAAACTTAGAAAATTAATTCTTGCAAATATTGAATTGAGTGAAGTTTGTTTACCTAGTACTTTACATGTATTATCCTATCATGCAAGTGAAATGGCTTATAGCAGATTCATACACAGTATTTTTACCTGCAAATACAGAATTTTTACCTCTTTTGAATTTGTACCATTCCTTGAAAGTACCTTGAATATTGGGAGTTACAGAAGTAATACCAGAGAAACCTGAGGTAGTTTCCTCTTTGCAATATCCTTGTTATGTGACTTAGACATGTCACTTGACTTTTTTCATCTTCAACTTCATCTTCTGTAAAATAGTGATGTTAATACCTACCACATTGTTGTGAAGTTCAACCAGGGATTTTATCCACAACACTTAGTAAATGTTGAATACACCTTAATATTTGAATAAAATACAACTAGCTAAAATTGTCCTCTATTTACAACAAATTTTTCTATTATGTATAGACTGAAATTTCTTGTATTTCCTGTTTTCTAAAATTGTCCTCTATTTACAACAAATTTTTCTATTATGTATAGACTGAAATTTCTTGTATTTCCTGTTTTCTACCACTTATTTCTATAATCAGAGTTATATTCCTCTTGGACTAAGTATTTCAATGAATCCCAAACGTGTATTATATGCCAGGAAGTGTTTTAGGCGCAGAATAGACGATTATTTCTGATCCTTACGGGGTTTTCATTTTAACGGATATGTAAAATATGTACTTTATCATATGGTAACCAGATTATTAAGGGGAAAAAAGTTGAAAAGGGGTCTGGGAGGTATATGAATATGATACTGATATTTTAAATAGCAAGCAGAGATCTGATGAAGTGAGCAATTGAGCCATATGCATATCTGGGAGAAGAACTTTCCAGGCAGAAGGACTTGTACATTTTAAGGCCCCGAGTTGATAGTGTGCTTGGTGTTTTCAAGAAACAGTGAGATCATTGTGACCATAATGATTAAGAAGAGTATTGCCAGAATTAGAAATGAAGTTAGAGAGACTGGGAATAATTATCACGCCTGCTTGTAGGTGATCGTATAGGACATTGTAGGCCTTTCTAAAGCCTTAGATTTTCAATGAAGTGGGAACCTATTAGGGTTCTGATTAAAACAAGGTTATAAAGTGGGTAGTTGAGTAGGGTAATATTTGTAGTAGTCCAGGTGAGAAATGGTACGGTTTGAATGAGACAGGGTAATGGAAATAGGTGGTCATATTAACATTTGGTAGAGTTATAGTAGGTGCTGATGGATTGATGTGGGGTATGAAACAGAATGATCCAAGATTTTTGGTTTGGACATCTCCAGGAGGGAGGCAACATTAACTAAGATTTGGAAGACTCAATGGAGGAGGTTTGGTGTGTGTGTGGGGGTTGAGGGGGCAGACCAAGAGCTTAGTTTTGAACATACTATAGTTACTAGGCCTATTAGGTGTACCAAAGGAGAGTAGGCAGTTGGATATTTGAGTCTGAAGTTCAGGGGAGATGTCTGAGCTGGATATGTGTGCGTGAATAAGTCATTGATGGACTCGTTACCTATTTTAAGTCAGGAACTAGAACTAAAAGATGTATTATTGGTGAATCAATTAAGGATTGATATGGTTTTTCAAGAAGTGCAATGTTAACATTTTCTATTGCACAAAAATTAGTGCTTTCTATAATATGGAAGCATTGATTGGGGGAATACCTTTTTTTTGAGATAATACAGTTTTACATTTTAAGAATATATCTGAAGAGCTATGTCTTTCTGTACTTGGAAATTGCTATTCTGTTTCAGTTTGACAGTTTTAGCACTAGAGGGCAGGCTTGCTTCTAGAAGCAAGAGTAGTAAATGGATTTATAGTCCAAAGTAGCACCTACATTTAATCCCATTTAATGAATGTACTTGTTTTTCAAGTGACAAGTTTACTATACTTTCTGGTTGCTAGGAAAGCATAAAATAAGGCTACTGATTGATTTTAGTATATCTGGGACTGGTGGTTGATACATATTTGTATATGAAGTCCAGGGAAACTGAAGTATAACAATTGTACTAAGATCTGATACAAAGATATGCACATGAGAGAATTTGAAGCCCATCAGAAGAAACCCTGGACTTGAAAACATCTATTTAGGAAATGTGTAGAGTTGTTAACTTTGAGTTGTCAATTGCAATAAGAATTGGGGGCTTCAAAGATGAGTAAAATATAGTTCCTGCCAAATAAGTTTGGTCATTGCAGCATCTATAGCACTTAATATCTTGTGCTGTATCTGTTTAAGTGTCTTTTGTTCCTTCAGTAATAGAAATCCTCAGTTATCTTTGGTGCCACCAAGTGCCCATCACAATGCCTGGTACTTAGGGTAGTTTATAGAATATAAATAAATGACCAAAAAAGAAAAACACGAACACAGGGAATTGGGGCCTTTGCAAACATCTTTGCAAAGAATCTCCTGTTAACAAACATGGAAACATTTTAAAAGTTTAAAATCATTTAAAAGTGGTTATGGAGATGATTATAATTCTCTGTCTTTAATAGTCTTTACCCCTATAATCAAGAGCACTTAGTAGAAATAGCCTGTTGGCATCCAGAGAGGGTAGTGTAGCCTTTTATGGCCACTGGAGTGGAAGAGAAAGATAAATGTGGAAGATGGACCATTCTTCAGTCACTTACATCCTTTGGAGAAGTTTGAAGTGAAAAGCTTTCTGGAATTCAGGCACTCCTTTTTCTCACTTTTCACCCAGAAACTTTTCCCACACATGGTTATTCAGCTGCCCTAGTCCTTTTAGAGTCCTTACTGTTACATGACAGTTCCTCAGTGAGAATAATGGTCCTCACCTTATAAAATTATTTGGGGATGAAATCAAATCATGCATACTGTAAATATTATTAGCCACACTGTTCTCTAGAAAAGTAGATCAATTGGACTTTGTAGAGTGGACTTATGTTCACTAAGTGTTCTTACATAGTAAAATCAAACAAATGGCAGAAAGTGGTTCACTAAATCAAATGCATTTAGAATTGCAAATCTCTTAGGAAACTATTCTCTAATATCAATGATATAAACTGACTTGTTTGCTCCATTAACAGGGGGTAGTATAGTGAAATGGTTCTTCAAAGGGGTAATAACTAAATGAGATGATCTATTTAGAGTGCACTTGCACCAAGTAATAACTGCTCACTAACATTAGCTGATACGGTTGTCTTTAAAAGTGGATCAGTTTGACTTCATAGGAAGAATTCTGTTGTTTTAAAAAAAGACATTAAAAATTATAAAGCCAAAATAATGTAATGTCTTATTACATTGTTTGGTTCTCTTAAAGTTATTGTTTAAGTACCCAAAGGTGTTTTACTTAGAAGTGCAATATTTAAAGCAGAGATAACTGACATGCTCTGGTTAAAGTAGGAAGCTCTAAGGCCTTCCCTACTCAACAACCCTCACTGCTACTGTTACTCTGAGAATCCTCAAAGAAACCCCTAGCTCTCTGATTAGCATATTTTGAAAAACACTGCTTACAAATTTGCACCTTGGCCTGCTAAACATGAACCAAGTAAAGAGAGAGAAAATTCTATATCTCTTCAGAAATTTCTGTTTTATTCTCTGTATGAACTCCAAAATAGCAGCCTTGGCTGGTGTGGCTCAGTGGATTGGGTGCAACCTTGCAAACTGAAGGGTTGCTGGTTTGATTCCCAGTCAGGGCACATGCCTGAGTGGTGGGCCAGGTTCCCAGTAGGGGATGTGAGAGAGGCAACCACACACTGATGTTTCTCTCCCTCTATTTCTCCCTCCCCCTCTCTCTAAAATTAAAATCTTTTTTTAAAAAGCAGCCAACATTTTAGGATGAAATAAGATACATTTCAAGAATCATTCTAGGTGTTTATACTAAAACTATAAAGTTTATGATAATTTTATTTTAGGTTTATTATCTAGAATTGGTCTAAAAGGGTGATAAAGAACTGCCAAGAGATTTGGAGTAGATAGAAGAATGAATGGCTGAATGTCTATGGACGGAGTCTTCACCGTAGCCTCTTATAACATAGGATCAAAAAGAGTAGTTTCTAGTTCTCTGCCTCTGAGGGAATATAATCCCCAAAGGGGAGACAGCTCTTTGAGCAGGGATCATGTCAGTCATTTGTTCCCTGCTGTGTCTACCACATAATAAGGGCTTAACAGGTGTTCATTGAATGAAAATATTTACAAGTCCGTCATCTCTCCTAAGCTGTAAGTTACTTTAAAGACAGCATGTTCCATTTATCTTTTTAGTGCCCAGTGACCAGCATGTGGCCAGTGAATTAAAGAGTTTCCTTGCTTAATTAATCAACAAATGAATAAACAAATGTACACATATGTACATCAAAAGTTTATATACAGGGTGGGGAAGAAGTTTTACTGTTGTGAATACATAAAACAGGAGTTTACTCTTGCATTATTATTTAATTGTATTGTTTTCCATACAAAAACCTCTACCTTCCAACTGAAAACCTGCTTGCCACCCCCCCGCCCTTGTGTGTACATTCCCACTACAGTAAGATTCTTGAAGGAAGAAACCATGTTTTCAGTCTTAACATAGTGCCTGACTCATAGTAGGCTGTCAAAAATGTTTGTGGAACTTAAGTTTCAGTAGTACCAAAGTAGTCTCACGTAACCTGGCACAGTGTGTCTATTTTTAAAAATTTTAAATAATTACAATAATGGAATAGAGGAGAAGATAATATCAACAACAGACCCATGGAGATTAGATAGACCATATTCTTGTATTTCTGTAACAATAGGTGATCATCAAATGAAAACATTCCAAGGAGTGTTCCAAAGTAAATGTAATACTAGGTACAGTCACAATACAGAGATACTCGGGGTGGGCAAAAGTACATTACAATTGTGAGTATGTGAAACAGGTTATTGTAGTAGTCTACTTTTTCATTTATTTTGTAGATTTGATTGTTGATGTATATGTATTGCCATTTCATTCATATTTTTTATCATTTTTTTCTTTTTTTAAAGATTTACTTATTTTTAGGGAGGGGAAGGGAGGGAGAAAGAGAGGGAGAGAAATCAATGTGTTGGTTGCCTCTCAAGTGCCCTGTACTGGGGACTCAGCCCGCAAACCAGGCATGTGCCCTGACTGGGGATTGAAACGGCAACCCTTTGGTTCACAGGCTGGCACTCAGTCCACTGAGTCACACCAGCCAGGACCCCATTTTTTTTCTTCTTAAAGAAGACCCTTTAAAGTTTCGTATAATACTGGTTTGGTGGTGGTAAGCTCCTTTAGATTTTTTTTGTCTGGGAAGCTCTTTATGTCCTTTGATTCTAAATGATAGCTTTGCTGGGTAAAGTAACCTTGGTTGTGGGTCCTTACTTTTTATCACTGTGACTATTTCTTGCCACTCCCTTCTGGCCTGCAAAGTTTTGGTTGAGAAATCAGCTGACAGTTGTATGGGACCTCCCTTTTAGGTACCTGTTTTTTTTTCTTTGCTGCTTTTAAGAGTCTCTGCTATTAACCTTCAGTGTTTTAATCATTTGTCTTGGTGTCAGCCTCTCTGAGTTCATGTTGTTTGGGACTCTGTGATTCCTGGACTTGTATGTCTACTTCCTTCACCAAGTTAGAGAAGTTTTAGTCATCATTTTTTCAAATAGGTTTTCATTTTCTTGCTCACTCTCTTCTCCTAGCTCCCCCATGATGTGAATGTTGGTACGTTTGAAGTTGTCCCAGAGTCCCCTTACACTATCCTCATTTTTTAGAATTCTTTTTCTTTTTTTGCTGTGTAATTGGGTGTTTTCTGCTTCCTTATCCTCCAAATTCTAATTTGATTCTCTCCCTCATCTCCACTGTTGATTTCCTGTAATATACTTTTCATTTCAGTTAATGTATTCTTCATTTCTTACTGGTTGTTTTTTACGTTTCCAGTTCCATTATTATGTTTCCTGTCTCTTTGTAGAAGTTCTCATTAAGATCAACGTACATCCTTATAACCAGTTTGAACTCTGCATCTGGTAGATTACTTGTCCATTTTGCTTAATTCATTTTTGGAATTTTGTTCCATTCTTTCATTCGGGACATGTTTCTTTGTTTTCTTATTTTGGCAGCTTCCTTGTCATCATTTCTCTATATTATGTAGGGCTGCTATATCTCTGGGGCTTGGTAGAATGGCCTAATATAGTAAGTGTTTTCTGTAGGGTCCAGTGGCACAGCCTCCCCAATAACCTGAGCTAGGCACTCCAGGTATGACCCTGTGTGGGCTATGTGCACCCTTCTGTTGTATCTGAGCCTTGATTGTTGTTGGCATGTCAATGGGAGGGATTTTCCCTTAGGCCAGTCAGCTGTGAGGACTGGCTGTGACCACCAACAACTGCCCTCCCACCACTGTTGAGGATCAGCTGTGCAGGGGCCCATACCACAGAGCAGGACTTACTTCCATGGGGCTCTGGTGCTTGCTGAGTCTGCTCTTTGAGTCTGCTCCACTTGTGGAGGTAGTTGGGTAGTGCTTAGACATGGTCTGAAGCTGCCCACTGGGTGTGCTGGCTTCAGGGCCTCCCATGAGGTGCAGGCCAAGGTCAGCCACCATCTGTGTTCTCCCCAGGGCCACCAGCATAAGCTGCAAAGCAATTTGCAGTTTGCTGCTACTTGTGCTGGACTTGAAGGTGCCCAGGAGGGGCCAAGATGCAAACTAAAGCTGGCTGCTGCTAGTGCTGGGCGTGGGGCCACTTAGCAAGAGGTACAGGGCATGCTGAGGCCAGATGCTGCCTGTTTGAGATTTTAGGAAAGTCTACCAGTGTCTTCTAAATAGATAAAAAATTTATTTCATAATTGGAGACAGAGATCCCACTAAGCATTTTCTGAGTTGGTGCCAGTCAAATAACATGAGCAACATGATACTCTGTGGATTGGAATGGTGAAGGTGGCTTCTCAGAGCTGGTGAGACTTGAGGAAGGTAGAGGGGAGAGGGGTACTTTGATATTTTAAGAACATGAGTTAGCAGCAGAGGAAGAGGCTGGAGACAGTCTGACCGGTAAAGAAGGCCCAATGTAGAAAAATCCTTGGGCTTGGAGTACAGAGATTTGTATTCTGAGTCCCTGTTTTGCTGCTTACTGGCTCTGTGGCCTTGAGATGACTGTAGCTGCCTTTTCCTCTTCTGTGAAGCGAAGGTAATACTGACATGTGTATTGACTCTGTACTTAAAAGTGTTGGTAAAGTGCTGAGTAAAACCCAATGATAGGCTTTGAATGCAGTGGGTTCCAAATGTTTTCTGAATGGCAAAGAGTAAGTGGTAATGACTAATGAGAAGAATGGAGCCACTGAAATGTCAGCTCCTACATGTGCCACTAAACTTAAGTGTTACAGGTGGGAAGAAAAGTAAATTCATGAAGCCATTGAATCTCATGATCAGAAGAAAGACTTTGGATTAGTTGGAAACTCCTGTGAGACTAAAGTTACGTCAGAGGTGAAGAAGTCATGAGCTCTTCAAGCTGACATTTCTAATGGTGCTCTCTTATTTATTAAAAAGGCAAACTGCAAGATTAACCATGCAGAAAAGCTTAAAAAAAAAACTTTCTGAAGGATGGATGTTTCATTTGCTTTAACTGTTTACATCTTTACTTACTAATGAGTTACTTTTTTCTATAACTGGTAATTGTTTTAAATTTGGTCCTAAGATGGTTACATTGATGGTCTGTGTTACACAGTAATTGAAAAAAGGTTGACAGTCTACCAGCTGAATAAGGAAGATCTGATTCTTTTTGAACTAGAATGTATGAATTGGTAGTGAGCTTGTTCTTTAACTTTATGATGTAAGATTGTATTTATTCAGCTTCCTCCCTTATGTCCAAAAGTCATACACAGCACCTTTCTTTGTCTCTGTAATATCCTGTATTTCTGCTGCCTACTGTAGGCACTGAGGATTTGCCTCCTTATTCTGGATTTGATTGTTTTTAAAGAAACATTTCTTTCCTCTCTGCTTATCTTTGAGCATTGCCAATTTTGTGTATACTTTTATTTATTAGAGTGTTCATAACACCATATTATAATGTGTAATTCTGACCTTGAGAGCAGGGATTACGAAATTTTGCTTTTTATTTCTGCAATGTTCAGAACTATTTTTGCCTTTTATTTCTCCAGAGTTTAGAACTATAGGGGAAGCACTCAATAGGTGAATAAATGAAGATTAACAGATCTGTTAAGTGATTTTGCCTGTGTAAGATACCTATAGTTTACGTACTTTTTTCCCACTGGATGGCCAACATTCCAGTACAGCCCTATTTTCAAATGTTGATCTATTGAAGTTACAAAACAAATGTAAAAAAAAAAAAGAGGCAAGAAATGCATATTAAAATAATTATGACCTTTTTGCCTCTCAAATTGGCACAGATTTTTAAAAATTGGTAATACCCATTGCCAATAAGAGTACAAGGAAACAGGAATTTTTATATTTTGCTGAAGGGAATATAAATTGTCAGACACTTCTCTGGAAGGCATTTGGAAAGATATATTCAAAAGCCTTCATTATGTTTATATCCTGTTGCTCAGTAATTCAATGGCTAGTAATTTATCCTAAAAAATTAGAAATTTTCAAAACATTCTTATCATAATGTACTTTATAGATAGGCAAAAAAGGAAATAACCAGAAATTGGCTCTAAACTATAGTATATATATTGATACAATGGAGTACACTGCCTTGAAAAATTCATGCTGTGTTATCAAAGGTGGAAGGGACAGCAGATGGTACAATTATAGTTACTCCAGTGTATATGTAAATGTGTAGGAAAAAGACTGAAAGGCTATATACCAAAAAGGGAAAAATAGCTTCTTTGTGATAGATTTACCAGGAGTTTTAATTTTTACTTCATTCTCTATTTCTGTAATACAATGAGTATTACTTTTGTAACTTAAAAAAGTAAATAAAGATTTTATAAAGAAGCATACTTTCTCCTTTGCTGATTATACACATCCTCTCGGTGAAGGAAGAGGGACCAACCTTAAAATAGGAGTTTTCATCTGGACCCACTGCTGCCGACCTTTTTCCCTGCCTGTCACACCTAAGTTCCCTGTGGTGTTCATTCATAGGGTACAGTGGAGCGCTCACTATACAGAGGTAACACTGCTTCATTCATTCAGGAAATACTTATTGAGGCCCTACTGCAGCTTAGGAAATTGGGATATAAAGATATGTGTCAAATTCTTGAAGGCTAAATTGTATTTTTTAAATTAAGAGTTCAGTTAACTATTTAGGCCAAACCTCTCTTTGGAGAGGGAAACTGGATCCCAGGTATTTGCCTAAGATGGAATGGAAAGTGAGTAACTTCTCTAGATCTGAATTCAGAAATTCGCTTTCTAGTCTAGTACTTTTTCTGGTCACTCGGGCATCTCGTTGTGTAAGGCATTTAGAGTTGTACAGACCACTATAGATTCTCAACGTGAAAAAAAAACTTTACGCTTGTATCTCCTACAATATCTTTAATTAGTAGCCTTGACTTACTTTACTTGGCCTCAAAGAATTTGTTGCTAACTAAAGATTTATATCTATGAATCTTTGTATTAGTCATTGTTAAGCTATTTCTCAAATTATACATTCACTTTATTTTAACCTCATAAAATTGGACAAAGCCGATTAAACTCGCCCCGCCCCTTGCCATCTACATCAAATGGTTGCTTCTTTTAGGGAGGGGCCAATCAGCCACTCTGTAATTTACCCACCTAACATGTTTACATTATGCATGAAGATTACTATGTAGAGTTTGTCAACTGCTGAAATACAGATACAGTATAAAAACAGTACAGCTCTATACTACCTGCAATTTACCAAATGCACGTTTCCTTTTCATGCACTGTCCACCTTAAAAGCCCTCACCTCTTCACTTATCCTTCAAAACTCCAACCTCCTCTCTTACCTTTATAGCACTGATCATGTCACATTGTACTCTGAGCTCCTTGAAACCAGAGATGTAGTCTTTTATCTTCCTGATGTGCTTAAGTTCAGCATGAGACCCATAACATCTACTCAAATGTATCCTTGTTGATTAGAATGAAGAAATGAGTGATGGCATACACCAAGTACATTTCCTTACCTGTTACAAAGTAAAGCTTAGTTTGGAATGAGTTGTTCTGTGTTGGTTCCTCATGATTATGATTTCTTTATTATTATTCATTGATCTGGTATATATTTCTCCTGGGTTGAGATAAAAGTCTCCAGAAGCCCCTTTATTTTTGAAAAATCAGGAAAAATGTATCCCCTTTCCAGTTCTCTAGCAATTGGGCTTGTTCTTCATCTTTACCTTAACATGATGGGTTATGTTTTGGTTATTAAATGTGTATATTCACTGTGTTGGCTGGGTTGCTCAGTGGTTGGAGCATTGTCCTGTACACCAGAAAGTTATGGGTTCAATTCCCAGTCAGGGCTCATACCTAGGTTGCAGGTTTGATCCCCAGTCAGGATGTGTACAGGAGGCAACTGATTGCTATTTCTCACATCGATGTTTCTCTTTCTCCTCCTTCCTCCCTCTCTTTCACTCCCTCTCTCACCTTCCTTTCTCACATTCCTCTCTAAAATCAACAAAGATATCTTTGGGTGAAGATTTAAAAAGTGTGTATATTCACTGAGAGTTTTGGTTCCAGATATTTAGATTCACTTCAGAGCAACAGTGTGATTTGGTGGAATGATTACCACACAGGAAGTTGAAGAGGTGATTCTAGTCCAAATATAGCCACTGATTTGCTCTTTTATCTTAGCCATTTATTATTGAAGGCTTCAGTTTCTTATTGGTCAAGTAAAAGCGTTGGATTCATTGTTAATTAAAGTCTTGTTACTCTCCAGGATTCTCTCAAATTCTGCCATGCTCACTTAGAATACTGAAACCCAATCTTAGCTTTTCAATGAAACTAAACAATTACACTTGACTTGAAAGGTCAGTGCCCAACCCAGCATGGGAGTTGGCTCTGTAGCCCTCTGATTTGTTCGGGCCATGACTGACTGTTGTCTGTAGTTTGATCTTACTTCCACAAAAGGCATCTCATTCTGCATGAAACAACTCTCATTGCAAGTTTTTCTTGACATTGACCCTAGATACATTTGTGTCCCTGTAACTTCTATGAACTGAACCTAGTGTTGCTCTATGGAGTGGAATTCCTCTTTTTCGTATGACCTTCCTCCAAATATTTGAAGACAATAGTAATACTCTAGCCATGAGTCTCTTATTCTCCAGGTTAAGAAAAATCCAGTTCTTTAAGAATTTCTCATATGACCAGATTGCTCTTTATTTCTGCTGCAGCCTGATTGTATGTCTGCACCTTAGTGACTGCACATGCTGCTCTTCTGCCGGCAGTCCCGCCCTCCCTTTGCCCACATCTGATTTCCTCATTCGTCAAGGCCCACTTTAAACCATGTCCTCTTCCAGCTCTATCCTGTCCTCTGTCTTTTGTGCTTTATAATGTTTTATATACTCTTCACTGCAGTGATTTTATACTCTATTTTGTTTTTGTTTTTTAAACATATCTGAGTGCTGTGTGATTGCAGGAATCTTCACTGACTTGTTCACAGTATCCAGAACATGATGGACATGCGTAAGTGAATGAGTGAATGAGCGAATGAAAGAATGAATCTATTTTCTAACATATAATATGGGTACAGTACAAAGTAGGCTCTCAGGAAGTATTTATTGAAGGATAGATGAATTAATGGATGAACAAACGAATACACTATTGCTTTGTGTACTTTATGATCATTTGAATCCTCCTAAAATATTGAACCTAGAAAAAAATATAAAACTCCAGATGTGATAAAAACAGTGTAGGGTGAGAGGCTTGACTATCTTATAATTAAAAGAAATTACCTTCTTTTAATTTCATATTCACTTTAACACAGAAGAGAGAAACTCCATTAGGCCTACCCTTAGCTCTCTGAGACATTCTTTTATTTTTCACTTTTGTTCTTCCTCTTGTCTTTTATGCTCTTCTATGTAAAACATGCTTGCCTCTTTTGCCTTTAGTATAGCTGATTGTGCCTATGGTGTAGTAACTTTGTTTTCAAGGTCCATCTGACACTCATGAAATATCTTTCCTTGACATAAAAAAGTTAATTACCTGTAAGACTTAAAGAAAAATGATTATTCAGAAACCTGTTATATTTTGAAATGATATAAGCTTTTTTAAAAAATAAAAACTATAAAGCAGTCCCAGTAGAATTGGCTCAGAACTACTTAGAATGCGATTTCCTCCAATTATTAAAATATAAATAAATGTCTTTTATACCTTTCACATCATATCTGTTTAAGCAAATGCATATAGATATAGGTGGTAGTCACTGAATGGACCAAGATACCAGTGTAACAGAAATATAGAGTATAGGTTTGTGTGGGGGAATAATGGAAAAGTGCAGTATGAAATGCTGCTATTTCATAGTTGCTGCTACCAACTATTGCTCTAAGTAGTAGGGCTAAAGGAAAACCAGCAGATTTTTCAGACATTTTGTGTATGCATATATACAGAATGGGAAAGAAAAAACAGGAAAGACTAGAAATATAAACAAATACTCACTGCATTACTTTATTGGAAAACTGTATACTCTCTGTAACCCAATTTGCAGAGTAATTAAGTAAAAGGAATGACAACCAGGGAGAGAATACAATGAGCAGATTCTAGCAGCAATACAGCCTTCAACTTAAAATGCAATTTATGAAAATCACTCAATGACTTAAAAAGTGGAAATGGTCAAGAAATTCTCCTTTATACCTAAAAGTAAATTAGATCAGCAGAAATCAATAACTACTTATTTTAAACATTAATCTCTATATTTGGAAGAATATCTCTTCATGTTTTTATGGCACATTAGACAAATATGTCAGAGGAATTTGTACATCCACATTATGGGTTGCTCTGAACCTTCCAAAAGTCAGACTAGAGAAGACCAGTTAATATAAACTAGAAAATTTGTCCACTAATGACTGAGAGTCCACTGTTCTCTTTGACTTCTCATAACCCTTACTTATTAGCGTAGAAAAAGTTCTGGATTCGAAGCCAGATGATTTGCCTGAAATGCTGGGTTTGTCATAAGGTGCTGATAAGATAAGGCATGGCAAAGCATGGTATAGAATCTAAAATGTTATTCATTACTTTCAGGTGGTATTAACCGTGGGAGGAACTCCAGCCTGCAGAGTCCTCCCATCTGCCACAGGTGGTAAATAAGTCCTCCCGGACACAATCTTGTTGTTCCAGTGGGAAAGCAGGCGTTGATTCCCTCTAGTGGAGAATGTCCTGAGCCCTTCTCCCAAATGGCTTTTATTGGGAATGGTATGTGTAGGTGTACACATCAAACATGCATAGCTCATCACTCAATGTCAAAAGGCTATAGCATACAGAGACAGGTATTATTTACAGATAACAATTAAATCTTCTACAACTATGATTAACATATTACTGACCTTTTAATGAAGTTTTGTTTTTTAAAGCCAGCTGGTGGTGTGAACCTATTCAGTCAATGAAGAAACAACTTGTGGGGAAACCAATCTTACAGGAAGACATTCTTTGTAATGTTAGAGGGAAACTTGTAATTACTAAACAAGGGTGGAATTTGCACTTAAGTCCTTAATTTTTGCTTACTAAATTGAGGAGAATTCAGAGATGTTTGCAATTGTAAGTATTATCCAAAAGAGTCAGAAAAAACCCAATCACCAAAAAAAAAGATTATGTTGACTTTCTGAACTGCTGGGAAGTTTAAGTAATAGAAGCTATAATTCCGAAAACCACTTGGCTTGTTACTGATGTATCTAATCTGTTACCATAAATGCAAGATTCTAGTAGATGCATTTTTGCATTAGGTTACTAGTTTACTTTGATTGGCCTTGCCTGTTAAATTCTTGAGTGGCTTTCTTCTGACACTGCTCTCTGTGCTTCCTCTGTTCCACATTACTTGACTTTTCATTCTCTTACACTGAGATTTAAGTTTATACACTTTGTTTCTCACCAATGCTAATATTTTTAAAAGGTATACATAAAGCATATATATGTAAAGTTTGTATTGAAAACTCAGTGGAAATTTCCTAATGGTAACACTGAAAATTTATATTTCAACTGATTGAATATACTGTTCATGGAAAATAAGAGCTATTTTCTTTCTTAAAAAAAAAGACACTAAGCAATTTTTATTGTGATGTTCCAAGAGTTATTTGTGGAATCTTGGTTTAGAGTCATTTTTTATAGCTATTTTAACTGCCTGTTTTTAAACAAAAAGTAGTATCCAATTATGTATCTATAAACTCATGATATTTCTTCAAATATCACAACAGTAAAAGCACTAGTGACTCATGTTATAATTTTAAAAACACTTTAAAACTACACAGAGTTCAATATATCATTCCTTTCATAAAATAATCAAAACAATTTGCTTATCTGGAAGAAAATTACTCAAACACAGTTCTACCAGTGTATCTCTGTATAACCTCTATAATACCCCAAACAAGAAATAAGGATTTCTCAGTCACTGGAAGTGTCTGAACTTTAGGATGAGAAGTGGCATATTTTTCATGTTTCCTGTGAGTTTAGAGCTTACAGGTGGCATCAGGACTCAGATCTCTGGGATAACTTTTTGTGGCTTTCACCTTGATTTGCTTCATTTTCCTTTGCTCCTTTTCCAATTTCTTTTGCTTATGTCTCAAGGCAGCTTTCTCCAGCCTGTGTGTGCTGTTTCTCAGGATCTTCCTCATTTGTGATTCACTCCTTTGCTGCCCTTTTTTCTCCTCATGCTGAGACTCTGCCACTTCTTGTCTTTGTACATGCATCAGTTTCAAGAAATTCTTTTTGACTTTGGCCCTGTTCTTACCTGTTTTTTGTTTTCTTTCCCTTTGAGAGACTTTTAAGCTTTGTCAATTGAATAAATCACCATGTTCACCAGAGGTAGCAAAGCCTCCAAATCCTTTGGGTAAATGTCACCTGACCAGGGATATTCAGTGTAACAGTAGTGCCCTCTTAGTGTCAGGTAGCTTTAAAGACTGGCTTTCCTTTTGCATGATTTTTGGACCCAAGAGCTGGTCTAAAAATTAACAGAGTCAGTCTTGTCAGCACAGTATATAAGAAAGTGAACCTTCTTTATATCCATCGTTCCTTCTATCACTTCTCTCATCTCTGACAGAAGGGCCAAGGGGTCTGGCAGTCCATACTTTGCTCCAGACTTAGGTTTGTCACTATAAAACTCACTCCTGCATCTCTTTCTGTAGTCTCACCATGGCTTTCCAAGTACCAGCAGCAAACACATAGGTGTCCATGTCCTCATCATTTACGGTTACTTTTACTTGCACTTGATCACTCACAGACCTCACATCTGGGCCAGGAGACTCAGTAAGTTCTGTTTCTCTAGGAACCTGAGCTGGATAAGCATCCCCTCACAGTGCACTTGACCAGAATACCCCAGGCTATAGATATGCTCCTTCCCCTGGTCCAACTCTCCTGTGCTTGTGGCTTCTGCCAAGGTAAAGCTGCTCTCCAAAAGCTCTGAGTGTTAAACCAGGCCCAAGCAAAGCAACCATTTTTATTCTTTCCAATGATATAGGGAAGCAGAGCAGTCACCATCAAAATTTCTAGATAATAGAACTCTCCCGGCTGTTCTGAAAATGTGCAGGAATATCAACAATTGTTCCTTGGTCTTTATCTGGAAGAACTATTTGTCTTCATAACCTTAAAATTCTTTATCATTGTGTGGCTCACTATCTCCCTCCTGGGTACTTCTATCTTTAAAATCTCCTTCTTGGTTTTCATCTTACACTCCCAACTCCCTAGTGGTCTTGTCTTCATAATCTTCCATGCTGCTGAGGAGCTTCAGTAACAGCATCTTCTGTGACATCCTGAAATTCAGCTAAGTCATCATCATCATACCCTGTGTCTCCCTCGGCTCGAAACATCCAACTTAGCTTCAGAGACGCTCTGGAACACCTAAAGAATGACGGCATGGAAGGCTTTCACTGTGCCCGTATCCGGGGCTAGAAACCATCCCAGTGTTCCTGCTGCCACCTCTCGGCCTGGCTGCCACCTGCACAGTCACCGGGTTTCACATCCCCACACCTCTAGGACACAGCTGCACCGGGCAGCTCAGTCAGCCCTGCCACTCTTCACGCAGCCTCCACCACCCGTTCGGGGTTGTTTTCTTCAAGCAAACTTTTTTGATGCAGAAGAACAGGATCTATTGAAAATGACTGAATAAAATTAATCTTTGATTTAAAATTCCTAGTTTTAGAGGGTCGTGGGCTGTGAGGAACCCTGATGATAGGTGGAAAGAGTTCCTACATCACAGTGTTCTTAGAGGATTAAAGGAACCAATACATGTAGTGCTTGGAACAAGATAGTGTCTGATATGTGGTATGTGCTCAGTAAATGTTTGCTACTTTCTTCTGATTATTACTTTAAATAAACCCATGGGTATTCAGTGGGGAAATGTTTTGTCTCCCTAACAGTAGAAATGATCCTTCTAGATTCTAGATGGAAATTTATTTGCCCCTTTATTTTTCTATGTCTTATTCTCTTTGCCCTATGATCCTTTCTTGACTGGTTTTCATTGTTGTGGTTTGGTGACCCCAGAATAACAGCTCAGTTGAAGCTGACCACAGGTTGGCAGCCTGGGAGACAAAATAGTGTGCTGTGCTTTTGCTAATACTGTTTTCCTCTTACCTCTAATATCCCAAATTGTGTCTACTCTCCATGCTCCAACTCTTGCTCTTTTCCCAGATCATTCCAGAGCACATTAAGTTTCAAACTAACCCAATGCTTACTGTCTATACCATACATTCATTGTCTCCTTTGTGTGTATTTTATGTGTTCTTGTATTTTCTCTGAGGCGATGTTTTGGTTTCCTCAATGTCTTAGACCTGACTCAGGCAATCACCCCATCACCTCTCCCACTGTCACCAAGTGTCTGCCATAGGCTTACACACGTACTATGTTCTCCTTAGAAAATGCTTAATGAAATAAGTAATGCTCCCCTTACTTAATTCAAATGGTTGTTTTGATACCATGTAATGATAGCCTAATTATACCAGAAAAAAAGGTTCTCTTTTCTAATATATAATTTATTCTACCATCCAAATTATATTCTCTTTGTCAGAAAGTTTGCCTTAGAAATGACTCTAATTCATTCCTTTTGCAGTTAGTGTTCTCATGTGAATAAAATGAAAGGCAATGTGATAATGATCATGGTTAATTATTTTGATTTTTAAAAACAATCATTTCATAGAGATTTTTAAAGGAATTTACATTTTTTTGCTCAAGGAGTTTTAAGATTATGGAGCCTGTGATTGAAGAAGCATGTTCCCAGGTAAGTCCTAGACATTTGAGAGTTGAGAATTATTATTTTGGTTCTTACTATGTTAGAAAGTGAATTAATTCCTACTTTTTCATTTCTTGTTAAACATTGCATTATGTGATTTTTAAAGCTACTTGGGTAGGATATCGCTTGGTTCAATAAGACAGCTTTTTCTGAAAGCTGGAAACCTCTGTGTTTGTGTACACAGGCACACAATTTTATCTTGCCATAACCAGCTGACAGTCCTGTAGTCTCTAAGTGTTAGTGAAACCTGTGTTACATTTTACTGTTAACTACAAGTTTGTCTATATCTGACACCCCCACCTCCACCAGACTATAAGTTTCTCAAGCAAAAATGAGCGTCCATGTTACATAATGCTCTAGGTACATAGTACATGTTTGTTGTTATAAACATGAAATATATTTGATATTGCTATTTAATATATATGAAGTATCATGTGTATTAAATATATATTCTTAACATGGGAAAACATCTAAGCATTGATTTACTTACATTTCTTTGGTATCTTTTGCCCTTGTGGATACATAGTAGCAGATGAAAGTAGGTAAACCAGGCTGTATTTAATAAGAATTCAGTTTTTGTTAATGTTTTAACATGAGAACTGGGCACATATTTAATTTATATATTAAAACAAAGCAGGAAAAAAACAAAACAAGACTTTACCCAGTCTTCTTTCTGGAAGAACTTCTCAGCAGGGCTGAACAAGATTTTGTTTACACACTTGGTTTCCATAGCTGGGTAAGCTTATGTAGAAACCCACAATCTTTCATAACCAGCTGAGCCATTGTCTCCTGATGCATTCTTATTTCTGGCCAGAACATGAAGTTGGCAAAATTATGAAAAACATTACATTCAAAACCACTCTAGGTAGGGCCAAGAAGCCTGATTTTGAAAACAGAAATGTGTAACTGATAAATCTACTAAGTGGAAAACTCCTTATTTTTTGTTGCATGATTTTTTTTTCTCTGATTATAAGCATGTTAGATGGATAATGTTTTGGATACATAAATTATTATAAAGCAAGCTCCCTGTGTTCATTTTATCATAAAAGCATCTAACAGAGAAATATGTCTTTTTCTCCAATTCTGTCTGAGAATAAGAAACTAGTACAATTTGCTCAATAATGTTCAAACATCAATGAAAAAAGATAAATTTGAGATTGAGAATTCAAGTTCAAATAAAGTTTCAGGACATGTAGTACTTTAGGCTTATGAATTAAAACACTATCCTGTTCTTACACAGTTAAGGCAGAATTGTCACCCTCAGACCAGCTAAATCATGTGAACACCAAGAGATGTTCTGCTTGCCCTCTTTCTCTATATTCAGGTCCTGTCTGATTGTCATCTTCAGTTCATACAAACCATCTCCAAAGAACTTCAGGCACCTGTCATACTTAAAGAGCATAAAGGAACTAATATTTATTGAGCTCCTATGATATGCTTAGTACTTTAGAAATATTATTTCATCCAATCCTTTCAATTGTTGAGGTGGATTTTATAATCTTCTGTTGGCAGGGAAAATTTATACTCAAAAAGGCACACAGATGATAACTGAGTGAACTAGTACTAAATAACAAAGTTTCTATTTTTAAGTCTGGTATGCTTATCACCATATTAGGATCTAGTATCACACAGTGAACGGTCAGTGAACCTTTGCTAAATGAATGGATTCCATGGATGACTTGGACCTCTCAAAACCTCCCTCCTTCCGTCCCTTCCTTCCTCTCTCCCTTCCTCCATCCTTCCCTCCCTCTTCCCTTCCTTCCTTCCTTCCTTCCTTCCTTCTTTTCCCCATGGTGAGCATTTATTGGAGTGGATTTGGGGAATCGCCTCCTCTATGAGTAGCAGTCACCTCCAAGATGTCCTTGTCACAAAGTCCTCCAGCCCTTGTTTGCCTTTTTCTGGGAAAGGGAGATCATTAATTTGTGAGGCAGTCTCTTTCATTCATCTGTGGCTCTTATGGTTAGAAAGGCTTTCCTTTCCTTAGACTCAGATGAAAGGTGCTTCTAGGTGGAAGGATGGTATGGTATTATGTGAAAAGCACAGGTCTGGGGTTAGAAAACTGGAATTTGGGTCCCAGTGTTTTCCCTTTAGGCAAGCCCCAGCCTTTCTGAACCCTCTTCCCCACCTGTAAAATGGTGGTAATGGATTGTGCCTGCATTGCCAGACTTGCAGGTCCATAATGAGAACCAAATTATAATGTATAAAACAGTCCTCTCCAAAGAATAAATCCCAACAGAAAAGTTAGTTATTCCCATTTTTCCCTCTGGGACTTCATAAAACAATTCTATTCATTGTTAAAGGAAAACAGTTACATGTCTCATTACATCTGTTTTTCCTGTAGACTATAGAGTTCCATTTCTTTACATTTTAAAAAATGTAAATGGATGGGTTTCATATAAAAACCCCTCCTGGTTGCCTCCTGCCGAATCTTTCCTAATTTGTCACACTGAAGAATCATTTTTGCCAGCACAGAATGTAGTATCATAACATTTCTTGGCTTCGATATATTGTTTGATAATATAATCTCAAATTACACAAGTGTTTTCATTTATTACATTTTATAGCTAAGCCATGTCAACTTTGTGGGGTTTTTTTCACATTAGATGCTGTCAAGCTAGGTCTTCCAGGTCCTGTATTTATGGGGTTGTATTTTTTAACCTGAATGTATAATAGATCACTGAATTTGTTTATATTTAATTCATCTTGGCTTTAGCCCATAATTCCAGCCACTACAATCTGACTTCTTTTTTTTTAATCCTCACCTAAGGATATGTTTATTGATTTTAGAGAGAGGAGAAAAGGGAGGGAGGTGGAGAGGGAGAGAGAATGAGAGAGAGAAAGACACATTGATTGGTTGCCACCATACCCATCCCAACTGGGGAGATTGGTTACCTCCCATTCGCACCCCAACTGGGGATCTGGGGATCGAACCTGCAACCTTTTAATGTATGGGATGATGCTCCAATCAACTGAGCCACTTGGCCAGGGCTCAACTTCTTATTTTTATCTACCAATGAAAGCTATGCCCATTAAGTTTTATGATACCCGCTAAAGTGATAAACTCGTTCTTTCTAGCATTAGATATATTATTGGTAAAAATGTTGAGTAAGATAAGGCTTGTAAAGAAAACTGTCTTCTCATTAAAGATTTTCCTCTAATGTTGATTACTCTCATAGTTACTGAACAGTTTATCGCAGTTATTTGTGATAGAACTGTTTCTCCTGTCATAGATTGTGAGACCACATCTTGGTCTTCTTTGTATCTTTAAAGCTTAACATAGTAGTTGCTCAATGAGTTTATAATTGGAGAATGAATTAATGAGTTAACATTAGTCTGTTAGGCAATATGCTTTGGATATGGTTATTCAACTAGATATCCACCCATCTACCTTGGTCAATATCCAACTTACATTTTTTTTTTCAATTCTTAAAAGTAGTAGGAAGAGTTGGTCAGATATATCCCAGAACAATGGAAATATTTCTTTGATCTAATTATTTAATAAGCCTGTTATGGAAGGAAATTAGATCTGCTAATATGACATGAATCTAGTGAACTCATCCATATTATTTATAGTTAACACTTAATTTCTTTCCTATGTATTCACAGATCTTCTGTTTAATTATACTTTTTAGACTTTTGCTTTATCCTCTTCCAACCTAATTACCATGTGTACCTCCCTGTGAGAGGTACATCCATGCAAATATTCTCTCTTCCAGCACCTTCCTTGCCCCCCATTTTTGCTCCATTCTCAGCTTCATCAATCTTTTCAGGTTAAACAGTTTTTTTAATGCATTATTGAGAACAGGCACCTTTTTATCTTCAGTTCTCCCATTTTACCCCTCTCCTTTCCTACCTGTATTCTTCTCTTCTTTGGACCAAGTTGAATAAATACAATGTGTTAAATAAAATTTTGTGTCTCCAAATTTTATTTTTTATGAAAAGCTGAAAGAAACACCTTTTCTCTCTACCTAAACAAAACTAAAATCTCTGAAACCAACTCAATTACATGTTGTTTAAATTCTGTTGATATATGAACAGGTCCAGTGGGTCTCAGATGGAGAGCCTTTTCTTTCTAGAGGACTTAACTGCAATTTGGGCGACCAATAAAAATCCAAGGAAGATGCTTCTGAAAAATTATGATTTGTGATATTTTATAAGGCTAGTTCTATTTCCCTCAGAAGACTGAGAATATTGTATTAAATCATTGTGAACTCTGTCTTATTTACTGTCAATGTTTAGCTCTTGAGTCACCGTTGAGGTTTTGTTGTGAGAGAAGGCAGGTTTGCCTTGGGCTGGCATTCTGGGAATAGAGTTAAATGAGGCCATTGATCAGCATTTGTGTTTAGCTTAAGGAAATATACCCCTGTTTACTGAAATTAGATACACAATACTCTGCTATTTCCTGTATTTTGATAAATAGTAATATTTTCTGGGTTGGAAAATATGTGTCATTTCCTTAAAGGTTTAATCTGAAAGTAATTAGTAGCTGCATTTCTTAATATATAGTCATACATTTTACCAGTCATCTTTACTGGGAGTTGCATGGGTACCATTATTGGTATATTACATTTTGATACATGCCAGCTTTTTAAAAGTTTGTCCATGATGATAATATCTTTTATATTTGAGTTATTTTGAGTGCAGCTTTTTATTTTCCACTTAAGAAATATATGAATTTATACTTAGAATGTCAGCTTACTCCATCTGGTAGTTGTCATAAGACAAGATGTAATCTCTTAGTCTTCAATTAGTAGGGAAAATTACATGAATCAGAAAGGAAGTCTTGAAATGCACTTTTATAAGTTCTGCCTCAATCAGGAACTAAATTAACATGTGACCTAGGGACTACATCTACTACTAGGCATACTCTTAGAGTCCCCCTAGTACTGACCTGACCACACCTCACGTATTAAGTGCTGTACTTCCCCAAGGCCACCGCTGAAGCTTTATTAATTTCATTTATTTATGCTTTTCCTATTAGACTGTGTGCTCCCTGCATGCCAGATCTGTAAAATCTGTTTATAAGAGAACCTAAGACTCTAGTTTAAACAATGCCACTAATGAACTGTGAAACTTTGAAAAATTAACCTTTTGATGTCACTGTAATAAGCTATAGAAGAGTAATAACAGTGTCCCTTTTGTAGGGATTGTAGTTATCATAAAGATAAAATGAAGTAATATAGATGAAAATAATTTGAAATGTGAAGGATTTGTTTAAAAAAGAAACAAAGAATGAAAAGATTTAAATATTTGGCTATAAACATAATTAAAAAGGGAATGGTAAGTCAGGGAAAAATATTAGTAAAATATAGGACAGATGAAGCATTGCCTTTTACTTATAAAATATATGAGTAAATATATGAGTAAAAATACTATAGATGTGGGAAACTTAATAATAGCACCAAGTATGAAATACCTACATAAAAATGTGAAAGATGTGTGCTGAAAACTACAAAACATTGATTAGAGGAAAAAAAAGACCTACATAAATGGAGAGGTACATGATATTCACAGATTGGATGACAGTTTTGTTAGGATAAATTTTCTCCCCAGATAAAGTTACAGATTCTTTTTTTTTATGTGATTCTATTTTTTTTTAATTTTTTTTATTTTAATCATTGTTCAAGTACAGTTTTCTCCCCCCTACTCCCATTCCAGCCCACCCACCCAACCCTCCCCCTTTCCCCCCCATTGCCCCCCACCCCTAGTTTTTGTCCATGTGTCCTCCGAATTTGTTCCTGTAAACCCTACCCATTCCCCCCTGAAATTCCCTCTTCTCTCCCCTCTGGTCACTGTCAGACTATCCCCTATTTCAGTGTCTTTGGTTATATTTTGCTAGTTTTTTTTGTTTGTTTTGTTGTTTAGATTCCTGTTAAAGGTGTTATCATATGGTATTTGTCTTTCACTGCCTGGCTTGTTTCGCTTAGCATAATGCTTTCCAGCTCCATCCATGCTGTTGCAAAGGGTAGGAGCTCCTTCTTTCTTTCTGCTGCATAGAATTCCATTGTGTAAATGTACCATAGTTTTTTGATCCATTCATTTACTGATGGGCATCTAGGATGCTTCCAGCATCTAGCTATTGTAGTTATAGATTCTTCAGTTCCAAATAAGATCCTAGCATGACATTTTTGTAGAAATCTACAAGTTGATTCTAAATTTCATATGAAAAAGCAAAAACACTAGAAGAGTAAAATCAATTTTGAAAAATTACAACATTGAAGAATTCCTACAACTTGATTTTAAGACATTATAACAGAGAAATCAAAACAGTATGGTATTGACAAAAAGATAAACCCAGAAATAAATGGAGAAATACAGTGCAGAAATAGATCTACACATGTATGGTTCATTGATTTTTTACAAAGGCACTAAGGCAATTCAATGCAGAGAAGATAGTGTGTTTTAAAAAATTGTCTAGAACAATTGGACATCTGGATGTCTGTCCCTTCCCTGTAAAAATTACCTTGACCCATTACTTACACCATAGGCAAAAATAACTGAGTGGGGATTATACACCTAAATAATAAAACTTCTCAAAGAAAACATAGGAGAAAATCTTTGCAACTTTGGGTTGCAAAGGAGACTGTTTCTTATGTAAGACACAAAATGTATGAATCATTAAAAAATGATAAATTTAATCTAATGAAAATTAAAGACTTAACTTCTCTAGGAAGATACAGTTAGAATGAAAACATGAGCCATAGACTGGGAAAAAATATTTGCAAAACAAATATAAAGAACTGGCATGTAGAATGTGTGAAGACATTCACAACTTAATGATAAGAAAACAAACAACCTCATTCTAAAAATAAGCAAAAGATTTAAACACTTTACCAAACAAGATGTAAGAAAGACAAATGAATGAAAAAAATGTTTATCATCCTTATTTCTTAGAAAAGTGCAAATTAAAACCACAATGAGATATTACCACACACTTGTTAGAATGGCTAAAATTAAAAAAAAAAAAAAGGGAAAGGATAGGAAAAAGAAAACAAACCTGACAATGCGAAATACTGTCAAGGACATGGGACAAGTGGCTCTCTCATACTTAACTGGAAGTCTGATGGGAATGCAAAATGGAATACAGCCACTTTGGAAAACAGTTTGGTGTTTCTTACAAATTTTAATATACATCTACCATGCTCCTAGATGTTTATCTGCAGGAAATGAAAACATGTCTATCAAAAATTTCTATGTTAATATTTGTGGAGACTTTTTAAAAAAATCAGTCACTGAAAACAGGAAACAATCAAAATGTCCATCGACAGGTGTATGGATAGAAAACTGTGGATATGCATGGAATGAAAACTATTCAGCAATAAAGAATAAACAATTACTGATACATGGGTGAATTTAAATACATCATGCTAAGTGAACGAAGTCAGAATCAAAAGGTTACATACTATACAATTTCTTGTATATATGACATTTTGGATAAGGCAAGACCGTAGGGACAGAAGACAGATCACGGGTTAGCAGGGAGAAATGGAGGGAGCAAGAGGGAAATTCTTGAGGATAATGAAACTACTCTGTTTTGTGGTGATGGTCACATGAGTATATGCTTTTGTTAAAATACATAGAAAAGGGGAAATTTCATTTTTTTCTAAATTATTATCTCAATTAGCCTGAATTTAAAATATGATACAATAATTTTAAAAACCAAATGACAAATTGGGCAAAAGGAATTACCATATTTTTGGACCATAAAATGCACCTAGGTTTTAGAGGAGGAAAATAGGAAAAAAATTTTGAAGCAAAAAATGTGGTAAAACATTTAATAACATAAATAACATAATATTTCACCAATGTAAGTGTAAACAGAACTCAATAGCAGCATTAACAACCATTATTCCTCCCAAATTTGGGGGGAGGAAACATGTGTCTTATGGTCCAAAAAATACTGTATAACATGTGAGATAGACAAAAGTTATTTAATATATAAAAACTTTTATAATTTGTAAGAGATGAACTCTCCAGTTTATAAATATATAAAGGATTTAAGCTAACAAAAGAAGAAAAAATCAAGTAGCCAATCAACATATACAAGACTGAATTCAAACAGCATATTTTTACCTATCAAACTGTCAAAGATTATTGAAAAAATAATAATCCATGATTGAGAGAGAGTGCAGAGAAAGACCCTCTCATGCACTGCTGACTGCTGGTGAGAGTATAAACTGCCACCTCATACCTCCTTCTCACAGATAACTTAGCAATATGTCTTTAAGACCTTGAAATTTTACAACCATTTTGGCAAGAAATTTCACATAAACAATTTTTAAGTATTAAAGTATATTAAAAATATTAAATGTGCACCAAAATTATCCACAAGATTTTTCATGCATCCAGTCATTTGTAGAAATTAAAAATGCTCACCAATAGAGCACTAGATATGTGTTGTTTTTTAATACAGTGGAATACAATTCAAGCATTGAAAATAATGTTTTAGATTAATAGTTTTAAGAAGATCTTCACTGTACATTATTAAATTTAAAAAGCGAATTACAGTCCTGGCCAGGTGGCTCAGTTGGTTGGAGTATCATCTGTACAACAGAAAGGTTGTGGGTTTGATTCCTGGTCAGAGCACATACCTAGTTTGCAGGTTCAATTCCTGGTCAGGGAGCAAATGGGAGGCAACCGAGTGATATTTCTCACATTGATATTTCTCTCTCCCTCTCCCTTCCTCTCTCTCTAAAACCAATAAACATATCCTTGGATGAGGATTAAAAACAGAAAAAAGTGAATTATAATACAGTATGAACAGTATGACTTCATTTCTATGAGTTGATCTAAAAGACATTTATCTAAATATGCACACTATATATGTACCTATATATACTATGTACATATATACTATGTGTGTGTGTATATATAACTAGTTGTTTCTAAGAAGTGAGATGACTGATTTTTAACATTTCCTTCTTATGATTTATTCTTGGAGTCCACCCTGCCTGGTCTCGGGAAGCTGTAACCCCAGTGACTTAAGCTGAGTGAGAGACCTCCAGACCAGGAGCCACTAAGGAGACAAAACTTATGTCCCTGGCATGAACGCTGCCTGTTCTGTGCCTGGCCTCCAATGCTTGATCAGTTAGCCAATGATGGGTAAGATTTCCCAAGGGGGGAATCGCCTAAGACAGGCATGATCACATGGAGGCCTCAGGGAAGAGATTTGGGGCTGTGGAAATGAAGGGGTGATCGACATCAACACCTGCCCCCTCGGCTTTGTCAAAGCCTGAGTCCTTGTTCTTAGCTGTGAGAAATCCAAGTCTCCTGTCTGCCTTTGTCTCCTCTGCCTGACTCAGGCCTGTGGAAATAACAGGGGTGGTGCAGCCCAGACCAGAGTCGGCGGACCCCCAGGGTAGTCAGGCCTGGGACATAGAATATGCAAGATCCTGTGAGATCTGCTTGCTAGAGGATGCTATTGAACTAGAATATGAAGGCACAGGCAGGAAACGGGACTAGCCTTTTAGGTCCTGTAGTCTTTTTAAGTGATAAAACACAAACTCTCAGCCCAGAATCCCAGCGGGAGACCTACCAGCACCTTTGAAAGCTACCTATTTCTTTCAATCTTCCCTGCCAGACTAATCCACAAATTGTATCTGTATTCTTAATAAAAGCCTGCTTGGGCAGGAAAATGGGGTGCTCTCCACTAGAGAGGGTGGTCATGGTGCTCTCCACTAGAGAGCGTGGCTGTTTCATCCCTATTTCTCCACAGGACTCGATTGTCCCTGCGTATGTTTTTCTCGTGTTTCGACGAGCATCCACAGCATTCTGCAGTCACTGCAGGCCAGTGTGGCTGTGACAATTTATGCTATGAAAATGTAAAGATATCATAATATCTTTTCAGTGAGCTGACAATACTTTTGTTAAAATATATTTAATTTAAACAATATGAAAAATCATAAAAATGTAGCATATTAATGTTAATGTCATATTAAAAGACTACTTTAGTAAAGTTGAACTGAAGTTATGAATCTGAAAACTTTTAATAATAATAATAATTGCTATTATTCATTTAACAGTTACTATGTTCCAGACACAGCAAAATTCTCTGTATATCCTTTCAGTAACCCTATTAAGTGGGCATCATTATATTGTGACTTCAAAAATGTGGGAAGTGAGGCTCAGAAAGATTAAGTAGCTTGTTCATGGTCACCCCACCATTAAACAGTGGAGGTGGGTTTTGAACTTTGACTTGTCTTTGAGACTTGTGCTCCTCACTTTATACTGCCTCAATTCTCAGTTAAGCAGTTAGTTATTAGTTGGTTTAAAATCAGTTATTTGGTTGCCAATGATCTGCTTTGGTGGATTACCTAGACCTTTTCCTTTGCTTCTCTCTGCAACCTGGTATGGAATTTCCGTGGTATGGAAATTTTGTTCTCTGTGTGATGTTTCTGCAAGTGATTTAATGCAGATACATGTCAAAATGTTACCTGTATTCAGAGTTGGTGTTATCCATTTGTCTTTTTATCCAGGTCATGCCTGTCTCCTTTTATCATCAGTCACTGAGAGCACTTGAGCATTAAAGGCAGGAAAACACTCTTTCTCATATCTTGATGTAATACATTCTGATTTCTTAAATATAAACTGATTTTTTCTTTTGATTAGAAACCTAACACATGTTCATTTGTTGTCAAGTTTTCAGCTCTCATGTCAGTTTATGGGATTAAATAAAATTGGGTGGACTGGATAGTAGGGGTGTCACACCCTGCATTTGTGCATTTTGGCTGCAGTCTCTGTAAGTGGTGGCTGGGACAGGACACTGAAACTTGGAACAGTCTTGTAGCCTGGAGCATCTGGGAGTCTATAAAAGCAATGCTAAAGCAAGTAGTGCCTCCCATGACTCTACCACTTGCTTTACTATTTTTTGTGGTACTTACCACTACCAGTAATTATATTTTCATGTGTTCATTTGTTTATTCTGTCCCCTTTCTTTGCCTTTGTGGAAGCAGGGGCTTGATTTTACTCATTACTGAATCATCTGTGCCTAGAAGACTGCCTGTAATTTAGTTGGCACTTAGTATTTGTTAATGAATGAATGAATGAATGATGAATGAATGAATGAATGAAACTATGACATTAGTTGGAATATATTGTGGATGAAAAGGGGCCACATGCTAAGCCTGACAAGCTCAGGGGAGAGCGTGTGTGATGGCTGTGCAAGCTCGGAGACCTAGAGTAGCCACCCAGGATGGTGTCAAGTTAAGAAACTTTCTAACTAAAAGCAGGCTATGAACATAGTTGTGTCCTAGGTTCAGATCTTCCCTGACAAAAGTCAGCCTTTACCTTATTTGCACCTGTCTCTTGTCTTTTTGCATCTATACGAGCATACCTTTGGAATGTCAGATTTCCTTTATCCGGACCCCTCAAAGCACAGACACTGCACAGGGGATGGGGGGGAGTGCCACAAATCCCTTCATTGTTATTGTTACCATGTTACTGTTGACAGTAAACTATCTTGTACCTACCTGTGTAAAACAAGTACGCGTCTACCACTTTATTTTTTTTATCCAGTCCCAGAAGTTTCTCTGCTTTGCATTCTCCTGCCTCCCTAATTTATCACCAGTGGATTTCCTATAAGCCACTTATGCCTTCTCTTTTTATTGTAATGCATAAAATAAGGTGCAAAACTGCCATTTTCTGGAGCATTTTTTCAATCTGTTGAGATTTTGCTTCCCGGCAATTGTCAGTTTGACCTCAAAACAATTCTTTCAGGTTTGGGTGTTGGTTTATATTTTTATGTTGACAATACAGAGAAGAAATAAAGGTTGCATGGGGAGAAAAACTAAGTAAGAAGGAAAATGGGTTAGAATGAAAAAGTATTCCCCAAAATAACTGCTCTGCCACAAATTAGATGTGTGATATTTTCCATATTTAAATGCAGCAAAGGCTCCATCAGCAAAAACACAGTTGTGGGGGTTAAAAGCCACACGATCAGCATTGGTTTTTATATAAGTATTGTATTTTCAAGACTGGAAAAAATCTTCAGAGTCCTTAGGTGACCTTAGCAATCATATCACCATATTTCAATTAAGACAAGCATTCCAATCCCCATTGATTGGAATTCCCTTTTTTCTTCCCTTTGGGGAAGATCTAAAACATGTGCTTAGTAATCAAGGTTCAAGGGGGTGAGGCAAAGAAGGAGGGTGGGGCAAGAGCAAATTGAAAGGAATTTGAAATTTGTATGCCAGTTGCTGGCCAGTATTTTACTTAGTTGTGTTAGTGAGCTCCCTCAACCCCTTTTATTTTCACATTGTCTGCATTTACCCATAAATTGCAAGCCTACCTTTAGTTTATTTCTTTTTATGTATCAACTTAACCCAGCTTTCTACAAATCAGCTTACAAAGGTGAAGGGTCAGCTGACATTTCTGAACTCCTACTTGTGCCGGACACCACACTGAGAATTTCACATGGGCCATCCCACTTAACCCTCACCATAACTCTAGGAGGAAAATGGCACTGAGTCCACTTAAGAGATGAAAAAAGATAATGCTCAGAAAAGTTAACTGTCTTGTCTAAAATCACACAGATAAAAGTGGCAGAGGCAAGGTTCAAACCAGCTCTACCAGTTTTGGGGGAGGTTGAGATTCTCTGTTGTCTCTGTGTTGCACATGTGTTCCTTTGTTAAATATTTTTTCTGGATAAACAGTTAAATTTAACATATTATTTCTGCAGGTGTATCACTTTTCACTCTTTTTGCTAATAGTTTTTCATTTGAACAAAGCCCCTTCTACTTTTTTTCCCCGTCTACATATGAGGTCTGTCCAGATAAAGTCCAACCATTGTTAATATAACAAAAACAGTTTGTGGACATCGATGTAATCTGGAAGCTAAGGACAGTGGGCTGGAATGTGCATGGGTGAACAATGATGACTTCACTGTACTGGTCTGTGGAGGCGATAAATGTTGTTAAGTGAACATGTGTACTGTGTGGCTGTCACATTCAAAATGAGCAAGTGGAGCAACAAATTTCCATAAAATTTTGTGTTAAACTTGAACATTCCTCCATGGAAACTATTTTCATGACTCAGAAGGCTGCAGCTATGGCTAACTGGTGATTGACAGCTTCAAAATGACAACATGCCTGCTCATGCATCACATCTTGTACATAAATTTTTGGCGAAACATCAGATTACCCAGGTGACTCAGCTGCACTACAGGCTTGGCGCCCTACAACTTCTGGCTTTTCCCAAAACTAAGCTCACCTTTGAAAGGGAAGAGATTTCAGAGTGTTGGTGGGATTCAGGAAAATAGGATGGGGCAGCTGATAGGGATTGGGAGAACTGTGTGAGGTCCCAAGGTGCCTACTTTGAAGGGGACTGAGGCATCATTATCCTATATACAATATTTCTTGTACCTTGTATCTTCTTCAATAAATGTCTCTATTTTTATATTACATGGCTGGGTACCTTCTGGACAGACCTTGTGTGTATGTGTCTGTATGATATTCATAGTGAATTATCTGATATTACCATATGCAGTACCCTTTTTATTTAATAATATTTTCCCAGTAATGACATATTTTAGTATAGACTATTTCCCCTACTTTGTTTTTCTCCTGCCCTCTATGCCACTTTTGGTGCATGAATTTGCTGAACCTATTGACAGGGAAAGTTGGTCTGACCGCCATTACTGTTTTGAAGGAGCAGTGCCACATAGCATAGGAAAGGCAGACTCACGTAGATTCAAATCCTGACCTGTCGTGTGCCCTTGAAACAATTTGATTATTTTCTCTGTGCCTCATTTCCTGAACTATGAAAAGCGTGGTTAATGAAGTTTATCTCATAGGAAGGTTACAAAAATTAACTGAAATACATATGGAATAGTGTATGGAATGCAGTAAGCACACAGTAAATGTTCGCTCTAATACCACTTCCAAAGAATGACGTGAGGACATTCAGATTTTATAAGAACACAAGGCAGAATAAGAAAGATTTAATAAGTTTCTCTGAATATATCAAAACATTTTGTGGATTATGCCATTTGAATAGTGAATTATTTTTTAATCCATTTTCTCAATATGTTATACTTTAAACAAAATGTTCATATGAATGATGCCATCAAGTGTAAAACATTAAGTCATTAATTTTCAGGCTTATTAAAAGAAAACTTACCTGCATTCTACTTACCCCCTTTAGCCCTTGCCCCTCACGTGGCCTTCTCATTACATCTCTATCCTCTAGCCGTCTACCCTAGTGAGACCTTTACTTCCTTTGCTTAAATTTGTATTCATCACCTTTTTAAACAACTTGTTCAAGAAATTTTTTCTGATTTCACCTAAGTGTGAAGGCTCAAAGAGTAGAAACCCTATGAAAATTACACCAGTTAGAATTTGTTCATCATAACATTCATAAATATTTTAAGTATATCTTATATATTCTCTCTCTCCCACCAGATACCCAGTTGTCCAGGGGCTGGGTCATTTTTTCCCCCAGGATTTTCCTCATCACTTAATGAGATTCCAGTTAAGAACTGAAGATCCTGCAATAAATAACAATATTAGAAAACAAGCAGGAATGGGAGAGTAGTGTCACATGGCTATGTCTGGATGGAGGCTCATTTTCTCACCAAGCACACTTGGCTTCTGTATGACACTGAAGTAGAGAATATGAACTAAACTGGAGATGGGAAATGAAAACCACTGAACTCGGGAGCCAGCTGTCTAGTATATCCATAATTTACTTGTTTATTCAAAATAAATATTTTAAGAACATATTATACTGGGTTCTATGAAAATTCAAAATGAATAAGTCATTGTCTTCACCTTTAAGAAACTTGCAATTGAGCAATGATGGGTAAGGGGAAGATCAGCTAAGGAAGGATCCACTATGTAGAATGAAATGAACACTGTAAGAAAGGTGTAGCTTGACAATACCTTTAAGGTAGCTAAGATGATAAACCTGCTCCCAACTCCAACTACTACCTGCATCTCTGTTCATATTCATTGACTTACATCCTGTCACTATGAATGAATTATCCACATTTCCATCTAAGCCAAGCCCCTGCAGGTACGTAGTAGATCTCATCTTCTCTTGCATACCCAAGGCCAGGACTTGTGCAGGACGGTGAAGGCTGGTGTCATACAGCTGGAACCCATGGGGGTTGAACAGGAGATAGATAACCATAAGCTTCAGCTGAATGTGACTGTAACTATGTAGAAGACATCCGTGCCTGCAGCATCTCCCTAAGTTTGCAAAACATCCTTGAGCTCTATCTAACCAACCCTGTAAAATAAACATGAAGCCCATGTTCAGGGCTCATTGTCTCTCCATCAGAGGACAATGTCCCACCAGGTCCCCGTTTTTCCTTAAACTATGTGTTGTATCTTTTCTTCACCTCCCGCCAACTCCACTCAGGAACCCCCACTCCATGCTAGTCACAGCAAGGACTCTAGCAAATTTCCCCCTCTCTCTTCTGCATAACTAATTTTAAAACAGCTTTAATGAGATATAATCCATACACCACACAATTCACCCATTTAAAGTGTATGAATCAATTGTTTTGGGCATATTACATTATTAATTTTTTAACTATGGTCAATATATATATAACCACATTTGCCATGTTAACCATTCCACTCTGTGGCATTAGTTATATCCACAGTGTTGTACAACCATCACTGTTTTCTTTTTCTACAACTTTTTGTTAACCCGAACAGAAACTCTGTAACTGTGAAGCAAGTTCTCCTCAATCCTTAACCTCTGGTAACCTCTAATCTACTTTCTGTCTGTATGAATTTGACATCTATTCTAGATGTTTCATATAAAAGGAATCATGCAATATTTGGCCTTAAGTGTCTCACTTATTTTACTTAGGATATTTTCAACATTCATCCACATTGTACCATGTATCAGACATTCATTTCTTTTTACGGTTTGATAATATTATATGTATGTAGATGCCATATTTTGTTTATCCATTCATTTGTTGATGAACACTGGTGGTTTCCACATTTTGGCTGTTGTGAATAATGCTACAATAAACATTTCTGTACAAGTATCTATTTGGGTTTCTACTTTCTGCTCAATTGGGCACCTTCCTAGAGTGACATTGCTGTGGAATATAGTACTGTATTTTGCCGTGTATGACACAAACCCATGTTTTTGGCCCAAATTTTCAGGAAAAAATCTTCCATATTAATTTTTAATTAATTAATTAATTAACATTTAGATGCTCTTGTATTATAAAGGAATCTTAGCATTTATTTGTGAAAATATGGATATTGTTATTGCTTTCTAGAGTTACACTTTTAATGCATAAGCATAAATAAAAAATTGAAAGCATTTATATAGATATGGAATTAGTACTACCCATATGTAATATGCATCCTTATTTTTCCCTCAGCAATTTGGGCAAAAAATGTGCACTGTACATGGGAAAGTACAGCAATTCTCTGTATAGCTTTTGGGAGAACCAGCAAAATGCTTTCCATAGTGCCTATACCATTTTACATTCCCAACAGCAATGTATCCATATCCTCAGTAACACTTGTTATTTTTTGTTTTATTGATCATAACCATTTTAGTAGGTATGAAGTGGTAACTTGTGGCTTTGGTTGCATTTCCATCATAACTAATGATGTTGAGCATCTCTTTATGTTCTTATTTCCCATTTGTACATCATCTTTGGAGAAAGCCTATGAAAGTCTGATGATTGTTTTTAAACTGAGTTGTCTTTTTTTGTTCATGAATTATATAAAAGTGACTTACATTGGAGATAATAAACTCATATCAGATACATGATTTGTAAATATTTTCTTCCATTGTGGAAGGTTTTTTTACTTTCTTATTAATGTCTTTGGTTTTTATTTTAATTTTTTTTAATATGCTATTACAGTTGTCCCATTTTTTTCTCCCCTTTGTTCCCCTCCATCTTGTAACCAGCCTCCCACAATCATTCCCCCATCTTAACTTATGTCCATGACTTGTTCTTTGGCTTCTCCATTTCCCATATTATCCTTAACCTCTCCCTGTCATCTATTTTGTACCTACCATTTATGCTTCTTATTCCCTGGACCTTTTCCTCCATTCTCCTCCTTCCTCCTCCCCACTGATAACACTCCATGTGATCTCTATTTCTGTTAATCTGTTCCTATTTTAGTTGTTTGCTTAGTTCATTTTTGTTTTCACTTTTTTAGGTTTGGTTGTTGATAGTTGTAAGTTTGTTGTCATTTTACTGTTCATATGCTTGATCTTCTTTTTCTTAGATAAGTCTCTTTGACATTTCATATAATAAGGGCTTGGTGGTGATGATGAACTCCTTTAACTTGACCTTACCTGGGAAGCCCTTTATCTGCCCTTCCATTCTACATGATAGCTTTGCTGGATAGAGTAATCTTGAATGTAAGTCCTTGCCTTTCATAAATGTGGATACTTCTGTCCAGCCCCTTCTTACTTGCAAGGTTTCTTTTGAGAAAGCAGTTGACAGTCTTATGGGAACTCCTTTATAGGTAACTGTCTCCTTTTCTCTTGCAGCTTTTAAGATTCTCTCCTTCATTTTAATCTTGGGTAATGTAATTATGATGTGCCTTGGTGTGTGCTTCTTTGGGTCCAAGTTCTTTGGGACTCTCTGAGCTTCCTAGACTTCCTAGAAGTCTATTTCATTTGACAGATTGGGGAAATTCTCCTTCATTATGTTTTCAAATAAGTTTTCAATTTCTTGCTCTTCCTCTTCTCCTGCTGGCACCCTGTAATCTGGATGTTGGAACATGTAAAGTTGTCCCTAAGGTTCCTAAGCCTCTCATTTTTTTATTTTTTGAATTCTTGTTTCTTAATTCTGTTCTGGTTGAATGTTTATTTCTTCCTTCTGGTCCAACCATTGATTTGAGTCCTGGTTTCCTTCCCTTCACTGTTGGTTCCCTGTACATTTTCCTTTATTTCACTTTTCATAGGCTTCACTTTTTCCTCTATTTTGAGACCATACTCAGCCATTTCTGTGAGCCTCCTGATTACCAGTGTTTTGAACTTTGCATCTGATAGCTTGGCTACCTCTTCATCACTTAGCTGTATTCTCCCTGGAGCTTTGATCTGTTGTTTCATTTGTGCCATATTTTTTTGTCTTGGCACTCCTGCTATGTACTAAAGGGTGGAGCCTTAGGTGTTCACCATGGCTGGGCAACCCACTTGGCTGCACTATGGCGCTATATGTATGGTCCAAGAGGGAACAATGCCTCTTGGTCAGCTCTCGGCTAGCTTTCAGTCACTTCCTCTGCTACATTTAAGCAAATTTGGCCCTTCTGATGCTGATTCCTGGGTAGGTGGATTTGTGTATGTTCTAGGACTCTGTGGGTCTCTACAACGAACTCTCCTATGAGGCTGGGAGTTTCTCCCACTGCCTTAACCCTCATAGGTGTTTTCAGTCAGAGGTTTTGAGGCTTTATTTTCCTATAGTGGAACCCTGGGTTGCATGGTCTGTCTTGCTCCCCACTTGTTGTTCCTGGTTTATGTGCACACAAATGTGGGTCCACCCACTCCACCAGCTGCCACCTTGCCAGGTCCACCAGCTGCTGCCTCACTCACCCAGGTCCTCCAGCTCCTTCCTTGCCATTGAGTCCTCTCCACCCCCGCTGCCTGCCTCCACCCCTCCTACAGGTCTGAATGAATGTTTCTTCTTTAACTCCTTGATTGTCAGAACTCCATACAGTTTGATTTTCTGGCAGTTCTGATTATTTTTTGTTTTTAAGTTTGTTGTTGTCCTTCTGTTGATTGTGCAAGGAGGCAAAGTATATCTACCTATGCCTCCATCTTGGCCAGAAGTCATTATTAATGCCTTTGATGTGCCAAAGTTTTTAATTTTGATGGAGTTCAATTTGTCTATTTTTCTTTTGATATTCTGGATATTGGTGTCATATCTAACAATCCACTGCCAAATCCTAGGTCATGAAGATTTATCCCTATGATTTTTGCTTCTTAGAATTTAATGATTCTTAGATTTTTATCAATTTTGAGTTAATTTCCATATACAATGTGAGGTAGGGATCCAACTTTATTACTTTGCCTATGGGAATTCAGTTGTCCTAGAACCATATGTTAAAGAGACTATTCTTTCCCCACTGAATAGAGTTAGCACCCTAGTCCAAAACTAGCTCTGATCTTGTAGCTCAGTTGGTTAGAGTGTTATACTGATATGCCAAGGTTGTAAGTTCCATCTCTAGTCAGGGCACATATGAGAGTCAAACAATAAATGCATACATAAGTGGAACAGCAAATTGTTGTGTCTTCGTCTCTCTTTCTCTCTCTTTTCCTCAAATCTATAAATAAAAAATTTAAATTAAAAAACATCAATGGACCACAGACATATGGGTTTATTTCTGGATTCTCAACTCTATTCCACTCATGTATATGTCTGTCCTTCTGGCAGAACCACACTGTTTTATTACTGTATCTGTGTAACAAGTTATGAAATTGGGAAGTTTGAGTACTCCAACTATGTTGTTTTTTTTTTAGATTGCTTTGGCCATTTCAGGTTCTTTGCAATTCCACATGAATTTAAGGATTGACTTTTACATTTCTGCAAAATAGGCTTTTATAATTTTAAAAGGAATTGCATTGAATCTGTAGACTACTTTGGGTAGTATTGATACTTTAACAATGTTAAGTTTTATATCCATGAACTTTTCATCAGGAATGTCTTTTCATTTACCTAGATCTTTAATTTCTTTTAGCAGTGTTTTGTAGTTTTCAGCTTATTACTCTTTTTTTATCCTTGGTAAAATTTATGCCCAGGTATTTTTTCTTTTATATATGATTGTTAATGGAATTACTTTCTTAATTCTTTTCCTGATTCTTCATTGCTGATGTATTGAAATAACTGATTTTTGTGTATTGATCTTGTACCCTGAAATTTTGCTGATTTTATTTATTAGCTCTAGTAGTTTTCTTGTGGCTTCTTTGGTATTTTCTATATATAGGATTATGTTATCTGTAAATAGAGATAACTTTCATGCTTTGTTTCTTGCTCTGGCTCCAACTTCTAGTATAATGCTCAACAATAATGGTGAAAGTGGACATCTTTGTTTTGTTCCTGACCTCAGAAGGAGAAAGCTTTCAGTCATTCACCATGGATGTTAGGAGTAGGATGTTAGTTGTGGGTTTTTAACAAATGCCCTTTATCATGTTAAGGAAGTTCTATTCCCAGTTCACTTCTATACCTAGTTATCTGAGAGTTTCAATGATGAAAGTGTGTGTTGCATTTTGTCAAATGCCATTTCTGTGTCAGTTGAGATGACCATGTGGTTCCCCCACCCCTGCTTTATTCTATTAATGTGATTTATCACATTGACTAATTTTCTTACATCAAATGACCTTTGCACTCCTGAGATAAAATTTCACTTGACCATGGTACATAATCTTAATATGCTATTGGATTAGGTTTTTTAGTATTTTGTTAAGAATCTTTGCATCTATATTCATAAGGGTTATTGCTTATAATTTTCTTTTCTTGTGATGTCTTCATCTGGCTTTGGCACCAGGTTAATGCTGGCTTCATAGAATGAGTTAGGAAGTGTTGCCTCCCCTTTTAATTTTGGAAAATGTTTGAGAAAGATTGATGTTAATTCTTTAAATGTTTGGTAGAATTCACCAGTGAAGCAGTCTGGTCTTGGGCTTTTCATTGTTGGGAAGTCTTTTATTACTGCTTCAATCTCTTTACTTATTATAGGTATATTAAGGTTTTCAATTTTTTCTTGAATTGGTTTAGATAATTTGTGAGTTCTTAGGAATATGTGCATTTCATCTGGTGATCTAATTTGTTGGCTTACAATTGTTCATAGCATTCTCTTTTTATTTCTGATGACTGGTAGTAATGTCCCCACTTTCATTTCTGGTTTTAGATGTTTGTGTCTTCTTTTTTTCTTTTTTGGAATATCATTAATTTTTCTTTCTCCCTCTCCTTCTGCATTTCCCTTTTCTTCCTCAGTCCTTCCTTTCTTCCATCCTTCCATCCTTCCCTCCTCCCTTCTTTCCTCCCTCCCTTCCTTCCTTCCGTATTCCTCCCCTCCCCTCCCCTTTCATTTCTTCATCCCCTCTTCCTCCTCCTCCTTAATTATTATCAGAAGGCAGTCATGCTGTATAGTCTCCCATCATAAAAATAAAACCCTTCATTGACCATTTCCCCTCCAGCTACCACCCCAATTTCCTGCTCTAATATGTATCAAAATTCCTTGAAAGGGTGCTCTATACCAGGTCTTTCCAGTTCTTCTCCATTTCTCTCTAGAAGTCACTTCAATCAGATTATCATTGAAATGACTCTGGTCTAAATTGCTAATGATCATGCTAAATCCCATGATCACTTTTTTATCCTTACCTTACTTGGTCTATCAACAAATGGCATTTGACCCAGTTAACTAATGCCTCCTCCTTGAAAGATTTTTTTTAAAAAACTTGGCTTACTGGATATTATACTCTCATGTTTTTCCTTCTACCTCATTAATCTCTGAACCTAAGAACCTCTTAGGTTCTTCATTATCTTGCTGACCACAGAACTCCTCTCTCCTTTTCCTCCCTTAGTGATCTCCAGCTTCATCACCTTAAACACCATCTATACACAGAGGACTCCCAAATGTATATTTCTAGTTCTGACATCCTCTTTTTTGAATTCCAGTACCGTATACCTAATTGCCTTTTCAGCATCTCCATTTGTATCTCTATCATCTCAAGTTTAATAAACCCCTAATCTACCTCTTCAAACCTCCTCTTCCTGCTGTCTTCCCCGTTTCAGTAAATGCCAACTCCTTCCTTCCAGTTATTCAGGCCAAAAACTTGCACTTGTTCTGGACTCCTCTTTTTCTCTCAATTCTGCATCTGATCCATTAATAAATCATTTTGGCTTTTGAAATACACAGAAGCTGACCCTCCTCCCCCCTGCACTGATTCCAGTGCCATTGTCTTGCTTTATTGCAATAACCTCTCCAGTGCCACCATTGCTGCAATTTTTTGACTCCCTGTAGGCTGTTCTCCACCAGAGTGGTTTTTTTTTTAACTTCAGTTTGTTTAGTTATTCCTCTGCTCAAAATCCTCCAATTCCTCCTCTTTCACCCTGAGTAAAAACCAGAGTCCTACAGACCTCTATACAGTCTGTCCCCTTTTAAGTCTTTGACCCATTTCTACTACTCCCTGCCTTGCTCACTGGCTCGGGCTACACGAGTGCTTCTGTGGCTCCCAGCTTCCTTGCTGCTTGCTGCTGTCTCTGCTGGAAAGCTCTGCTCTCTAATAGCTCTGGCTCACTTTCTCCTCCTTCAGGCATCACAGCACCCTACACTTCATCCCATTCCTGGACTCTCTAGGCCCCTTCCCTGCCCTTTTCCTTTATAGCGCTCATCACCACCTGTCAGGCTATGTGTTTCACTTACCTGTGAATCCTGACAGGACCTTAAGCTCCAAAAAGGCAAGGATATATATCCCTGTTTGTTTTGTTTGTTTGTTTTTGCTGTTTTTACTCCCTTATCCACAGCACCACTAATCTCTAATGCTTGGCACAGTAAGTAAATGTTTGTTCCATGATGAATAAAAACACATCAGAGTATGTGTTGCATGAGTATACTGCTGCTATTAGTTTCTGTCCCCTAACTTTCACCTAATTTATTAATAAATTCATTAATTGTTCAACCTAACCATTTTACAATTGAAGAAACTGAGGCCTTGAGGGGCTAAATGACTTACCTAGGGTTATAGGAGAATTTGGTAACAGACCCTCAAGTACAAGTTAGGGCTCATTACATTCACCTTCCCAGTGCATCTAGAAGAGGCAAGCATTATCACAGAGCCAAAGCCAGAGAGTGAGAGAATGACGAGCCATCATGTAACTATCTCAAACTGCTTTGTTTCTAACCTCAAACTGGAAAATCATTTCTGGTTTGGCAATTTAGACTCACTGCTCTGGGTTGATTCCTCACCCTTGGTCTTGTTTCTGTGTCAGGGTGATGTATTTTTCTGGCCACAGTTAACAGATGCATCTTTATATTTCTCAACTAAGCATGAAACCACTTTATGCTCTGCTAGTTGCTGGGAACATTTAGGCAATCTTGGGCAGGACTGTTAGATTCCAGGGCATCATGGAACTGATGAGTTGGAAGGAAAGTAGGAGCTTACCCAAGCCAGTCTGTTTTACAGCTGAGGATCCTGAAGCCTGGGGGTAGGGACAGGAGGTGAGATCACACAGGTTTCCTCACTTTGTGGGCAGTGTTGTTGCCACTAGGTAAGCTTCTGCCAGTTTGTTCTTTCTCTTTCCTAAGTAATGATGAAGTCTCTTTTCAAACTGGACACCTATTTTTTAATCTCTTTTCAAAGCTTATATATTTATTATCTACAGAAACAGGTTTCGTTTCTTTTGAGGTATTACTCCTATGTCAGTTCTTAATTAGACCAGAATGAATGTTGTGCTGAGTTTCTGGTTGTTCTGTACTCTGTTCCTCAGACCCTCACATAAAGGAAGGTTGTCCCTTCTGCCTAGAAAAGATATAAGTACAATCAATATGCTGAGGGGCCTCAGTGAGTCCCTCCCCTGCTGTGCTCACTAACAGAGATACCACGTGATCAATTTAGTCATTGTAGGGCCTCAGATTTGCAGGGCACTTGAGAATTTACAGAGTGCATTCATGCAGTCATTTGATTCCCTTGGCACCTCTGTAATATAGGCAGGAGTGATGATATCTTCATTTTATAGAAATGGTGAGAAAACTAAGTTTTGGGATGTCATATAGATTTTCTAGAGTCACGTAACTGGAGAATGGCAAAACAAAGAGTTTTTACTCAGGTTCAGTTTTTGTTTCTGCTGCAGTGAAATTGTGGTATGTTTTGGACAGAATAATAGCCAGTTACTACAATTGATCTGATAGTTGCAATATCAATTGTACTTTGTTGTTCTGGATATTCTTTCAGCCAAATTTAATACTTACTTACCATGGGCCAAGCATTTTGCTAGGAGCTGGGGATATGGAATGGATATAATATAGCTCTTGCTTTGCTGGCATTATTATACAAGCTAGACAGGCCAACAAATAAAAACATCAATATGATCATGTAAGTGCCATAACAGAGAAATTAACTAAGGAAATCCATATTTTAAAAGAAAGAATAATGATTAGTTCTATAAATAAAACTGTATTGAGAGGAAGAAATAGCTGGGAAGGAGGGAGTATAGTTCCATCAGCTGAAACTGCACATACCCAAGACAAGCAAGCAAGACAAAGCCTGGCGTTTTAACAGAAACGCATGTCATGTGGGCGGGAGTGCCACACGAGAGAGCCATGACTAAAGATGAAGAAACCAGGTGGAAACCAGGCTATGGAAATTACTTCTGTGGTGTCATTAAAGAATTTGAAACAAAATAGGGACATAATTACTCTAGCCAGGTTGGGAGATGAATCTAAAATCCTGAGGACCGAGACCAAGAGATGGTTACTGCAGTGACCCACGGGAGGACTCGATTTATTTGATGCTGAGGATCTGTGATCTCTTCGAAGAACTATGAATTGGAAAGAAAAGTATGTTTTCTAAATTATGAAAGAGTGCAAAAATAAAAATTAATTTGCTTAATTAAAATTTCCAAAAAATGTACATTGTGTCCATTTACTAAATTATTTAATTAACAGTGACAAAAAAGTCATTGCTTTTAAAACAATAGGTTAGGTTTTCTCACTCTGTAAGAGTTGCAAAGAATACAAAATTATTGCTGAGAAATCATAGCCAATGGAAAGCCAAATAATTTCCAAAGGAAGTCATAAGAAGAGCCCTTGTTCATGAAAAGAAAGATTACTTTGTAGAGTTGTGGGTGCATTGGTACATGTTTCCTACGGTGTGAGATGGGGCCCCTGAGTCAGCATGCCCAGGATTTCCAAGGTGTTAAAATGACCCTAATCTCTGGCAGAGGAGCTGGAGGTAGAATTGAAAGTGCAAGAGGATGAAGAGGTTTGGTGGTGGGGTGTTACTGGTTGAAGAAGAAAGTTTGGGCAGAAAGAAAACTGAACCAGAGATGTTTATCTGCTCTCGTATATGGTGTACTACTGGCTGGCAGTGATCTTCAGAAAATCACTTCATATCTCTGTGCCTCAGTTTCCTGCTCTGTCAAATACATGGTTGGTCTAAAATCAGGCCGACAGAAGTAATTGACATAATGCCTTTCAAATTTATTTTTATTATTAAATTAATTCATACATTTGGTTTCAAAAGTCAAATTATATGTCAAGGCTTGTAGCAACAAAATAGTGGTACCCCGCTTAATGTCCCCCCAACCTTTGAGTCCTGTTTCCAAGGTGCAATTAACTTTTAATTTCTTTAACAGCTTCTCCTGGTAGTCCTATCTTTTTTAAGTAATATGTTTATTTTATAATTTCTTAGTTTTTCAATATTGTATCATACAGGAGTCAGAATTAGAGTTGGGCACTGCGGCACTCACTTTAGGCATGAATTTATAGGGTGCTCCAAAACTCAGTTATTAAATCACATTTTAATGCATTATTCTAAATGAAAATCTTGCAAAAAGTCTATGATAAGCAAAATATCAAAATTTCAGTGAAGCCAGTGTCTTACAGGGCTAAAATTAGGGGTTAGAGAGTAAAGCTTAGCTGTACAATGGTAGGGTTGAATTCTGCCTGTACTTGAACCTTTGATAATGGATGGTAGGAATACCTACTATACAAATTATAATTTGACTGTCCTGTACCATGCACTGGCTCCCTTCTTTTCCTCCCCCACCCCTACCTACCTAAAAGAGCACACTGGAATCACCTGGGAGCCTTTGAAAATTGTCATTGCCCATTCTGTATCCTAAACCAATTAAATCAGAATGTCTGGGTTGGGAGGTGGGCATCTGTATTTTTTAAAGCTCCCTACATGGTTCCAATGTGCAGACCAAGTTACGAGCCACTGCAGTAGAGTGAAATCACAGTTTTAGTTGTAAAGTGCTTACATCAATCATTTGGACCATGTGCAAATTATTCACAGCTGAGTCCTGAAGTATACTATAATTATGTTTTCATATTGTATAAGTTTTTTTCCTTTTTATTGAATTTATTGGGGAGATTCTGGTTAACAAAAATTATACAGGTTTCAGGTGCACAATTGCACAGCAAGTCATCTGTACACTGTACTGTGTGTTCACCACCCCAAATCATCTCCTTCTATCACCGTTTATTCCCTCATACCATCCTCTGCCTCCCCTCCCCTCTGTCATGACACTGTTGTTCATGTCTATGAGTTTTTTCTCTTTTTGTCTTTTCTCAGTCCCTCCACACCCCTCACCCAGCCCCACAACCCCTCCACAGCTGTCAACCATCTATCTATAAATCTGTCTCTGTTTTGCTTGTTAGTTCATTTTATTCATTAGATTCTGCATAAAGTGAAATAATATGGTGTTTGTCTCTCATTGGCTTATTTCACTTAGCATAAGGCTCTCCAGGTCCATCTATGCTTTTGCAGAGGGTAAGATTTCCTTCTTTTTTGTGGCCGAGTAGTATTCCATTGTGTAAATGTACTGCAGCTTCTTTAACAAATATATTTCATTGATTATATTATTACAGTTCTCCCAAATTTTCTCCCTTTGACCCCCTCTACCCAGTACCCCCCATTTCCTTTAGCAATCTCCTCCTTAGTTCATGCCCATGGGTCATGCATATAAGTTCTTTGGCTTCTCCATTTCCTATGCTATTCTTAACATCTCCCTGTCTATTCTCTAACTACCAATTTGTACTTCTAAATCCTTACATCTTTTCCCCCATCCTCCCCCTTCCCAACTGATAATCCTTCAAATAATCTCCATATGTATGATTCTGTTTCTGTTCTGCTTGTTAGCTTAATTTGTATGTTAGATTTAATTGTTGATAGTTGTGAATTTATTGCCATTTTAATGTTCATAGTTTTGATCTTCTTTTTCTTAAATAAGTCCCTTTAACAGTTCATATAATAATGGCTTGGTAATAATGAACTCCTTTATCTTTACCTCGTCTGGAAAGCACTTTAGCTGCCCTTCAATTCTAAATAATAGCTTTGCTGGATAGAGTCATCAATATTGTAGGTTCTTGCTTTTGATCTCTTTGAATACTTCTTGCCAGTCCCTCTTGCCTACAAAGTTTCTCTTGATAAATAGCTGGAAGTCTTATGGGAACACCTTAACTATCTGATTTCTTCTTGCCACTTTTAAGATTCTCTCTTTATCTGTAACCTTTGGTGTTTTAATTATGATGTGTCTTGATCCTCTTTGGGTCCATCTTGTTTGGGATTCTCTGTACTTCCTGGTCTGGTATGTCTATTTCCTTCACCAAATTAGGAAGTTTTCTTTCATTATTTTTTCAAATAAGCTTTAATTTCAATTTCTTGCTCTTCCTCTTCTCTTTCTGGCACTCCTATGATTTGAATGTTGGTACATTTGAAGTTGTCCTAGGATCTCCTTAGCCTATCCTTGTTTTCCTGGATTCTTTTTCTTCTTGCTGTTCTGATTGAATGGTTGTTTTTTTCTTTCTCATGTTCCAAATCATTGAGTTGATTCTTGGCTTCATCTACTCCACTGTTGATTCCCTGTAAATTTTTCTGTGTTTCACTTAGTGTAACCTTCATTTCTGCCTTGGTCTTTTTATATTCCTGAAGTACTCAGGGAATTACTTGAGCATCCTAATAACCAGTATTTTGAACTCTACATCTGATAGATTGCTCATTTCCATTTTGTTTAGCTTTTTCTCTGGGGTTCTGTTCTGCTTTTTCATTTGAGCCATATTTCTTTGTATCCTCATTTTGGCAGCCTCCCTGTGTTTGTTTCTATGTACTAGGTAGAGCTGCTTAGTAGCATGGCCTGTTATAGGCCATGGATTATAAGTTGGATTGAGTGGAACCTTAGGTAATCATCAGGGTGGGGCAACATGCGAACCAGATCAATAGAGTCTCTAATATGGTGTTACTGCTCTGTGGCTCTGCATAGGGTAGGGCTAAGAAAGGGGTCAATGCCTTTGCCTGGCCTCTGGATTTTTGTCCAGGAAGAAGTTGACCCTAGCACTCACCTTGATGCCAGACACTTCAATTTCTCCCTGTATGTCACTGGTGCCCTTCCAGCTACTGCCCCAGTGCTGAAACCCAGAGGGAGTGAGTCTGCATAAGTCCTAGGTCCACTGTGGACCCTTTAAGAGGAGTCTGCTGGAAATCTTGCAGTTTTTTCTACCACCTTGATCCCCTACTGGTTTTTACAGCCAGAAGTTATGAAGACTTATCTTGCTGTCACAGAACCCCTGGGATGGGTGGTCTGGTGTGAGGCTGGATACCTCACTCCCAAGGTATCCCTCCTGATTTTTATCTATCACGTGTGGAGGGATAAACATGAATGGTCTCATTCTGCATCTCCCTGCCTTTCTGTGCATCTCCACATGTCCATCCCTCTTACCAGTCTGGATGATTGTGGCTTCTTTAAATTCTTGGTTTTTGGACTTCCATATAGCTTGATTTTCTGAAGATTCTGGGTGATACTTGTTTAATAGTCTAGTTATAATTTTTTGCTGTAGTTGTGTGAGAAGGTGAGCCATACTAACTTTCGTCTCCATCTTGACCAGAAATGTACTGCAGCATTTTTATCCACTCATATACTGGTAGACACTCAGGGGGCTTGGCTATTGTAAATAACACTGCAACCAACATAGTGGCACATGTATGCTTTTGGGTTTCTTCAGATAAATTCCCAGAAGTGGAGTCACTGGATCATAAGGCAATTTCATTTTTAATTTTTTGAGGTATCTCTATACTGCTTTCCACAGTGGCTGCAAACCCTGTATAAGTTTTTCCCTTGCAAGTAAAAACAAAAGCCTCATTTTTACAGTTGCTTAACTCTATATGTCCTGATCTTTAATTTATCTAGAACTATCTGGCAGAACTCTGAAATGCTTCTTAACTAAACATATCAGGGGCATATTTTTTTCTTGGACACATCCTCTCCAATGTCACTCTCACGCTCTGTTCCGGCCTGCTGTATAGCTGCCATCTGGGGCAGCCCTTCCCGTGTCTCCTGTGTTAGGTCCCAAATCACCTTTATGCTTGGTTGTTCAAACCTTTTTGTTCTTGAACATTTCCCTGTATTATTTCTTTGATAATTTTCTTCTCTCCATTGTTTTTCCCCTGGAACTGTTGTTAATTTAGTTGTTGGATCTCCTAGATTGATCTGATAATTTTCTTATCTTTCTCCTATGATCTTTTTTGTTTTATTTCCTAGAAAATGTCCTCAAATGTTATCTCTCCATTCTTCTGTGACTTTTAAATGTCTACTTTATTATGTTTTTATCTCTTAATATATGCTCCTTAGTGCTTTCTGTTTTCTTAACATCCATTCCTTGTTTCTTGATTGCAAGAATAACTACTCCATTTCTGAGGACTTTAATATTTTCATTATAATTTTTTCAAGTTTCCTTCTGCATTTTCTGTTTCCTCAAATTTTTTGTGGTTTGTAAGTTTTGGCACCTAGCTTTCATGTGAGACATTTTTCTTAAAAATTGGGCAGTTCTTGGCTCTGCTTTCATTTTTAAGAGTGAAGCACTGAGAAGCGGATTGGAAACTGTGTATGAACAGGGCTGACTGGTGGTTCACAGGGTGCTGCGGCAGCTACTTTTTTTTGTTTGTTTGTTTCTGTACCCTCCTGCTCTTCACATATCAATATGTATAGGCCTTTCCTCTTGGGCTGCCTTGAGAATATGAGCCTGATTGCAAGAATTCCTATAGGTGAGCATAATGGTGGGAAGTAAGATAGACAGAGAGGCCTATATATTTCACTGTTCAGAATCCAAATTTTGACTTAATCTCTCTGTTTTTAGAAAATACCAAAGACAGGGAAGGCTCTACCCACAGAGATTGTATTTTAATTACTCAAGGGGTTCCTTGCTTTAATAATTTTTAAAAGCTCACCAGTTAACTCTAACCCATAGACAGGGAAGATGGAACGTCCACTGCTATAAAGTAGTGAGGACAGATGGACGCAGGGCACAGTGAGTTCTTACCTGTGTCTTGGGGAAGGCAGGGAGGCTTCCAAGAAAAGGTCACATTTAAACTGAGTTCACTTGTGAATTTAGAATTTGAAGCCTTAGGAAAATGTTGCTAGAGATCTGTCTTTATATTTTGCGTGTGTGTGTGTTGGGGGCAAGAGGTGGTCCTGCCATCAGGGGTATAACCTGCTTGTTGGGCCAACATTGCCGGAGAAACACCCAGGACGTGGACAGATTCTTATCTCTAGCTTCCTCACTAGTCATCAGAGTGGGCTCTCATTATTTTATAATTCCCCAAATCATGCCTTATGGTCAATTAATATTTTGAATTCACAGTTTCTCCATTAATCTTAATCTTATTGGCAATATATTTACAAATTATTTTCTAGAAGGTTTCTGCAGAAAACAAATACCACCTGTTATAATTTTTGCTCTTCTAGTTCCCAATGACAATTACCTGGGTTTGAGCACCTGAGCTCTCTCCACTTTCACGCCATCACCTCATATGCACAGAATCCAGCCTGGAGTGGCTCTTTTAAGATGCCTCTTCTGTGTTCTTGGGAAGCTGGTGACCAAGGTGTCTTGAGAGCCATGGGTCACCCTGCTTTTCTCCAGTCTGTGGTATAACTCCTGGAACAGTGGCCATGGCATGTTCAGCTGTGGCCGGAAAGCCAGGGGCACTTTCAAGCCCACCATGAGGCTCTGTTTGTGCTTTGGCTCTGGCATGTTGGGGGTGCCTGATGGGACCAGGAGAAGGCAGAGAGTTTGGTGGGGCCAAGGTCGAGGGGCAGCTGGCTGGACAGCAGGAATTAGCAGCAGCTGGAATGGAAACTGCCCAGGCTGCTCGTGGACCCAGCAGAGGAGACCCCATCAACATGGAGGGTTTATTGCCATCAAAAATAAGGTTTAGTCTTGAAGATAATGCACAATTGGTGTCTATGAGAAAAACTCTAAAAGTGTAGAGACCTCATTGTGACATATCACTGGTTTATTTAACTTGGAAAGTTATAGATCTTGTCAGAAATGCTCCTGGGGGTATTCTTGACTTAAGGTTGCAACAAACCTGGGAGTACGGAAACTAAGAGTGTATAACATCACCAATGTCTTAGTTGGGATCAACCTGGTTGAAAAAAAGTATAAGAACCACATATGAAGGACAGGATCTGATCTCAGCAACTTTGGAGCAGTGTCCCTGAGGAAGAAGCTGCAGGAGGAACCTTCTGCCTTACCAGCTATGGAAGGTGCTCTGGATGAGTTGATGAAGGATTGTGCTCAGCAGTTGTTTGAGTTAACAGATAACAAAGAAAATGAAAGACTAGCTAGCATGTGTGACATGTCAAGATATTCATAGCATTCAAGCCATCCATGAACAGGGAAGTTATGGCAGTGAAAGCTCCAGCAGAAAGCTGACTGGATGTCCCAGCCCCAGAGAAGACTCTATCACAGTACATACATGGAGCCAAAGAGCCCATTGAGGGTTCTCTTTGTGTGAAGTGGAAGGGGATCACTCAAGTAGTTAGGTGTCTGAAGGTTTAGGGACCTCCTCATCTAAAAACAAACACCCAGAAAACCCTAATAAAGAAGAAAACCCTCCATAGCAAGGTGGAGAATTGCTTGCAGTAAGCAACTGATAGGATTTGAGGATTCATGTATTGAGTATTTTGGGGACATCCCATGTGGATGATTATGCACCAAGTCTGATTCTCAGATCAATAAATGACCCATGAAGTGCCCTCATTCTCAGTCAGAAGTAGTATTAAGGCCAGGAGTGTCTTTGAGTAGTTCATTACCTAGATTACTGGATTATTATGGTTTCCACATTTGAAAACAACTCTTTTTATAATTATTCACTGCTTTTTGTTAGTGAAATAGATATTCTGCCTACTGAAACAACTCCATCACAAATAGTGTCACTAAAACAGTTAGGCCTGAAATGGAAGGTCCTTTGTAGACTCTGCCTCTTCCTTCAAGGATCATGTACTGTTGGCACAAAAGCAATTGGCTTACACAACTCATGTCTGCAATCAGCTGCTGTGCATTGGGCGAGAGTGCATACCCATCTAAATATGATGTCTTTATGTTTATCTGTATAATGTTTAGATTACTTACATGTGTATAAGTGAATCTTTTCACCATTGTATAGCCAAAACAATATATATAGACAAATTCTCTAATTGCTGTGGCATATGTAACTTATTAGAATCCACTGAATGAGGGTGAGAAGAGAGTTTTTTCCCAACTTCTACATGATACTACATGATACTTCTAAGTATCATAAATTTGCTATACATTTAAAGTTTGTGGGTTTAATTAAAGAATTTCAATATGATTTCCAGTGCTAGAGTTGGATTTCAGGCTACCTACAGTTACTGTGTCTGAGCAGACTGTTGGCATGCCCCAAGCCTTTAGGGGTAAGTGTAGAAATGCCATCAGGTAGTGGCTTAATTGATTAAAAGACACAAATTCAATCACAGTGGCAATCTGAAACTATTTTAACTTTTTTGCCAGTAGATTCTCTAATATGTGTCTGTTGCAGTCCTGCTCTTCAATCAAAGCAGTTTACTTATGAGTTTCTTGTACCTACTCTGCCCTCTCTCCAGCTCTCATCCCCCATTTCCAAGTGCTTCGCTAGTTTTACTCACTGGGCAAATTGTTTACCACCCTGTGTCTCAGTTCACTGAGTAGTTTACCATTACACTGTGAGCTCCTTGAGGGAATTTGTCTTAATCATGGTAATACTCAGAGGCTTGGCAAATAAGGAGTGCTCAGGAAATGTTGGAACAAATCAGTGAGTGAGTCAGCAAATTGTAAAATTAGACTAATAATACTTGGCTTGTCTACCATACAGGATTCTTGTGACCATCATTCAGAATTATATTTTAAATATCTCTTACTTTCAAAGAAAAATCTGAAGCAACTTGAAATTAAGACCATGTGTTAAAGGATTTAGAATGGGAATAAAAAACCAAAATATTGAAAAATAATGCTGAGTGTTTAGGATTCACATGCCTCTGTGCTCCGGTGGCTTTTGCCAGTCCTGTCCCTCTGTTGTGCCCTGGCTTCTTCCCTCGGTGCAGCGCCTTTTGGCTTGCTCTCCAGCCCTGGGACTGCTAGTAGTGCCCCTCGTTTGGGACGTGCTTGGTGAACCTGAGATTTTAGGCAGGAGTGTGTGTATATAGATCAGGTACAAAGTAGAATTGGCAGATGTCAGTTTATATGTGATGACCAAAACCTCAGGAGTACATGAGGTTATCTAATGAGGGCATAGCATCTAATGAGGAGAAGGGGAGAGGCCAACAAACATCTATATTTAAAGAGAAATAAGGAAGAAAAAGCCTTTCCTGAGAAGGAACAATTGTGGGAGGGGGATAAAGAAGGTAGTCCTCCAAAACACCAACAAAGGAAGTGTTACATAACAGCTAGGAATGACCAGCCAGAGAGGAAATAAAGCAGGGTCCCATGCGTTGCAGTCTATAATGATGAACAAAACAGGAGGCTAGAAACAAAAGGGAGATATGTCTCACCAATTAATTCTGCAGCCCTGAGCCTGGTCAGGTAAGATTGCCCGGTGTTCTGAAAATCACAAGAAAAACCAAGATAACTCAGGATAAGGGCAACCCTTCAAGTTCTGTATGTATCGTTTCCACTATATGGAAAAGATTATACACTAAGAATCCTGAAACACTGATTCAAAAGAACCTATGCACCCCTATGTTCGTAGCAGCACAATTTATAGCAGCACAAGGGCTAGAGACAGCCTAAGTGCCTATCTGTAAATGAATGGATCAAAAAACTGTGGTACATTTGCACAATGGAATACTACACAGCAGAAAGAAAAAAGGAACCCCTACTCTTCACAACAGCATGAATGGAACTGGATTATATTATGCTAAGTGAAGAGTTTCAAGCCAGGTGGCGAACGACAAATAATGTATGTTCTCACCTATAAGTGGAACCTAATGAACAAAACAAACAAATGAGCAAATTAGAACCAGAGGCATGGAAACAAGGAACAGACTGACAAGGACCAGAGGGGAAGGGGACAAGGGAGGAAAGAAGGGGAAGGGACTAGTTAAAGAACAAGTATAAATGACGTGTGGACATGGACAACAGGGTGGGGATTGACTATGAGAGCGGGGGTGGGGGTGGGCCGGACAGAGGAGACCAATGGGGGAAAATTGGGACAACTGTAATGGAACAACAATTTTAAAAAAATGCTTTGAGACTGTGTATTGATCTCAAGGTCTGGAAAGGGGAGGAGGAGGGGAACCTAGAAGCTGGCTATGAGCATAAAACCCCTAAAATCCCAATAGTCAGTGCACTCAGACTAGGTGGGTGCCTATATGCAGCTTCATGCTCGAGTGTATTTCACAGACACACTCACTACCTTATTTCCACTATATGTGGGACACTTAGACTAGCCGGGTACCAACTTGCAGCTTTGTGCTCAAGATTATTTCATAAATAAACTTGCTATCTTATTTCCACTACATGTGTTGTCTGTCACTTGAATTCTTGTGAACAAGGCAAGAACCAAGGAAGGGGAGTCCTCTAACTTGGGTCTCCCCAGTAACAGAAACATGGCCAAAGGCGGCAGCATTGTTTCTGAGCAGCAGTTCCTCACTTGTGAAATATGACAAATGTTCTACTTTACAAATTGGTCCAAGAGTAAAATGAGAGCATATGAACAAAAGTTTTTTGTAACCATAGATGTGTTATATAAAGGAGTATTTCCTATCACTCCAAAAAAAAGAGAAAGAAACAAAGAAAAGAAAAAAAGAAGAGAAGAGAAAAGAAGAGAAGAGGAAAGAAAAGAAAAGAAAAGAAAAGAAAAGAAAAGAAAAGAAAAGAAAAGAAAAGAAAAGAAAAGAAACAGAAAAAAGATGCCTCTTCTGCTCCTGACAAGTGCTGCCTGTCCATAAACTCTCAGAGAAATAAATTCTAAAATGCAAGACTCACCTCACACCTTTATCCTGCCCTTTCCATTTTGACCTTTAGGAAACCCTATCATTTACTTTTCTAACTACTGACTTCCCAAAATTTGACTGGCTGAGGAGCAAGATAGTGAACAGGAACATAGGAACTTTTGTCTTTGTGGAGCAAGAGAGACCTTAATATAAAGAGTGTTTTGAAATTGTATTTACCTTCAAAAGCAAACTAGTCAGTATATCAAAGAATGCATACCTGGAAAATGGTTAGGGCAACCTGATATTAAAAAGCAATCCTGTCTTATCTGTGGGTGGAGCAGGGCAAATACAGTCAGTTCCTGGGAACAAATTGCATGCTTATACTTGAAGGCAGAGACTTCATCATCATTATCCAGACTCCTGGATTAAGGTAGCCAAAGGTGAGGGAGAAAAGAAAGGCATTTTCATGGGCTTAGTAAGCGGGAAAAGTCATCACAACCTTCCCAGTAGGGAAATCCTATGATTCCAGGTTATGCAATCTCCTTGCTGGTATCTCTCTTCAATTCATCTACTGGCTGGTCACTTCACCTCTCTGAATCTCTGTTTTCTCATCTGCAAAGACACTAGACCTGTACTGCACATTATGAAATCCACTCGCCGCATGTGATTATGTAGCATCTGAATATGGCTAGCCTGAATGGAGAGATGCTGTATTTTGAAGGAGCTGGATTTTGAAGATTTAGTACAAAAAAAGAATGTAAAATACTTTATTCATAATTTCCATTGACTATATATTGAAATGATAATATTTTGGATATATTGGCTTGGGTAAAATATGTTATCAAAATCATTTTTACTTTTATGGCTTTTCAAAATCTGAAAACTGGAAAACTTGGAATTACATATGTGATTCTCATTGTAGATCATGTTTTATTACTATTGAACAGCACTGTCCTTGATGGTATATGAAGTCCCTCTCAGCTTCCCAATTCTATGACCCTAAGTATTCTTTTAAGTAATGATTCTCTGGTAGTTACTCAGGAGAGGGAATAATTCAGGGAGCATTTAAATAATTCTTGCCTGCATGAAGATCAGAGTCTCACCATAGAGGCTAAGTTTTAAGTCAATTACAAGGTCTTGAGTTAACATTGTATCACATTAGCACATGATATAATTAATGTCTGATCTTTCTGGCTCAATGAACATGAAGCAATTAGAAAACAATCAGACTGGATCTGTTTTTAAACTAACAGGATGTAAATAAAAGTAAGGGAGCCCTAGGTGAATGCAATATTTCATTCTGGGGAAATTCCTAATGTACCTGGAATTTTCAAGCATTCTTCTACCAAGGAGGTAAGACATAATTTCTTTCCCTGCCCCTGGCCTCTAAAAGCTGTTGGTTTGTGCCCTGGCTGGCATGGCTCAATGGATTGAGTGCCAGCCTGCAAACCGCAAGTTCACTTATTCACTTCCCAGTCAGGGCACATTCCTGAGTTGTGCACCAGGTTCCCAGTTGGGGGGACACGAGAGGCAATGGATTGATATATCTCTCACACATTGCTGTTTTTCTCCCTCTCCTTCTCTCTCCCTCCCCCTTTCTCTAAAAAAATAAAATCTTTTTTTTAAATGATATAGATCAGAAACTCAGATTTTTAAAAAGATTTTATTTATTTATTTATTTTTAGAGAGGGAAGGGAGAGAGAGAGAGAAAGAGAGAGAGAGAGAGAGAGAGAAACATCAATGTGCGGTTACTGAGGGTTATGGCATGCAACTCAGGCATGTACCCTGGCTGGGAATCGAACCTGTGACACTTTGGTTCGCAGCCTGCACTCAATCCACTGAGCTACACCAGCCAGGGCTAAAAAATAAAATCTTAAACAAAAAAAAAAAACAAACCCTGACTGGCATGGTTCAGTGCGTTGGGCATCATCCCACAAAGTGAAAGGTCATGGGTTCAAGCCCTGGTCAGGGTACATGTCTGGATTGTAGATTCAATCCCCAGTTGGAGTGCATGTGAGAGGCAACCAATCAATGTGTCTCTCTCCCATCAATGTTTCTCTCCCTCTCTTTTCCCCTCCCTTCACCTCTCTCTAAAAATAAATAAAATCTTAAAAAAAAGCTGTTGGCTTGTATGGTACCTTCTAATTGAGAGCAGAAAAATAAGAGAAATTTAGAGGCAGGAAGATACATAATGCTAATAAATTAAAAATGTATAGTAGATGAATGAAATTTAACCTTTAAAAGACATTACTAATACCAAAAAAGCAGAAATTTGGAAATCTGTCTGGTATCATTATGGTCATTGATATTCAGATAGGAATGGTTCAGTTAGTATTTCAGGGAGGAAGAGACACTGTCTGAAGAGAAATGATACAGACATCTCAAAAGACCAACTGTAAGTATCCTAAAGTAAAGTGAGATGCACAGTAAATTCAGGTTCTGAACTGACTTTCTAGCAACATTTTAAACTTGCTATGAAAACATCAAACATGTTGAAGAAATGTTTTGTTGGCCAGGATGCTCAGTGGACTGGAGCATCATCATGTACACCAAAGGCTGGAGGGTTTGATTTCCAGTCAGAGCACATACCTAGGTTGTGGGTTCGATTTCCAGCTGGGGCACGTTCTGGAGGTTACTGATCATCAGTGTTTCTCTCTCTCCCTCCATCCCTTCCTCCCTCCCTCCCCACCCTTTCCTCTCTCTCCAAAGTCAACAAACATATCCTCAGGTGAGGATTTTTAAAAAAGAAAGAAGTGTTTCATTAATTTGGCAGATTTCCTTAGCCTGAAATTTTGCTTAGAATTTTGCTTTTGACCTTCTGGCTCTTCTCTTTCCAGTCCTCAAAAGAGCCAATCTACTTAAGGCTCTTAAGGTAGAGAAGGTAGAGAAGATAAGGTCATTGCTGTAACTGGAGCTGAGTTCTTTCATTTGAAAGCAGAAATGCATTTACTCATTTTTGATAAAGTCATTCAAATCTCTCCAGTCCTTTAATAATCTTCATTTTACACTTTTACAGCACTTTACAGCAAATTGTAATTAGGTTTCCACTAAGCAGTAGAAAAAAATTATTAATATGTACTCCAATGTGAAAAGAACAAAGTTTAAGTCATGCCCCTATTCAGGTGGAAGAATTTTTGTCTTCATAGAGCGCTTGGCTCTCCAATCTGGTTCATCCCTCACCTACCCATTGTAATGACAAAGTGATTTTCAAGGAAGAGCAATGCTGCGCAGCAAACAGGACATCAGTGAGATCTTCCCTCTCACTGTCCTGTGATAAGCTGAGCTGGAGCTCTTAACACATCTTCCTATCTTCTCTTTATGGGATTCACACCTTCTCCCATGGGAGAAAAAGAGCACATGGTATTTCCAACTGCTGTGTAAACTTTTTGAGGCCAGGAATTCATTTATTTTTTCAGAAGCTTGTATGTTTGACACACACAGAATTCACTAAATGGTAAATTAAAGGGTGTTTTTAAAAGAGTTTTCAGGCATAGGTACTTCATTCCCTTCAGTGAAAGCTAGAAGATAGGTATTTCTGAGAAATAACTGGTTTATACAGAGACTTAGAATGCATAAATCAGAGTTCAGATGTTTTCTAAAACTTGAAGAAGCTTCTGGAGACATGTGTGGGGAGTTGGGATGTTTCAGATGTCACTGAAGAGCCAAACACAAACAGTAAGAAAGCTGCCAGCTGCCTTTCTGCACGTTGCAATGACAGAATGCAGACGTTATTTTAGAAAAACAACTGACTGCAAATATTCTTCCATATAAGCAGGAAGGGAAGATGGGGAAAGCTTCAGAAAACATTTCATGCTGGGATTTTTCACAGCTTTCCCAGCCCTAGAGGTTTCAAGAGAATTGTTTCATGTGGTCTTTGGCTTCTGCTTACAAAATCTGGCAGCCTATTCTTGAACACAGAGGTGTTTCAGGACACCTGGTGAGTGAACAGTGGCTTGCCTTTTTAATTTCTCAAAAATAAATAAACTGGTCACAAAACTTTTGTTGTTGTTTTCAGGTGGCAATAGTATCCTACTTCTTAGCACTCTCTTCTGTGTTTTTTTTCTTCCTTATCTTACAAGAGTTGCTCTCAAAAGTCAAGAATAATATTACTTTTTGCCAAATCCAGAAGCCCTCTCTTGGTGTTTGATTTCCATGACTTTTTATAGTCTCCATTTGATTTCACCAGCTACCTTCTCCTCCTTGAAACCTCTGTTCTGATTTTCAAGATATCACACTCCAGACTCTGCCTAACTCTTCGATAGTATGTCTGTTTCCTCTAGATCTCTTATTCCTCTGTGCTTACTGCTCTAGGCACTTCCTCAGGCTCAGTTTTGACCTTCTGGCCCTTCTCTTTCCAATCCTCAAAAGAGCTGAGCCCTTCCTCTGTGCTGTGTGGATGCTCCCAGATCATATACTCTACAGTCTGTGCCTTCACAGAAACATTTCCCTCAGTCAGCTCTTCCTCAACTTGACTCATGGCCTTAACCTCTAAACCAAGACCTCATTCCAGTTATTCCCTCCCAGTCAGGGAACCATCTTCATGTGGTTTATTTTTGCCTTCATTCTTTATAACTAGCCACCCACACAATCCTGTAGATTTTTTCCTCTGAAATATCTCATAGCTCTTCCTACCTCTCTTCTGGGAACCACCATCACACAAGTCACATTCGGATTATTGCACTAGTGTTCTGGCTGGCCACATAGGATTATCCCATCAATTGTGATAACTGGACTCCTTTCCTTTCTGGTATATTTGCATCATGGTACCCACCTGATCAAATATCTTTACCGACTTTCTTACCTTCAGTAGAAAATCTAACCCCGCCTGTGTGTTTAACTGTAAGATAAAAGAACTGAGTAGGCTGGTTTGGCAGGATAAGAGAGAGGAGTGGGGAGGGAGCATAAACTGAAGGTGAGGCTACAGGTCTTGAGAGTGGGAAGGGTTGTGTGGGGCAAAAAGTAGGTTTAAAGTTATGATTATGCAAAACACAGTTTATTCTTGTATTATTATTTATTAATTATTGTATTAGTTTTCATACAAACTGTAAACCTACGTTTGTCCCACCCTGCACATGTTTGAATTTTAAAAATTACTGCAAAAGCAGAGCAAATAATGGGTTGTAACAAAACCACAATGGAAGCAGAGTACCTGGTTAGTCAGAAATCTAGTTCAGTAGTTTCAGGGAGAGATGGTGGTACTGGGGCAAGGGTGATGGTGAGGGATAGGGAGCTTGATGGATTTAAGAGTTATACAAAAGATACAGTTTTAAGAACACTTAGAGTAGAAAAAGAGATACCAACATGTAAAAATGGTACCACAGTGAGAAATGGCAGAAAGAGATGCCTGTGAATTTCATCAGTGGAGTACAGGAAGGAGTCATTTACTATATAGTTCAGGTAAACCTGAGAAGATCTTACAGAGGAGGAGACACCTAAACAGAGTCTTTGAAGATGATGAGACAGAACAGGAAGGGAATGAATATTCCAGGCAGAGGGAATAGTGTTTACAAAGATACAGAGGGGTGAAACACTAGTGTGTTTAGGAAGCTCTATAAAATTACATTTGGCTGATATTACGGTGTAGGGGTAGGGGTAGTAGTGATAAAAATGACATGATTACTGTGCATATCTCGAGGTACTTGGGCTTTATCTTATGGAACTGGGAGTCATTTAAAGATTCGGGACAGTGGAGACTCGTGGTAACATTTGTGTTTGGAGTCATTACTTCAGCAGCAGTGACGGGAATGGGTTAAAGCAGCAATTTTCAACCTTTCTCATCTCATGGCACACAAAAACTAATTAACTAAAATTCTGCAGCACACCAAAAATATATTATTTTTTACTGCGCTGGCCAAAAAAAATAGATATAATTTTGATTCATTTACATTGGATGGCTATTGTTGTGTTGGCTGTTGTCATTTTTTTTTATTTAACAGTCTAAGGGAAAAGAGATCAGTGCCCCTAATCGAATAGTCAGCTATTGCATGTTTTAAAACTTCTTGGGGCACCCTGGCCGAAAATGCTGAGTTAGAGGAAGGGTTGAGTGGAGTCTGGGAGAGTAGCTGAGCAGACTCTTACAGTTGTCTAGATTAGAGACAATGAGGACAAGAATTAAGGCAGCAGTAGTGGAGAGGGTGAGGAAAGAACAGAATAAGAAAACATGTAGATGATAAAAGGGGCAGGTGTTCAAGTGATTTCATGTGGTGACTTAAGGAAAGGGAGAAATCCAAGCCCCATTCCAAGTTTCTAGTGTGGGCAACTGGGCAGGTGATGGGGCCATTAACCAGAATACAGACACACTTAGGGTGAATGACAATAATTTCTTTGGGAACCTGCAAGGCTGATGAGTCTCTGAAATGCGACAGTAGATTGTTGAACAAAAGCAGCTGGAACGGAGGAGAAGTTCTGGACTGGAAACACACACCCGTATTATCAAGATATAGGTGTTAAGTGAAGGGGCTTCCCTGATGCTGGAAGTCCTGTTCTTTCATCTAACAGACCCCCTAGTGTATCCTTTTGGGGCTTTGAATAAATGGAGACATTTAATAAATGGTTCAATGATAAATAGATCAAACTGAAGATTTAAGAGTGACTCATGTGAGTACTTAAAAACTTTTTAGAATAGCAACTCCATTATTATCACTGAATTTTTTCGTCTGTCTTCTTCATTGGTCACTTCAGGGAAGGGACCATGTCTTGTGGATCAAATCCTCACTTCCTGGACTACTGCTTAATAGAAATGCTCATATAATAAATATTTGTTGAATGAATAAACAAATTAAGTTTAGTCAGAAAATGTGGGGAAAATCTCCCTGGGCAGAAGCAGTACACAAAGGCATTGAAGTGAGTTCAGATAATTATAGTTTTATAAAATCTTTCCTGATTACCTTTAAAAAATGCAATTTTGTGGGAAGCTTGGAAACCACTCTTTTAATGTGCATTAGTCTGTGAGGCTAATCCTCTACTCTAGGCAGTCACAAGCTAGAGAATGATACCATGAGTCCAGTTGTTTATGATTTCCCTCAAACATTTGTCCCTAAAATGTACTTTATAGCTTTATCCAAAGACATTTTAAAATTTACTGTTAAATTAGTATCATGAGAGTAGGTATTTTTTAATATATTTTATTGATTATGCTATTACAGTTGTCCCATTTTTTTCTTCCCCTTTATTTCCCTCTGCCTTGCACCCCCCCTCCCACCAGCATTCCCTCACCTTAGTTCATGTCCATGGGTCATAAATACAAGTTCTTTGAGTTTTCCATTTCCTATACTTTTCTTAACCTTCCCCTGTCTATTTTGTACCTACTGTTTATGCTTCTTATTCTCTGTATCTTCCACCCATTCTCTCCCCACACACTCCCTATTAATAAACTTCCATGTGATCTCCATTTTTGTGATTCTATTCCTATTCTAGTTGTTTGCTTTGTTTTTATTTAATTTTTTAGGTTTGGTTGTTGGTAGTTGTGAGTTTTTTTTGTCATTTTACTGTTCATATTTTTTATCTTCTTAGATAAGTCCCTTTAACATTTCATATAATAAGGACTTGGTGACGATGAACTCCTTTAACTTGACCTTATCTGGGAAGCACTCCATCTGCCCTTTCATTCTAAATAATAGCTTTGCTGGACAGAGTAATCTTGGATGTAAGTCCTTGCCTTTCATGACTTAGAATACTTCTTTCTAGTCCCTTCTTGCCTGAAGGTTAGTTTTGAGAAATCAGCTGACAGTCTTATGGAAACTCCTTTGTAAGTAACTATCTCCTTTTCTCTTGCAGCTTTTAAGATTCTCTCCTCTTTAATCTTGGGTAATGTAATTATGATGTGCCTTGGTGTATGCTTCCTTGGGTCTGACTTCTCTTAGCTTCCTGGATACTGACACACTTTGGGATAGTATCAAGTTCATAATAGAGGTAAACTGGCTGCCAAACCAGCCTGGTAAATCTTAGGGCATTTAAAATGCAGATGCAAGATTATATCCCATGAATTGCTCATTAGTTTTACAGACCTACTGGATTACAAACCCTCAGGGAAGAAGGTACAGTTTGCCAGTAAAATTGTGCATACTTGCTTGACAGGCACTCTGCTGCCTTGCCTTCTTGTTATTACAGTATGTGTCTGTCATCATAGTTTTAAAAGTCTCAGACAAAACCAGAACACATGTAAAAAAAATAATTGTTCCCTTAATTTCTTCTGATTCTGTGCTTGGTAGATTTTGGTGCCAGAGTTTGAGTCACAAGAATAAGGGAAACATTGAGGTATGGAATCTCAGGACTGGCCTTTCAAACATGAGTGTGTGTATGGACCATGTACATTTCACAAGCAGATTTTCCTAGTGCTGAGAGGCAGATATTAGTGCATTTTTAATGCCTGTAAAGAATTTCGATAGCACCTGACACTATAATTATACTCGAAATATACTCTGTCATTAGCCAGTCAGAACATAAGCATGGCCATCAGGATAATGCCAGCCACCCCTGTAGTTCTGGCGGGCACTGGTGGAACACCTGTGCAGCCTGGCATGTGCGAACTCTAACTGTGGTGCCTTCACCGATCAGGTCCTTGGCTGGTCTTGGCTCCATTTTCCTAGTGCAAAGCCTTGTATTCGACAAATACCAACTAAAATGCTATTTATTTGCCTAAATAAATAAATTATTTTATTTCCAGGAGCTCTCCCAACTCTACTGTAAGTTAGGGAATTTCATTCTCTTTGCTTTTATTCATATCTTAACCAGGTCATCCTGGAGTACAGGAAGGACCTGGCTTCTTGCATCAATCATTTTAGTGAATCTGGACAATTCTGAAGAATAGTGATAACTATCCAGTAATATTTGTGTAAAAACTGTATTAGGCACATACTAAACACCATGCAAGTAGAGTTAGTATCACTTCCATTGTTATTTTTATTGTTGCTATTATTACTGTACCACTCTGTATTTGCTACACTTGTAGGCACTGTGATAATTTATGAGCATTATACTCAGAATTATGAAATTCATCTATTATCTGCTATTCAATAAAACATATTAGGTAGCTTTCTGAGGGAAAAAAATCACTTGAATCCCTACCTTCTCTTAATATAAATTCCAGAGGGTGCAAAGATTTATATGTAAAAAACAGTACCATAAAAGTAATAGAATATACACAGGATAATTTTTAATATGAATCAATAGTAGGGAAGGTCTTTTAAGTTAAAATAAATCTCAAAAGCCATAAAAGAAAACACTGATATTTAATTCAACTACATTACATTTAAAAATAACTCATGAGGGTAAAATAAAGTCAAAATTACAATTATAATTGGGAAAAACTTACAGCCCATAGACAAATGGCTGATTTCCCTAATACATAAAGAGCTCAAATTAATCACTAAGAAAATAACTAATAACCCAGTAACCCAGTAGCAAACTAGCTAAGAACACACACACACACACACACATATTTAATTATACAAGTGTTCTTACATAAAAAGAAACTCAGCTTCACTAAGAATAAGAGATATAAGAATTGACAATTACCATTTTTCAATCACCATATTGGCAAAGATTAAAAACTGAAAACACTGTATTGACTTTGTGGTTTTGGTGAGGGGAAATAGTATTCTCAAACATTTTTGGGGGGAAGGTAAATTGATCCAACTTCATTGGAAAGCAATTTGGCAATCTTGATCAAAAACAAAAATGCAAACCCTTTTGATTCAAGCAATTCTATTAGTAATTTGTGCTAAAGACAATTATCTTTGCAAATGCAAAATAGAGAATGCATAAGCATATCCACTGCAACATTGTTTGTAATAGCAAAAATTTGAAAACAACGTAAGTATATATTAATAGGGGTCAAAGTGAATAAAGTGTAGTCATTCCAAACTATGGGATGGTGTGCAGCCTTTAATAAGAATAAAACTGGTACTTTATATACTGAGATAATCTACAATGTACAACATAAATTTTAAGTAAAAAATGCAAGATGCAAAACATTGTGTGTAACAAGGTACCATTTGTGTAAAAACATTTTTGCATGACTACTTTAAAGAACGTATATTAAAGAATATCTCTGGATAAGAAGCAATGATGGAGTCACCCCTGGAGAAGAACACTAGTGACTGGGATACAGTTTCACTATATGCCCTTTGTATCTTACATTGTGAGTACATTACTATTCAAAATTAATTTTACAATTTTAATTTTCATCAATAACTTACATTATCCTGTTTTTAAAGTGATAGAATCTTAGAATTAGAAGAGACTTTGGAGGTTATCTCATCCAGTCTTTTACAAATGCAGGAAAGCCTTTTATTACAAGAGCCACCCATAATCATTTACTTTCTTGAATATTTTACTAATGGGAACCCACTCCTTTTTGAAACAGCTTGTTCTACTTTGTGGTAGGCTTAATTCATTTCTTTATTAATCGGTTTAACTAATATTTATTAAATATTTAATAGGTATTTAGCTTTGGGTGACTGTTGTAAATACTTCATTATGGAGAGCCCAAAATATACCTCTGTCATTGGCATCTAATTAATAAATTAGTTAATTAATTATTTTTTAATCACCTGAGGTTATGTTTTTATTGATTTTAGAGAGAAGAAGGTAGAAAAAGAGAAACAGAGAGAGAAAGAAACACCAGTGTGGTAGAGAAACATCAACTGGTTGCTTCCCATATTGTACCCAGACTAGGGATTGAACCCACAACCTAGGTATGTTCCTTGACTGGGAATCAAACCAGCAACCTTTTGATGTGCAGGATAGTGCTCCAACTAACTGAGCCACCTGAACAGGGATGGCATCCATTTATTTTACTTTTGATTTCCAGAGGAGTACATGCGTATCCTTTAGTAACTGTAGAATTCTTATTTGGGGCCAAATATACTCTGCTCCCTATTCTGTTCTTCATAAGAAATATGGTTCTTAGAGCCTCTAAGGAATGGTTCTTAGAGCCTTGTTCAACCTTGGAAGATTTCATCTACTTTTATTTTATTTATCTATTTTTATTTTTAGAGAGGGGAAGGAAGGGAGAAAGAGAGAGAGAAATATCAATGTGTGGTTGCCTCTCATATGGCCCTCACTGGGGACCTGGCCTGCAACCCAGTCATGTGCCCTGACTGGGAATCGAACTGGTGATCCTTTGGTTTGCAGCCTGTGCTCAATCCACTGAGCTATGCGAGCCAGGGTTCATCTACCTTTTTTTTTGTATGCCTTCTACACTGTGGTGCTCTGAACTGATTTTAACATTCCAGAGTGGCCTGACTAGCAGAGAAGAGTTATATTTTTATCTGGATTCTATAATGTTATTAACACAGCCTGATATTATGTTAATTTTTATTAGCAGCATTGTGAAATGGCTCAAGCTGATTTTACAGTCAAGAAAAATCAGTAAAAATAAAAAGACAACCCATGTATTAGGAAAAGTATTTGCACATCATATAGCTGATAAGGGACTTGTATCCAGGTTATGTAAAGAACAATTTCAACTCAATAATAAATAGACAAATAACCCAATAAAAAATAAGTGCTAAGTTTGAATAAATAGTTCTTTTAAGAGGATATATAGTAGGTCAATAAGCACATGAAAATATGCTGAGCATCATTAATTATCAGGGAAATGTAAATCAAAGATATGAACTAGCACTTTATACTCCCTGAGAGAGCTATAATACAGACAAAGACAAGTGTTGGAGAGGCGGAGGAGGAACTAGACTGCTCATACATTGCCACTGGGATTGTAAAGTGGTGCCACCATTTTGGATGTGAACTGGCAGCTCCCCAGAAACCTCAGGGAAGTAGAAGAGTTACCGTAACACCCAGCAATTCTTGTGCTAGCTATTTTCCCAAGAGAAATGAAATTATGTACATATATATATATATATATATAAAATCTCTACACAAAAAATTTGTGAATAAATGTTCACAGCAGCATTATTCATAACAGCCAAAATAATGGAACCAACCCATAGCTAATTAGTGAATAGTATACTCATATAATAATATAATAGAAGATTATTTGGTCAGAAAGAGAAATGAAGTACTGATGCATTCTACAATGTAAATGAACCTCAGAAACATTATGCTAAGAAGCTAGTCATAAAAGAACACATATTGTGTGATTCCCTTTATATAAAATGTCCAAAACCCAAAGTCAGCAAATCTATACAGTAGATTAGTCTTTGACAAACAATGTGGAGAAAGGGGGCGGGGAAAAGACTACTGATGAGTGTGAGGTTCTGTTTTGGGGTGACAAAAATGTTCTAAAATGTGACTGTGAAGATGATTGCATAACTGTTAATATTCTAAAATCCACTGAATTTTATACTTTAAAAGGGTAAATTTTATGGTATGTGATTTATATCTAAATACAGCTATTTAAAAAAATAGTTTGTATGTCAGAGTTCTTAATGATTTTGTGCCATGGATTTCATTGGCAACCTAGTAACTAGCTGGATTGCTTTTGGAATGTTTTTAAATGCAAAAATAAAATGCACAGGACAGCAAATGAAAGCAATAAACTGAAATAGAGATTTATTCTTAAACTTTTGAAATATCATCAAATCATATCTCTATTATTATTATTGATTTTGAAGATTAATGCAGAGATTTATATTTATTGTTGCTAAATTTATTCTCAATTGTTTCTCATCTCAATAGCCTGCCGAGATCTTTTTGATATCTACCATTGTCATTTCATATATGTTCTTTTAAGCTTTGCTGGATGTATACTAAACCTTCCTCTTTCTACATCTGAATTATTGATATAAATGTGGAATAGCATGTGGCAAGATTAAGACCTTATAACCCTCAATTAGAGACCTTTCTATACTTAATGTTATTATATGAACCTAGATATACTTTAGTAAAGTTACTTACCCACCAACAAATAAATAAAACCTGTTACTCTCCTTTAGCTCATATACCATAAGGACCCTTGCTAGATGCTAAAAGGTAAAAATGACACTCTCTATGCTTAATTTAACTGTCAGTGTAATGGGGGAGACAAAGCATTTATGAAAAGGGGAGTTATGGGAGCAAAGAAGACTAGTGAGGTAGGTCAGGGGCCATGTCATGAAACGTCTAACATAACAAATTAAATATAACATTTGCATATCATGGAAGACTGTGGTGCTCTAAAGAACATTTCTGGTATTACAGTGTCATAACCCTTTCAAAAATAGTGATGTGTAATGAATTTGGCATGACTTTGTGAACACATTTTTCTCTTCCAGTCAACTCTTACTTCTTTCCAAATGCTTTAAAGCTACCTCTTTATAATCTCTTAAATAACTTTGCAGAAGACCACTTTGCAAGTCCACTTTGCAAATGGATTGAAGACCAAAATAAACTCTGCACAACAAGAAAAAAGAAAAAACCCAGCTCTCAGGGAGAAGTCAGAGGAGGGAAGTAGACATAGGCCAGGCAGTGTTCAGGACTCAGGTCAAATTGTTCATGACTGCAAGCTCACTCTGGGGTCTGTGAGACAGTGATGCATTAAATTGTCCTTTTTTTCTTAAGGTGTTTTGAGTCTTTTCAGGCCTGTTATTGAAAGACTTGTAGCTAATACAGACATATAGCTTTCTATGCTTTTTCTGAGAACATATTATGCCATCTTAAAATATAGTGTGACTTCCCCTTTCTCTTCTATTAGCTCTTTCTTTTGAACCAGACACACTCTCACTTTCCATTGCTACCCATTTTATTCTTTTTTATTTTATTTGTTCATCTCACCTATAATGCACCTCTATTCAAAATTCTAACTATCCTTTAAGACTCACATGAAACAACTAGATGAGCCATGAAGTCTTCCCTAAGACTGCCCAGTAAAATTTGTTTGTCTTGTTTGAACTCCCCTTATATTTTATTTGTACTTCTCTTTTAACTCTTCTTTTAGAAATAAATGTTTTGAAGATATGCATTGTGTTTTTCCATGTATATACATATATTAATCCACCACTAACAGACCAGGCCAGTTCTTTGTACATAATACTTGCTCAATATATTTTTCATTGAGTTGAACTGAACTGTACTTACTATATACCATCATTGTGCAAATAATAGTTTCCGAATTAAGTGATTTTTTTTCTGTAAGAGAAACAGTTATTAAGGAATGGGTATGGAACTTGAATTTATGCCTGATATTTAGTAGACATGCAATAAGGATTATTGATAAACTCATTCTTTCATAGACCAACTATTGAGTTTCTTCCAAGTGTTAAGCACTATTCTAGCTACTGGGTAATCAGCAGTGAATGAAATCACAGCAAATAAACTGACGATAGGGAGCTCATATTCAAGTGTAGGAAAAGGATAGTAAGTAAAAGAATGTAGTGTTGGAGACAAAAATAAAGCCGGAAGGATGGATAGGATGTATGTAAAAGGAGTGGAAGGGAAGGTTGCAATTTTATTTTATTTTATTTTTAAACATTTTTATTTATTTATTTTTAGAGAGGGGGAAGGGAGGGAGCAAGAGAGGGAAAGAAACATCAGTGTGTGGTTGCCTCTCATGCGCCCCCCACTGGAGACCTGGCCCACAACCCAGGTATGTGCCCTGACTGAGAATCGAACCACTGACCCTTTGGTTCACAGGCTGGTACTCAATCCACTGAACCACACTGGCCAGAGTGCAATATTAAAATAGAGATCAGAGAAAAGCTTTAAAAAAAAAACAAGGCATGCAGATATCTCAAGGAAGAGTGTTCTTGGGAGAGCGAAAGAAACACCAAAAGCAAAGGCCCAGAGGCAGAGGCATACCTGCCTTACACTGGAACTGAAGACCTGGTGGCAGAGACAAAAGATCGTGATGGGGAAAACTGCAGGAGATGAGATCAAAGAGACACCCATGGCCAGATGAGTAGAATCTTTCAATCACTTAAATACTTTGGCTTTTACATTAGTGAGATGGAAAGTCATTTAAGAGTTTGAGTAAAAAAGTTTTGTGTTAAGGATCCCTCTGGGATGCTGTATTGATTTCATAAATTGAAGAGGAGACAAGGGCTACATTTGGTAAACAGTTAGAGGGGTATTGCAGTAGTCAAGAGAGATGGCAGCAGCATGGCCCAGGACAGTAGCAATGGCAGTGATGGGAAACGGTCTTCTTCTGGGTGTGTACTTTAAGGTAGAGCTCAGTGGATGGTCTCATATTAATTGCCCAAATCTACAACTCTAAGGTAGCAAATAAGCAAATTAGGAAGTGCAATAGAATTGAGTCTAAATATCTTTGTAAATTATAGTTATTGTTTAATAATCTTTAACACCAAAACATTTTATTAAAAGGTAGGAACACTTTTTTTCCACCAGAGTGGCAAAATGAGGTAGTCAGTAGTATGAGTCTGTTGCTGATAGAAGGAAGTTGGGTAGACCTGGGCTTGCTTGCCTGCTGTGCTTTCCTTTATGAGCTGTGCAGCTCAGGCAAGCAGCTCAAAGGCTCTTTGTTCTCTTGTGTAAGATTATTATGGTGATTAAATGAAATGATGTGTGTAAAGTGTCCAGCGTAGTGCCTGGCACACAGTAAATGCACACTCGGATGAGTACCTTCTTCTTGTTCCCTTCCCCTAGTATACAGTCCTCACTTAGTGTTGTTGCTAGGTCCTGTGACTTCAAGAGAAGCGACATATAACAAAACCGGTGTTACCATAGGATAATTGATATAACAAGTTAAGTTCCTATGGATCTCATCAACATTCTAATGAAATGACATTGAATGAAACAACATTCATCAAGGACCTGCTGTGGTTCTCCAGCTCTGGCCTGGCATATTTCCCATAAATATATTAGAAAATCTAAATCTTAAACATGCCTTCTATCACTTATATAATTAAAGAAAATGAATTTTAGAAACAGGAGAATAGAAAATAAGTATTTTCATGATGTACTTTTCTAGGAAAAATGAATTTGATAAGAACTATCTAGTTTATTACCAAAACTAATCATTTTATTAGGATTGTAAATTGAAATAGACTTGCTGTTTTCTAGTGGCTCAGAAGTAGAGCTGTCTCAAAAAATGTCATAGCTTTATTAATTTTATTATTCTTGATAAATATCCTATTCCTTGGTACCAAGATTTTGGAAAAGTAAAGCAAAGTTTAAGGGACTTGTTTACATTTGAGAAGTTAAACTAGGTGATTTTTACATTCTGGGAACAAATTAAGAAAATAAACCAGCCATCACTTAAAAAAAGCCAACCACCTAACATGCAGACCTCAACCATTTCCTCTTACATTTATGCGCACACCACATTCAGATCTCTGTCTCCCCTCCCCCTTCACTCACACACACGCACATCCATAAACATGCTCTGAGGAAATGTAACTCTTATGTCCCAAAACATTTTATTTGGCTCAGGTAGGTTTTAGAATGTCATTCCAGAACAACTTACTCCACACTTCTCCTTTTCAGAAGCTCCGGATAGCTATGTTCCTGTTATGTCCAGAGAACAGATTAATGGATGAAAAATTAATTTATTTAGCATTTTTTGTCTGTACAAAGTCAATAACTTGTTGGATAGAGATTTTGCCCCAATTACTAATTTTTGGATCTCTATGCCTTGCTTTCAAGATTGCCTACCACCTGGATCCTTTTCTGACTGGCCGTGCCATTTCCTGCTGCGATGGTACTTCCCATGCAGCCCGGGGAATCTGCTGGCTGCCCCGTGCACATGACTCACCCACTCCTTCCTTTTAGTCATTTTCCTGACCATATCCTAAGCTGAATTTTTGTTATGTCTTTACTTTATGCCACTTCCTTTCTTATTTCAAAACACTTCTCAAAACTCCATGTGACCTACCAAGATTAACTTGTTCCTAGTAGTTCCAATACCCTCTTAGGATATATGGATCTATATTAAAAAGTGATGCTATTAAGCCCCTTATATCATCACGAAATAGATGATGTTTCCAATATAGAATTCTGGGGCTGGAAGTCATCTTAGAAGTTATTTAGTGTAACTCCTTCACTTACCAGATAAGGGACAATGAGGCGTAGAGAACTTACCTTGCTTAGGACCAGATCTCCAGGCCTTCTGACTCCTAGCCCGGTGTTCTTTCTACTACTTCATACTCTATTTTATAGTTAGTTCCTTCCATGGGTGCAATGATTTTAATCTGGTTACTAACACAACTCAGCCAGTCATGTGATAATACCAGAGTTTCTATCTTTTATCTCTTAGTAGCTGTTAATATTTGGAATTTACTGAAGCTGTTTGTCTCATTTCTTCATCTGTGAAATGAAAATAGTGGTAGTGCATGCCTTTGGGGTTATTGTGAGGTTTGAATGCGATGACCCATGAACCTGGCACATGATAATGCTCAATAAATGTTAGTGGTGGTACTAATGATAATGAATAGAGTAAATATAAAATATTTGTACTGGGTTGGTTTTGTTTGTTCTTTGGGGTTGTGTCCTGGTTTCTCTTTCATTTTTCTGAAACTTACTCTCTTCCTATGGATGTTCTCACAAAAGGCAGTTTACATCCTTACTTTTAGTTGAAATTGCAGAAAGGTCCAGAACAAAGTCATCAATACTAGACCACAGAAGCTGTGAGTAGGTATGGACCACCTGGCAGAGGTAATGATGGAATCATAAGTGAAACTTGGTTCTTATCTTCAAATAACAAGAATTTTAGTTGGCAAGTCAGATCTAAAGCCCAGGAATAAAGTATAATTAAAGGATAACCCAGTCCTTAAGTGACTTGAAGTACAGCAGCTAACTGAAGAATAAACTGCTAAACCTAGACTTGAGTGGTCAGGGAAGACTTCTGACAACAAGGGACGTGTGCCAAGGCCCGGCGTCCCAGTGAGTGCAGAAGAGAGCAGCACACCCTTCAGAGAGCAGGCGCAGAGCGGAGCACCCTGTGAACACGGAGTGGGGTGGAATGGCTAAAACATAGCATTGTCATTCATTTTCCACTTACTGAAGTGCAAAGCCTTCTCTCCATCTCAGACCCTCCCTTCTCTCAATTATGCTTGTCAATCAGCTACTAAGTCCTGACCTTCAAAGTTTTGTTTTCATTTCATTTGCAACACTATTTCCTGCATTCAGACCCTCAATCCCCTATATCTTGAAAAATTACTCAAATATTCTCCTGTCAATTTACCTCTAATTTCTCCTGGCTTCTGTCCACTCCTGGAGCCACTCCTAGGAGCCACTCCTTCCAAAAACATAGGACTAATGAAAATAACAACAGTTGCAGTGCACTGAGCACTTAGTTAATCTCTTCAGTGATCCAGAAGTAGTGTTATTTATCCCCTTTATAATGAAGAAAAGGCTCAGACTTCTCTAAGTTAAATGACTGGCCCAAGGCTACACAACTAGTGAAAGTTAAATGGAGAATTGAAACCCACCACATTCCAACTCTAGTCCGTATGTACCCCAAACCATATGGCATGCATTTCTTCAAATAAACCAAACACTGACAATAGTGACAGATTATTGGTTTATGGTCCCCAGTGTCTATAATCTCACATCCTCACAAGCAGTCTCTCTTAAACCCCTCATCACTACACATAAACCCACCCCCCTCCCAGCTCCCAGATTACACCCCACCTGTACATGCAAGCATGCACTTGCACGTATGCACACTCTGTGCACCAAACCTTTTATGACTTAGTAAAATTTGAGTAATTACTAGAAATTTCACAGTGACCACACACAGTCTTCTGCCAACTCTGGGCTTCCCTTTTCTCTCCTTTCTATTTGAATGTTAAGTGCTCACCTACTCCAATCTTGACTCTGGAATTAACATGAAATTCTCTCCCTTGTCTTGCACAGATCAGTGCTGCCCACACTCAGGCCACAAACTGATCTCTGCTTTGACCTCAGGGGAAATGTCAATGAACAGCATTTTCTCCTTCTTCCTATGTGGGCAAGAACAGACCACACTGCAAAACTGAGGGTAATTTTTGTAGTTGGAGTTCCAAGTAGGGAGAAGCATCAACGTTCAGTCAAAAAATAATCATTTCCTATATTCTGAGAGCCTTATCTTTAAATTTGTTTATTTGAAGAGTTCAAGAGAAAATATGATAGGAGATATAAAAATGAATAAGTTCCAGTTCTTTCCCAGAACTGCTTGGTCTTGTGGGATAGACATATCTATAGAGAATAACATTATAGTGTCATATGTTCTACATGAAGAGGAGATGCACTCAAAGAAACCTGGAAGAAGTGGTGTTCAGGTTGAGCTTGAAAGATATCTAGAGTTAGTTAGACACAGAGGGATGGGAACTGCATTCAAGGCAGAGAGAATGGCACAAGCAAAGACAAGGAGTAGCATGTTTTGTGTTGGAAAAAATCAATGAGTTGTTTAAAAGACATGGGTGCAGAATTTGGGAAGGGTCAGGTCTTGGAGGACATTGTTTGTCATGCTAAAGGGTTTGGACAATGAGTTAGAGGAAATAGAGAGACAGGGAAGCATTCTAAGCAAAACAAAGGCCTGGGATAGATTTGAGAGGCAAGACTGGGATCAGGGAGGTCTGGAAGCTTAATAATGCATTTGGGTGGACTGAGATAGACTTTGCACAAAAGGACAAAGCAGAAAAATGTTCGGGAGGTAAAACTGACAGCCCTTGGTAATACACTGAATGTAGAGGCTAATGGAAAAGACAAGGTCAGAATGATTTAGGGGTCCCCTGTATACTAGTGCCATTCACTAACCCACAGAACACAGATCGACCCACCCTGATTCTTCCATTGGAAAGGAAGAGGAGAGCCTAGTTTGGAGTATGCTGAGTCGTAAGTGCCCTTGGACGCTATAATGAAGAAGCATTGATTGTCCACTCTCTCACCTCCTTCAGGTCTTTATGCAAATGTCAGCTTCTCACTGAAGATTTCTCTGCACACCACCAGCCCCAGCAGTGACCATCTTCTCTACTTTTCCATGATGTTTTTTCCATAACAAGTAAAACCATCTAACATACTTATTATTTTCCAGTTATATATATTTTTAGTAAGCTTGCTGAGGATGGGTTTTTGTTTGGTTATACTCACTACTATATTCCAAGCATCTAGAAGAATGCCCGACCCATTGTACTAATTCAATATATATTTGAAAAATGAAGGATTATCAATGTTGATTTGATGAGCAGTTGATTTCATGAGCTGTTCAGGGGTAGCTGAACAGTTACCTAGAGACAGTAACTTCTTTATGAGCATCTCCTGCACATCACCTCTAATCCACTCTAATTGCCTCTTCCTTCCTTCCTTCCCTGTCCTGTCAAAAACAGCTTCCCATCTTACTGTCCTGAATATTTAGTTTCGTAATTTTACAATGACTGTGGTTTTGATTCCTGGCAAAATAAAAACCTCTGAGAATCTATCCTATAGTTTTCTAAGTGCACAAACAGACATCTGGGCCAACTCTTGGTTATTTTTCCACAGCAGGAACATACTGGAGTTAAATAAACAAAAAAAGTATGCTGTTTGGTATCTGAGTAATTGGTCTGATGCTTTCCATTACAACCAGTGGAAAAGAAGAGCCTGTTGAATCATAGTGTGAAATGATTTTTTAAAAATCCTCATTTGGGGATATTTTTATTAATAAATAATTAATAAGAGAGAGAGAAAGAGAGAGAAGGGGTGGGAGACATGGACATGAGAGAGAAACATTGATCAGTCGTTTCCCATACGCACCCAGACTGGAGATTGAACCCGCAACCCAGGTGTGCACCCCAGACTGGAGATGGAACCTGCAACCTTTTGGTGTACAGGATGACACTCAAACCAACTGAGCCACCCAATCAGGAAGGAAATGATTTTTAAATCATGGAAATCTAAAAGGCAATATGATTTTTTGTATCTTTACTTGTGATTGTTTCTTTCACCTGTTTTAGGAAGCGTGAAGTCACATTTTCCAAAATGAATGTTTCTGTCTGAGCACGTGTTTCATTTCCTCCTGGCCACTCCATGATCCTCTTGATCCCTTGCCTGGACTGTTGCAATTGCTTTCTAACTGGGGTCATTGCCTCCAGTCCCTGCTCCCCCCTCCAGAAACTCATACTGTTTCCACAGAGATGTTTCTGGCCACGACTGATTATGTCACCATATGCCTTCATGTATTTTATGGAAATTATCTGTATACCCATTGATCTTAACTAGAATATGAACTCTTAGAAACCTTGTATTACTTATATCAGTGACTAGTATGGCACCCGTTGGCATTAATTCCTTTATTTTTTCTGTCACCAAAGGATTTGTTTTTTTTGTGTCTCCAAAGGGTATTACTTATCTATTTTTATTGCTTTTTTTTTGCATTTGAAAATTTTAAAAGTTTTTTCTTGTATTTTTTCCATTACCATTTATTTCTGTTATACACTTTTTCACCTCCACCCACTCCCATTCTCCCACAATCCCCACACTGTTGTCCATGTTCATGAGTCTTTTTTCTTTTTTACTCAATCCCCCCACCACTTAACTCACTCCCCAGAACTGTCATCCTGCTCTTTGTCTATGAGTCTGTCTCTATTTTGCATGTTTGTTCCATTTGTTCATTAAATTCCACATATAAGTGAAATAATTTGGTATTTGTCTTTCTCTGACTGTCTTATTTCACTTAGCATAATGTTCTCCAGGTTCGTTCATGCTGTTGCAAAGGGTAAAATCTTCTTTTTTACAGCCAACTAGTATTCCATAGTGTAAATGTACCATTTTTGTTTTATCCATTTCATCTATTGATGGACATTTGGGCTGCTTCCAAATCTTGGCAATTGTAAATAACACTGCAATGAACATAGGGGTGCTTATATTCTTTCAAATTAGCATTTCAGTTTCTTCAATTAAATTCCCAGAAGTGGAATTGCTGAGACATAAGACACCTCCACTTTTAATTTTCTGAGGTATCTCCACACTGCTTTCCACAGTGGCTGCATTACTCTGCATTCCCACCAACAGTGCAAGAGGACTCCTTTTCCTCCACATCCTCGCCAGCAATTGTTTGTTGATTTATTGATGATAGCCATTCTGACTGATGTGAGATGATATCTCATTGTGGTTTTAATTTGCATTTTTCTAATGATTAGTGATGTTGAGCATTTTTTCATATGTCTATTGGCCGTCTGTATATCCTCCTTGGAGAAGTGTCTCTTCAGGCCCATTGCCCATTTTTTAATTGGATTGTTTGTTTTTTTGCTATTGAGTTTTATCAGTTCTTTATACATTTTGGATATTAACCCCTTATCAGAGGTATCAATGAATATGTTATTCCATTCTGTGGGTTGTCTTTTTATTTTATTGATGGTTTCTTTTGCTCTGCGAAAACTTTTTAGTTTGTATTGGCATAAAAACAGACACATAGATCAATGGAACAGAATAGAGAGCCCAAAAATAAACCCACGACTTTATGGTCAATTAATGTTTGACAGAGGAAGCAAGCACATACAGTGGGTGTGCAAGCTGACTACTCTGTGGAGTTCTTAGGTCTGGAGAACTATGGATGTGACACAGTCCTCAAGGCACCAGGCTTTACCAACTTGCGAGATCATAAGAGACCACATTAACATTAATACAGAAGTGGGAAAAAGTAGGTTTACAGTTGTAATACAAACAAATAATACAACAATTAAATAATAATAATACAAAAAAACTGTGTTTTGCGTACTCACAACTGTAAACCTACTTTTACCCACCCCTGTATTTGATTTTCACCAGCATCTGGTCCTCACTCGTCTCTAGGGATCCAGATTCCTCATGCTACTTTGTATATTCTCCATATAGCTGGATGACACAAGTGCTCAGGGATAAGTCCACTTTGTATTGTTTTTATAGCCATCTTAAAGACACCTTAACCACTTTTTCTGCTTCTACTGCCTCGATATGGGGGATACTAACTCCCAGTGCTCTCAGTCACAAATCCTCGAGTTGTCAGAGCAGTGCTGGGTCCTGTACTGCCTCCTGTTGCCAGGGCAACCATAGAAGAAGAAGGGCTGGGGCCAGAAGATTGCACTTTGGAGAATGGTTATACCTAGTGAGGGGGAGGTAGAAGGAGGAGGAAGATGACCAGTCATAGAGACCCAATTCATAAAAGTTTCCAGAACTAATTCAGCAGAAAATCTCAAAGAAGTTGAAAACTATTTTTTTTCTTTAGCAATTGGTTTTTAAGGATATCATCAGAGATCCCATATTTACTTATTTTATGGGTATTTATTTCAAAATTGTTTATGTGAGTCACTTCCAGAGAACAATTTTGATTAAGTGGTCAAACAGAGGTCAGATTGCATTGGTGAGTGAATCAAGAGGAAACAGAGACTGGGAAATCAAGGGGGAAACAGTGAAACAACCTGGAAGAGAATAGCAGAAGTCCCATCAGACAGAGGGAATCCAATGTGACTGAGCAGAATGGAAGGGAGGGTGAATAGAGATAAGGACAGAGCAGACATACTCGGGGCTTCATAAGCCAAGCACTGGGGACTGGACTTTATCTTGGAGATGTGGAAAATGGAAGAGTTTAGGGAGTGAGATGATCTGCTTTTCTACTGGAAAACATTTACTTAGTCTATTATTTAAAGAATATATTTTAGGAGAAAAAAGTGGAATCAATGGGGACCAGTTAGCAGATTATAACAAAAGATTGAACAGCCATAGTTTTCCTAGACTCTTGCAATAAACAGGGGTTTTCTATAACCCTTGCAATAAACAAAGATATAGATTTCCCCATGTTTTAGGTTATTCCCTTTGGAGAAAATTCTGGAGTTATAATGACTGAATAAAAGATATTATTTAATGCTCACTTGAGTATATGTTTCCATTGATTTTAGAAAGGAAGGGAGGGAGGGAGGGAGGCAGAGAAGGGAGAGAGAGACAGAGAGAGAAACATTGATGTGAGAGAGAAACATTGATCAGCTGCCTCCAAAAGTTGCCTCAACCAGAGACTAAACCTGCAACCCAGGCATGTTCCCTGATCAGGAACTGAACTGGCAACCTTTCAGGGTACTGAACAACATTTCAACTAACTGAGCCATGTGGCCAGAGCAAGATATGACTTTTTTTGTTAAAGGTGGTTTGTAGCTATAGTATTCACAATAGAGAAAAATGGATGCAAACCAAATATCCATCAACGGATGAATGAATAAACAAATTGAGGAACATACATATATACAATGGAATATTACTCAGCCATAAAAAGGGACAAAGTAGTGATAGATGTTACAAGGTGATGAACCTCCAAAATGTATTGCCAAATGAAAGAAGCCAGACAGAAAAAATGAGATATTGTATGATGTCATTTATATGAAATACCTAGAATAGTAAATCCATAGGAACAGAAAGCAAGATTAGTCATTGCCAAGGGGTGTGTGGGGGAAGGGGTAACTGTTCAATGGCTTGGGGGTTTTCTTTTGGGAAGATGGAAATGTTCTGGGCTCAGTCTAAGTGGACAACACTGTGAATGCACAACATGTCACAGAGTCATATATTTGAAGTGGTTAATTTTATTTTATGTGAATTTTGCCTCAATAAATCTTTTTTTTTAAAAGTCATCTATACATTTCTTAACTTTGAGAAAACTTGTAGTGTTTTCAATAGTGCTTTGTAAAAGGGTGGTAACTATTCACCCTAGTGCCAGCAAGGGACAAGAGTTACAGTTTCATCATTTATACCTGCCTGTATGTTTGCAAATACCATTTCAGTTACAAATTTCCATTTTATCATACCACCAGGCCTATTTATCTTTTTTCATTGTGAGTTCTTATGTTACTTGTAGGCCAAGAGATTCATTCTCTTCAAGTGGTCTGGCTAAATAAGCAATTTGTTTTTTTTTCAGCCTTTTCTATAATTTGATCCATCGAGAATTTATTTTTAATAAAGATTTTATAAGGTTCTATGAGCAAATGAGTTATAGTTTTTTGTTCTTACCAGAATTACATAATTTTGAGCATGGTTTCTCAATATTGAGCAATATGCAGACATATTGATGGCAATTATTTTTATTATGTTGTTTCCTGTTATGAATTGAATTGTGTCCCTCAAATTCATATATTGAAGTCCTAACCTGTAGTACCTTATTTGGATACAGGATTGTTAAAGATGCGATTAGTTAAGAAGTCATACTGGAGTAGGGTGGGTCCCAATCCAACATGACCCGATGTTCCTACATGAAGGGAAAATTCGGACACAGACATTCATGTGGAGAGAACACCACCTGAAGACTGGAGTGATACTGTCACCAGCCAAGCAATTACCAGGAGCTAGGAGAAAGGCCTTCAGGGTAAACATGGTCCTGCTGACACCGTGATTTTGGACTTGTAACCTACAGACTGTGAGATATTAAGTTGCTGGTGTTTAAGGCATCCAGTTTGTATTACTGTGTCATGGCTGCTTGAGCAAAATAATACACTTACATATGTACAAACCAGTACTAGTTATACACTCTATAAACCTAAAATTCTTTTACAACTATCAAGGCAAAACAAAGTTACACAATACTTAAGCTTAAAATTATAAAACCAATGAGTTTGAAATGTGCCACATTAAGTTAGTGAGACAACTGGTCTAATTTTGCTGTAACCACATCATGGCTCTGAATATGAGTGTGTTCCTGACTGCCCTCATTAATGTATAGGTGTAATTCAACTCCCCTTTCCCTACTCCAGAACGTATGCTCCTTCATACAATGCTTAGGACATCACTATTCAGTTCTTGCCCATTCTTTTTTTAGTAACTCCCAATAATTTATAAACACAGCTGCAAACATGGGCCTGGAAATCATGCCATAGTTCTTGGTCACAGTGATGCAAGTTACACTCATCCAAGTGATGCAAGTTACACTCATGCTGATCACTTGTAGACGACCATGAAAAATGAAAACACAAACTAAAACCTGCTCATGGGAACCTTGCAGATTCCCAAGAACAAACTACCACGCACACAGAGACCTCAGTCTGAGAAAAGTGTAATTCTGAAGGGCCCTCTGTTCTGGTGATCTTTGTGCTGGGAACAGCTCTTCCTACCCCTTCCGTTTTAGTTAATGAACTAGATGATTGGAACAAAGACATTTTCCTGGTGACCTCACTCTTGTTTGCTTGTCTGTGTTATGTAGACTTCTTCAGAGAATCCTGCAGATGACTGCTATCTGGACCCCAGCTCCCTTGCTGTTGCTGGTTACTAAAATTGTGAACTGTGAATGTTCTCATGACCTAGTGCGAATGTTTTGCTTTTTTTTTTAATAACTTTAGTTCAGCTAAGAATGTGAGTTGAAAACAAATCAGTCAAGACCAACAGGAAAGGATGGATTTGCATAGGCATTTACTGAAAGAAAGTAATCCCAACAATGTAAATCTAGACGGCTGTGGTCTTACTTCCCAAAATGCCCACGGTAAGGAACCGGAAAGCCGGCAAACCACTTCTCACGCTCTATAATTTGGAAGAGAACTAGATTTCACAGTGTTTGGATACCTTTGCTCAACTATATTAATAGCACTTTTTTTTCTTCAGGTTTTTGGGAAAATTAGCATTCCTCTAAAATAATTGCAAGATTTTGCTCACACCTGGGCAAAAAAAATGGCTGGAAGATTTATTCCAGTTTTCTTATAGAAATAAGTATCACAACCACTAAAACATTGTAATTAATTTGTCCAAGATTCACTAATGGATAAGCAGACATGGAATATGCTGACTTACTCCTTCGTGCACTGCTGCATCCTGGGACAGGATGAGAGAAGAGGTGTCTGCAAGCTTGGGAGCTCTCATTTGGGTCGCTTCCCAAGACAGCTTTGAAGTCCAGATGATTCAGCCAGTTCAGTAGTTTTGATAATGAGGAGCCTGAAAAGAGTGTGTGGCCCAGGGAAAAAATCCTAGATTTGAATCCTGAAAGATCTTAGACGAGTTATTACATTTTCTTAGCTCTCAGTTTTACATGTGTACCTTGAAGAAATTGACCTACGTTATAGGATATTGTAAAAATTAGTTGAAATAAAATATTTTAAGTGCTTTTCTCCGAGACACACACAGATATGCAGACAACACAAACACACACAACAGCACACACAGATGAACACATCCATTATATAATAGCTGTATGTATACACAAAAATTAAATTGAACCACACGAAATTGCTAATATTGACTATTATTGCCCTATAAAAGTGGCAATTTTGTATGTTTTGACCTAGTATGTACATTAAGACTTATGGGCAGTGACAAAAAAGCAAGAATCACTACTTCTTTGGGCTAAAGAAAGCACACATGTATGCTTTCCTTCCGTCCTTAGTGCATGTTTAAGAAAGAGCCTAGCAAGAGAACTGAGCTAAAACAGTAGGACCATTTCAGTAGGTTGATGCTTTGTTAACATCAACTCTTCAAAAAAGTAATTTCTGAACTAAAAATAGAATATGCCCAACTTTCCAAGGCAAATTAAAAATACACTTTGACATTGCTTTCATATTTATTTTTTTATTTCCTCGATTAAAACCCTGAGGTAGTGTCTAATGTTGATTCCAGGATGTGAGTCAGAATATTTTGTTCATTAGCTTTTATTTGCTATCACAATGGAATGGGCCAGCCCCGAGACATGCATGATCACAGTTGTTTTTCAGCTTTTCAGACTTGTAATGAGCAATGTTCTATCAATTTGCCGCCCCCACATTCTCTTGGAAATAACTTGCCACCCCTAGGTTTTGTCTCCTGATAAATAGTTCAGATATTGCCTTTTGAACTAGGTGACTTTCTTACCCAGTGGCTGAACAGGTTCCGGTGGTTTTGTCCAATGAGGAGACAGGATGACTACTAATAGGAACTGGGTTAAAATGATGAAGATTCAGATCGAGTACTTTATTTATCATAGCCAACAGGACTAGTACGAGGTCAGGAGATCAGTTCAGTGTCTATATTGAACTATTACCCTTTGGGCTTACAAGAAAGGTTCAAGAAATGGAGCTTCACAGGGTATGAGATGGGGTGGTAAACTGTCAGTGAGGAGAACTCCAGGTGGTTTACACCCCGATTTCCATGAATTTCATAGGTTCTCAGGAGTTAGGACTTCAGGGAATGCCCACCGCCACCCTGCCATAGCTTAGCAAACACAGAAATTTCATCAGGTTTCTTCCCAAACACAGACCCAATGCATTGCTCAATGTCTATGGTAAAAATAATAGGCTGTGGTGGATGTGAAAGAGGAAAAGCCATAAGAGGAGGGCATTCAGCCCACAGCAGAGCAGTGCCAACTTTAGATGGGAGCACCACAGTGGCTTCCAGTAACCTAAAGAAAAATGTTATGTTAAACTGTGTCCCTAATACAACATTTTCTTCAAAACAGAAACAGTAAATCATTGGACTCAATGACAATACTTTAGATCTTATAATGGGATCTGGATGAACCTTTATTTTCACTCATTTTTAATTTCTTGTTTTCCTTCTGGTTGGTTTACTGTTGTTGATTTTATAGAGAATGCACCTGGGTGACAAGCCCTCTTTATTTTGATTTGGATTTTTTTTCTGCCCAAAGTTTGAACTCTGCCCCAGTAATTATTTGGAATGGGTTTACCCAAAGGCTGGTTAGGAGTGTGGTGTGCAAATAACACATGCCAAAAATAAGTCAATAGCCATGTTGGGATGTTATTTTTGATCTGAATCAATTTGGCTTTATATAAGACAAAATCTGTGTTAGAGAATACACAATCAAGTTTAGAATATGCAGTACAATGAAGTATACGCTTTGTTTTCAGAACGCTTACTTGGTGATTCTTGTGAGGGTTTTGGTGTCTATCGGAAGGTGAAAAGCACTGGAGTAACACCTCAGGACACCAGGAGCCTGGGGCACTCTTGTTGTCTCTCAGCTTGTCCTTGGGGCCAGTTATTTTTTGCTGGGGTGGGAGTCTGAAAGCAAATGAGTTATTGAGTCACGAGTATATATTGTCAACAACAAGCAGAAAGTGACTCAGCTAGCTTTCCTTCCCTACTGGATGGATGGCACTGACCTAGAGATCTTTTGACCTCTTCAGTCTTGAGTGTTTTCCTCTTGATATTTTATCCCTTGACCTCCTGTCTGAGGTTTCTTCTGTGAAATATACTCCTGTTTTTATCTTCCAAAATTCTTTCTTCTTTTAGTTGAGAAACACTATAGGATAGTGGTTAAGCCCATGGGCCTTGTTGCCAGAAAGAGCTAGTTTTAAATCTCGCACCTTCCATTTATCAGCGTTAAGAACCGTGACTTCTCTGACTTTTAGTTTTCTTATCTGTAAGGAGGAAATGATAATGAAATGTAGTTATATATTGTTATTAAATAACATGAGATTATTTAGCCTAGTTACTAAATAAATATTAGTTATTCTTATCATCATTCTTCTCATTTAGTCTCTATACCAGGTAATGTAGCACAGTTGTATAGGAACAAATTAGCCAACAGGAAAATTCCTTAGTCTATAAGTGATTAATTTAAGGGGACTTTCTGGGGAATTTTTAACTTTGATTATTGCCTCTCCCTCTTTGTCCACTCTACTCTGTCTTTTACATTCTAACAGGATTAGTCAATCCTAGTGATGGCTGTGAAGCAGCTACAGGATTTGGGGGGAGTTAATGATTTGCTCAGTGTATAGCATGCCCACAGCCCCCTGTCTAGGGGTGACTCCTTACTTATTCGTTGCCATGCTTGTATTGACCACCATAACTTCATCCTGACCACCTAATTTAACTAGGACACTTGAACCAAAGGTAGCTATTTATAGGCTTGTCAGAAAACTTTATGCAGGAGGAACAATTCTATACTGAGAGTAACTAGATGAATCAATCAATCAGAGTCTCTCTCTTAAACTATAGCAAGTCTTCGAATAACATGGTTTTCTGGTTTCCTCAACATCATTTTATTATAATGCTGATGAGATGCCATAGCAACATAACTCTTGCTGGTGTCAATTAGCCTATGGTAAAATTGGTTTTGTTATATGACATTTTGCTTAGTCTCAGAACCTATCAATGACGTTAAATGAGGACTTAACTGTGTATGTCAGAAAGAGGAGAGAGAGACAGAGAGAGTGTGAGAGAGAGAGTGAGAGACTGGAAAATTTACAAGTAGACACTTTGAAACAATGAATAAACAGAGACCATGACAGAAGGCAAACTGGGAGAGTCAGGAGTTAGTTCAGGCAGTAGAGAGTTAAGCAAGAGCAAAGGAATGTAGGAGAAGAAGAGTCCCACAGGACCTCCTGGTTGGAGACTGGCTTTGGTGGGGCTGTCACGAGAGCTGCTGCTAGATGACTGGAATTGCCACAAGACTGGGAAAGCCTAGAGGGCTGCCTGGATGATCATAAATGCTTTAAAGGTAATGGGGCCTCCGTGAATCCCTTCAGGTATTCCCAGATAGTGGCCACTTGGTCAATCTCCTGGTAATGCTGACCCTTACAGGTGACCAAGTTCCAACTTCCTTTCTCTTTGGCTAGCAGATAGCCTATTTTCACTTATAGGCCTGTGTATCCAAGCATCTCGGCAGCACATGTAGCAAACCACACATATGTCATTCCTCTAGCCACCTTCCAGGTTGGCCTTGATTGTCAAACCTCAATGCACCGTATACTTGAAGGTAAGACTGGTGAGGGAAAAGGTCACAAAGAAGACTGCTGTGAATGCATTAAAACAAAAAAGAAAATGATTTATCAACCAGAAAACAGCTTATTTATCTCTGTACATCTGCTACATATGCCATTTCTTCTACCAAAAATGCCCTCTACCTTTTTTCTACCATCCAAGCCCCTTTACCATGTCCCTGCAGAACCTAGTGAAAGCTCACAAACTCCTACAAGTGTTTTTCAGTTAACAGACTTCCACCTGATCTGCCCCAGCTCATGATCATTCCTGTTGTCCTGTGTTAGGGAGTGTATGAGGAATATTGCTCTGTAAAAAGGATGCTGTCAGCTTGTTTTTCCCTTGTTTTGTGTTTAAAAGACTACATCTTCTATTCCTTGTGTGTCTGCTAAAACTTTAAATACTATGCTTCATGCATAATTTATGCTCAACAAATATTGACCAGTATTCAGTAATAGGTGGCGCTGAGAATAAGTGTGGAGGACCTGCTGTGTGTCAGATAAGGCGCTGATGCTTTTCCTTCATTATCTCTATTCCTCATATTGATATGAAAGGAGGATATTTTTCATTGCTAGTTTACAGGTAAGGAAAATGAAATTCAGAAAGGTTAAATAATTTTGCCAAAGTCACACAGCTTCTAAATCACACCACCAGTATTAAACTCAGCGCCCATTTCCCTTGTACACCTGGGGTTAATATTTTGAGGTGTTACACTGAGGGGGATCCCGTCTCAAGTACTGCTACTGCTTGGAGCCTGAAATGTGAGTTTCTACAATTGTTCACTTTATTTTGAAAATGTTTTGCATTTCTGAATTAAGATTATTCTTCCTTAAATGGCCTTTAAGGAAATGAAGTCATTTACTAGTTAACTATAGTTCTCTTTCCTTTCTTGTGGTTGTGGAAAATCCAAAGGTGATTCATATGTACAAAATCAATTTCAAAGTGTTTACTAAAGGTATGCAGTACCCTCCTCCCTGTCCCAAGGGCATGGTTCACAAACTCTTCATAGGATTTATATTTTCATTCAATGTAAGCCATAAATATTGTCTAGAATTGAAGCCAGACAACATGACTCACATTATTTATTGACACTTTGTACCTTAAAATCTTATCAACTTGCCCTGACTGGTGTATTTCAGTGGGTTGAGATTCGTCCTGCAAACCTAGAGGTCACCGTCTTGATTCCCACTCAGGGCACATGCCCAGGTTGCCTGCCAGATGCAACTGATCGATGTTTCTCTCCCTCTCTCTCTCCCTCTCTTCCCCTCTCTCTAAAATAAATAAATAGATAGATAAATAAATAAGTAAATCTTATCAATTTACAAGATATTGTAAACATCTTCTTTAAAACTTATGTGGTAATATCAATGGTATAATAATATTATTTAGGTTGCTAACATTCTAATTGAATATGGCTACATACAATTTAAACTGAATTTGGATCTAGGTGATTTTCCTGTTTAATCTAGCCATCAACTAAGTGATTTTTCAGCACTGACTTCATAAACTAAAGGATTAAAAAACAATAAGTAGTATACAGCCCACAGAAAAACAATTATGAATTATAAGGATGTTAGGTTTACAGAGAACTCTCTTCAGGCAACTAAAAAGAAATATCTAAACCTCTTCTTGATTAATTCCATTCTGATTAGGGAGTTGCTTGTGTCATATTTTTTTTGTATTTGTTTTCCTGAAACTCAAACATATGCACTAAAAAGGCAATTGCATTTCTATTGCATAGCAAAGAGCAGATAAACACTCTATATTAATTTTAATATTCTTATCTTCATATCCACCTTTTGGGGAAATCTTCCACTTTGCTATCATAAATTTGGAAACAAATTCAATAATTTGTCCCAATTTATTGTGTGAGGTCCATCATGAGGAATAGTAATAAAATACTGGGTTTTTGAAATGATTTATGTTTTTTAATTTGTTATATCATTTCCTGGGTTATTTATTATGATAATCTGACTCTGACTGTTTTCTAGTATTTTTCTTGAATTGGAAAGAAAGAAGTGGAATTACAGGTGCTTCTCTGTGTGGTTCAGGGAAATATTCACCATATATAAACATCGACCATCACTTGGCACAATGGAAAATAGGTTGAGAACATATGAGTTCACCTACGTCTCATCGGCTAGTCATCTCTGACCACCCTTGGTTCCTAACTTTATGCCTAAATTTAGGAATGAGTCAGCTTGATTTTGGGGACTTGCCCTGCCTCCATCCCCCTCAACTGACTAGATTCTGCAGCAGGATAATGAGTAGTGGCACAGCAAACCGGTTCCAAATCATTTATTTAATCTGAATATGACAAAATACCCTGGGGGCAAATGAATTGTGAGGGCGCATGTCTCCATCTCCACTAGTCATGAAAGGTACTTGCCTCTTCTGGCTGAGGCACTTTGAAGTCAGCCAGAAACCGGCAGGTGTAGGACTTCACAAATGTGTAAAGCACTCACCATCGAAGGAAAAATAGATAAATTCTATATTTAACCTTTTGCTTGATCAGTTTCATCAGCTGAGCCATGTTGTACAAGAAGAGGTAAGATCTGCTTAGTCACTTGTGTTTGTTCATGTTTGGGAAAATTTGGAAAGAAATTTGGTTTTTAGAAAAAATTGATACAATTTTTCAGCAATGCTTTACCAGGCAAATGGCTCATTCCCTACATATGGATTATATTATCTCATTTAGGGCTGTATTCATGGTTAAAATGGTCCTGGCAGTAAGGTGGTTAGATTGGTTCCCCAACTGAAATAAATTAGTAGTTCTTGCGGGGACTTGTTGGGAAAATCCTTCCCAGGCCACAGCCCTGTCTAGTTCTGTTCGTACCTTCACCTAGATGTCTGGGGCAGACCCGCTCAGGTTCTTGGCCACTCTCTAATATTCAGACTGAATGCAAAATGACACTGCTTGGCCCTTTGTTACCTCAGAAAAGTGCTATTTCCTTTCTAACCTACCTCCCTTCCTTCTTACCTTTTCTCCTTCCTTCCTTTTCTATTTGCTTGCCCGTTTCTTTCCTTCTTTTTTCCCCTTCTTTTCTCCCTCCACCCTCTTTCCCTCCCTTCTCTCACCTGCAGTTTCTTTCTTCTTTCCTGTGTCAGAGGGTAAATTACAAGTTCCCTGTTGCTTAGCCTAGTTTAGAGAAGAAATCCTCAAAATAAAGCAAAATGTGTATTCTGTATTAAGGTCACTAAACAAGGGGTGAAACCTTTGTTTTTATCCATAAACTTTTACTTTGGACAAAAGAATGCGCTGTCCTTGAATAAAAGGAGTGCAAACAAAATAGAGGGAATCCTATGCCAACATTGGACTCCATAAAACCAGCTCTGTGATGTTCTCCCTCCAAACCCCCGGCCCCAAATGAAGGTCTCCGCAGACTCCTGAGCAGCAGAGGAACCGTGTTTGTGCAACTCACCTTCCTGTTCTGGACCTTTGTTGTCCGCAGGCCCTCCCAGTACCCTTATCTGTTGATAGGGAACAAGGCTGCCTCACCGAGGCAGAATTGCTTCCTGCAGAGGTCCTGGTCCCCTTCTCTTGCTGTTCTTCTAATTTAGTGGATAGTTTCTCCATTCAATGGGCATGGTCATGTGCTTTCCTTCTAGGTTATTTGAAAGCCTTTTGTCACCTTTCCTTGAGATTAACACATGGGCAGAAGAGAAATCTGAGCTACTGAAGAATAGACTCCAGCATTTGCTAGCCTTCTTTGGTATACAAGTGAACAGCCAGATGGATTCTGAAACTTTAAATGTTATGGAGCCGCTAAGGTACAGGGTCCCTGATACAGTGCAATAGTGGCATATATAATATTTTCCTAAGAAAATGAAGTGGCTAACTGATAACTTGACCTGCAGGTAAAAAGACAGCTCAGAATTTTTCCTGTGTACATGTATAATGTTCCTTTAGCTGGAAGGTACAGCTCTGGCAGGTCATACACTTATGTGTTAAGAAGTACTTTATGTAACACACAGTATCCCGGACTGTCCTGTTTACATGGCTGGGATTCTAATCCTAGCATCAATGTTATCTCTTTGTGTGATTTTGACCCCTGCATGGGACTGGTGTCCTCCTGTGCTATTTGTACAAATAAACCTGAAGCAAGACAGAAAAGAAAGAAAGAAAAAAGACAATATTTTCATCATTACTTACCTCAGTTTCCAAGGAAGACCATGATGTCAGCAGTGTCCCAGAAAACTCCAGTAAAATAAACTGAGTTGGGTCTCACTGAATGCTGGTTGGACAGCATGGGCCACAGTTTCAAGGCAAAGATCTGGAAGTGTAATTTCCCATTCTGACTAACACACATATTCACAGAGGCATTTTAGTGACCCCCCAAATGTGGAATTTTAGAGATTATTATACTTTTAAAATCTATCCTTTTGATGACTCATTTTATTTCCCTATAGAATCAGAAATCTAAGGTATGCCATGGTATATTAAATTTTCTTTAGAGACAGCCTTAATATTTATGTGTTTATGAGGATTTTTGGTTAAGAAAACTAAACTACACTATAATTACTTAGATTTAAAAACTGCTCAGGCCTCTACTCTGGACCCTTCGTGGGGGCCTGGGCACCGCTGGGAGCCTGAACTGGAGCCTGAGCAGGAGCTGCAGCTGCGGCCTGGGCCTGGGCCTGGGCCTGGATTTGAGACTTGGCCAGAGCCCGAGGCCCTTGGCGATGCTTGCGTGAGCACGTTTCCAAGTGGAGTGAGCGATGCAGGCAAGTCTGTTAAGTTTTTGGCTGCTGCCCTTTGGGATCTTGACTTGACCTTCTCAGGCTTTACAAGGGCCTTGATAGCCTCAGCACATGCACTCATGCATGGCCTTGGCATTGTTGGCCTGCATCTTCTTCAGAGCCTTCTTATTGTGCTTCTTGGCCAACACATGTTCCTCAGGAAGCTGGGGTCTACCACCTTAAGAGGTTCACATCTTTGTGATCAGGGTTTCTTGATGCTCTTTCTGTGCTGTTTTTGGGACTGGCTGTGTGTGGTGTGGTTCATGGCCTTGGCCATTTCTACACTGAAGCCCATGCTCCAGAACTGCCTGGAACCATAAGAGAAAAAAGCAAAAACATTGTCCTTATCAAAGACTTCCCATTTTTCAACACACTCTACCCAAAGAGACAGGTTTGTTCTTGTCCTGAAAATTTTCCATTATTATCAGAGGTTTTTCCCTTTGAGAACATGAAGATTCTTCCACATCTGATGAGTCCTGTGGACAGCTGGCTTATGCCTTTCCTCCCAGCGAGGGTCAGGGCAGCCATGTTTACTCCAATGAGGATGAATTCTGGACAAATAATTTCAAAGGGAAATGTGAATATTTTTCAGTTAGGACTGGTGTATTCCTAATTCCTGAACTTGTATAATCGCTGACCTTGAAGAGTAGTCAAAATTCCAGAAATCCCCCATTTGGGAGACAATTGTTTTGTCCACTACATATATGTATATATAGATATGGACAAAACATTGAGTTTTCCAGCTCACATCCCAAAATGGTAATTATGGCAATAAAACAATCAATCCAAATGCTTTCTGAGGTCTTGGGAGGTTGAGCTGGCACCACATAGATTGTGAGGTAACACTATGAAGTTTGACTTAGCCCAGTTTTTTGCCTCTGTGGTTGAAGAAAGTATAACAAAGTTTACCAATTGTTGACTATTTAAACTGCAGGAGGGTGGAATCATTTACAATGATTCACAAAACATTGTCATATATTAAGACATAAAACAATGTTCTTTATGTTTTGCTGCTTTATATTATATTCTTACTCTTCACTAACATGTCAACTAAATATTATATTAAGAGGTATATTATATTAAGAGCACAGGCATTAAATGTCTACCTACATTCTCTGTAGAAAGACATTTCACCCCGCCCCCAAGCTGGTGCAGCAAATACACCTCACAAGAGCTCAATGGGCATTAGGAAAGCTTGCTGTAAAAACTGCCCTAACTTGGACAAATGTGGAATTAGAGGGTGTGTGTGTGTGTATGCTGACTATATAATAATACTTCTGTTTGCCAAGTCCTTTCTGCCAGAATCAATAAGAATTATTGTTATTGACATGTTTATTGTTTTTATGCAAATGTTGCTAAATATTTTAACATAATCTAAAGCCTCAAGCTTGAATTTTCTTCCTATGTCCATAATTGCTTGCAACTCAGAAGTTGTTTTTATAGTGCCCAAATAAACTTTGCTTAAGCTCCATTACCATTAATTCAGATTTCAATCTTTCATGGCTACTATATATTAAACATTAACTATTTGCCAGGTGTTTTGGATATTGTTAATATAAACAACAACAAAAGCTAATCTCAATTACAGTTATTGAACTCTTACAATATGCCAAATTCTTTACAATTAAATTCTCTCACAAATCCTATGACTGGTTTTTAAAAATTTTTTATATTTTTTCCCATTATCATTCAGTCCCCTTATACACCCCCTGCCCCACCAATCACCACACTATTGTCCATGCCCATGAGTCCTTTTTCCTTTTTGCTCAATCATCCCACCCACTAACCGACCCCACCCGCCCTCAGCTGTCATCCTGCTGTCTATGAGTCTCTGTTTTGCTTGTTAGTTTAGTTTGTTCATTATTCCCACCCACTTCACAGGCTTCAGTCTGTCTGGCTTCAGGGCCCATGTCCACTGGCAGTACAGTATCCACCCCTTCTGTTACATATTTAAAACTAACTAGGTCTTTGGTAAAACTGTATGGTTGGTGGTGGCCATATATTCTACTTTTTCACTAAAAGTAAAGTGACCATAATTTTTCTCTTATTCATTACTGTCTTACAACTGAGAGTCAAAGGGCACAACAACATCAGCAACGCAATCTCAATGGCTCCCACCTGAACCCCTTGGACACTGTGTCTATCAGGGTCACTCGTCCAGACCACTGAGGAAGGCATCCTTACAGGTTTTGGCTTTGGTCTGTCTTCCCTAAATATGAAACTGGGGAGGGATGTAATTGAGAAGGCTGGAGGAATCCATCTAAAAAATCTCTACAAGAACTAATTTTGTGTGGCTTTTACCTAGATCATCAACACTGTGTTTCTCTGCAGACTCCAGCCTGTTTGCTGCTGCTGCCCACAAGTTTGGCTATTACTCTGGCAACCCGGGGGCTCTGGTGTTTCCCACATGATGCTATATGTCCGCCCAAGCAAGGGTGAGGTCTCTGAGACTGATGCAGGCATGTAGGCTTTCCGTGGTTTGCCGAAGTTTGGGTTTCTGCTCGTCACAGAATTGTCAATTGCCTTGCTGAATCCCCTAAAACAGTTTTCCCCAATCTGTGTGCTATGGGGCTCCAGTGCTGCAAGGAGCAACCCCAAAAGAATATTCTAAGCTCAAATAACTGAGGGAATCACTCCAAGCTCTAACCCTGTCTCAGATTTTCATAATGTCATAAAGCTCTGAGAAGTGTTCCAGGAAAGAAACTGGTTCACAGTTGTTTAACCCAAAATTTCCCAAATTTACTCAACTGTAGAAATCTCCCGTTCTCTCCCTCCCTCTCTCCTCCCTCCCTTCCTTTCTGCTGTTAAATTTGGTGAAACATCTCTGACATCCATGGAGTAGGGTTTCACAGCACTCCTTTTGGAAAATGCAGTCCTAAGACACGTCATAATGAGGAGAGGTTTTTGCCACGAGTTTGTGCAGGTCCGGGTCTAAGGGAATCAGGGTTATCAGGACGGCCTCCATTTACTTTTCATCCAAACCTTTAACCTTACCTCAGGGTGGATGTTTTATAATAATTAAATTACCTGTCTACCTCTAGTTTAAGATTCTCTAACTCTTTTTCTCATCTCAGAAGAATAGTTTATAATTGTGCATTGTTTAGTAAGTACATGGCTGACGCAGAGTACAGATTACCATTTTACAAAATTTATCATATTAAAATTCATATAATTTATATTAAATTCATTGCAAATTTTGTGTGAGAAAAAATTCTATTAATACTAGGAGATTTATTAATGGAAATGTATAATCTAATTAATGCATAATAATATAATACATTAATTAATGGGAAGTCTAATTAATGAAGAACATCATATTTATATATAGTATATACATGAAGATATGCATTAAATTATATAAAAAGATACAGTAAGTTAGTGCTGATTGGGACTGGAAAATGTATTTCTTTTTTCCCATTTTAATCCTCATATTGTCAACTGTATCAGTCAGGATACAATGAGGAACCAGAAACCATTTAGATGTTAAACAGAGGGTAAAGTTCCCCAGGTGATAGAAGAACTAAGAAAATAAACAGAAAAGAGTGAACTGACCCAGAAATTGGCAACACGAAAAGCCTCTACCAGCCCCTGGGGCTAGAAGACACAGGGAACGTGTGACAGGACCAACGCAAAACCTGGGTGGTGTGGGGAAGGGGTGGGGGAGCTAGAACTCCTGAGGGGACTGTCCAGGAGGAACTGAACTGGGGACAGCCACACCTCCCAGGGAAGAGAGGGGAAAGGACAGGAAAATCCTGGCTCTTCTCTGCTCCCCAGTGCCTCCCACTGGCTGAACCTACCAGTTTGCAAGAGGTCCCAGGAAAAGGGATTAGCAGCAGAAGGGTTGGAGACAGGAAATTAAGGACATCAACTGCACCTTAAAGTGAACCAGTAACCCCCAAAACACAGAGAAATACGGGCATTATTAGAGTAAGAATTAGGAATAAGCCATGATACATGATGCAAAGTCTTCCTACCACATTTTAATCTAGACATCAAACTACAATGCTAATGGTTATTTCGTCTTTGAAAAGAATTCAGAGACAATCTGAGGCAAATCAAAGAATCATGTTGGGTCATTATTTTCTTACTTTCAGATCCACAAAAGAGATCATTTAATGGCCAAGCTGCAGAGAAATATAATTAAGACTTCACACTTTGATGCCATTATGCAGTTACAAGAGAAAAAAATATTTTTCTTTAAGGACATGTAAGTGAAATTTGGGGCCTAATATCTACTTTGGGAGGTACGCAGTGGAGTAGCCTGGAAAACAAACCCCAGGCTGACATTTTGCAAATTTCCCAGCTCAGCCTTCCCACCATCCTCCTCGTTTACCGTGTTCCAGCACTTGTTTCTTTCTGTTCCCTAAGCAGAAGCTCATTTCCACCCCAGTGCCTTTGTGCTTCCTGTTTCTTTTGCCGAGACTAATACTCTGCTCCCGGAGGCTGAGCCTCTCCTGTCATTCTGGTCTCAGTTTGAAAGATATCTCCTTAGAAGGGTCTTCCTTGACATTCAAATAAATGTTTGTCCTCTCAGTCTTGCCTCCAATAATTCCATAGCATCACTTAATTTTATATTCTTAATAACATACATAACGATCCATAATTACCTTTCTTCAGGGTCTGCTTTCTCTTTCTTCTAATATGTAAGAGTCCTTGTCAATATTGTTCATGCAACATTTCCTGTGCAGGATAGTTTTGCTGGGTGCTATTTTAGGTTAGTTATTTTGAGTTAATGGAAAACATCAGATGTTTGCTATATGCCAGTGCTCTTCAATCATTATGTCATATGATCTCACCTGTAAGTGGAACCTAATTAACAGAACAAACAAGCAAGCAAAATAGAACCAGAGACACTGAAACTAAGAATGAACTGACGTAACCAGAGGGGAGGTGGGAGGGGATAATGGGGGGAGAAAGAGAGAAGGGTTTTCAGGAACAACTATAAAGGACACATGGACAAAATCAAAGGGGGGTAGGATCAAGCATGGGAAGTGGGGATGGCTGGCGTGGGGGGAGTGATGGGGGGAAATGAAGACAATTGTACTTGAACAACAACAAAAATTTTTTTTTATATAATAAATTTTTTTTAAAGTTAAATCATTATGTCATTTAATTCTCATATATTCTATATGGCTGGTACTGTGGTGATCCCATTTGTCTAGTTAAGACAAGGAACTTTTCTTCTCATTCTGCTCCAGCCCCACTGGCCTCCTCGCTGCCTCCCTCATGTATACCGGACTCATTCTTACCTCAGGACCTTGGCACTTGCAGTTCTCTCCACCAAGAACTTCTTCCCCCAGATAGCTCCATCGCTCATGCCTTCTCCTCCCTCAGGTCTTTGCTCAAACACTGCTTTCTCAGCGAGCCCGTCTCTGCCTCCGTGTATAAACTATAGTACTCCTCCTTGACCCCTCACTCCCTATCCCTCTTTCCTGCTCTGTTTCTCTCCTTATAATTATCTCTCTCCTTCTACTAGAGTCTTGGCTTCACGAGGACCAGGATTTGATGTGTGTTGTTCACTGGTGTATCCATGAGATTAAACAAATTGCTCTATGACAGGGAGCTAATAAATGGCAGAGCTGGGATTTCAGCTGGTGTAACTGACCCTGAAGCCTGCGCTCTCAATCTCTGCATGGCTCTCATAGACTTAGTTAAAGGCTGGGTCACTGGAGGGGTCAAACACCAATCACACATCTTCTAATCCATAGACTGCAATGATTTCTTTGCATCTTAGATATCAGCTGATCACATGCCTTCACTTAGATGTTTCAGTTGCTTGGTGATAACTTTGCTGTCTGGAATAAGACCTTTCTTTGACTCACTATTACTAACAGAAAAAAATGTTTGAGGCCCTCCTGCAATGCTGGAAGGATGGCCCCAGGAAGTCAATGGACTTAGATTCCCAGGAGATACCCGAGGGAACACAGCTGCTGTCCGTGATCCTAACGCTGAGATGACCGCCTTTGTTTACTGTGGACAAGTACCGGAAGTATGGAGTCGTCCAAGCAGCCAAACTGAGGTCGAAATCTTTGTTGTCAGTTCATGGTTGCAGTGAAGCCCTTTCTATAATTTTCTGAAATTAACTAACTAGAGCATATAGAAAAATTTAAAATATTAACTTCTTTAATGCATTGCATTATTAAAATGTATTTTCTGCAGTTTTGAGTTTATTCTCAATTTCATGATAAATTCAATGAAGAAAGGCAAACTGTAGAAGATGGTTATGGCTGTATTCATTAAATATGCCTCTCCTGAAACTGAAAATAAAGTAGAAGTAACATAACAACAACATGGCAAGATTTTCTGTTCTAGAAAGTGTTGTTTTTAAAAACCTTGATGATTGACTACCATCTAAATAAATCAACTTTAAGGATATATATGACAGTTATCTAAAAAATCTTAGGGTATTACAGTAATTTTTTTCTTCTAGGATTCTCCCCATTTTCCAGGCATTAATAGGGTTGTTACTTTTTTAAATATTACTTTTCTAAATCAGGAAGTTTATTTAATAATATGTAACAACTACTTTAGTGAATTAAGGTAACAAGGTGAGGCTAGGCTATTTTAAAAATAGACTTTTGCTTCATCGTTTAAATATTAGAAATCTTTAAACATAACGACATTGTTATATGCTTATTGCTTATAGCCATGCTTATTGTTAAAACATGAAGCCCCTAATTTCTTGCTTGTTTATATCCAGATTTTTCCTTTTTCAAAGACATTTGGGCAGTGATGGGCTGGAATATGTGTTCTTTTCCTGGTTGTTTTCTCTTACAGTATCTGGTTAAATCTGGCAGAAGTGGACATTCAGTAACCACTCTTTTTTTTTAATCACTGCTGGGACTATACCCTAAGAACCCTAAAACACCAATTCAAAAGAACCTATGCACCCCTATGTTCATAGCAGCACAATTTACAATAACCACTCTTTTTAACAAAACACAATAAAAATTAAAATTCATTAGGAGGTGAGCCCAGGAAATTAAGTCTTGACTTTCAGAAGTCATATATCAGTAAGAACTAAAAGGAATTTCCTTTTTTTCCCCCTTGCAGAGTCTTTTTTTTTATCAACCCAGTATGAATACAGCATCCCTAAGGAATAGGTGATTCAGATGTTAAAAGTAAATGGCCTTCTAAATTGCTGACCCTCTGCTTTGCAGTTGCACATCCGAAAATAAGATTCTTTGCACTTGGCACCTACCTGGGGATTGTGCTGTGATTGGCTGCACATAAAGAGGTTGGGTGGGGCACTCTTACACCATACTCTGGGGTGTAAATATTGTGGGTGAAAAAAAGTGTTCTATGGAAAGTAACCTCACAAGGCGATCTGACTATAAACTGCTATCTGGGCAGGTCATGGTGGGCCCAAGCATATAACTTCTTTCATAAAAGTATTATCTCTGCCTTAAGCAAACCCTGTTCATGGTTTCTGTCCATCTAGGTTAACATATTTTGAAATGCCCCTTTCAGACCCCTCCTTCTGAAGCCTGACCATTGTCAAGAGAGCAAATAATCTTAACTGTCCTGTCATCTGATCCCTGCCTTCCTTTTTCCCACCTTCGTGCAATCTTTCTTACTTTCCCTCCATAGTCTCAGGTGCATGGAATAAACTGCAAACTCTTATTTTCTGCAGCATTTTAGATTTCGTACCCAGCATTTGTTGTCAGTTGTAGCTCAAACTCTTAGAAAAATTCTCTACAGGTTTAGATGTTTCTTATGTTGACAATATGACTGGGTGTTAAAATTCTAGTTTACTTCTCTTTTTAAGAGTATGTAAGCCCTTTCCTTGGGATTATGGGGGAGGGGGATCAGAAATTAAAGTAAAGCAACTGTCAGAGAGTGTTGACAAAAGTCGTTACTTCATGCAGTTGCACCAAATCAAATCAGTTACCCTGTAGAAAATAAAGGTAATATTGTGTCATTTGTTGTCAACATTCACAATTCCCAACACTCTAAACTGAAGCCAAAATTTTTATCTTAAAGATTCTTTGACTTAAGGAATGTTCATAATTTTCACCCAGCTCAAATGGCCCATTGTTTCTATTATTCCTAATCTGGAATCCCCCTGTGCTTTACTCAAGGGCCGTTCATGGGTGATTTTGGTTCTCTCCTGGGGATTGTTTCTAATTTAGAGACTCATGACGACATACGTTTTAAAAAGCCCCATATTGCTTATGTCTGAATCAGCAATAGATACACATTCCTAATTCAGTCCAATGTTTTGTTGGCTCATTTTCAGGTTTTCAAATTTCCCAGTAGGTAGGATTGTTAAAACCTTTTGTAAAAGCCAACTCAGACACATTGTGTTAAAGGTATCATTTGAAACCACAGACACTTCACTAGTGATAACCAGAGGCCAGACTTTCATCTTAACAATTAACAACCGAAGATAAGGGCTTGTGTGGACAAGCAGTTTGCCAGCACATTTCCCTGCACTGACACATCCTGATCACCATCTTAAGATTGCTCCTCCGTGAACAACAGCCTGTGGGCAAGCAGTCTGATTGATTTTTTCTTAAGGAATCCATTTCTACTTAAATCTGAGGAATTTTTATTTACACGAGTAAGAAAATCTATAGAATGTAACAGCATGTTCTCGTTAACCTTTCTGTGTTTTTCTTTTGCATTGTTGATATTTTTTTAGACTTTTGTGCTTTATTTCAAAACCAAGGCTGAATGAGACAAAATGAAGCTCTATCAAATTGTAGAGAAGGAACATGAGGATACCAAGGCTCAGAAAGGAAGAATAAGCTAGATGGGTGGCATTGGCATAGACATGGGAAGAGTCTAAAACTGGAAGTCTCTGGGTAAAGAAAAAATGTACAAAATGCACTTGAGTATAAATTAAAGTTTTTTTCCTGTCCAAGGTGGTAAGTGCATATAAGAGAGCACTCACCACCCCAAAACTGTGAGGGGCTGGAAGAGTCATGATCAAGTGCTAAAGCTCTTTTGGTAGTTTCTGGTTACCCTAGAATAGTGTGAAGTCTTCAATAAGGTCTTGCTCTGGTAGGCCAGGGGGATAAGCCGTGTAATGACTATCTGGCCTAGGATATTAACTAGTGCTTGGAAGTCACTCCCAGGAATGCCAACATTAGAGCGGAGCTCAGAACTAAAGAGGATGTATTGGCCAGTGGCTGCCATATAGTTGAGAAAGTAAGCAAGCACCAAAGAGGGTGTTTATGACTTTAATAGGACTGAAAGCAGATGTTCCTTCTTCATCTTATTCCAGTTAGTTTAGAGGGTTCACTAAAATGAAACTTCTAGCCTAGGGCATGACAAGATTTTCCAGCCTTAGTAAAGAAAGTCCTCACCGCATTATTGGTTTACTATTGATATTCTTAAATGAAATGAGAACCTAATAAATACTAGAAGTGTTTGGTAATAAGCCTTATTTTTAAAGTTGAACAATAGTGGCATTTATATACTTTAGTTTCTTATTACAATATTTCTTGGTGGGAGAAACAATATTATATGATTTTTTAAAAGGCTCTCAGCCTTCATCTTCATAGATGACTAGCATGGTATCCTCCATATTTGATGCCCAATAAATATTGATTGATTGAATACATAAAAGGACTCTAAAAAATGTCTAGTTTAAAATAATAACATTTCTAAAGGGACTTACTTAAGAAAAAAAGATAAAAAATATGAACAGTAAAATGACAACAAACTCACAGTTATTAACAACAAAACCTTAAACAAAACCAAAACCAAAAACAAACTAAGCAAACAACTAGAACAGGAACAGAGTCACAGAAATGGAGACCACATGGAGGGTTATCTGCGGGGGAGTGGGTGGGGAGAGAGGGGGAAAAGGTACAGGGAATAAGCACCATAAGTGGTAGGTAGAAGGTAGACAGGGGGAGGTTAAGAATAGTACAGGAAATGTAGAAGTTAAAGAACATATATATGACCCGTGGACGTGAACTAAAGAGGGGGGATAAGGGTGGAAGAGCATGTGCAGGGCACAGGAGAAAAAGGGGGGGGAATGGGACAACTGTAATAGCATACTCAATAAAATATATTATAAAATAAAGTAACAACATTTCTATAAATATATGGAAATTTTAAAGTATTGTTAGCTTATTTGATTCTTTTCTCTAACTTTCAACCATAAAACAAAATGTCACTTGTTTTAAACTTTTTCAAGGATTATTATCTAAAGAGATTTTAAAAGATTATGAATATTTATTGGTAAAAACAAATGCTTTCTAATGAACTAATTTTTGTAAGCTTAATACATGAATCAAACTTTTGCATAATTTTCACTTAATCTGAAAATTCAATGTGGTACACAGAGAAGGCTTAAAACAAGTTATTGTTTAGCACTACCGATTGAGCCCAAACCTAATCATGAACTCTGGAAATATTGTAAGTATCTATTAGGCTATTTCTTGGATAAAAGAGTAACAAATTTTCCTCAATTTCCACTTTCAATCCCAAATGTAACTGTTTACATTTTATAGGCTTTTCTGGTTGTCTCTGAGGTACTGGCTAGTATAGATTATAGTATTTTGCCTTGGGGCATCCCTCCCATATTCACCCTAAGGGTATATTCATGCTTATTCTCTTTATCTTAATATGTTCCTGACCCGAGCTTTTCTCCAACTCTCAGTTATTGAAATTAACTTGCATTTTCAATTATTTAATAAATCTGTGTTCATTTACATTTGCAAAGGACCAAAATGGCCTTCTGATTTCATGGTATTAAATGCGTGACTTACTGAAAGGAGTAACAGACTGGAGGCCCCCAGAAGACTATTTTCCTGAACTGTTTTTCACCAAAAGTACTTCCATCATTCAAAATCAAAAATAAAAATAAAAAATAAAAAAAAAACATGTCCAATTTGAAACTGGGCATGTATTTACCTAGAGTCCTGATTTTCCTGGGTACTCCAGAGGTGTGGGAGCCAAGAAGCTAAGTTTTTAAGAAAATATCTGAAAATAGGTGGAGTAGACGCCGTATTGGATGTTGGTTAAGAGCATAGAGTCTGAGTCCACCGGCCTGGATTCATGTTCCAGAAGTACATTTATTAGCCATGTGATCTTAAAAAGGTATTTAAGTTTTCTATGTTTCAGATTATTCAGATGTAAAGTGAAAACAAGGTTTTCAGTAGTACCTGCTTCATAAAACTGTTGTAAGGATTAAATAAGGTAATACCTGTTAAGCTTAGCATGTTGTAAGTCCCTCAATATGTGTTAGCCATTCTATTGTATTTCCATGTATTTTATTCCAGTACATCCTCCTCCCTCTGCCTGGACTTGTGGGGAACTCCTGCAGGACCCCATGTTCACTGAGATGTCACATTGTGCTTTTAAACTCCAACCACAGTCAGTACTTGGTTCTGTGGATGCACCATAGTGCCTCCAAGTCCAGCTTGGTTCTGGTCCAATTCCATGCATGACCCTCAGGCAGGTATAATATTTCTGTTTAGTTGCTCTAAAGAAAACAGAGTTGAGAACTCACCATGTTATAAACATCCTGAAAGTAGGACAGGTTTCTTTTTTATGGAAGTAAGTGCACTATCTTCATATTCTTATCTGAAAAAGTAAAAGTAGGTGCTTTTCTGCAGAGAGAAAAACATTTTGCCAAATGAAGTGAAAAAGTCACTACTCTCTGTTTCTTCCCACAGTGTCCGTAAATATGCTGAGGCCGTTTGTTTTACCAGATGGGGTTTGAGACCCTGCTGAAATGAGAGATGCCCTCATTTTATATTTCCCTCAAATTTGACCACAAACCTCACTTCTTGGGAGAGGAAAAAAAAGTCGCCATGTAAGCATGTTTACCTTCAACTGACGAGGAAGTTGAACCTTGTCCACAAATGATGACTCACCATTGTGGGCCTATAAAAGTAAAGGTGCTTGTCTGTGGGAAGGCAGCAGGCTTCAGGAGCAGCCACTCAAGATGCACTCAGGTGTCCTGGCTGCCTTCCTCTTCTTGAGCTGGACACAGTGTTGGTCCCTGCCCATTCCCAACGATGAAGATGATGAAGATTTGTCTGAGGAGGACTTCCAGTTTGCAGAGGTAGAGTGTCTCTCCAACTCCAGTGATGTGATATATATCATAAATGCCCTTCTCTTTTAAACACAGGTCATTTTGGTCTCTTTTCTAGCACTACCTTAAATCATACTACCACCCCCTGAACCCTGCGGGCATCCTGAAGAAGACTGCAGCAAACTCCATGGCTGACAGGCTCCGAGAAATGCAGTCTTTTTTTGGCTTAGAGGTGACTGGCAAACTTGACGACAACACTTTAGACATCATGAAAAAACCAAGATGCGGGGTTCCTGATGTGGGTGAATACAATGTTTTCCCTAGAACTCTCAAGTGGTCCAAAATGAATTTAACCTACAGGTAAATCATAGACTCTCTTTCTGTATTTTTTGTTAGTTTTTTTATAGTATTAAATATCTAATTTTCAGCATAAGCTACAGATGACAGAATATGTGTGGTCCCAGTTTCTTTTAAGATAGGCCTTAAATATTTAACTGGAAGTAAAGTAAGTCCAGGAATAGCTTTAATACTGTTGATGAAAATGTCTCATAACATCAATTATCATTATGTTAACTGGCATTATTTTTTCATTGGACGTCTCCAAGTATTTCTTTCAGATATGACTCAAAATAGAAATACAAGGAGGTTTCACAAAATTTTCAAAGGTAGTGCATAAGGCATATTTATTATAACAATACTAAAAAGAGAGAGTTCTACTCGCTCCAGGAACTTTACAGAATTATTCATTTATTGAGGCTATAGCAGTACAATTCTAAACTTTTAGCATGCAATATAAGTTTTTTTAAATATCTGAGTACTCTAAATTTAAAATGCCAATTAGTCAGATATTTGGAGATACTCAAAATGTCTGCTTGAAAATTTCATTTTTAAATCTTTGTATGGCATCATAATTAATAAGTTAAAACAGCAGACCTCTAGTAGAACTTTTAGAGAAGCTATTACATTCTGAGTTAAAAAGCTGTATTCCAAGAAAATATATTCTAAAATAACTTTCACCTTCTAAAAATGTAATTGAAACTTCTTCTATTGACTAGAATTGTGAATTATACCCCTGATATGACTCATTCTGAAGTCGATAAGGCATTCAAAAAAGCCTTCAAAGTTTGGTCTGATGTGACACCGCTGAATTTCACCAGACTTCACAATGGCACTGCTGACATCATGATCTCTTTTGGAACTAAAGGTAATAACACAAAATCATGTTTGAAATATTTTCATATTCTGCCCCTTAATTGGCTCTGCTTTAAATTTATTCTTTCAGTCATTCCTTGCTTTTTACAGAATTCAACAAAAATTCACCAAGGTCCTGTGCTAGGCACAAGTATAACTGAGTATAATTAGATTCTGAACTCTTGCTTTTGTGCAGAGCATGGTGACTTCTACCCATTTGATGGGCCCTCTGGTCTGCTGGCTCATGCTTTCCCTCCAGGGCCCAATTATGGAGGAGATGCCCATTTTGATGATGATGAAACTTGGACAAGTTGTTCCAAAGGTAATATTTCTTGCAAAGATATAATGAATGATTATGAGATTAGATGAGATGGTGAACCCATTGATAAGATGTTAGAACACATATGCATTATATGTAAAAGCATATAAATTATATTTAGTATTTGATTATATTTTCCAAAAGAGTATAAAAGTTTATCTTATACTTATTAGTCTCTTAAGTGACATTTCTATAAACCAATGTAAAAACATTAAAAATGAGCAAAATCTGCCTAGTTTAGTGGCTTAAGAGATACTTGCTCACTTTGAAATGGACCACATGTCTTCCTGCTGCCCAGTGCATTGTTGCGGTGGGTACCTTTGGCCTGTAAGTGCAGTTTATTACAGACATTTACCTTAAAACCACCAGAGCTGGATATGTAGGTCAGAGACGAGTTGGTTGTGTGTTTAAATAGTTTTTATTTATTTTTTGAATGTCTACCCTAGTAGAAATATTAAGGCACAAGCCCAGTCCAATTTCTGTTTCCTGTTATGTGCGTTGCCTGTCCCAGGCTTGTCTATGTCACTGACTTTATTCCGACCACTCTGACAGACCGAGGCAGTGTCTTACTCCCGACAGCATGAGGCAGACAAGATGAAAGCTGTATTTACAAGAGAAAAATGAAACTGAGGGTTGAATAACCTCAGTCAGTATTTGAATCTTCAAGGCTCTAAAGAATTGGAAATGTTAATTTTGGAAAAACAATCAGGTTGTTCCAACTAGGACTTGGGTAACTCTGAAGCCGTACTGACCCTGAGTTGTGACAGTTAGAGGGAGTCTTAATAGACAGCTCATTTTTATTATTAATTTAAATTAAAAGGATTATTTTTTCAAAGAGTAAAACTGGGCCTTGAATGATCAACATCTCAACTCCCCTGCCTCCAGTCTCTCTTTGGAAGGAAACATGAGAGCTTACATATTTATTTTCTGACGATTTCATAGGTAAGAATGATTTAGACAGAAAGAACAACATTTCGCATTTTTAAGATAGAGTCACAATGAACCTCAGTTTTAGGTTTCTACGTAACTTCTGGGTTGGAAAGATTTAATTGAAATTAATTCTTGTGTATCAGGATTGGTACACAAATATAAATCAGGATTAATTTTTTCAGCTAAAGGCCAAAATGGTGTCCATCCCTAGTCATTTCAGTGACCAATTACTTGTCACACAGATTATGTGAACTTTGATTGCTCTCAGGGTCTGCACGATTTGCTGGCCTAATTATGCCTCTTCTTCACGCATAGGCTGTGATAGCAAAGGGGATTTAAGGTCAAATTGAAACCACTGGCTCCAGCTTTAATGTGTTCTTTTTCTTTTCGTCTTTCTCCAATTTAAAATACTAGTACAGTGTTAGAAGGCTAAAAAACTGGTGGAAAGGATAAGTAGAGGAAATAATGTAAATATAGAATCATTTCAAATAGAGTCTTTTCAAGTAGAGGGAAGTTGGCCAATCCTCTTCAGAATTTCTGATTCTGTGAACTCTGAGGTCTGGAGGTATTCTGAAAAGGGTCATTTGGATGGAATTTGTTCCCAAGTAGACTCTCAGAGACCCTATTCACTGCGCTCCCCATACCTGGTTTCCATCCTTTTGGACGCTGCCTCCTGTTTGGATGGTGTTCCAGGCAGCATCCTGTAAACAGGGTGGGGAGCAAGTAGGTTTACAGTTTTTTTGTGTAGAAAAATAATATAATAATTAACAAATAATAATACAGGAATAAACTCTGCTCTGCAGACTCACCACTGTAAAGCCCCTTTTGCCCACCCTGCATGAACTCTCACATAAGGTCACCACTATGCACTTTCCTCGTCTGCCCTGAGAAAACAGAGAATAGTCAGGATTGCTAGTGAATTCTTATTGTTTATAATTACTTGAGAGCAATCTGTTGCTATTCTAATTATGTGCAACTATAGTGAGAATACCAAGTTATTTATAAAGATTAAGCCAATTTTTGAATCTTACCTTAAGCAACTGAATGTTAATTTTAAAAAGTGAGCCCTTAGCAAAGGACAGGAAATGATGACATATAAAATGGATGAGGAAAATAGCGTTCCTTTCATTAAGTAGTCATTGGAGGACCTTGTTTTCTCCTTGTTGCTGTGTTTTCGTACAGGCTACAACTTGTTTCTCGTGGCTGCCCATGAGTTTGGCCACTCGTTGGGTCTCGACCACTCTAAGGACCCGGGGGCACTCATGTTTCCCATCTACACCTACACTGGCAAAAGTCACTTCATGCTTCCCGATGACGACGTACAAGGGATCCAGTCTCTCTATGGTAACTCTTAATTTATCAGCTTAGAAACAAATTAGATATATACATTTATTTACTAAATTATTAGTGAATTTACCATGATCACTTTTGCTGTTGTAGTATTGTTATTAAACCCTGAGAAAGCAGGCCCATTTATTTTTTCCTAATCGACCTACCTGCTCAAGTAGAAAGTATTCTATTCTCCAAAGTTTTTGTAGAATATAGCTCTTTACATTTGTACTTCCTATGTTTCAAGGTCCATTTGACACCCTCAAAACACCTCTGACATAAGAAAGGAAAATATTTTATGCCCCACTTAACCAGTGAAGACACTAAGCCCTGCAGAGTTGAAATCACATATCTGCAGCTGAGGGTGAAAGTGATATCTCACCCAGCTTTTATAAATTCTGGGCATTCTTTCAACCACTCTGCTTTGCCACAGTATAGATCATTCAAGTGGTCTGTGATAGTTTTTAATCAACATATACATTGACCACTGTATGACTCTCTTCCTTTTTTCCTTCCAAATTGTCAACAATATTTATAAAGTCATTAAACATAAACCTAAACAAGCAAAATTACCTGCCAAAAATAGAGTTGAAGCCTTGGTGCACAGTCATCCGTGTAAACACTTCCAGAGCACAGCTCAGAAAACTTGCTCATACCTCCCAACCCATCATTTCCCTTCTGGATTTAAATCTACTATAGCAGCTAGTGTAGGTCTGGGCAAGTGCTTTGTAATTCTTACTATTTCTACAGTACTGTGACCAATAGACTTGATGACAGAACCCGTATGAACTGGGTGGAGAAAAAGCAGTTTAGAATGGCTGCGGTGTACCACACCCCTTTTGCACTCATGTGAGCCCACAAAGTTATGATCATGTGGTGTCAGTTTAGTGTTGCTGAAGGCCTGGTTCTGGCTTTTCACCGAGCTACAGCTGCACTGTGGTAAACTGTGAAGCAACATTAGCTGATGTGGACAGCTGGAGAAATAGGCAAGAGAAAGAGCTCAGATAAGGGCTCCCACAAGGACAATGGGCCACCAGAAATGGCTTTAAGAAGAGTGTGTTTCTCAAGAGCAGGCTCTCACTAGGTAGTGCAAAACATGGGGACATTTCCTCAAAGTCCCTTACCCTCATTTCTGTCATCATCCTCAAGAAATGTAAATTTGTACCTCAAATGAAACTCAAAGTGTCTTGAAGGAGGAAAGCAGAAGGGGAAGTCCCACCTTCAAGGCCTTGGTAGCCCTGGAGGAAGGAAGTAGGACTGACTACATGGTATTTGGACTGACATGCAGGAGCAGCAGGATTTCCTGCCCCCCAGCCTGGGAGGGAACCCACTCCGACTCTCCATTAGCAGGGCTGAGTCATCAGTAAGGTCATCCTTGGTAAGTTCTTTCATTTATTTTATGATCACAGGTCCAGGAGATGAAGACCCCAACCCTAAACACCCCAAAACACCAGACAAATGTGACCCCTCTCTGTCCCTTGATGCCATTACCAGTCTCCGAGGAGAAACAATAATCTTTAAAGACAGGTAGGTATTCTTAACGTTATTTTATAAAATCTGCATGTAACAAACATTTGTGAAGCTGTGTCTGCAGATTGCAAAACGTCTGGTCTTACTTCCAACGGTGTAGTTAGCAGTGACAGTGATAACCCTTTGAGCAGTTTATTTACATATTTCAGATGAAATAAATGACTAATGAATAAGCATCTTGCTTTGCAATAAATAACCTTGGCATTGTGCAGATATATTTATATCTTTGGTATAGTCTTTTTTAGAAAGATAGTCAAGTAAATACATAAATCCAATTTATTTAAGAACACAAATATGGAAATTAATTACCATATTAATAAACTGTTACTCATAATGTCCACATGAACTCCTTTCGGTGTGAAAGGTTTTTCACTGGGTACACACGAGGGAATACGAGAGAGGGAGTGCTTTACAAGCTAAACCTATAGCTATTGAAAAATGAAATAGTAATTTTTAATATTGGTATGTTTATAAATAAGCTTTTTTTTCATTCATTCATCAACTAATTGTTCCCTCATCTGAGACCCGATAGCATTTCTACCTCCTGTTATAGCTGTAGTGACACCGTACTCTACTGCAGGTATTTTCTCATTCGGGTTCCCCAGGCCATGGGATCTTGGCTGACATAGTTCATGTAACTCGTGTTTTCTTTGTAGGGCCTCCTGGTATATTTGCTCACCACTTTCAAGACATGAAAAATTGAGCAAAACATAGTCTCAATCCACAAAAGTCTTACAGCTTTTCACAAAGGTTCTGTGAGACTTTAAATTTTAATACTTAGGCTAGGGTTAGGATAGCAACAGCTTGGTTAACTGGCACTTAAGGGGAAATGGAAACTTTTCCTCCATCACAGGTGTTAGAGAATGGCCGTGTCTAACTTGTCTGCATTGATGTAGAGACAGGGGGCTGGCAGGATAGAAATACTACACTTACAAAGCGACAGAAAACTGTATTTTTACTTTTGTGTTAGATTCTTCTGGCGCCTGCATCCTCAGCAGGTTGATGCGGAGCTGTTTTTAACAAAATCGTTTTGGCCGGAACTTCCCAACCGTATTGACGCTGCATACGAGCATCCTTCTCATGACCTTATCTTCATCTTTAGAGGTAAGCCTTCCACTGACAAGGCCTCCCACATGCTCAGGATAGACAGGGATGAACTTGGTGCTACCAGAGACTTAGTAAAATGACCACCCCTGAAAATATACCTAATTAAAAACCAAGTACAACAAAATGGAAAACAGAAAGCACCTGAAACCTTTCTACCAAGTGTCCTCAGATTTTACAAGTAACAAGTCTACATTATTATCATAAGTATATAAGGCTATAATAAATATATAAGGGGGTCCCCAAAACTGGAATTTATTTATAAAAAATTGTGTATTTATTCTTGTATGCTTAAAAACTTCCATCACCTTCAAAGTACTCTCTACTTAATGCAATACACCTATGGAGATGTTTTTCCCACTGCTCAAAACAGTTTTTGAACTCATTGATTTTGATGCCTTTTAGTGCTTCTGTTGTTTTTTGCTAACCTCTTCCATATCAGCAAAACGTTTCCCTTTGAGGACTTTTTTTATCCGGGAAAACAAAAAAAAAAGTTGCTCAGGGCAAGATTGGATGAATAGGGAGCATGGGGGTTGTGAATTTTTAGTCAAAAACTGCTGAGCACTCACTGCGCCAGTGTGGGCAGGTGTGCTCATAGATCATTCATCATGAAATGGGCAAATGAACTCACTGAAGCCACACACAGCCTCTCACAACAATGCCAGCTGGTATACCAGTGTAGATGGGTTCCTAGAACACACTCATCTAGCAAGAAAGCCTGCATTACAAGGGGCCTGCCCTCCAGAAGATAATTCTGGTTATTTTGAGTCCCCCTTGTATATGATAAATACTTACTTTGTGTTTCATAGAAATCATGTCAGTTTTTCTATTTCCTTTTAAAAACTGTTTACAGCCCTGGCTCGAATGGCTCAGTGAAGTGAGGGCTAGCCTGTGAACCAAAACATTGCTGGTTTGATTCCCAGTCAAGGCACAGGCCTGGGTTGAGGGCCAGGTCCCCAGCTAGGGGCTTGCAAGAGGCAACCAATCGATGTATTTCTCCTTCTCTTTCTCCCTCCCTTCCCCTCTCTCTAAAAAAATAAATAAATAAAATACTTAAAAAATAAAATAAAAATTACTTACTGAGCAAGCATTATAACAATGTAAATTTTGAAAAACTGAAAAAATATTATCCATAATTCCCCCTCCTGAAGTCTATTTAGCATATTTCATTTTCTTACTTTCTTTTCTAGTCTTTCACTATATGTAACACTATTTTTAAATATATTCATGTTATATATGTATTTTAATATTCTACTTGTTACCTTCACACAACATCATGAAAAATTTTCCAAATTGTCACTCCACCATCATGACCATAATTTATAATGGTTACATAAGCATTCTACTGACATTGTTTCTACTGTTTGATTCTTGTAATTAATGCTATAATGAAGTTATTTTTAGAGGCAGAAATAACAAATTTTTATCTCATATAAAATTTGAGTTTTCAGTCTACTTACCATTCCTACTGTGCTTCTTATTCATGCAGACATCTTAATGTAGTTTTCACCCAGCTTTAAACTGAATATACAGAGGTAATAAATTGCCAAATTAATTATTATATTTGGTTGGCCATATTCATAATTAGGAAATTAAAACCTTAAGTCATACTTTTGTTTGAAGGATGATCATATTTCTGTGTTTCATAAACATGGTGAGCACCAACACTAATTTATTTCTAAATAATTGATTATTGACCACAAATACTAATTTATTTCTAAATGTATGAGTCCTTCTTTATTAAAATACATGTCTATATGTGTGATTCCGAATGGATTCCCTTGGATAATAAAACCATCTTTTACTTATTCTAGGCAGAAAATTTTGGGCCCTGAATGGTTATGACATTCTGGAAGGTTATCCCAAAAAAATATCCGAACTAGGATTTCCGAAAGAGGTTAAAAAGATAAGTGCAGCTGTTCACTTTGAGGATACGGAGAAGACTCTCTTCTTCTCAGGGAAGCAGGTCTGGAGGTATGGCGGCCACGTTTCCTGACCCAATACCTTGTGTCATGGAGGCGAAGTGAACCTTGAACAGCTCTCACTGTGTTACATTAGTATCTCCTGCTTTGTTTAAAACGTTCAACCAGTCATATTATTTTCTATACTGTGTCATCTCCTGCAGGCAGCCTCTCAGAGATTTTAAAGTTTCAAGTCCTCTTGAAATTATACGTATTTATATAATTCTTACCTCATTTGAGCCATCCTTTTCTTTCTTTGCTGTTTGTCATAGCTCAACTTTGCTAAAACCATCTCTTTTACGTGTAATGGGAGATCAATAGAAAATTGTTCAATGCATTTACATATGTTGACTTCACCCTAAGAACACTTTCCTAATAACATACTTTTATAACAGACATGCAATTTGTAAAATAGAAATGAGCTTGTAACTCTCTTTACAAAAATGGCCTTTAGGCAAGTCAAAAAATACTCACCAAACATCCACTACATACTCAGCATTATAATCCCTTATTTTAAGAAGCTACCAGATGTTTTAAATGAACTTAAAATTTTTAAACTTGTCAATTTTGAAAGATGCCATTATATCTATTGTATCATTTTTAAGGTGATTTCTTAAAAATTTCAACCTACTTAAGAATTTTTTTCTTATTAAATAGCTATGACGATACTAACCACACAATGGATAAAGACTACCCCAGACTAATAGAAGAGGAATTCCCAGGGATTGGTGACAACGTAGATGCTGTCTACGAGAAAAGTGGTAACTAACACCATTTTACTGACTGTAATGGGCTTCTGAAGTCCCTCGAAGTCATTTCCCTTCTAAGAGGTTTTTCTACAGGACTTAGATGTGATAATAAACGCGTGGCAGTTAAGAAATTAGTCATTCCTGTGTGAATACTTCCACAGACAGCAAACAAAAAATATTGTGCTTAGAGTAAATGAGAATTTTATTTAATCACTGCTAATCCTACAAATAAAAGATATCAAACGTTATCTTAAACCACACTTAAAGATGCCAGGATGCAAGGAATATTTCCGTAACTCAAATCAGGGGTAGGGTGGGAAGTAAGTTACATATGAAGGCCAATGGTTATCATAACTATACAATGACTTTTACTTGAATTATGAAAAGGGATATTGTCCCTAGCTTACAACAAACAACTAATATCAATACTGCAGACATCAGCGTGCCAGCTCATGACAAGACAACTAATGTGAGGTGATAATTTAGGAGAGCTGGGAACCTTTAGATGGTTTTTATCCCTTCAACTATAAGGAATATATTAAAGCATTAGTAGGGTTTATGAAGATAAATAAGATGAACATTGGCATGTTAAAAAATATGGCATCTAACAGAACTTTTTATGGCAGCTGGAGTAAACCCTTATTGTTTTCAAACTAAAAAAATATTTTTGCTCTTTCTCTTATAGGTTACATCTATTTTTTCAATGGGCCTATACAATTTGAATACAGCATCTGGACTAACCGTGTTGTTCGTGTCATGCCAGCACACTCCCTCTTGGGGTGTTAAGCATCTTTTAAATATTGTTATCTAAATCCTGAAGAACGTTTGGGATAATACTTCCAAGGGTATGGGGTGGGGGGCAGGGAGCAGGAAAGATATCAGGGGAAAGCTTCGTTCTGTGAACAAGCTTCAGTAAGTTATCTTTGAATATGAAATATCTATATGGCTGTATGTGGCTGGAACCACATTGAATCTTCAGATGATGAAATTCAGTATCTCTAAGGATCACTTAATTCTTGTGTGTGATATAGAAGCAATTATTGGTTATATGTCCCACATGAAAAATGGAACATAGGGTCTGTCAAAGAGACTTAGCATAATTTTTAATATATTTATAAGAAAATTTTGCAAGGCATAAATCACACTTATGTAATTAATAAATCATCTTTGTCAAAAACTATAAAATAGCATCAAAATAGAATTTGGGAAACCATATGGTAGCTACAGAAGAACAAAGATAAACCAAAGGGAAATGTCTGTCTGTAATAAATATATTGTAAACAACTGTACAAAAATAGTATGGGTTTTGTGTTGAAAATATTTGTAACACTTGAAAATATAGCAAACACTAAGGACATATCAGAGTCACTGATAAGATGGGAGACAGAGACTAATAGTGAGGACAGTAGATGTGACCTTTGGATTCTGTTTAATTTTCACTTTTGGCAATGACTCAATGGCTACTCTCAAAGAAGACAAATATATCTTTGCATATTTATAGAAGATAAAGAAAATCTCTCTGTATTCAAATATTTCAGGTCTTTCAAAAATATCAAAGTATTAAAATTGTTATCAAAATGATTTAAGACCACAGCATCACTTTCTCATAAATTATCTGATTAAGACAAAAAGTAGCACTTTTACCCTATTTTTATTTTAATTGTCTAGTTTACTTGGGATATGTAGGCTGTACAGATATAGACTAAAATGTACTATTCATATATTTGAAGGATATATATTAAAATAGAGACACCCAAAAGAAAGAAAGCAGTTTAAATAGACTGTAGTCCTCTTGAGGATATGCAACAGTGCTTTTTTCTTTCATTTTTTTGGTCGAATCCCTCAGAACCTTCCACAGGGCCTGGTGCCTGGCATTTGCTGAGCATACGAATGGCCATCGAGGGAAGGGCATTGTGCTGAGGGACCTTGTTTATAAAAACGCAGGCAAAGGAAATAAAGTGTGTTATACTTGCAAAATGTGTTAGGAAATATTTATATTGTTTATAATAAAAAGATATTTTCAACAAATGGGGTTATATGGTATATTTTGTCTTTTGGTGTATTTTAAGCTTCCCTCATAAAAAATGTCCATTTAAATGATTCCTTTTTCTTGCCAATATTTCTTGGTGAATGTAGCTCACTCATTGTTTTAGTTTGCTTTGTTTATTTGTTTTTTGTAAGAAGATAAAATCCAGAATTTAGAATTAATTGTACCATGCTATGTTAACTAAAATTCCGACAGAGTTTGGCCAGCCTGGTACTGGTGCTGGTACTGGTACTGGAACTGGAACTGGTACTGGTACTGGAACTGGTAAGCCCCTTTCTGGGCCACCTTGCCTAGAGAGTATTACTGGGTAATGAAGTGGAAAGAGCAATAGATCTGGAGTTCTAATGCTCACTCTGCCATGAACTTTGCATGACTTTGCATGGGTCATTTAGTCTCTTTGGGCTTTACTTATCTGATGTTTAAAATGAGAGGATTAACAGCTCTGGCGAAGTTGGGGAAATATGGGGAGGCCAGAAACTCTAATGAAGTAGGCAAACACTGTCTATTTGGGAATATCAGGGTCCACTGAGCTCAAGACATTAGGTCCCTTCTGTTTCCCTAAACATTGCCATCCCCACACATGTAGTAAGTGTCTGTTTAAATGCAGGCACATAAGATGTTGAGATGAACCAAAACAATTTGGTTTCTACCCCTGGAGAGCTCCTATTCTACTTTGGAGATGAAACAATGAAAACTCAATGAATTAAGTGCTTTCGCAAGGAGTGGTGACCCCTTCTTTGGTGCAGAAAAATCTGCTGATTTCTTTCTCCCAGGTAGCCCCCAAAGTGAATCTATGCACTTTCACCTTCCTTGACACTTTACTTTGATTCCTGATTTCTCAGGATTGCTGTTGAAGTAGAACATAGTCTGTCCACCCATCCGCCCAATAAATATTAATTGGGCACCTAACTAAAGTAGATGCTGGGGATAAACTGAAGAGCAAAACCTCATTACTTCTGTGGAACTCACAGTCTAGTTGGGGACACAGATATTAATCAAATAAGTACAAACTACAACTGGGATAAAGAAAAGAAACATGGTGCTCTGAGTGCATCCAAAAAGATTTTCTCTATGGTGTATATAGGGGGAGGAACACCGCAGGATTGTTCAAGAAACACTTCACAACAGAAGTGATACTCAAGCTAACGTCAAAAATGAACAAAACTGGGCAGCAAAGGGAATCAGGGAGAGGGCTCCAGGCTCATCCCTCCAGACTGGAGTGGGTATGTTGAAGGAAGCTGAGTGGAGAGTTTCTGTTGCATTTTATGATGATTTTGGCAGAGCAGAGATGGGTAACTGTACAGAGAACCCCATTAGATCCAAGAATGTTCCTCCTAGCTTTCTCAATATCAAATATAAATTAATAGATCAACAAACAAACAAAAAATTAGCATGGGCCATTCTAAGGATTGGCATGTGAATAGCTACCTTTCAGTAATTGAGTCAGGTGATAGAAACATTAACTTTTTTGAGCATTTGGCTGCTTTTTCAACATTATTCTGAGAGCAGGTCTGCACCTGTCCCTGTAAAAGCATGGGAGAGGGGTATCCCCAGTGAACACGAGTCTGTCTTGGCCTGAAGCCCAGTGACAGAACTGAAAATGGTGTGCTACAAGGCCACTCACTGTCCCCAGCCCTAGTCTCAAGCAGACAGCTGAGCTGACAGGGAAACACCAGGTGGATGGTTTCCAATTCCTGTCTGCATAGGAAAGGCTGCTCTGGAACAGATTTTCTCAAAGTGTGTCCTGCAGACTAGCAGCATCAGCACCACCTGAGAACTTGCTAGAAATGCACATTTGGTGCCACTGCAGACCTACTGCATGGGAAACACTAGCTCAGGACCCACATATTTGTGTTTTAACAAGCACTCAGGTCCCTCCTTTCCCACAGTCCTTCAGAGAATGTCTAAATGTGTGCTCCTTGCAACACTTTTTCTGGGAGAGAGTACATGGGTATCACTGGGGCTCAAAACTTTCTGGTAAGATTGTGGGGTCTTCTACACTCCCACCCAGAAAACTTATAGTGCACAATAGTATATAAAGTTTACAAGTAGCTCTCTGGCAAAGCAGCTGCTTAACTTTGTTGAAAAAGGTTTTTCCAACACATCTGAGCATGGGACCTCATTTACTTTATTCTTTATCATTTGATTACATGACCTCTCCCTTTCTCTCTCTCCTGGATGGATGGATAGGTATAGATGACAAAGCAGATAGATGGTTGGTAGGTAGGTAGCTAGCTAGCTAGCTAGCTAGGTGATAGATAGATAGATATAGGTGTATAGTTGGGATTATTTCTCTACTCCCACCTCTGCTTCATTCTCAATTCCAAATTTTAATATGGTTGGTGTTACATGAATCTGTGTTCTTCCACTGTGGCCAGAACATTGAATTCAAATGGTCACAAATGTCTATTTGGAGCTTACCAAAGAGGGTGAGGTAAGCTCCAAAGAGATCATTATGAGTTCAGCAGTTGCTTCTCATAGGATCTGATATAAAATATATTACAGTTAAAATACTGTTAGGTCATTCATAAGTGATTTGGGGAAACCAAGTGAATGTTTTTTGAGAAGTAGTACTATGTCCACACATCTTGGAGGGCCTTTGGCAGAGCTAACATTTTGGGCAAATGCACTGCACTCAAGTTGAATTGCAGCTAGTAATCGCCTCTTTATCAAACACTGAAGGGGGAAAGTTTGAAAACCCCCTGAAAGTGAACCAATAGTTTAAATGTGTTTGAAATTGGAGCCATTGACAAGATATTATGCTGATATAACAAATTTAGTCCCAAAGCTATCCTGGGAGAACTGTAATGTTAAATTAAAAACAGTGCCTTGTATCTCTGCATCCTCATGTCAAAACAAAAATGTTAAAACATATATTAGAAGAACTCATAGAAGGATAACCACCATAACTAGTTCCCAAATTTAAGTTGCAGTTACAGAAAATACCTTGATTTAAGGATTCGTCACAAGACGGTGAGATTCACAGTAGTTCCACTAGGTGGCACCAGCAATACTCTTTAAATGCTGAAAGGTTCAGATAATTAAAATAACTCACAAAACAGCAGTGCTTTCTCCTTTAATGTAGGGATGGGGAACTTGAACAAATCACTGCTGGTTTAATTTCTGACTTTATGCCACTAACTTGCAAATAAGGTTTACCGGCTAAGAAATTCAAGAACAGGTGGCTCCAGGTTGCTTGTTCAGGTGTGTCTTTGTCACTATCCCCTCAACACAATGCTTCCTTCCCGGAAGTGAGTGTTGGGATGGTGCATCATTCCAAGCCTCTATGACCCGTGGACAGTCCCTTGGAACTAGGGCTGTGAGTCATCCACAAGCCTCTGGGTGACAAACTCCAGCATGAGCCACAAAAAATCCAGTGTGCACAGAGGAATGGAATTGTCCTCAAAAGAGTAACCAAACTGCCAGTATCAAGAGGGAAGAAAACCTCAAATTACCAGGACTATTATCTGGAGACACAGTCAAGTTTAGAGGAAAAGAATGCCTAATGTTTCCGAAATTTCTGTCTCCCATGGTTTAGTTTTTCCAGTATTTTTGAAGTTTCATGCGTAGGGTGTGTGAAAAGCTGATTTAGAATTTCTTGGCTTTGTTCTACCTTGCTGCTCATTAGGCACTAAAATTGGGCCACAGCTATGAATGATTTCTGGAAAACCAGAGATGTGTTAGGTTTACACCAATAGCACAGCCATTTTTGTTAGAGTTTATTATGATGTCTCATTTGACTTAAATGGTAAAAATATGCCCTAAAACTAGATGCTGTGACAAGGAGAAATTTTCTTCCATATATTTAAAATTTATAACCCACTGTAGACATGATCATTCAATAGTGTAAATACACATCAACTGAGCAGGGAACAGTTGTAAGTCCTTGATAGCTGATGCATCTGTGAGCCCCTCGGTTCTTGGTTGAAAAGGGATTGGACTCACATTATTCAAAATCTATCTGCTATATCTTGCCATTCTTTACAAGTAAAGATGGTGCTGTCTCCATTTTCATGACTTCATGCTGGATTAAAGATATCATCCAAGCATCCTTAGCCATGTCCCCATCTGCTCTGCCCAAAATATTTAAGTTAGTAACTAAAAATGTGTTTCCATTTATTTGTTTTTCCTAAAATATTTATGTACACCAGCAACCTTCCTTTTCTTGACAACCTTCCCTTTCTTTTAATAGCCTGGGCACGAAAATCTAGCACAGCACAGGGCACCACCAAAAAATTTCCTATGAGCCTTCCAAATTCTATCTGAAAGGAGTGCTGCTCTCTGTAGTTTCAGGCATGGCCTTTCCAGTGTGTACATTCCAACCAGCTTGTGCCTCAGCCTAGTGAGTGCCCAGAGGCTGTGACTTTGTTTCCAGGGCACCTCAAGGAAAAGGGGCTTTGTGAGCTCTAAGTACCTCTGAGCACGTGGCATACAGTGTGTATGCTTATTTTAAAATGTGTGCTCATGTTGGCTCTGCTTCTGGCAAACTAGCTTGGATCATTTTGAGCTGAGCAGAGGGGTGAGATATAGCACCAGCTATGCCTCTGGCCAAGTCCACTCTTCTGAATCCACTTATCAGGCTTTATCCCTTAATAAATAGATACACCTAAGTGTTTGTATTCCCAATTTCATAGGAAATACATAATTAAATATAATCTGATTCAATTTTCATTTTATAAATAAGAAGTTGATGCTGAAAGAGAGGAAATGATGTAAGACCATACAGTAATGTGGAAGACTGGACCATAAAAATCATCCCACTCCTCTCCTTTCCAGACCAAGATCCTACATTAATTATTTACCAGGGATCATGAAATACATATAATTTTACTGTAGGATTCCACTAATCTGATGGTATAAGGGAAGCAGAGTTGGAGTGTCTATATTAACTTCCTACGTATCAGGCACCACAATGTTCTCAGCCTTTGCTGGCCATCCTCTCCCCACAGCTGAGGTGGCTTGACTTTGACCGACCTCAGGAGAGATGGAGGGAGCTCCAGTCAAGTGTCTGGGACTCAGTGAAAAATGGTCTTTGCCAGGACAACTTTGGCTTTGCATCTAGTTTTAACAACTAAGTTTCTGTATTTTTCTTGAGATTGAGTTGCTGCCTTGCCACAAAACCATAGCCCTCCTTTCTTCCCCATGCCACAGTCCCTGCTCTGTAATACTCTGTGCTCAGAGAACACTGCTTTCTCTCTGGGGATCAAGTTCTTGTTCTTGCCTCAGCCCTGAGGCTGCATCTACTATTTATCGTGAGGCACTGGCCCCTTCCTTCAGTGAAGACATAAATATTGAGACAAATACAACTATGTTGATTTTGTTTGGTCCATCCCAAACATCTTACATTTCCCTCACTCTCACTCTCAGCCATCAAGTTGGCTTCTTTGGAAAGAAAATAACAATCAACTACAATGGCCTGCATCTGCACAGCACTTGAGCACCCACCTCATGGCCCCACTCCGAACACTGTAGGCACAAGCAGCCAGGCACACCCTCTGCTCCTCCCATCGCTCTCATCGACATCTCCTAGAACTGTATGTGTTCTTTGACCTTCTCAAGACCACCACCTTCATCCAGAGTCAGGATTCTCTCTGACAACTATCAGGACTCTCTTCCCAGCAGATTCTTCTTCTCTTCCTCCCTCTGATTTTGTTCAGCATGGCAAGGGACCTCCTCCGCACATGTGTGTGAACACCCCACCCTGTAGATCCATCCATACTCCTGTGTCCAGTAGCCCCTGGTCACCACCAGGAGTATGCACACCATTGAGGGGTCCATCCTTGGTAGAACAGACTGGTGGAAGAGGCCATTTCAGACCTTGGCATTGGTGAATTCAAGGGATTCATGGTATAGGATAACACTGTCTGATAGAAATATGATGAGTGATATATGCAATTTAAAATTTTTGTAATTAAAAAGTTCACATAAAAAGTAAACAGAAACAAGTAAGGTGGAATTTAATAATACATTCTATTTAACTCAATATAACCAACATATTTCAATTATAATTACATTTTTAAAAATTATTAATGAGATATTTTACATCCTGTTTTTCATATGAAGTCTTGAGAATCCAGTGTGTATTTTATACTTAGAGCATATCTCAATCCTAACTAGCCATGTTTCCAGTGCTCAGTAGCACCTGTAGCTAGTGGCTGCCAAAGGGACTGAACGGGAAGAGAGCAGACACAGGGTGCAGACGGGCACACTCACAGCTCCTCGGAGGATTGCAGTCTCAGCAGAGCAATGTGGGCTCTTAAAAGTGTGGTGCTGTCACACCCCTTCATTTTTCTCCATCTATCAGTCTCCTTTCATCTTCACTTTATTCCAAACCTAACCAGACCTCTTGACAACACCCAGCTCCTTTGTCCTTTCAACACTCAGCCCACCGAACATTCCCCATTTCCTTTCAAGGCAGAATGAGGAGGGGCCGTTGGAGAAAAGCACACTGCCATCTGACTGTGTCATCTCCACGGGAGGATTAGTTTGACAATGGGATGCTACTCTGGGAGGCTGGAGAGGAGAAACTGGAGCCAATGTTATAATATGAACAAGTAATCCAACCGTGTATTAAATATTATGCCCTAAGGCAGTACTTAACTTGCTTCTAGGATCCTGAGGTGTGAAATCCTCAGAGAGACTCAGTTTCTCTGAGTCCATTATAAACCACATTTCTAAAGTGTGGTTCATAATAATAGTAGTGGGTCTTTACCCTGTTCTATGTTCCAAAGCTGTTTAATTGCTTTACATGTGTTAATTTGTTGACAGCGGAAACAGCACCAATTTTTACTAGGTTGCTCAGTTAAGCAACCTAGGTATTTGAGTTCTGATTAAGAAAGAATTCAGAGTCAAGACTCAAGCTTTAAGAGAAAGGTTATTTAGAAAGTCACAGAGGTAGAAGAAGTAAGATGTAGAAGGAATGGGCTCAGGAAAAGAGTTACAGCAAAAGAAGGGCCCTTGGAGCTTAGGAGAGAGGAAGGTAAAGGTGATGTGCTTGGGTGGGGCTGGGGTGGACGGGGAGAAGAAGGGAAGGGGAATGGTGGAGGCAGCTCCAGAGAGAAAAAGAGATCCTGGGTCCTTTGTCCTAAGGGCTTTTAAGGGTAGGGATTTTAGGGGAGGTCCCAGAGGAGGATTTCAATAGAATATTCATCAACTTTCCAGGGGTGTCCTTTCAGGGTCATGGTTTTCACTGATTGGTCAGCACCAGGGCAGAAGGGCATGAGTCAAGGCAGCTGGTTCTGATGCAGCCCTGGCATCACTTCTCTGGTTCTCTGCTTTTCTGGGCCCGGACCTGAAACACAACTGAGGCCTAGATGTGATCTCTAGGGGTTAATACTTAGGGGAGTGGTTGTTCAAGGGCCCACATGGGAGTCACATGAGGCAATTCTTTAGCCCCTTGTTTCTCCTCCAAGGGGGTTTACCACGTGACTAGCAACATACCAGGGAGGAAAGGTCAGTGGAGGGTCTGAACTGCATGACCAATCACATGGAAGCTCAGGGGGTCTAAACCACATGACCAGTGACATGCTAGGGGAGGAAAGGTTACCCTGGAGGAGAGGTCCTTGTTTTCCAGCTTTGCCCATCACTAGACACCAGGGGCTTCCCATCCTGGTGACCTCTGTACCTAGTCCACCCTCCTTGCTCTGCTTATGTCTTATAACTGGCTGCCACAAATTTACTCACTGTCACAGAAGTTCTATTTTTGTTTCTACTTTATGAGTGAGCAACCAAGCACAGAGGTTAAGAGACTTGTCTTAAGTCATACAACTGGTATGTGGAAGAACTGCGACTGGAACCCAGATATTTTATCTCTGGAGTTATGCTCTAAACCAAACTAATGCATGTGTTTCTGAGCACATTGTAAGTGCTCACAAAATGATAGCTGCTACCTGAACAGTGCTGCTGGAGATATGCAGTGTGAGTCTACCCAAACCAGAGACATGAAGCACATCCACAAACTAGTAGCTGCATTCTTTTTATCAGATTTATTGCTATAACCTTTAACTACTTCCTTTGTTCACACAATCTAATTCTCTTCAGTTTAGTTAAATGACTGTGTGTATATCCTCCACACTTCTTGAGAACATAAAATTCTGCTGTAATGATTCCAAGAAGGAGCTTTCTGGAATTAAAAATACAAACATCAGTCATCCACTTCTTTATAGCTAGTAAGTCCTGCCTCTCTGTTTGATCTGGGCCAACAGAGGCTCTTCCTACATGAGTGTGACATCAAAAGGAATTTGTGCCCTTTGTGAAGACTATCTGATGATCTATTTTGCTGTCTGTACAAATAGCAGATATTAGCATGGGAATGCAATGGTTTAACAAAAAGGATAGAACATCTAATAAAGGATTTATTATTTGTTCATGGAACACATGTGAAAGGTTATTGGAAGAAACAGTTTCTTTACTAGATGCCTTATTTAAGCTAGCTTTAAAATTCCTGAGTATACACAGAGCCTGGGGAAAAGGCCCAGGGACATTTTGCAAGGAAGATTAGCCAATCATCAGGGTTTCTCCCAAGGAAAGGTAAGGACTAGATGGGGTTAACAAGACACTGTACTCTAGGGTATGGCCCATCTAAGAATAAAATCCTGCTTGATCCTCAGGACGAGCAAGGACAGAAACTGTTGACGTTCAACTTTTTTTATAAACTTACTTCTTCCCATACTTACACAACTTAATCATGCCACATGACCCAGCCAACTAAAGCACAAGGTAGTCATTTTTTCCAACCATGAGTCTGGCTTTATTTCTGCATCACTAATTGAATCAACTCTGAGCATTCGTAGTGTAGCTGAAAACCAAATCCTCTGGTTCTAAAACCATTGTTTTAAAACCTCATGGTGTGAGTGTACTCATTCCATGGACAGCTCACTGACATGGCCCCACCCTTACCTGACAGCACTATAAGTGTGTCTCACGCTACCCGAAGGATACCTGACCTATCTCTTAGCCTGTCTCCAACCCCAACTGAAAATTAATGCTATCAGTTCCAAGTTCCGTTTAAGGTGTTCCCTTTGATGGTGTAATCATTGATGATTCTTTACTTAGTGACTGCGAATTAAGACTTTGGACCCAAGGGGCAAAAACACACCCTGGGGAGGCCTGGTTTTAAATCAGCTGAATGCCTGTTACTGAACATGATATCATATTCATCAGCATTGAGTCAAGCCTGAGAAGGCTCTTCGTACATGCCCTTGAGACTCATTGTCATAGCTGAATTTCTCAGAGACTGGCAGGCTACCATGAAGAAGACTGTCTCCCCCATCTCTCAGAATAAATTCATTCTGTGTGTGTTATTGTTCATCACGTTTTCATTCACTAAACATAGTAATTCTATGTATATAGCAGATTAATTCTGTTTACCAAGGTTGTTGATATATTTCTCAGGGAGGAACCAAAATTAGGTTTAGGCATAAAACTGAACCAAGCCATCTAAGCTGAAAGTTAAGGTAAAAAGTGCCAGGACATATTTAGTTAATCATGGGAATTGATCTGCAGGTTACAGTTATAAATAATCAAGTTATTTGTTCTATGTGATTTTAAAAATAGGGATTAAACAATTTTCTATGGCAGACTAGGTAAATACTTACAGTTCCTGACTCCTGGGAGCCCAACTGGTGGGCAGAGTAGTTGGGAAATAACAGGTCCCTGAACTGATTGCACCTGCCTTCTCACGCTCAATGAAAATGCAAAAGTTCCAATGATTCCTTAAGTAGGTGTTATTTGGGGTTTTAGAGTTCTATTGTATGTCTAGACAGTCACTGAATTAAGCAAAGTGAAGACAGCTGCTAATGTTATGTTTGTAGCCCTGAGCACTCTCAATCTTGCAAAAAGGCATAGCGTCTTCCATCTTCGCTGTGTCCTCCCACGGGTGGTGGTTCCTATAGCCCTGGCCGTGGTGAGGAGCTGACTAGATGACATGGCTTTCAGGCCAGGGCTGGTTGTGCGACCTTGAATAAATCTGGCAGTCATCCTGCTTCAGAGATAGTCATGTTCATTATTAAACTTTCCAGGTAAGTGGTCTTATTCTGACTAGGAAACACCCTTGTGTAGGAAGTGCTGCCGACTGGCTTAGAGGAGGGTTTGCCCAGCAGGATCAGGGAAAAGGGCGAGGAGAAAGGGAAAAGGAAATGGGAAGAAATGAGGGGGCTTGGAAAACAGACCGTTTGTAGAGATGTGTCCTGCTGTAAGCTGCTGTGCCCAAAGGCGCTTGAGAAACATGTGTCTAAATAGTATAGAAGAGGAATGTATCGTCTGCGCTGCGTGCCTGTGTATGTCCTTGGCAGGGGAGGTGCCATGACCCTCTAGTCGATTTCCCCGCAGCATGGACCACTGGAAGAATGCAAACACTCCCACAGTTTTTCGCAGTCTCTAAGGGCTAAGCTCTGTGTAAATGGGAGTTTGGTTTCCATCACTGGGAATTATTGATTAAATGATCTCACTCTGAACGAATTAGTTAGTATTTCTCCACATTTAAACCCAAGGACTTTCAGGTGGTGAAAGACAAATACCATATGATCTCACCTTTAACAGGAACCTAAACAACAAAACAAACAAACAAGCAAAATATAACCAAAAACACTGAAATTGAGAACAGGCTGACAGTGACCAGAGAGGAGAAGGGAGGGCATTTCAGGGGAAAGGGGGAAGGGTTTGCAGGAACAAGTGTAAAGGACACATGGCAGAAACAAGGGGGAGTGTGGAAACGGGAGGGAGGTGGGGAGGGCTGGGTGGATGGGCTGGGATGGGAGTAAAAGGCAGAAAACTGTACTTGAACAATAAAAATTTAAAAAATTTAAAAATTTTAAAAAACAAGGACTTATCAAGTCATGCATACTAATCAATAGGAAAGAATGGAAACACACATTGTATTTAGAGATGATTTATTACATAGAAAAGCATCATTCATATTTTTTATACAGAGAGATATATTGTCTGTTCCTTTAGTTTTCAGTTGTCTTTTAAAACCTATTTATTTAAAGCCAATTAATTTTTGAATTAGGGTCCTCTAGCGGTGGTATCAATAAATTTAGTAGAGTTCTGTTATTACATGATGGCTAAGCCAGAACAAACTTGACAGAGAAAATATAGCCCTGGAAGAAGCTGGGTCTTTTACTTCATACAAAGACTGTGCTTCCAGGTGTCTGGATATTGGGTTTGCTGGTTACCAGGCTGGAGAATCTTAATCCCTCATGTCTTTGACTCTTGGGGGGAAGAGGCAGCATTTGAAAATGTTGATGTGGCCTCCAACTTTAAAGGTCATGGCATGCATAGTTTCTGTGAGGTTTCACTTAACTGGTGTTTTTATTAGTTCTGTGAATTTTTTACTCTCTCACAAATATTCCCTAAGTTTATTTCATCAGCCCTTTTACTTTTTCCTCGTGCCCATGCTTTCGGCTGCCTGATGCCCTTCCAAAGTTTCAAATGGCTCCTCCCTGAGGAGATACAGCCTCTTAAACCTGTAGTTACCAAGTAGTCATGGAGATGAAAAGTACAGCACAGGGAATATAGTCAATAACATTGTAATAATTATGTGTGATGTCAGTTGTATACCAGAAATATCAGAACACTTTGTAAAGTATACAACTGTGTAACATCTATGCTGTACAACTGAAATAATACCAAATAACATTAAATGCAAGCTGTAATTGAAAAAAATTTAAAAAGAAAGGAAAAAGAATATTCCATAATAAAATGAAAATATGATTTTAAAAAACCTGTGATTCTGGCCTGCTCATGATTCAACTTTTCAGTGTCTATTGGACTTCTCCATTCAAACTTTGGTGTGTCTTATTGGCACACCAAAGTTCAGAAAACAAGAGGATTGCGTGATTGGCTCCAGTGTGCTTCTCTGATGTCAGTTCTCTTGTATCAAGTATCTCTTCATTTATTCACTATTTTTCAGCCACAGCAGTGCCTTCCTGTTCTTCAACTATATCAAACTTATTTCTGCCTCAGGGTCTTTACCATCGCAATTCCTTCCTGGATATACTTCCCCTGGTTCTTCACACAGCAGACTCTGTCTAGCTACTGTTTCCCACAGCAGTCTGTTCCAGTTCCTCTACAGCGCTCATCACTCTGCATATGGATTTGTGAAGATGGCCTGAGTCTATCTCTGTCACATTGTAACCTTAGCACCTAGCACAGGCCAGGCACACATTACACATTCCATTTAGCTAATTGTGTACTAGGAAATCTGGGTTTTCATTCTAGCTCGGTTAGTGACCAGTTGTCCCCGCCCTGGGAAATTCACTTTGCCTCTTTGGACAGAAGTTTTCTCAATTTACTTTTTTAAAAATTACATTTGATTGATTATGCTATTACAGTTGTCCCAATTTTCCTCCTTTGCCTCCCTCCACTCAGCATCCCCTCTCCCCTAGGCAATCCCCACACTGTTGTCCATGTCCATGGGTCATGCATATGTGTTCTTTAGCTACTCTATTTCCTATGCTGTACTTTACATCCCCATGGCTATTCTGTAACTACCTACTTGTGCTTCTTAATCCCCTCACCTTTTTTGCCCATTCCCCTAACTCCCGTCCCATCTGGCAATCATCAAAATGTTCTCTGTATATATGATTCTGTTTTTGTTCTGCTTGTTTGTTTTGTTTTTTAAGATTCAGTGGTTGATAGATGTATATTTGTTGCCATTTTATTATTCATTTTTTGATCTACTTCTTAAAGAAGACTCTTTAACATATCATATAATGCTGGTTTAGTGGTGATGTAGTCCTTTAGCTTTTTCTTGTGTGGGAAGCTCTTTCTGGAGCACTGGTTTTCCAACTTTCTAAGAGGCCCCCTTAGGTATGTGCTGAGAGTGGAGAAAGTAAGATGAAGCCTGAGTGGGAAGGCTCTGGGACCCTTCTATCTGATTCTACCTCAACAGGAATAGTTTTTCCTTTATTTTGTTAGGCAGTTCCGACTTCCACTTAAGATTCATGTGAAGAAATGTATTTGCATTAAAATTAAAAATATAAACTTTTAAAATCACTGATTATGATTATTGAAAAGCCCCTTCCTTCTTGAATTGTAACCATCACCAAAGTAGAATTAATTCTGTCTGTCTTTCCCACAAGCAATTTTGAATTTCCTGTTACTATTTTTGGTATTGTCACACAAATTCAAACTTCAGAATTATTTTTGACAGTTCCTTCTTCCTCTCTGTCTCCATCCAACCAGTTGCCTAATTGTTCTAAATGCCTTTCTTGCCAAATTTTTATTCCCACTTCCCAAGTATGGAAGAAATAAGGCCTTGCTAAGCCCTAGGTCAGGTCCTGACAACTTCTTACCTAGGCGATTACAGTGTCCTCCACAGTATTACACATTCTGTGCTGGTAATCGTTCCCCCACACCATTACTAACTGATCTCTCTAAACAATATTCTAGCAATTGGTCTTCATTCAAAACCTTCAGTGGTTTTTCACTGCCTATGAGTGAATCTAAGTGACTCACCCTGGAGCCTGTCTTGGACACAACACTATTCATGTCTACCATGTCCATGCCCTCCTGGCCCATACACAGGGTCACCATACTCTGTTACATAGGATCCCAATTTTCTGGCCAAAGCATCTGGTCTAGGAACTTCTGGACATCTCTAGCCTACATAGTGGTCTCTAAGTCAATCTGGCAAGAGAACTATGTCTAACAGGTGTTCTATACTGGACTAGTCAGATATTTCCTCCTGGGAAATTTAAATGCAAGATTGAAGGAAATCTATAGACTTTAGGGTGGAAAAGAGTGAAGAAAAAAATAGAGAAGAGTCAATGGACAGAAGCCATGAGGCAGGAAAAGTTGTGAGTGGACATAGAGGAGAGAAGAGGGACTTCTTTGACAGCAAGAGTGGAGGTGGAAGTAGAGGTATGACTGATCCATCTGGATGGATGCCTGTTGGACATATTACTGTCTCCACGAGGCATCCTCTTGTCACCCTAGCCAAAAATCATCTGCCTTCTAAATCCAGTACTACCCTCTCTGTTTTAGCTTTTACTCCACTTTATGTCCCCAGGGCTTTTTGAGTGTAAGTATTATAGAAGTTGAGTCTGGCAAAGATTCTGGGTAGTTCACAGAGTTAAAAGAACAGCTAAACTCCTGGATGTCAGAAAAGACAAAATCCAGCAGTTCTGATATCTCAGCAACAGGAACCTGAATTTCTTTGGGCAATGCCATTGAGATAATTCCACTCAACTGCTTTTGTTTTATGTTACTTAACTCAAGAGTCAAACTCCAGGCAGTGAGAGTTGGGTTCCCCCAGCTTAAGACCTTTGGCAACGCTTGGTAAGGACAGGTGGCTCTGGCTTGAACTGAACTGAGTTCTGCCGCACAATCATCCTGCGGGAGAGAATGGGGATTCCTCAAAGTAATGGAGGGGTGCTTTTTACTAACAGAAAGAGAAGATATTGTGCAGGCAAACAAATAAAAAAATTTCTCTATTTCATGATTATTTGCAAAGTCGCCTTTGTCTCCATTTTAAAGAAGGTGAGTAATACATTTCTCCCTGCCCTTTTTAATTTTCAGTTACAGTTGATATTCAATATTATTTTATATTCGTTTCAGGTATACAGCATAGTGACTAGGCATTTTACACTTTCCCTTTGAGGAAAGAGTTAACTCTAATTTTATTTGATCTTTTAATAATCACAATATTATTATTCATGTCTAACATTTATTGAGCTATGTACTGTGCTGAGTGTCCTATGTTCATTATGTCATCTGACTTTCTCAACAGATGTATATAGGTCTATTATCAGGCTCACTTTACAGATGAGAAAGCCATGACTTGAAAAGGTTAAGGATTTTCTCAAAAACACAGCCAGTGAGACACAGAACTAAGGCTTGAAGCTTGAATAACTCCAAAGTCCAGATTCTTAAGCACTCAGATAAAATTATTCCACAGTATATGAAATTATTGATGTGTACTTTTTGTGTTTGTGCAAAAATGAAAGTATTTTTTTTATTGTGCAATATATCTTTTAATAATTCCTGCAGTCCTGGTTACAGCAAATACATAAAAGATCTGGAAAAGACTTAAAAGCTACTGTGAGGCAGCAATGCAGTAGAGAAATGGCTGAGAAAAGAAAGTCTAAAAAATGATCATTCTCATGTGAAAAACTCCAAAGTAAATGTCTGGATCAACCTCAATGTCCATGGACTAAGGGACATCCGAAGCCTGAAAAATAAGTAAGACACCCCATAAGAACTTTGTGTAGATTGTAGAGTTCTATGTAAAGAAAAGACATAATTACTTCTACCATAACACATAGAATAGATTGAAATGTAAGTAAACACAACAAGTTTTAAGTAAATTTACAGCTCATCCAAGGTTAAGGTACTCTGGGGCTGCTCCTACTCTTGTAGGTTGAAGTCGGTGAAACTCTCCCCCACCTACACTTGAACTTGCCTCACTTTGGCAATCCTCATATTTTTAGAAGGTGACTTCTACCCAGAGAAGTAAAACTAACAGGCTTTTCAAGCTACTGCTCGACATGTCCATTGTAGGCACAAGCTGGCTTCAAGAAGATCTCAAGTGAGTCATCTGTGCTCCTGAAATGCAGACCTGGGGGTGGACAGGAAGACAACATGGGCAAAACTGATGTGAAGCAAAAAGAATCTACACATTTCGGGGGATCCAGGTGGCCATGTCCTGTGCACTGGCCTTAACAATGCACACTCACGGTCTTATCCTTTTCTGGGACTCATTGAGGGAATCTGAGTTGAGGGCCTACCCATAGCAGGGTTACCCATGTAGAAAAGATGACAACCTGAGGCCAGGGATTTGGTTCCATGGAAGTCAGTGGTTTCCTCCAAACTGTGTCTCATCCAACTCATGTGCTGACTAAACTTTTCTACAGTCTTTGGGCTCTTCTTTGAAAAAGAGAACAGGAAAATGAAATCTTCATTCCTTTCTTTTTATTCCCTACAACATTTACCAGCAGCTTTCAAATTTTTGCATATGTCTTACACAGGGTCCATATTGAAAATGCAGATTCTAGCTCAGTCGGACCTCTGGAAATTCTGACTTAAAAGATGCTGGTGGACCACACACTGAGACATACTAATTCCCATTCTCAGTTTGTTTGAGATATTGTTTCAGGCTGTTTACGCGTTGCTTTCATAGATGGAGAGGAGCTGACAGCTAGTGGGGAATGGTTAGGGGGTGGAGGGATTGAGCAAAAAGGAAAAAGGACTCATGGACATGGACAACAGTGTGATTGTTGAGGGGTGGGGGCATAAGGGGACTAAATGGTAATGAAAAAAATACAATAGAGATTAAACAAAAAAATGTTGCTTTTCATGGCTTGAAATTCTCTCCTCTTTAATCTGGTCTTCCCCTGAATGATCATAATCTTTCAGATTCAGATATGTATATTTTCCTTTTCTAATACCCTTGAAGTTATACTCACATATTTAAAATATACATGGAAGTTGTTGATTGACTGAAAGTTGACAGAAACTGTTCTTCCATGCCCATCCTGCATGTGAATGTCAGGGCTTGGTTTGAATGGAAAAGAATTTTCTTCTAGGTGGAAAGAACAAATTAGATAAGGAATATATAAGGTTTTCCAATACAGGTTTATATGGATGATTCAAACCACACTGGAAAAAAAAACAGAATATAAAATTTAAAATCCTTTTTTTTTTTCTTGGAGTTTTTTTTATCAGTTAATTTCACTTAGAACATTAACTAAAGAGGTCAAAATATTGCTTCTTTCCACTCTGTGCTTAGGATATATCCATTGCTTTCTTTTATTAATAAATCATAAAAAGCAATATTGCAAATTACCTTCAAATTAGTCAAGAGTACAAACCTACACCAGAAGCCAAAGTCATCTCGTAGTCATAGGCATTTGTTCAGGAAGGAGAGAAAAGGGTCTGGTTACTTCCTCCTTATTTAGCAGTGTGTCACACTACCTTGCTTAAAACCCATCAATGATTCCAGTTGGCTTTGAGGATATAATCAAACTCCTCATTGTGGCTTACAAGGGTCACCTGGTCCGACCCCCATGTCCACACCTGCCACTCTAACCTAGTCTCTGACTCTCTGTCCTCCATTTCATTGCTGCCCTCTTTCCATTGCACTCGATACTTCCATCATCCTTCTTTCAGTTCCTTGAAGATGTCATTCTCTTTCTCTTTTCTGGCTTTAGATATGCCTTTCTTCTTGTCCCAGCTAATTTCTTTTTCAGCCTTCAGACCTCATTTTAAATTTCATTTCATCCAGAGAGCCTTTTCTGAACCCAGGTATGGGTGAGGGGCATGACTCCCCTTTGTGCATTACAATTGCCTGTTTTCTATTCTGTATTCTCCACTAAGACTGTAAGCTCAGTGTATGGCAGGGGAATGAAAATGATAGATAGATAGATAGATAGATAGATAGATAGATAGATAATAGATAAATACAGATATATATATCTGTATCTGTATCAGATATATATCTACATATATATATCTGTATCTGTCAATTATCTATCATATGTATATATGTGTGTATATTGATAGATATATGCATATATAGACATATCTCTATTAATACACACATATATACATATAGATAGATATATAGATAGCTAGACATAGATAGCTCATATAACATATAATGATCATGAAAGACATAAAGTGATTTGTCTTATTTCTCATAAGCTAGTGCCCTGAAGTTAGATTCTTTCAAGTACCAGGCACAGGAAAACCCTGGGGTACCCCATAGCATAAGTTCATGGGGAGGATGCCTGTAGACACGGGGAGGACAGGCAGAAGCTCTGCAGGCACACAGCCAGTACCACCCTTTGAACTGGGCAAGAAGGGCAACCAAGTGGGCCCTGCATTTAGTGTCTTGCATATCAAAAACACAGAACTATAAAGCCTTCTTTCTACTTGATAAACTAAGGTGTTTTGAAAATTTGCCACCTCACTAAGTGAACAACCTTATGGGAGAAGAATGCACAAGTTGAGTTGGCCCTCTAAGTCAGCCCGGGCAAGGCTGAAGAAGGTGTGTCAGTGTCTACATGTGAGCAGTGGGGGTTGGGTAAGAAGCTGTCTACACCAAATCACATGAAATGGGTGTCCCTGCAGACATCTTTTCTCTTTTGCTCCAATCTGTTGGTGACATGTGATTTGTGGAGGTGCTTAGAATTACCTGGAAATCTGGAATCAGAAGTGAGGCACTGGGGAGGGTCATCTATACACTACAGTGCACTTGACCTGATGAGTCCCAATCCTAGGTTTGGACAGGGCCAGCTATGTCAAGGAGTCTTGGCCAGAGGCCAGTTCCCACCTGCTTTAACAGACCCACAGTACCATTCAACCTTGAAGGCTGCTGAGGAATGGAAGGGGTGGGAGAGGGTAGCGAGAGAGGTGGGAGTCCAGCTGCTTTAGCCTTCAGTCTTTGAAGGCCACATCAATAGCAGGTTGTTGGCTAGAAAGAAGAGCTGAGCCATGGACATGATTTGACTTATAATTTCTAAATATTTAGACATATATTAAGTGGGTCTCCACTTGGATCCTTTCCTTTCATTTCCCCACCAGTGTTTGGGGTAGTCCTATACAGTCTTTTGTCATAATCAGAGAGCCTTTTCTGATGTGTTTGTGCTAATTGAATACTTGGAAATGAATCGCATGACTCCTTACTCTAACTTTCTATTCAAGGAGTGGCTCAACTTCCAATGTGTGTTTGCATTGATTCCACTTCTGCTTCTACTGACTAACTGAACTGCTCACAGTCAAACTCCCTCTGAGAGAGGATCCAATTGGTTGGCAAGTCCAGTCAGTATGAAGCCCCTCTGTTGGGCAGATCTTTTATGCTTATGTCTAGAGACAATCTGCTAGCCAATAAATAACTTGAATGAGACATCCCTCCCTGAGCTAATTAACTGTGGTCATGTGGCAGGATGGTGCCTTTTGACTGTGAAAACCACTTTGGGCATTGGCTCTAAAAAGGGTATGAGCAGAACAGGCATTCAGAGCTCCCTGTCTGGTACATGCTCTTTCCTCTATCCCTTACTGCTCTCCATGTTGCTGAATACTACTTTTATATTACTTTTTTATAAAGTCACTGATGCAATTACTCTCATTCTCACCTAAACAATTCCAGCTATGAAAATGTGTGAGAATCTAAGTGAAATCATTCTGACTCTTCTGCAAAAGAAGAAGAGGAAATAAGAACTCTTTGAATTTCAATGCACTATTCAGAGCTTTTCAAATTATTTAGGAAGATGTGGTTAGCTATAAATTTACTGTAAATTTATTCTGGTTTTAGTAATGCCTCATATGTGTGGGAATGGTTTCACTTCCTCCTCAATGGTAGGCAATAGTCACCATAAAATTAAGACAGCAGGAGTAAAAAGTTGCATCTACATATAGACCACAAATAATGTTTTTAAATTACACAAACATCTGGGGCAATTTTAGTGACTGTTTCCATAAATTTATACATCAGATTAGTTACAGAGTTTATATGATTTACTCATTAAGCAATTTTTTCACTTAAGCCTAGCCATCCCTCGTAATGTTTTGTGGTTCCTACCATGGTGAGTGTTGTGCTACACCTAAAAATAAGCCAATAATTTGACCCTGTCCTTTCTGCATGACTGATAATGGCTCCTTAGTGGCATTTCATCTTAATAGATGCAGTGGGGTTGGATAATGGGCTTCCCTGGAACCATTTACAGTTGGGGTTCCTGGCTCCTTGTACCCAGTTCTACAAAATGGAAATATGGATGTCACAGGCTTCTTCATAGATGACCTGTCTCAAAGTGTTTGTCTCATCTTGGGAAAAGAGGAGGAAATAGTTGAGAAAAGGTAAAGCTTGAGTCTCTTCTATACTAGAGGATTCAAGTTCTCAAAATTAAGGAGAGTGTCAACCATGGGATTCTCAACTCTGGTTATTCACTGGAGCCAATAACCATAATTAAAATGTTCACATGCTGCTGGAATGGGAGTAGGGGGGAGAAAACTGTACTTGAAAAATGATTGAAATAAAAATAAAAAGAAAAGAAAAAAAAAGGAAAAAAAAGGAAAGAAAAAAAGTGAAAAAAAAAAGAAGAAAAAAAAAATGTTCACATGCCAAAGTCAGGCATGGGGATTTGCATGTGAAGACACTTTGTTTCTAATGGTAATTTTGACTTCCAGGCAGGATTGAAGCCAGTGGTTTGGATGAGATGTTTACAATTTGCTTCCCCCAACCCCCATCAGTGAACAAAAACTTCATTTTACTAAATGACAGACAGCACACATTTTGTGTTGTTCCTGCTTTAGAAAGGAAAAAGTTGGATTTCAAGAGAAACCTCTTCAATCCACCATAGGATTTAAAAGGAGAGTGTGCAGAATAATCCAGCAAATAAGTCTGACTGACTTTGGATATTTCATTGCTCCAAACAGGCTTGTGATTCAATACAGCTTCTGTTTCTCATGTGTTAAGTTTGCTCCAGGGGGCATCAATATCAGGTCATCTTAGTACACTATTAGAAGAGAGACTGCAAACAAATTCTTGAAAAAGTCAAAACTTTTACACTCCTACCCAGGAGTAAAAAAAAATTCCCAAAACACCACTTTTGATACATGTGACAAAAGGATAAATCTTAAAACCATACTAAGTGAAAGAAGGTAGACATAAAAGGTTACATATTGCATGACTCATTTCTATAATAGTCTAGAAAAGACAAAAGCACAGAGACAGAAATAAGGTTGATGGTTGTCAGGTACTAAGATTGGGACAGAGAGATTGATGCAAAAGGTCAAGATTGTGGCTAGCAGGATCTTCAGGATTTTCTTAAAATTTATATGCTGTAGGCCATCCACTAAAGGGCAGCATCTCAAAAAGACAAGAGTCAAAGCAATATAATTTTTTATTCCATATTCTTTCAATTTAGTTTTTAAAATATGTTATTGTTTATGTTATTACAGTGGTCAAGCCAATATAATTTTTTAAGTGATGGACAGACAAGGCAGAGCCACAGTCAAAGATGCTGGGGAGATCAAGCCACACTCCCTGCATTTTAAATGCTGAACTTGAAGGTGCTAAGTTCCAGGGAGGCTGGCCGCATGGCTTGGGAGATGAGCCAGAGGCTGGACGCAAATAGCTGCAGATGAGAGCATTACCAGAAATACACACTGTGTGTACAGGTGACAGGGCTTGGTCCAGGGGACAACAGAGGTGTGCAAACTGCCACAGCATTCTCTGCATGGGATTCACATGAAGAGGATATTGAGCATCTCCATGGCCTTCAGAAGCATCTTACTCAAAATATCTGCTGAGCTTGGAGGACAGCCTACAGCACCCTGGGGGACAGGAAGAGAGGCTGCCCTCACTGTGGGTCTACCTCTCAGCCCTCAGCTGAATGAAACTTCAGAGACTGAATTGTTTTTCCTGGGGCTCTTCTCCCCTCCCCTGTTGTTCTGAGCTCCCATGTTTGTGGGTGTTCTCCTAAATTTTGTAATAAACTTGATGCTGAGCGAGAGAGAGAGAGGGAGAGAGAGAGGAAGGAAGGAAGGAAGGAAGGAAGGAAGGAAGGAAGGAAGGAAGGAAGGAAGGAAGGAAGGAAGGAAAGAATTATAACCAATACCACAGGAATACAAAGAATCATAAGAAATTACTACAAACAACTATATGCCAAGAAATTTGAAAACCTGGATAAAATGGACAAATTTCTAGAAACATATAATCTTCTAAAACTGAGTCAAGAAGCAGCAGAAAGCCTGAATAGATGGATAACAGCTAATGAAATTGAAGCAGTAATCCAAAAGCTCCTGGCACACAAAAGCCATGGACTGGACAGCTTCACGGGAGAATTTTACCAAACAGTTACGGAAGCACTAATCCCAATACTTTTCAAACTCTTCCAGAAAATCCAAGAAGAGAAGAGACTCCCAAACTGTTTTCATGAAGCCAGTATTAGCCTAATTCCAAAAACAGATAAAGACATAACAAAGAAAGAAAGCTATAGGCCAATATGGCTGATGAACATAGATGCTAAAGTCTTTAACAAAATATTGGCAAACTGAATCCAGCAATACATTAACAAGATCATACACCATGATTGTTCTGGGGATGCAAGGATGGTACAAAATATGCAAACCAATAAATGTAATAAATCACATGAACAATATGAAAGACAAATACCACATGATCATATCAATAGATGTGGAAAAAGCATTTGATAAAGTATACCCTTTTATGATAAGAGCACTCAGCAAAGTGGAAGTAGAGGGAGCATGCCTCAACATAATAAAGGCTATATATGAGAAACCTACAGCTAACATCATACTCAATGGGCAAAAACGAAAGGCTTTCCCCCTAAGACCAGGCACAAGACAAGGTTGTCTGCTTTCACCACTTCTATTCCACATAGTATTGGAAGTTCTGGCCACAGTGATCAGATAAGAAAAAGAGATAAAAGGTACCCACATTGGATAAGAGGAAGTAAAACTGTCATTGTTTGCAGATAACATGACAGCATACATAGAAAACATTATAGACTCCACCATAAAATTACTTGACCTAATAAATGAATTTGGCAAAAAGGTGAGATACAAAGTCAACATTCAGAAATTGAAAGCATTTTTGTATACTAACAATGAAATATCAGAAACAGATTGGGAAAAAATTCCATGTACTATAACAACAAGAAAAATAAAATACTTAGGAATAAACTTAACCAAGGAGGTAAGAGACCTATACTCAGAAAACTACAGAACACTGAAGAAAGAACTTAAAGAAGACACAAATAAATGGGAGCATATATTGTGTTCATGGATTGGAAGAATTAACATCATTAAAATGTTCATACTACCCAGAGCAAACTATAGATTCAACACAATCCTTATAAAAATACCAATGACATATTTCACAGATATAGAATAAATATTTCAAAAATTCACATGGAACAAGAAATGACCCTAAATAGCCTCAGCACTTTTGAGAAAGAAGAACAAAGTAGGACATATCATAATCACAATAACTGATATCAAATTGTATTACAAGGTCATTCTAATCAAAACAGCCTGGTACTGGCATAAGAATAGACACATAGAACAATGGAACAGAATAGAGGGCCCAGAAATAAACCCATGTCTCTATGGTCAATTAATATTCAAGAAAAGGGACAGAAGCATAAAATGGAGTAAAAATAGCCTATTCAGTAAATGATGTTGGTAGATCTGGACAAGTACATGCAAAAGAAAGAAAGAAAGAAAGAAACTAGACCACCAACTTATACCATACACCAAAATAAACTCAAGAAGCATAAAATACTTAAATATAAGATGTGACACTATAAAACTCCTAGAGAAGAACATAGGCAGGAAAATTTCAAATATCCCATGCAATAATATTTTCACTGATACATCCCCTAGGGCAAGGAACATAAAGGAAAGAATAAACAAATGGTACTACATCAAATTAAAAAGCTTCTGCACAGCTAAAGAAAACGTCAACAAAATGAAAAGGGAACCAAACACATGAAAAAATATATTTGCCGATGACAGCTTGGACAAGGGTTTGATCTTCAAATTATGTAAAGAACTCACATGGCTCTACATCAGGAAGACAAAGAATCCAATTAAAAAAGTGGGCAAAGGACTTGAACAGATGTTTCTCCGGGAGGACATACAGAAAGCCCAGAGACATGTGAAAAGATAGTCAGCATCACTAACCATTTGAGAGATATAAATTAAAACCACAAGATACCACTTCACACCAGTCAGAATGGCCATTATAAACAAATCAACAAACAAGAAGTGCTAGTGAGGATGTGGAGAAAAGGGAACTCTAGTGCACTGTTGGTGGCATTGCAGACTGGTGGAGCCACTGTGGAAAACAGTATAGAATTTCCTCAGAAAACTAAAGATGGAACTCCTTTTTGATCCAGTGATCCCACTGCTGGGATTATATCCTAAGAATCCTGAAACACCAATCCAAAAGAACCTGTGCACCCCAATGTTTATAGAGGCATTATTTATAATAACCAAGTGCTGGAAGCAGCCTAGGTGCCCATCAATAAATGAGTGGATTAAAAAGTATGGTACATTTACACAATGGAATACTATGCAGCAGAAAGAAAGACGGAACTCCTACACTTTACAACAGCATGATGGGACTGGAGAATATTATGCTAAGTGAAGTAAGCCAGGTGGTAAAAGACAAATACAATATGATCTCACTTATAAGTGGAACCTACTCAACAAAACAAACAAACAAGCATAATAGAACTGGAGACAAACTGGAAATAAAGAACAAACTGACAGTGATGGGGGGGATGAGTGAGGGGGATAATTAGGGAAAGAAGGGGGAGAGGCAAGTCAGGAACATGAATTCAGGACTCATGGGCATGGACAATGGAGTGGGGATTGAGTGTGGTGGGATATGGGAGAGTAACGAGGAAAAGGTGGGACAACTGTAACTGAACAACAATAATAAAAAAGAAAGAAAGAAAAGAAGGAAGGAAGGGAGAAAGGGAAGAAGGAGGGAGGAAAGGAAGGAAGGGAGGAAGGGAGGAAGAAGGAAGAAAGGAAAATTGCTCAGTAAAGTGTAAGTAGCTCCTAAAGAATGTTTTTTTAAAGACTTTATTTATTTTTAACCTAATTTAATTTTAATTGTTCAAGTACAGTTTCTCTGTCTGTATTTATTTATTTTTAGAAAGAGGAGAAAGGAGGGAGAAAGAGAGAGAGAAAAATCATTACTTGCCTCTTTTAAGTGGTAGACTCTCTTAAGTGGTACATGCCCTGTGTGGGGACCAAACCTGTAACCCAGGCGTGTGCCTTGACTGGGAATCTAACACAACCTTTTGCTCTGTGGGACAATGCCCAACCAACTGAGCCACACTGGTCAGTGTAAAGAGTATGGCTTTGAGATCAGCCTAGGAGTCCTTCTCTTCTCTCTTCCCTTTAGGTATGCCTAACAGAAGGCTTACTCTTTGGCTCCTTAGTTACTCAATTCTGAAAGGCTTTACACAACTCAAATTTTGCATAAATAAAGCTTTAGAATGCATTCTGCTGCTATGTAACAAGACCCAAAGACTGATACTCACTTTACATTATAGAAGCTGGCATATGATTTAGGGCTATTGAAGCCATAAACTTTTGTAAAGGACTGATTTACTTCTCCATTTTTTTCCTTTTGGGAGGGTGAATTTTTTGTTTGTTTTGTATCATAATATTATTCCAGTTTTAACTTGAGATACAGTCAAGATTAGCAAGAGAAAGTTTTCTTTATCTTGTAAATTCTTCATCTGAAGAGGACCTAAAGCTAGAAGGATTTGACACTTTATTTCCAGTAGAGTGGGAGAACTGACCAGATAGGGTAAGAAGGAGGGCAAGAGGAGAACAATACCTAAGAGATGGAAGGGATCTGATGCCTTCTCTTCTGAAGTAGATTCCATTCAGACAGAAAGCTGACTGGATAAAAACATAAAAGGACTATTTTGCACCAATGGTTCTCAAAATTAACTTGCATCAGAAGAAGCCAGAGGATTTATTAAAACACAAATCATTGGGCCCCGTCCCCAGAGTTTCTGAAGCCTGGGGTATAGGGTCACTGGAGTATTAACATTATAAGAAATTTTCAGGTGATGGTAGTGTTGCTGCTCTGGGGACCACACTTTCAGAACTCCTCTTTTTCATCTCAGTATTCCAGATCTATGCGTAAATGACTAATACTACTTTCTTTGGAGTAATGGACTGAATCTCTATTAGCTCCCAAATATTATTGACTATAACTAAGGGGTTACACACTGCAATAGGATCATTGTAATTCCCTTGAAATATTTCAACTTGTACTAAAAAACAAACCAGAACAGAACAAAACTCTTAGCATCTAAATTGAGCTATCTGAGCCTCAGCTTCCCTTCATCACCAGTTTTTGGGTCACTTTCCAGATATTTTTAGATGTCAACAACAACAAAAAATGAAAACCACAAACATAATCATGCAGAAACTTTATTTCTTTAATGTGACCTTTCTCTCTTTTTTCCCTTTTAATTAAAATTGGCCTCATCCAGCACCCTGACTCACCCACCTCCCTCTCCCTTATCCCTTCACTCCCTTAATCTGTAAAGCCTCGGAACAATGAGTGCTCAACAGTGGTCAGCGTCAAATAGTCTTGGGAACAAAGCCAGGGGGTTCTTGACCACAGAGGCAGAATTTCAGCCAGACTACGGATAACATCTAGGCCTAAATTGTGTTTCAGCTCCAGACCCAGGAAAACTGAAGGACCCCACAGACCACACCCTTGCAAAACTAGAAGGAGTGACTCCAGGGCTCACCTTAGGACCAGAGGGGGATCAATGACCTCCTCCTCTAGCTCCAACCAATCAACAGAGCCATGACCCTAATCACAACCCTAAATCCCTTAGTCACCATTATAAGTGATTTTTTCCCATGTAACCCATTCCCTAGAAGCCATTGGGGACCCAGCTTTTGCACAATAACTCACCTATGCTTCTGGGTTTGGCACCATTTCCTTCAAAATAAACACTACTTTCTTGGCTGTAAATTCCTATTCATATTTGATTGGGTTTGATGTGCACAGGCAAACAAACCCCTTTAGTTGGGCAACACAAACAAGACTGAAATCCCATGAGCTGACCCATCTAGAATCAAACTAACAGAGACAACTTAAGATTGAAAACAAAATGTCCTTATTGTTGAGAGTAACCTGGTCTTGCTGCATACTTACTGCTTCTGTTATTCCCATTTTTAACATAGAATTTGTCACCTTGTAAAATTATACTATGTGCCTGTAAAGCTGAATTTTTATAAGGAACACACTGTGTAACCCAAGTAAACATTCATCCCCACAGTCATAATAATGCCTTTCCTAACATCTGTGTGCTTCACGGATATTAATTAACTCATGTACTTCTCGCAACAGCCCAGTGAACAGGATACTGCATTATACAGAGGAGGAAACAGGCCCTAGACGTTGAGGGATGTACTCAAGGTCACACAGCTAGTAAGTTGCAGAGTCAGGATTTGAACCTAAGCAGTTGAAATCCAGTCTGAGTTCTTAACTATTATGATATGCTGTCCCTCATAGTTCAGTTCCTTGGACTCAGCTATGTTTTCTCTGGCTTTAGGTCTTTGGTTTTCACTTCAGATCTCTGTCTTCTTTCACGGGTGTTCCATTGCTCAGTTTCAGAGCTGATTGTACTCACCTAGTCAGAATTTTCCAATCCTTTGTAATGGTCCTTCACAAAGCATGCACCTAGAAGAGATTAGAGCACTCACTGTATCCTACAGTTAGTTGGTTACATAGCCTTCTTCCTTTGGGAACTCTTTAAGGGAAGATGCTTCATCTTATTCCATACCCAGTTACTTCCGTGAGACTTGGCACACAGCACATGCCGAATAACTGCAAATTGTAAAACATTTTCACATCCTCTCTATTCTTCTCCACTGCTTTATTTTTTCATAGTATTTAGACCTCTAACATACTATATTTTTAAACAAACATATTTGTTTATTACTTCCCTGCAAGATATGCTTATATTAACTTTAATAAGGTATGGCCAGTTTTCCACTGCTATCAGCCATTTATGATATTTCAATCTATTCCAAATTCCTGCCAAGCTTTCAAACTGTCATTTTAATCTTAGACATGTGGTAGCCTGGTGTACTGGTATTTCATGCTAATGTTAATGCACATTTCCTGATTAAGATCTTTCTCATGTGCTTATTGATCTTTTGAATAGTCTCTATTTTATATTGACCCAGCTAATTCACTCTGACTTCATAGAAATGTAATGAATGATATGATCATCCATACACATGAATAAGAATGTTCATAATTTATTCCCAATATCCAGAAACTAGAAATAATGGAAATATCGAGGAGAATGAATTTAAAAATTGTGGTATATTTATATGTAATGCCATACAACATAAAGAATAAATTTCAGCTATATGCCGCAACATGATGAATCTCACAGACAAAATTTTGGATGAAAGAAGTTAGACACAAGATAGTACATACTATGATTCTATTTAAAGTTCAAATATTAGCCAAACTAATACATATTGATAATAATCAAGATAGTAGTTAACTTTGAAGGAGGGAGGGAGAACAAAGAAGTCTGGGAAGCTAGAAATATTCTATCTTTATCTCAGTAGCAGTTACATAGTATATACATTGCATATGTAAAATTTTAACCTGTATGCTTAAGATCTATATATTTGACTATATATGATATACCTCAATTAAAAATAAACTATTTAAGAAGAATTTTAAATGTGTAGTATCCCTCTCCTCCAGACTCTCCCTATAAGGGTAAGGATTTTTGTCTGTTTTACTTACTGTTATATATTCAGTGTCTAGAATGTACCTATCACATAATAGGTGTTCAATGTTGAATGAGTGTTGTATTAATGAGTGTGTTCCTGCTCAGTTTTCATGTTGAAATTACCCTCTCTGATAGCCACAAACATAATTTTGATGTTTTATGTACTTTTTAAAAAAATCTTACTGGTTAATTAAAGCATATTTAGAAAGAATTAGGCTGTAGAAAGAGCCACTTAAAGATGTTGTGAGAAGGAAAACCACACCAACATTATCCTGAAAGGCAACTGCACACTTATGTAGACGTTCCCAGGGCTTCGGGGAACTACCACAGCTTATTTCCAGTGAACGTGTCTAGACAAGCTGTAAGCAGCTGAATCATATACACAGTTACAGGAACTGGAACAACTTTGGCTTGCAGTCAATGAGAGATTTTAACAAGACTTCAGAAATTAATCTTTAAAAAAGAATGAAAGTTAAGAGAAAGAGCCAAGTGTAGAAGGAAATTTGGTACATGACAAAAGTATCATTTTAATTCTATTTGGGACTTGACAGTGAATTTGAAAAATAGCACTGGGATAATTAATTGGCTATGAGAAGAAAAGCATTAACTTCTTTGTCACACTATTTATAAAATTAAATTCTGGATTGATTAAAGATCCAAATGTAAAAAATTATTAAAGATGTTTGAAGAAAATTTAGAAGACTATACCTATAACTTTAAGAGTACAAAGACAAGCTTAAGCAACATAGGAAGCCTAAAAGCCAAAAGAGAAATGAGAAACAGATTTGATCACATAAAATTTTTTAATGTTTATTATGGTAAAAGACACCATAAATAAAGTAACTACCAGGAGAAAATATTTGCAGTGACTATAATGAAGGGTCAATTTCCTTTATAAACATAAAAGAGCTTTTACAGATTGATATGATAGAAAGTAAGTCAATAGAAAAATTGACATATAAAAACTAAAAATATGAGCAGGGAATTAAAAAAAAAGCACGTATGCAAAGATGTTGAATCTCACTAGTAGTCAGGAATATGCAAATAACCCCTGGCTGGTGTAGCTCAGTGGATTGAGCACAGGGCTGCAACCAAAGTGTCGCAGGTTCGATTCCCAGTCAGGGCACATGCCTGGGTTGCAGGCAACGGCTTCCAGCAACCACACATTGATGTTTCTCTCTCTCTCTCTTTCTCCCTCCCTTCCCTCTCTAAAAATACATAAATAAAATCTTTTTTAAAATCTTTAAAAAAAGAAATATGCAAATAAAAACAATAATAAAATGCTTTTCTATTGATAAGATTGGGAAAAATTAATTCACTTTTTCATTTCTCTGGTTCTTTAGCATTTTTGTGCACATTCCCATTTATGTCTTTCAAGCAGTAAACTGAAAATATTTCTATTGAAAATTGGAGGACTGCTGATTGAGAAATGCAAATACATAGTGTATGTTAGAAACCTGACAAATAAGGGCAGCTGTTTAAAAATACAGTATAAACAGGTGACATCCAGCCAATATGGAGGCTAGATAGATACACTTTGCCTCCTTGCACAATCAACAAAACAACAAATTTAAAAACCAAAAATAATGTGAACTGCCAGAAAATCAAACTGTATGGAAATCCGACAACCAAGGAGTTAAAGAAGAATATTCATCCAGACAAGTAGGAGGGCCAGAAACAGGCAGCCAGGGTGGAGAGGACTTGTGGCAAGGTGGCGCCTGGAGGACCAAGTGAGGTAGTAGCTGGCAGGCCAGGAGGTCCCACCTTTGCATGTGGATAAACCAGGAGGAACAACTGAACAGTGAGACAGACCAGGCAACCCAAGTTTCCAGCTCAGGGAAATAAAGCCTCAAAACCTCTGACTGAAAAAAACCTGTGGGAGTTGAGATGGCAGGAGAAACTCCCAGCCTCACGGTAGAGTTCATTGGAAAGACCTATAGGGTCCTAGAACATACACAAAACCACCTACCTAGGAATCAGCACCAGAAGGGGCCAATTTGCTTGTGGGTAGCAGGGGAAGTGACTGAAAGCCAGCCGAGAGCTGAACAAGTGGCATTGTTCCCTCTATGTGCTCCCAACATACAGTGCCACAATGCAGCCACATGTGTTGCCTCACTCTGAGGAATGCCTAAGGCTTCGACCCTGTACTATATAACAGGTGCACCAAGACAAAAAAAAATGGCCCAAGGGAAAGAATGGATCAAAGCTCCAGAAAAAAATATAACTAAGCAATGAAGAGATAGCCAACCTATGAGATGCTGAGCTCAAAACACTGGTAATCAGGCTCTGTGTTTACCAATCAGACCCTGGCTCACTGGACTGAGTGCTGGCCTGTGAACCAAAGAATCACTGGTTTGATTTCCAGTCAGGGCATATGCCTGGGTTGTAGCCAGGTCCCCTGTTGGCGGCGTGTGAGAGACAACCACACATTGATGTTTCTCTCCCTCTCTTTCTCCCTCCCTTTCTCTAAAGATAAATAAATAAAATATTTTTAAAAAACACTGGTAATCAGGATGCTCACAGAAATGATTGAATGTAGTTGCAAAATAGAGGAGACAGTTAAGACTATGAAAAGTGAAATAAAGGAAAATGTACAGGGAACCAAGAGTGAAGGGAAGGAAGCCAGGACTCAAATCAGTGGTTTGGACCAGAAGGAAGAAATAAACATTCAACCAGAACAGAACGAAGAACAAGAATTCAAAAAAATTAGGAGAGGTTTAGGAACCTTTGGGACAGCTTTAAACACTCCATTGTCTGAATCATAGGGGTGTCAGAAGGAGAAGAAGAAGAGCAAGAAATTGAAAACTTATTTTAAAACATAATGAAGAACTTCCCTAATCTGGCAAAGGAAATAGACTTCCAGGAAGTCTAGGAAGCTCAGAGAGTCCCAAAGAACTTGGACCCAAGGAAGCACACAGCAAGGCACATCACAACTACATTACCCAAGATTAAAGAGAAGGAGAGAATCTTAAAAGCTGCAAGAGAAAAGGAAAGGGTTACCTACAAAGGAGTTCCCATAAGACTCTCAGCTGATTTCTCAGGAGAAACCTTGCAGGCAAGAAGGGGCTGAAAGGAAATATTTGAAGTCATGAAAGTCAAGGACCTATATTCAAGATTATTTTATCCAGTAAAGCTAAAATTTAGAATGGAAGAGCAGATAAAGTGCTTCCCAGATAAGGTCAAGTTAAAGGAGTTCCTCATCACCAAGCTCTTATTATATGAAATGTTAAAGGGACTTACCTGAGAAAATGAAGAAGATCAAAAATACAAACAGTAAAATGACAACAAACTCACAACTATCAACAACAGAACCTAAAAACAAAAACAAAAACAAAAATGAACTAAGCAAACAACTAGAACAGGAACAGGTTCACAGAAATGGCGATCACATGGAGGGTTATCAATGGGGAGAGGGAGGGGGAGAATGTGGGGGGAAGGCTCAGGGAATAAGAAGCATAAATGGTAGGTACAAAATGACAGGGACGTTAACAGTACGGAAAATAGAGAAGCCAAACAACTTATATGTATGACCCATGGACATGATCTAAGGTGAGAGAATGATGGTGGGAAGGGGGATACAGGGAAGAGGGGAGTAACGGTGAGAAAAGAGTGGGACAACTGTAATAGCATATTCAAGAAAATATATTTTAAACATACAGTATAAATTCATGCCTCACCTTCACTCCCACTCCTGCCTCTCCCAGGTATCTTTGGTTGATGATTTTCAATGCTCTGCCTACAAAATAGACCCATCAACCCACATACCTTCTTGCCTGTGAGGGAGAGTAGTTTTGTCATCTCAAAACATGCCTCTTTTGGGATATTGATTATTATAAATTGATGATTTTTTAATATTTTTAACCCTCACCTGAGGATATGTTTATTGATTTAAGAGAGAGAAACATCAATGTGAGAGAGAAACACTGATTGGTTGCCTCTCCCACGTGCCCCCCTCAAAACTGCAACCTAGGTATGTGCCCTGAATGGGATTCCAACCTGCAACCTTTTGGTGTATAGGAGGATGCTGCAACCAACTCGGCCACCTGGCCAGAGCTGTGAGCTAATTAGTTTTAGGAAACAGTAGACTGAAGAAGAGCATTTTACTTTCCCCTTACCTGACTAAAATAATTCATATAAAAAAATACCCTGCTCCAGCAAGGGACATCACCTTAGCATAATATGAACTAAGTATGGCAGACAGGGAGGAACCTAGGAAAGCCTGTTAGATTTCTCCCTGTGTCCCATTGTTGCCAGGTGGCCTGGCAAGAATTTATTTACCAAATGTTTTCTTGTTCTCATCTACCTTTCTCTTGAAGTCCAAACCACTCCCCTCAAGCTCTACCCCCTCTCCTTAGCACAAGATGGCTTATAAGTCTAAAGCCCTAGGATCCCATATTACTATGGAACCCCCATATGTACATACACAATCAATTTGGTTATCTTCTTCTGTTAATCTGTCTCATGTCAATTTGATTAGTAAACCAGCTAGAAGAACAAGGAGGGGAAAAAAGGAAACTTTTCTTCTCCCTGGCACCTCTCAGTGTTTTCTGGGAATAAAATCTAGAGAATAACTCTCTTTTATCTCCTTTAAAAAAAGAGTAGAGAAAACTTATAACTTAGAAAAAGAAAAAAAAAAAGCATGTCCTTTCAATGTCCTATCAGAGCATTGTTTAATTGGCCAACCCAAGGATTAATCAATAGTAGAATATATTTTTATTTGGCTTGTTACTTATTATTGATTAAAAGTGTACACTTAAAGAACTACATGATAATTTATAATATTTTACCTATTTGTGACATCAATGATTTCTGTTCAGTAGAAAAGATAACCCCAACAGTTATGGTTTTATTGTCTTGTAAGATATTAACCAATTTTGTTCCTAACCTAAACTTATTCTAACATTTTTTGCAAATGTCTATACATACTTAGTTTCTCAAATATTCTTTGGACTCACTTTGCTATTCTTCTGATTCTCTCATTAATTAATTGAATACATTCTTATATGAATTATATATTTAACTCTCTGAAAACTTTATTTTGGTACTCTCCTTTCTTGTTTTTAACCAATTCTCAAAGCCTAGCTCAATGCTCATTTTTTTTCCCAAAGAAAGCTTGCTTAACTGCTTCAAAAGATCTCTACCTGCTTTCAACTACTATAGTGGTGTTTTTCTACTTGGAGTCCTAGCATTTCTTGAAGACTTGGTAAGCTGGGAAAGGGGGGGGAAATGAAAAATAAGAAGATAGTGGTAATAATGATTAAGTAAGGTTTTCTTTTCTATGTATTATTTTCCTTGTAAACTAATTTGGAAACCCCTGTCCTACAGTAGGGGTCAGAAAACTTTATCTGTAAAGGGCTGGAACATAAATATGTTAGACTTTGTAGGCTATATGGTCTCTGTCACAATTACATTCTTAATTCTACCATTGTAATGAGAAATCACCTATAGACAAACACACTTAAATAATGTCATGTTTTCCCATAAAACTTTATAAACACTCAAATTTAAATTTTATATAGTTTTCATGTGTCTCGATGTATTATTTTTAAGTTTTTGACCATTTTAAAAAAGAAAATTAACTCACAGGCTGTACAATAACAGGCTGTAAGTTGAATTTTAATTGGTCCACAGCTGGTGGATCCCTATTCTTCTACAGTGTTTAAGTATCACACAGTTTTTTGATAAGCCATTGACAGACTATATTTGTTAGTTTTTTTTTTAATTGAGGTCTTATGTCCTTAGCTAGGTTGTAAGTTTTTTGAAGGCAGGTATCTCATACATCTTTGGAAACCTCCTGAGGACAAAGTTCATTGTTTGGAGAAAAGCAAGTGCAATAAATGTTGACTCTGAGAAACAGTTTTGCCTAGGATGAGCCTAGCCTGAGGAAATAGTGGGCAATAGCAGAATTGGTCTTTTAAGTGTGGGGGAGATTCAGGAAGCACCAGAGAGAAAGCAGCCTCAGCGAGATCTATGAAAGATGGCCAGAAAATGGAGTTAGAAGCACAAATGCATGTTCATTAAGATAATAAGGAACTAGGAGGCCAATGTGCATTCTTCATCCAAGTTGTGAGGTCAAAGTGAAGCTAAGCAGAAGAAAAACCAAATTCTTAATTAGTTTTACTATTGCAAGATTGTACTATAACTTTAAGGATCAAAATATGTATTGCCAAGGGAATCTTTGTGCCCTTCTGCAGGCTGGCCCTTCTTACTTTTTGACATCACCTCCCAGCTGACTCACTATTTCCAAAAAACCTCCCTCACTTTCCACTCCACTCCCAACACAGACACACATGCATGTATGTATGCAGGCCTCTAGGGGAGGAATAATCACTTACCTTTGTATTTACCAGATATCATAGGTGCTCAGTAACTTTTCTTGAATAGGGGTTTTAAGTAGAACCTACCTTAATGTAGCATTTCATAAGTCTCAGAAATGCCTGATTTTTATAGGGAGTGTAGAAGGGGGGAACTAAACTCAGATTTTAAAGCAAATCCTTTGTAAATCCTCCCTTTAAACTCTTGACCAGTGGCCTCCAAAGCAGAATTGCTGGGCCCCACTGTAGAGTTCCTGAATTGAATAGGTCTGGAGAAGGAGCCAAAATTTTGCTCTCCAACACATTCTTAGTCAAGCTTGCTACTGCTGGTCTGGAATCACAGTTTGAGAACCACTGCTCTAGAAGGTTACCTCTACTATAGCCCTATACCACTAAGAAGTTTTGGAATCTTGTCTTCTGACTTGTTGGCTTCCATCCTTACTATCAACCTTCCCTCTCCAATAACAGATCCCTGATTTTTCATTCCAATTCCTCATCATTGTTATCCTCCCATTATGACAAAAAAGGATAAAATTACTAAAAAAGGATCTGAGATCATTTGAAATTAAAATAAAAATAAATGATAAAAGCTTTGTTTTACATTAAGAATTAGTCTTTAAGGGGTGGTATCATTTCGTAAGCTAATAGAATGGCACTCCATGAGGAATTTTAGGGTTTGCCTATGTGTGACTGAAGCTTTCTCACAGAAAATCACATAATCCCAGCCACCCCCACCACTAGTGGATACATTCATCCTAGGACAACTATTAAGAAATTAAAACCCCTTGGATCACATATTTAAAACACCATCAATTGAAATAAACACATATTGAGTTCTGATTTGTGTGTGCAGCTTTGTGGAGGTATTTGGGACTAAAAGGAGATAAAAAAGAAAGTCCAGTATAGTCTAGCAGCGAGAAAGGGAGATCAGACAATAACTGGGAGTATCCATCCAGAGAAGAAGATTCAGATTTGGAGAAATCAGAGGAGTGAATGAGGAAGTCTCTGTAGGCAAAAAGTAACTGCAGCAGCAATGTCAGAGGGACAGAAATAGAAAGAATGGGAGCATTGGTTGAAATGGAAAAGGCTGTGAAAAGAAATGTTGGAGATAGGTTGGAAAAGGAGGGGGGTCAGATTGTAGTGATTACATCTGACCTTGATTAACTGGACTACAACCTAGCCCTTCTCTCATACATTCTCTATACAACGACCAGAATGACATTTCTAAATGGAAGTTCGACCATGTCTTGCCCTTTGTGTAAATTCTTCAGTGCCTCCTCCTGCCCTTAGGACTGAATTGAAACTCCTTAGCACAATTTAGGCCTCTCCTCTGTTTTCCTATGGAGCTCCATCTTTAGAGCAATCCTCCCTTCCCAACACACACACACACACACTCTCTCTGTCTCTCTCTGTCTCTCTGTGCCCTCTGTTTCAACCATTCTTATTCCTTTGGGCTTTGCACATTTTTGTCACTTCCCCTTCTTCACTCCCTGCTTCCTCTCTCTACTCTCACCTGGTTTAAGACTTCTCTGAGACTTTCTTTGGGAAGTCTTTCCTCACCCAGTGGAAAGGGTGTGTGTGTGCTCCTCCTGTATGTTTAACCAACCCAGACTCCAAGGCTGCACCATTATTGTTGGATCCCTGTAAAGTCCCATGGACAGCAAACCCAGAACATAACTTCTCAGTTGATTGTAATTATCTGCTCATTTCTCTGTCTTTGTTATCACACTGTGAGCTCCTTAAGAATAAGAGCTGTGTCCCTAAAGCCTAAAAGCATGCCTGACACATAGTTGATAAATATTTGTGGAATTAATGGATTGGGAAGATTTTATCTTTTTTTCCCCACTGCTCACCTGAGGATATGTTTATTGATGAGAGAGAGAGAGAGAGAGGTGAGAGACAAACATCAAATTCAATGTTTCTCCTATTGGTGATCAAACTCGAAACCTTTTGGTACATGATACAACTCCAACCAATTGAGCCACTTGGCCAGGGCAAGATTTTATTTTTTAAAAAATGCGTTGGAATTTTCACAGAAAAAGGTATTCTAGAAAATTTGGAAAATACATAAATGTACAAACAGGAAGTAAAAATCATTTGCAGTCTCCCTATTCTCAGATAACCCCTTTTAATTTATGAATGAGTTTTTCAGAAAGTGCATACTATGTAAAAAGTAAAATGTAGGAAAAAAAAGTGTAACAATGAGTCTTGCATAGAGAATGTAATTAAAAAACTAATTAGAAGGGGTTTAGATTCTAGGTATAAAATGATAAATGTATGAACTAAATGGGACTAGGAAAGAACTAAGGTGATAGATATAAGAGATGACAGGACTTAGAAAATGATTAAAGGTGGTGGTGAGTGGGGAACAGAGTAGAGGAAGAGTATCAGATGCCCTACAACGGGTGTCCAACATTTTGGCATCTTTGGGTTACAATGGAAGAATGGTTGTCTTGGGCCACACATTAAATACCTTGTGAAACATAATCACAAAAAAAATCTCAGTGTTTTAAGCAAATTTACAATTTTGTGTTGGGCCACATTCACAACCATCCTGGGCTATATGCAGCCTATGGGCCATAGGTTGGACACCCCTGAAAGGTTAATAAAATTGGTTAAATAAATGTAAAATTTTTAGGTGATATGAATGGAGGATTTTTTTACTCACTTATTCTCTCATCAAGTATTTATTAGGTACCAGTGCTTTGCCAGGCACTGATTAGTTACTAGAGGACATTAGTGAATGAAACAGCAGTAGCCCTGCCTTTCCAGTAGCTTCAGTTCTTGGGGTAGGAACTGTAGTACCAATGAGAAAAACAGGCAGACTTAGACTGGAAGATCAATCAAGGAAAGTCAAAAAATTGTTTAAAAGTTGTTAAAAGAGCACATATATTCCTTCGATTCTCTGAACATATGTATGTAATGATAGGAATAAAACATATTCAAGGCTGCTACATAGTAATGAGCTGGGGTCTTTTTGGTCAGTGAAGAAAGAAGATGGTTGTTTTGGAGGGAGGTGTAAAAACCCCTGATTACACAATGGCTGGTTTTTGGTTGGTGCCAGATGTGGACGGGCTGAATTCCTTCTTGATGAAAATTGAGAATTAGTTTCTCTCTGAAGAGACATTCCCTAATAAAAAATTCCATAATAGTCAATACCTAAAATAACCACAGAAAATTAAAGAAACTTTGGAAGAAAAACCACTAAGTAAATAAAATGGACCAATTATGGTTACACAAGTATATTCACTTTATAAAAATACTTTAAAATACAATGGTACAGAGAAGAAACAGAAAATTACTTTAACAAGTCTGCAGATGTGAGAAGAAAAGTGTCTCAGTAAACTTAACATTTACAATTTTTACACTTTTCTGTATGTATATTATACATATTAATAAAAATTATCTTAAAAGCAAAATTGCTCCAGATATAGCTTCTTTTAAAAAACAACAAAGCAAAACAAAACAAGAAAGCTCTTTCTTGTTTCAGTCTGATAAGAAGGATTACTGTTTTAGGATGTGACGTGAGACCATGTTTTAGGATGCGACCATGAGGCTTCCTCCCAAGGAGTTAGTGAACATGGACACAACACACTCAAATTCCATCTCCTTAACTATGTTCCTCATCTGAAAAATGAGAATATAACAACATCTTAGAGTCATTATGAGTTTGAGAGAGATAATGTGGATAGTACCTGTCCTTTCACTTGCCATATGGAATGCCCCCAGTAATGTTAGGTTTTCATTTTCTCCAACTTCCCTATTTTACAACTCATGAGCTTTCCTGGTCTGAATTCCCAATAGAGTCAAAATAAGATGTTACTGGGGTCAAATATGCCAAGGGCTGAAGAGTAGGAGAGGTTCTAGCAGGAGCCAAAGCCAGCCAGGCCCTGGAACTCTTGAGTAACAAGGGAAATGTGAAGGGATTCCTGTTATAATTGAAACCCAGCCAAACACTGCTGTTCAGGTGCCAATGATAACATGGGAACTTACAGCTGAAATTATAACATTTGGTCACTGCACAGAAATATAGAAGGGTAAGTAAAACAGACAGTAGTATGAAATATCCAAGCAGTGGATTTTCCCATTGGATGATTATAGCAGGGAATCTGAGTTTACTTTTTGGTACCAGTCTTACAGGAATGTTTGGCTGACTCATTAAAATCCAACCAATGGTTGTTTGCATGTGGCCATCTTCTGACACAGGGTTTTGGGGAAGTGAGATATTTTGCTGTCAGCAGCAGAATGTGATGTTAACTTTCTTAAAATGGTTTTCCTCAGGTGTTCCACTCTCCCTAATTTGTGCCTAAGTTAACTTGTCAAGATTTAGCTGGCAATAGAATTTGCATGGCCATTAGTTCTAAAGCTTTCCCTGGTTCTTCCTTCTTTGTCTCAAAGCCCACCCTGGTCTTAACCATCATCTCAGCATTTTGGTCCCTTTACTTCACATGTAGCTTGGGCTGATGCTATATTTTGATGTGCTTACTTGGCGACTTTAGGGATTTCTTTCTTGTCCCACATGTTGCTTTAGTGTGGTTTCCATGAATACTGTGCCACCTTAGACCCATGAAGACTGTATTTTCCTCTTTATAAATTTCTTAAATATAAACTAATAATCCCACCAACCTATCCTGTACAAGAAAAATTGTTAAAACTACATATTGCTTAAATACCAACTGTGATATTGTATGTGTCATTGGGTAGTATTGGCTCAATAGAACATCTGACCTTGTCTGTCTCTGCTGTCTTATGTGATATGTGAATGATAAGTACTTATTAATTAGGTTGCATGTAAGAGAGCAATCACTTCCACAGCAGCCCCCAAACTCTCACAAGTCAGGATATAAAAGGACATTTGTCCAGTGGCTCATGAAGTCCCTTGCACTTCTACAAAGAAGGTATGAACATTGCCTTCTCAGCTGCCTGCCTTTAGCATGCTACCTGACCACAGTCTATTACAGGTCATATCCACAGAATGAAGATGTTCAGAGTTTGGGGGGTGCTTACAATAATAATAATAGAAAGTTCTTTATTGTGAAGAATTTTCATTTAAAATTTAGGAATTTTTCACTGGGTCTAAGGGTACTAAAATTATAGGCAACTTTTAAAACTATCAGTACATTTTTTTCTGGAAAGTTTTCATCAGTTTTATGAGATTTTTGAAGAGACCCACAATCTCCCAAAAGTTCCTGAACTACACAGCTTCATTCAAATCACTGGCAATTATATAGAGAAGAAACAGAAAATTATTTTAACAAATTTGCAAATATGAGTATGAGAGAAGAAAACTGTCTCAGTAGAGTAAACTTAAGATTCCCTTACTGCTAGTGTAGAGGCAAAAAACGAACTGAAGTCTATACTGATCAATAAGGAAAGCCTAAACTATGGAACATAATAAAGATATTTTAAAGATCAAGTTAAATCTATGTTTGATGATTTGAAGGTCTGTCTATGATGTGATCATTAAGTGAGAAAAGCAAGAATCAGAGAAATATATGTAATATAATTTCATTTTGTAGAATAAGTTATGATAAACTTCCTTTCCCCTTACATGAGTATATGCATGTATATATAATAAGAGCAAGAGGGAAAAATATAGAAGACTATGATACGAATTACTAATGAAGAGTAACCAACCAGAGAGCAAGAGAGTTATTCAGTGGAGAGAGAAGAGAAGGGGGATGTATACAAAACAAATGAAGAAACTAACAAACAACAACAAAAAGACCTACTGTATTGAAAAATGAAGGTGTCCATAAATATATTGCATGCAGGACATAAACTCACTTATATAAAATTAGTTATGAGTGCATAAAGAGATGCATAGAGGAATGGTGACTATAAAGGTGATTAATGGGACTGAAATATTTATTGATATTTTATTCTTTATATATATATATGTTGATTCCTCCTTCTTATTCTTTTTTTATTTTTAAAACATCAATGACTAATTTTTTTAAAATTTTATTTTAATCATTGTTCAAGTACAGTTTTCTCCCACTTACTCCCATTCCAGCCTGCCCACCCCAACCCTCCCCTCTTCCCCACCGTTACCCCCCACCCCTAGTTTTTGTCCATGTGTCCTCCAAATTTGTTCCTGTAAACCCTACCCATTCCCCCCTGAAATTCCCTCTTCTCTCCCCTCTGGTCACTGTCAGTCTGTCCCCTATTTCAGTGTCTTTGGTTATATTTTGCTTGTTTCTTTGTTTTGTTGTTTCGGTTCCTGTTAAAGGTCATATCATGTGGTATTTGTCTTTCATTGCCTGGCTTCTTTCGCTTAGCATAATGCTTTCCAGTTCCATCCATGCTGTTGCAAAGGGTAGGAGCTCCTTCTTTCTTTCTGCTGCATAGAATTCCATTGTGTATATGTACCATAGTTTTTTGATCCATTCATTTACTGATGGACACCTAGGTTGCTTCCAGCACCTAGCTATTGTAAATTGTGCTGCTATGAACATTGGGGTGCAAATGTTCTTTTGTATTGGTGTTTCAGGGTTCTTAGGATATAGTCCCAGCAGTGGAATCGCAGGGTCAAAAGGCAGATCCATTTTTAGTTTTCTGAGGAAGTTCCAAACTGCTTTCCATAGTGGTTGTACCAGTCTGCAGTCCCACCAACAGTGCACTAGGGTCCCCTTTTCTCCACAACCTCTCCAACACTTGTTGTTTGTTGATTTCTTTATGATGGCCATTCTGACTGGTGTGAAGTGGTATCTCATTGTGGTTTTAATCTGCATCTCTCTGATAGCTAGCGATATTGAGCATTGTTTCATGTGTCTTTGGATTTTCTGTATGTCCTCCTTGGAGAAGTGTCTGTTCAAGTCCTTTGCCCATTTTTTAACTGGGTTACTTGTCTTCTTAGAGTGGAGTCATGTAAGTTCTTTATATATTTTCTAGATTAAACCCTTGTCTGAGGTATCATTGGCAAATATGTTTTCCCATCTCCTTCTTATTCTTATACCTTTTGTAGTTCAAATATTTTATGACTGGCATGTATTATTTATATAATCAGTGAAAATATTTTAAGTTTCATTGTGATAAAAAGAAAAATGTTTGCTAATTCTTATTTCAGGTTGCAGTTCTCATTCTCAGTGTATAATTCCAATAGCCATTAATTTAATTACCCTCAGAAATACAACATAGAAAGCACACTAATTGTGGTCTCTATATTATTCACCTTATGTGGGCAGATTCCTTAAGGATATGGTATGCTCTCATCTAACTAAGTGATGAGTGTAAATGTGGGTGACACCAATGGAGTGGCTTAGACGTTAAGAGGGAAAAAAACACTAAACCTACTTTCATGGTATAAGGAAGGCAAACCCATCTTAGTCTTCAGTTGGAACACTAACAGAGATATAAATTAACAAGAGAAAAACATTTTATTAAATGAGAGCAGTGCACACAGCATGGGAAAAAACTAAATGAAAAATAACTCAAAATGGCAGCTTAGAATTCCAGCTTATATACAACCTTCAGAAAAATCAATAAATTTGTAGAGAAATTGCAGGACACAGGAAAGCAATTTTAGGCTTCTTGGGAGGGCAAACTGGGAAGGTAAATATATAGAAAGAAACTAATAGAGGAATCTGCAGATTCCTCTGGTGCCTTCTCTAGGCTCTATACAGTAAAAGGAGAATTTATACCAGAGCTTTTCCCTGCATTTGCTGTTTCTTAATTGTCCTTAGCTCAAAATAATTTTTATGTCAAAGAAGCATATTTTAGGGTGAAATATTCTAGTTTCCTTCAGTGGATTTAGGTTCTGAAAACAAAATCAGAATACAAACAATTTACTCTGAGTTACAAATGCTGAAGCAAAAAAACAGTCTGACAGCTCTTTGAATAGGGCTTGAAGCAAAAGAGTGAGCATCACACAAATTGTGTTACCAGAACTGGGCCCTGGAAGGCAGACTGCACTGGATTACTAAAGAGCAGAATCAGAGTTTTCCTGAAGCAGGCAAGAATGTGACCAAAGACATTTTTTCCTTGAACAATGCCTAAAACATAGTTGTTTAGACATTGTTGTCACTCACTTTAAGATATTCTGCATTTATAAAATAAATTTTAAGCATGATTCATGCTTCTTTGCAGGGCTTACTAATCATCTGATGAACTTAGTATTAGAAAGGAGGAAGTTCCTTGCTCTCTCTGCAGAGTGCATCTTCTCAGAGTTGACTTGGTTTGGGAAATCCCAAGAGTTTTATTATTCATAATGAAACTAAGATATGTAACTTAAGATCATGAGTTTCCTTGGTGCTAGAGAAGGGCCTCTGTGTTTTATCTGTATTTGAGGTAAGTTAAGTAATCACCTTGCAGCATAGAGAATTCCACTTCCACATTTATACATCAGTGCTCAAGCAGCTACATTCATTTGTTCTATGCCTGTGTGTCCTTTTCACCTTCCCTTCCTTGGATTATCTTTCTCTTTCTCTTCATTTTCTTTTTTTTTTTGGTCTAATTTATTTTTTAATTTAATTGGTTGACTGTGCTGTTTTAAATACAATTATATTTTAATAAGATATACTTGCATACATGTATCTACTAACCTATACAAGATACAAATAATTTGCGGAAAATTAGAAATGAACTTCTAAGCTGCTATCATATTATTTCTTTTTTTTCCTTTTTAAAAATTCATTGTTCAAGTACAGTTTTCTCCCTTTTACTCCCATTCCAGCCTTCCCTGCATCCCTCCCCACTTCCCTCCCATTACCACCCTCCCCCTAATTTTTGTCCATGTGTCCTTTAAATTTGTTCCTATAAACCCTGCCCATTCTCCCCTCTCTTTATCTTCTTTCTCCCTATGGGTTAATGCGATTCTCCAGCAGTACCCCACATGGCTTATTTTCAGTCAAGGCCCTGGCATATCCTAACTTTGGATGTTGAAGTGCCTTCAGTGGAAGCACTCACTCAAAAGCTATCTCTTTAAGAATACAAGCAACCCAATTGAAAAATGGGCAAAGGACTTGAACAGACACTTCTCCAAGGAGGACATAGTGTCCAGAAACATATGAAAAGATGCTCAGCGTCCTTAGCCATCAGAGAGATGCAAATTAAAACCAAAATGAGATACCACTTCACACCATTAAGAATGACGATCATAAACAAAGCAACAAACAAGTGTTGGAGAGGTTGTGGAGAAAGGAGAACCCTAGTACACTGTTGGTGGGATTGCAGACTGGTGCATCCACTATGGAAAACAGTATGGAATTTCCTCAGAAAACTAAAAATGGAACTGCCTTTTGACCCGGCAATTCCACGGCTGGGATTATATCCTAAGAACCCTGAAACACCAATCCAAAAGAACCTATTCACCCCAATGTTCATAGAAGCACAATTTACACTAGCCAAGTCCTGGAAGCAACAACCTAAGTGCCCATCAGTAAATGAATGGATTAAAAAACTATGTTACATTTACACAATGGGATTCTATACAGCAGAGAGAAAGAAGGAGCTCCTACCCTTTGCGACGGATGGATAGAACTGGAGAACATTATGCTAAGTGAAATAAGCCAGGCAATGAAACACAAATACCATATGATCTCACCTTTATCTGGAACCTAATCAACAAAACAAACAAGCAAGCAAAATATAACCAAAGACATTGAAATTGGGAACAAGCTGACAGTAACCAGAAGGGAGAGGGGAGGGGATAATGGGGGGAAAGGGTGAAGGGTTTATAGGAACAACTATAAAGGACAATAACAAGGGGGGATGGAAATAGAGGAGGGAGGTGTGGAAGCCTGGGGTGGTGAGGGAAAAAGGCAGAAAACTCTACTTGAACAACAGCAAAAATCAAAAGTATTTTAAAAAATAAAGAAAAAAGAAAAAAGAAGCTATCTCTCATGAGCTAGCCATGTTTCAGTTTTCCAGTAGAAACTAGTCATGACTCTCCACATTCTTCCAGGAGAAGACAACTCAATAGCTAGAGAGAGGGGGACAAATCAGAGAGAATCAGCGCTGTTTTCTTTAAAAGTGAAGCATGACAATTTTTAAAATACTATTTTCCCCTATATTTCTCTCCTTTTCTTCAATCTCCATTCATGGCTGCCAGCAGACTCTCTATCTTGCCTTACATTTGTGACCCTGAACATGTCATTCACTCTCTGACCTTTTTCTATGAACTTAAATCCACTGAAGTTCTGTCTTTCAGAGTTCTCTATGACAGTGAAAATGCCCATGATATAAGCAGCTCTTTAAGGAGCCATCCAACAACGCCTTGTAGTAGGATATTTTTGCAAGGCAGCTGAAAACAAGAGAGGCTTCTGGGGCTCTGATTTGTTTCCATGGAAATGGCTCAAGAATTGGGGTGAGGGCATTTCGATATTTCAAAAATTTGCCTTAGATAACCCTAATTTGAGTTCATGCATAAAAAAGAGACTACCAGCTGCAGAAACATGAGCACATGCCTGTGCTAGGTCCTGTGTCATTGCTTCCATGCTTTTATTTCAACTCATTTAAAGTCAAATACCTATTTATTAACCACCTACTAAGAATACTGCTTTGTACTCTTTGAAGACTAAAAAAGAGTGTGCAATGATGGCTAATTCATAAAATTTGCACATTTGATAGAAAAGTGAAACAAGCACTTAAAATTGCACTTAAAATATATTAATAATAAAATAATGATAATAATATAGCATACCCAATATGTAGAAAGGACTATGTTAGGAAGCCCAGATATGAAGCCATACCAGATATAATACATTTTTTAAAATTTAACTTCAATTCTGAGATCCCATCTCACTGGGTTGGTAGGAAATTCACCTTCAAGCATACTGAGATTGTGTCTCCTCCATAATGATTCCCCTAGACTATGTATCCTTTCAGTTCTGCTAAATGTTGTTCTTGTTTCCTGCCTGCTTCAGGAATGCTAGAAGCCCCAGACCCAGGATCTCACTTCCTGCTGCATTCTGGGATGATTCTTTCTGTGGTCCCACCACATCCTCACAGTGCTGCTGTGGAGTAGGCCCAGTTCTTCATGGTACCCAGAACATCCCACCACTCCCAGCCTTGACTCAGTTTTGGAAAATCCCTCTCTTTTCAAACCATATTCACTTCACTGGATTTAAGCTCTTGGCAAGAAGTCAGAAAGTAATAATGTGTTCAGGGTTACAGATATTTAGCAGCAAACAAAATCCACTAGCTGCTTGAATGGAGCTCGAAGGAAAGGAGAGCAATATAGGGAAAAATTAGTATTTTAAAAATCATCTTGCTTCACTCTTGAAGAGAACTGTGCAGATTCTGATTCTTTCCCCTTCTCTCCAGTCATTGAGTTGCTTTCTCTTTGAGTTGATCTAACCCACAAATATAGGTTGTCAATCCTTCGTAATAATTTCACTACTTTTCTGGCTGGTGTAGCTCAGTGGATTGAGTGCACATTGATGTTTCTCTTTCTCTATCTCCCTCTCTTCCCTCTCTAAAAATAAATAAATAAAATCTTTTTAAAAAAAGAATTTCACTACTTTTTACTGACCCCAGGTTCAACAGGTTTGCCCTCTGTGATCTAGGCAGTGTCTCTAAAATCCAGATCTCTTGGTTTTATGACATCTTTCAGAAACTTTGCCTTTTATCAACCTCCTGGTGAGATGCCATGTCAGACCAGGCATAACTGGTGTCAAGGGTCATTTACTGACCCAGCAATGTAGAGTATTTACTACTGTATGACAAACATTCTCAATGAAGGTGATATCATCTGAAAGTGGATAAAAGTTGGTCATTGGGAGCAAAACAATTTTTATGTATAAAGGACCCATATACTGTACATATAGCACATAAACAGATGTATAGTACATCTCTGGTATTAAGATTTTATAGGGAAATGTTTAAAATGCCTCTTTGCAGGGGGCATAATAAAGGAAATGTTGAAAAATACTACTCTAAATCTTGGCTATTATAAATAACGCTGTAATGTTCATAGAGGTACATATATTTTTTTTTGAATCAGTGTTTCAGACTTCTTCAGATAAATTCTCAAGAGGAAAATTGCTGGGACATAAGGCAGTTCCATTTTTATTTTTCTGAGGAAATTCCATACTGTTTTACACAGTAACTGCACCAGTCTGCATTCCCACCAACAATGCACTAGGGTTTCCTTTTCTCCACATCTTCACCAACACATTGTTTCTTGATTCATTAATGATGGCCATTCTGATGGGTACAAGGTGATCTCTCATTGTGGCTTTAATTTGCATTTTTCTGATGATTAATGGTGTTGAGCATCTTTTCATATGTCTATGGGCCATCCATATGTCCTCTTTGGAGAAGTGTCTATTCAGGTTCTTTGCCCTTTTTTTAATTGGATTGCTTATTTTGATGGTGAGTTATATAAGTATTTGATAAATTTTGAATATTAACCCCTTATCAGATGTATCATTGGTGAATATGTTCTCCCATTCAATTGATTGTCTTTAAATTTTGTTGATGGTTTCCTTTGCTGTGCAAAAACTTTTTAGTTTGATGTAGTACCATTTGCTTTTTTTTTTCTTTTGGTTCCTTTGTCCAAGATGTATCAGAAAAAAATTTTGCTCTAGAAAGTGATCATCAGTAGATGAGTAGATAAAAAAATATGTGGTACATTTATACAATGGAATGCTATTTGGCGGTACAAAAGAAGAAAATCTTACTTCTTTTGTGACAGTATGGATAGACCTAGAGAGCATTATGCCAAGTGGAATAAGTCAGTAAGAGAAAGATTATCCATATTATTTCATTTATAAGTTGGAATCTAATTAACAAAATAAACAAACACAATAGAAACAGACTGATAGACACAGAAAACAGACTTACAGTTGTTAGAGGGGAGGAGATTGGGAGGCTGGATGAAAAAGGTAAAGGGATTAAGCAAAAAAAATGCCTCATATACACAGACAACAGTATGGTGATTATAAGAGGGAAGGGGAGGTGGGGGAGGTAGGAGAGGGCAAATGGAGATAAATGGTGATGGAAGGAGACTTGGATTGGGATGGTGAACAATGCAATATAATATACAGTATAATATGATGTATTATAGACTTTTACGCCTGAAAACTATATAATTTTGTTAACCAATGTCACCCCAATAAATTCAATAAATTTTTTTAAAAAGAAAAAAGCTAGTCTAGGTATTACAAAAGAAAAAGGAGCCAACATTTATGCACAGGCTGAGCAGTTTCATGCATTATCTTATCCAATCCTCAAAAATGTCATTTATAGATGAGGAAACTGAACTTGAATAACTTGGTCAAAACCACATAGTTCATAGGTAGCATAGTTGAGGTTTGAGGCCAAGTCTGTTTCCAAAGCCTTACTCTTTTCATTAGATCAGGCCCTAAAGTCCGAATCAGTTCAGAGATATGAGTCATTATTTTTACCTTTAGGTATTTACCTTGTTGTTAGAGGGCAAGAACAGGAAAGTAAACAATGACTAACACCACTTATGAATGTGTTACCAAATTGTCTCTACCTTGTGATGTATACATAAGACATGTGCTTCTTGCTATGTTTTATGTCTTAGTATATAATTATTTGAGGGGGAGACTTTGCTGGGGGACAGTGGGGTACAAGAAAAAGAAACCATGGCAACCTTTACTTTCCCTACACGCTCCCTCTACATTTTTCCTAAGGGCTGCACCCAGTGTGATTGTTCTCATGTCCAAACCCTACACTTTCCAGGGTTCTCACCAGTATTCCTTTGGGAAGAATGCCTTGGTGTTAGGGAACTCACTGATACAATTTTTGGCTGAGCACGAGTCTGACAGACAGTAGATTTCTAACCAGTTACTCTGACATTCCCTGCCTTACAGATTGCCAAGTCCTAGTACCATCTGGGTCCAGTTCCACTTCATTATGGAGCAAGGTGGAGAGAACTCTGTGAGCCATCTCCACCACCAATATCAGCTCCTTTCTAGACCATTTCTGTTTCTTTGCTAGGTGAAGATCCACTTGTGGTTGAAAACCATTGTTTAGGCTAATTTTTCTCCTATATGGAAAAAGTTAGCTGATGTAACTCAACCTCACATGACCAACATACAGGGACAGAGGTAAAGTGAAAAGGCAAAGAATGAACATTTATGAGGCCTGAGCATATGAAGCTAGGTGCTTTGAATAGATTATGTTGTTTATTCTTTTTTTTTAAGATTTATTTATTTATTTTTAGAGAGGGAAGGGAGGGAGAAAGAGAGAGAGAGAAATATCAATGTGCAGTTGCTGGGGGCCGTGGCCTGCAACCCAGGCATGTGCCCTGGCTGGGAATCAAACCTGCAACACTTTGGTTTGCAGTCCACGCTCAATCCACTGAGCTACACCAGTCAGGTGTTGTTTATTCTTTATAAAACCTTAACACTAATCCATTTTATATATGAAGAAAACAGGCACAGAAAAATTAATTTGTCTATGTCCACAGGAATGGCTAGGGTGACCTTAAACACTGTGCTCTTCAGAGATGCTCCAGGCAAATTCCTGGAAAGCCTTGGCGACAAAAGCACCTCAGCAGCAGGACACTGCCCAAGAGGAGGCAGAGAGATGGTGCACAAGAAGTTGTTCTCCAGAAAACAGACAAGTGATGTCACCTCCCCAGAAATTCAGTCACCTGTGTAAGGACAGAAAAATTTTCTTTTCTTCTCTTCCAGGTTCTTTGGCTGATCTAATAATTAATTTAATGTAAGATGGATAAACAAGAGAAAAACAAATTTTGTATATAATACAGGAACCCTATATGAGACTCTCCAGATGGGTACTAGCTTTATCACGTGATCCTTTCATAAGATATTTAAATATCTAATCATTGCATAGTACACCTAAAATTAATATAATATTGTATTTCAACACTGATTGATTAAACTTAAAAAAATTTAAAAATATGTGAAACTCCCCAGGAGTCAGGTAACTGAGGCTTATATGTCATCCTGAGCTAAGTGGAAAGGGTAGGGGCCTGTGGCTCTGAAGGAGAGAAAGACAATTCGCAAGAAGATACAAAGAGCAAATGTTTGGTAAGCAGATGTCTGCCATACCATGCAGATATGATATAAATGTTATCTTTGATAATAATTAGGGGGGACACAAAAAGCTCTTCCTGAGTCTGCAGGGCCCAATTGTCTTCATCGTGATATAATCTACATGTGAAGGTGGCACATTCCAAGGTGGTATATTCTGCTTTCTCTCATCTACAACATTTCCAGGGCTGTTTGGTTACACCTAGCCTTCACAACAGCAAAGGGAACAGCCTAGCTTTAAACTAGAAAGTTTAAGGGTGTCATAATATCATTTTTGTAGTGTATGCATTAGTAAGATACCCACAGGGAAACATAAATCTCAAAAAAAATAAAGTGATACACATGACAAAATGAAGTATGTTGTAACAAACCATCAGGACAGAATCAGGAGACCTACCAGAATTTTCTTCTCAGGCAATTCACTTCCCTTTTCTAGATTCCTATTTCTTTATCCATAAAAGGAGACAGTTAACTACTTGAAGTTTTCTTTCTGCATGAACAGACTATTGGTGACAGGGCCATCTAAAGGATTTCCATATTTGGGGAGCATTTCTCCTACCTGGTCTTTTCCATTTACCTCTGAATCCTCTGGGGAGTCTCCTCAACTAGCTGATGGTTATTATATGTCCTGGTGTTGAGCTCAGAAAGGAAACAATGCAACAGAGAAGATTTGTGTTATAAATCTGCCTTTTAAATATTTTAAAAACATTTCTTTATTTTTAGAGAGGGGATAAGAGGGAGAAAGAAAGGGAAAGAAACATCAATGTGTGGTTGTGTTGCCCGGACCCCCTGCTGGGGACTTGGCCCACAACTCAGGCATGTGCCCTGACTGGGAATCAAACTGGTGACCCTTTGATTTGCAGGCCGGCAATCAATCCACTGAGCCACACCAGCAAGGGTTATAAATCTGCCTTTTAATAATGAAACTCCTATCAGGAAAAGTTGTCCTTCTTAAGAGGAACTGCTATCTCAGCTACTTTCTGCACTTTCATAGACATGCTTTTCTTCACATAGAGCATTGCCAATGACCCTTGGATTCTCACTTCCCTCAGTGTGTTCCCTGGAAGTCATGTCTCTGCTGGGATCTCCAGCATCTAGTCATGGCCAAGACTGTTACTGGAATTCCAATGTGTTTGAGTCTGTCTGCCTGCATGCACTGGCACAAAGAAATGCATAAACAGGAGAGAAAGAAAAATAATTTAATGTCAAATTGGCCAATCCAGAGATGGGGAACTAATGCTAAAGATCCAACTATCTGTTGGTGTTTAGGTTACAAATTATATAGGGTGAAATCACAAAATATTGTGGGTTACAGGGGTTGTGCTCAAGCTGAAAGCTGATTGGTGAGAGGTGACATAAGAGTAACTAACCATTTCTTCAAGCCTTGAGAACAGTTCTGAGGTCTGCTCCTGCGTCCCTATGTCTGATTTCATGAGAAAATAACCAGGGGTCAGTAACATAACTCAGGTCAAGATGTTATCTTGAGCCTGCCAGAGTTCCTGACCCTGTGACCATTAGCCAGGTCCAGGCCACTGCCTTCTACTGCCCAGGGGGTTGCTGATCACCGGGGGAAAGGCTTGGTCTCTGAGGGGTGTAAAGAGTAAAAGATATGGTTTCTAGAGCTAAGATTTAAAGCTAAATTTAATCAAAGTCATAAGAATTTTATCACAATTTTTTGTAGCTCTTTCTACCATAAGAGAGAGTTCTGAGCATGTAGTTGATCTCTTTTCTCATCTCCATTTCCAATTTTTTTCAAATGTCTTACATAAGGGAACAGTAAAGGAAGGATAATAAATCATTGAATATTTAAGGTGTGTCAGGATTAAGCCAAATACTTTTCTCTATACTTTAGTGTAATCCTTATAATAACACTTGAGGTAACTGCTATTACTCCAATTTTACAGGTGAAGAAATTGTCTTACAGAGATTAAAGTGATTGCCCCAGTTCATAAAATGATGGAGCTAAGATTCTAAAGCAGGTTGGCTTGACCCCAGAACCTAAACTTACAACCCCTGCAGTGTTCTATGGATGTCCAGTTGGCCCTCATCTCCTTGACCCACTTGGGGCATTAGATGAGCCAAGACCCAGAGACCATTAAAATTTGGTAATTTTCTATTTTTCTGAAACTTTTCAGTGAGGACATTCTTTCACTTCCTTTGTATCTTGGTCAGCTTTTACCTTGTATCTTACATTCTATACTTTCTAGACTTCCTGAACGCCTCTCAAAAACCAGATTCCTTCCTGCTATGAATAAGACCAGTTCTTGCATGCTTTCAGTGAGGTTTAGGAACATAACCTCTGTGTAGTAACTGCTCCCACAAAGGAAGTTTACTACTGGTATCATTTAGGCCCTGTTCTCCAACTGGGTTCACTCACACATTTATTGAACACTTACTAACTTCAAGGTAGTTTTAGGCACCAGGAATACAGTGGGGACAACGCAGACAGACCCTGCCCTCATGGAGGAACACCCTGCTGGTGGAGAGCCTGTCTGCCCAGACTTTCTAATAAATTTCATTTTTCCTGCTTTCTTGCCAATGGCATATTCCTCTTATGATGCTTGAGTTAAATCCAGTATTTGAAAAGATTGCCTTATAATTCTTCTATGTGAACTTTTTTACCCTGAATCCTACAGCCACACCTGTTTGCAAACTTCAGATTCATGATGCTCTCTTTTCAGGCCAAGGGTAAGGGAATGAATATTAGTGAGCACGTGTAGTATGGGCTGGTATTTAAAGTACAGTGTCTTATTTAATCATCACAAAAGCATAAGGAAGTCAAAGTATCATTCTCATTTTTCAAATGAAATACTTGAAGATTTTAGAGATCAGATCCCAGAGTTCAAAAAAAAAAACAGAATTTGGACGTGGCTGACAGATGCAATGCAGAGGGCCTCCTTTCCTGCCTATGTGGGACAGGATTCATTCCCCTGAGCTCCAGCCATGGGGTAATGCTGGGGAGCAACCAGCATTTCCCAGGCTTGGAAGATGGGGCAGAGTAACAACTGAATCATAACACAGAATTTTGTCTCTCCCTACTGGCACCCCAGACTATTCATATGGAGTCAGGAGGTAGCCCCAGAGATTGTACTTCTACCTTTGTAGTTCACTCCTTGATTCTTTTTAAAAATCACTTTTATTGTATTTTCCCCCATTACCATTTATCCTCCTTATATCCTCTACCCTGAGATCACCACAATGTTGTCTACGTCCATGAGTCCTTTTTCTTTTTTCAATCTTCAAACATTCTCTATTGACTGAGAGGTAGATTCCATGTTAATGGGACAATTAGGTCACAGGGGAAGAAAGTTGAGCTGATAGCGAGGTAGAAAGGTTCCAGAGGCAAATTTTTCTATCTCCCAAAGTTGAAGTGTTGATCTTCATGCTCCCACCTCCAGACAATTTCCTCCAGGGACATTCACTTCTTAAATCTCTCTACTCAGCTACTCAGTTGGGACTGGGCTTCCACTCTGATGGCTAAAGATCAGAACTTATAGAAACAGGATCTAAGCCCATACAACTCATGGAATGAACATCAAAGCATCATGATGTTGTGAGCTTTTCCTTGATAAACATGTAATATCTACATCAGAGTTCTCTAGGAAGTTAGATTCAGCTTGGAAAATATTCCTTTATTCTAGCAAAATAATTTTATTGATCTAACCTTTTAAATTTAGTTTCTTATGAAAGTCTATGATGAACATAAAGTGTTACAGAGAATTTCAGGTACTACACTTTCTAAAAGTTTATTTTTTAGTTATTTATATATTTTAGGTGTTCAATATTTCTTGTATGATGGCTTATGCTTTAGGGTGGGTAGAAATAGGGGGTTATTTTATTTAAAGAAATGTAACTTGTTGGAGTGAATGATGACTTCATTGCTAATTGACCCTTCCATGGGGTAGATGCTAACTGACATGTCGTTGGTCTTAGAATAAGGTTATGCTTGTGTTTGTGGGTTTTGAGCCACATCAGAAGAAGATGATATCAACTATGAGTCACTCAAAGGATTTCATATTCACAGAGGCTGGCCTAGGGACTATATAAAGAGTGACATTCAAGGAACATGTTCTGAAAAGGAACAGAGTGACTTACATTAAGTCATTCAGGAGAAGTTTAGAATGAAGTTTTTTCTATTGATACTGGTCCTGCAGGCCATTGCTGCTCCTGGAGCTATTTCTTTGATGAGCTCTGAAGAATACAATGAGAAATTTGTTAATGTAAGTATTAATGCTATAGCATTTATCTAGATTGATTTCTGTCTTAAGATTTATTGCATGACCAGTATTATTTTGAGAAGTATTATTTGAAAACTGGTTTAGCAGGGTATTTGATTTTAGCACTGAATTTTTGTTTGCCAAAGAGGAAAGTAATAAAGATGTATTGGTTTCAAAGGAGCATTATAAAATTGGTGGGTGAATTTGTCCCTTCTACTAAAAAGCTTAGACCATGTAGTGTTAGTTCAAAATAATTGGTGTTCTGTTATTTCACATTAACCATTTAATGCTGGTTAATAATCTGAAACTGAAGCCCTGGCTGGCATAGCTCAGTGGATTGAGCACGGGCTGTGAACCAAAGTATCATAGGTTCGATTCCCAGTCAGGGCACATGCCAGGGTTGCAGGCCATGACCCCCAGCAACCGCACATTGATGTTTCTCTCTCTCTCTCTTTCTCCTTCCCTTCCCTCTCTAAAAATAAATAAATAAAATCTTTAAAAAATAATAATAATCTGAAACTGAAACAATGTTGTAATTAATTTAGCCACTTAAGTCTGCCATGATAATTGAAGAATATTCTTTGCTTTCACTATCTCAGATATTTTATTATGAACAGTTTTTAAAATATAACTTTTCAATTTTTTATATGAGTTCAGATGATTTCCCATTTTCTAAGACTGTTTCAACTTTGAATTTGTTATAGTTGTCCATTGTATTGAAGGCTTTCTATTTTTAAGCAAGGAATTTTTTCTCAACATAAATTAATAATTTATGCATCCCAACAATAAAGATTTTGAGGCTTAATGAATGCCATGATGTGCTAGATACACAAATAAGTTCTAAAAAGTAGAAACAAGTTTGAAGGAGTAAAGACATAAAGGTGTTTTCAGTGGGCTTCCAGAAATCAATCTTGCTAATAGTTTATGACACGTCTTTGACAGCACAGAATATTTTTAATTTTTTTCATTATAATTGTATGATACCTGGTTCAAAAACATCAGTGTCCAGTTGAGTCACATATGTAGAGCTCCAACAGAAACCTTTAGATGTATAATAATGTAAAAACTAAATGTATTTTTTCCAGGATTACTTGACACGGTTTTACAGCTTCAGGCCGGAGATAATTCCAATAACAAAAATGAAAGTCAATACAAACTCCATGGAGAAAAAAATTCAGGAAATGCAGCAGTTCCTGGGGTTAAATGTGACTGGGCAACTGGACAAACCGACTCTGGACATGATGCACAGACCTCGATGTGGAATACCCGACGTTCATCACTTCAGCACAATGCCAGGGAGGCCAGTATGGAAAAAACATTTTATCACTTACAGGTGACATCATAGCCATGTGTTATTCTATTTTCTCATAGGTCTGACTTCTAGAAGCCTGAACCATTTAGATATAGCCCTAAATCTGGTAGCAGATAAGAAGCCTTCCTCAACTAAAGTTCAACTATCCTCAACTATCCCTCTGCTAAAGTTCATTCTCTCTGGAAGGGGATACTTCATCCAGGGATTGTTTGACTTGCCAGTCCAGACCACACTAAGAAGGCTGCAAATGAAAGGAGAATGAAGTAAAATCTACAGTAAATAAGACACAGGAGAAAGTTTTATAGAATAGTCAAGATGAATAAACACAGAAGTTTTGGAGAAGGGGCAAAAGTCTTAAGCTTCTATGAATGTAAATCTCTCATAATGGTGACCTATAAATCATAAATAAGAATGAATCAGATTAGATCCTGTTTGAAGAGGAAGCTGTCCAAGGAAAAATGTCTGTAGTATAAAAAGTTATGTTATTTTTCCTTTTATCCAGACAATTTATGAAACGATTCATTCTCTAATGCTGCTAGCAGAAATGAAGTATCATAATAAGACAAAATTAACACATGGTTTCCATATATTTTTCTCTTTTTTCTTTTGGCTGATAAAGGATCAATAATTACACTCCTGACATGAAGCGTGAGGATGTTGACTATACCATCCAGAAAGCTTTTCAAGTATGGAGTAATGTGACCCCCCTGAAATTCAGAAGGGTTAACACAGGCGAGGCTGACATTATGATACGTTTTGTATTTGGAGGTAGAGAACTTGGACTTACTTCATCTGTATCATTTGGCATGACCTATAGCACATCAGGAAGGACTGATTTTCTTCTCTTTTTAACAAGCTCATGGAGACTTCAGTCCTTTTGATGGCAGAGGTGGAATTGTAGCTCATGCTTATGGACCTGGACCTGGTATTGGAGGAGATGCACATTTTGATGAGGCTGAACTCTGGACTAAAAACTACAGAGGTAGGCAAACAAACAAACAAACAAAACACACACACACACACACACACACACACACAAACCCTAACAAATTCTAAATTGCATCATTTTGTTAAATAATTTTGAAAGGCTACCTTCTGAGAAAGAATTATAGGATTAAAAAAACTTGTTTTGATTATAATTTAGCCACTAAATAAAAAGTAACACTTTGTCTCAATTTTATACTCTATAAATTGAGGGTATTAGACTAGATTATCTTAAAGATCCGTTCTTAGAATCTGAGGATGAGCTAGTTGGTTAATATAAACTCAAGAACCTTAAGAACTACAGTACATAAAAGCAAAAGCTGTTAAGTGATCAGTTTTGACAATGCAACCCATAAACTCAAGGCAACACAGATGCTAATTTTGCTAACAATCCTAAAATAGTGTGGTCGTCTTCATGATCCATTATACAGTGATAGTTTCTTAGATTTATAGTAACACAGAAAGATGATGCTATAGAGAATTTAGAGATCCTTGTAGAGATACACAATGTTATATGTCCTTGTAGTCACTTGTTCTGGGACAACAATTTCAGAATACCCAACTGATCATTGGATGATACCTTGTATGTATTTACAGAGTGGCTGTAAGTCACCATTCCTATCAAAGAGTTGGAAGATAGGGATAATTAGTCTCTGTTTGGAGGAACCACTCTCCATTGGAAAGTTGAAACTATCATATCAGAAGCCTTCTTAATCTCTCCACTAGAAATCCTAAATTATATAACTGACTCAGGTGGAAAGTAAATGGAAAGAAAGTCATCAAAAATGTGTTTTATTCAGAATCCCCCTTTCTCCACCTGATAATTATCGACATTAGATAGCAATATTTTATAGATCAGAAAGACTAATTGTTTTAGTCTGACACGTGGTCTAAAACTTACAGAATTCTTGAGTGATAAAAGCAGTTTTACATTGTCAAAAGACAAATGATGTAGGATTAGGCTTTTACTGAGCTGAAAATTCTCAGCTAGACATGTTAAATTTGCCTAAATTTTATGCAAGGGAATTTGAGTTTTATAATAATTTCATCTGATGTGGGAGACTTGTGCTAGTTAGCTAAAATATTTTGGAATTCTAAGGGACCCTGGAAAAATCATTTAATATAGTTTTTTACAGTTAAAGGAAATTAAGATCAAGGGAAAGTTAGTGGCTAACTTGTGGAAAAGCTGGGGTCAGAACATGCATTTTCTAGTTTTTATCTTGGTCCAGTGTGTACTTTCTACCTGTCCACATTGCCTTATTTTTAATTGTTTTGATTATATATTTTCAAAAAGTTAAATTATTTATAAAAATTCTAAATTAAAGTGCTCATTATCAACATAATTTTTGACACATTAAATTAATAAATAATTATTTCAATGGTTGTTAAATTTCTATTGTAGTTTAGCTGATGCAATGCAGGTATTTGGCTACAGAGATGAAAAGGACCCAGTCCTGTCCAGGAAGAGTATGCAATCAAGCAAAACAGAACACAAACAGATATTCATTATTTTAAGATAAGGACCAGTGCTTGTCTTTTATACAAAGTATTATGTGAACTGGGAATAAGATACATTTAGGTTTAGGCCAAAATATAAAAGGCTTTGTTTACTCTTCCCTGTATTATGCAGAGTGAAAAGAATGCCAAAGTCTGTTTCTTTTTCATTATTTGAGAGAAGTTAAAGTATTTCTGAGTTAGTTACGAAACCCCTGTGTTACGAGAAATGTTCCTAGACACCCCCAAGAGAGAAGTGTAGATTCTATGTTCACACTTGGGTGCTGGAGAGTACTTCAAATCCAGGCTCTGAGGCTAGGTGGGATGTGATCCTGGGCAAGACAGTTCTGAGATGCAGTTTTGCCAGAGAAAACAAAAGGCAAAAATAAATGTATTAGACTAGAACACAGATTAAAAACTAACAGTAAGGGGTTAATCAAGTTTTCTTGGATTTGAAAAACTTGACAGAAAGGACACACCCCTCTTTCTTACCTACAAAGGTGCATCTTCTAGGGCATAAAGAATAAATGAACGGGCATGACTATAATTTAGCAGTGTACATGTGCCTAATTTAGAAGCATAGTCTCTTACTTCATTTAGAATCATGTGTAGAAAAATGATGAGCTTTAGAGCCAAGAAATTTGGATTTGAATCTTAGGTTCTTGGGTCATCTCTTAATTTAGTCAATTAATCTTGCTGATACTGTGTCCTCCTCTTAAATAGAGAGTATGGTGGCTTCCTATCAGTTGTATAAGGATTAGACATAATGTGGTATATTTCTCAGTGACTCATAGTACCTGGAAATTAATATGACCTTTTATTTGGGTTAGTAAAGAATGGTTATGAAAGACTTTTTAATATATTCGCTTGAGACTAATCAAAACTGAAAGCAGAATGAAGGAATGATTTAGAGGAAATGAGAACCATTGAACACAGTTATAAGTTATTCTAGAAATTTTCACAATGTAATATATTTCATTTTTGTGATAGTGCATTGGTCCTTAACCAGAGGCAATTTTGTTCCCAAGGGGACATTAGACAATGTAGGGAAACAGTTTGGTTGTAAAAACTGAAGAAGAATTTGCTACTTATTTAATGGTAAACCAGAGATTTCTAAACAACTATAACAAACAACTGAGCTATAGTGTCAATAGTGCCAAGGGTGGAAAACCTTGTGCAAGGAAGAGAAACAAGTGAAGGATTCCCAAATGTTTCTTTTTTCATTGTGTCATATTTAAATTGTGTTATTGTTTTCTAAATGCCATTATATGTCATTGCTCTTTTTCCTTTCTGGTTGGTTTCCTCTTAGGCACCAACCTGTTCCTAGTTGCTGTTCATGAGTTTGGCCATTCCTTGGGTCTTGACCATTCCAAAGATCGAAAGGCCATAATGTTCCCCACCTACAGTTATGTTGATCTCAACTCATTTCATCTCTCTCCTGATGATATACGTGGCATTCAGTCTCTCTATGGTAAGTTGAATTTAGTTACCATTTTGCCTCATAAACATACTCACTCTTATGAATGAATAGTTTTATTATATCTGCATTTGAATAAAATCTTAATATCTATTTTTGTTTTTGAGCCCTATGAAAATTCTGTGAGGTAGATAACACAGATATTATATTCATTTTTACAGATGAGCACCAGTTACCTAGTATGTTAATGCCAGAGCCAGAGGCAGAACTAAGCTTTCTGGCTTCAAATCTGTTCTTTGTATTTAACATAACATTTTCAATTAGAGAAGACACACAGAAAAATAATTTAACTGGAACAAAAAAGCCAGAGTGAATAGATTTTTTTCCTCCATAATGTTGCAAAGAAAATTAAATGTTTTGAAATTGTTGTTCAATTACATTTGTCCCCATTTTCCCCCCCATTAGTCTCCTCCATCCTCCTCACCCTCACCTCCCACATTCAATCCCCTTCCACTCCATTGTCTTTGTCCATAGGTCCTTTATACATTTTCCTTGACCCTCCCCCTTCTTTCCCCTGTTAGCTCCCTCCTCCCTCCCCTCTGTGCACTGTCAGTTTGCTCTTTATTTCCACGTCTCTGGTTCTATTTTGCTTGCTTATTTGTTTTGTTGACTAGGTTCCACTTATAGGTGAGATCATATGGTATTTGTCTTTCACTGCTTGGCTTATTTCACTTAGCACAATGCTCTCCAGTTCCATCCATGCTGTTGCAAAAGGTAGGATTCTTCCTCTTATGATCTAAAGTGCATGTTTCTTTCTAATGCTTCTTAAAATGTTTTTTTCAGGAGGTCCAGAAAAGGACAAACCCTCACCAAATTCTAACAATACAGAATCAGCTCCCTGTGATCCTAATATGAGATTTGATGCTATCACTACAGTGGAAAATAAAATCTTTTTCTTTAAGGACAGGTAGGATCATTTTTATACCTGACCAAGTGCAAAGGTTCTGTCCTAAGGTGTTTTTTTGTTGTTGTTGTTGTTGTTGTCATCATTGTTGGAGAATAATAGAAAATGATGAAAAATTAAGTAGATGAAAATTATTAGTAGGGACTTGGACTTGATTCTGTAGGCAGTGGAGAGATCTTGAAGATCTTGAAGCACGGCAGTGGTATGATTATATTTATGTTTTAACTGGAAAATTGGCATTAAATAATGGGTTTTTAGTAGGAATCTGGGTTGAGGAAAGATAAGTCAGGAAACAGAGAAGCCAGACAATTTTAATCATGATTAAAAATAGTGTCTGGAACCAAAGCTGTGACAGAGTACCTATTTAAAGGATTTGATTCTTGATTAGAGGTAAGGGAATTCCAGGATGATTTGTGGTTTCTGTCTTACAACACAGACTGAAGCAGATATTGGTGGTGTGGGGCAGTATAGAAGATTAATATTTGATAGGACAAATATCCTTCATTTTTGAAACTCAAAAGCTAAGACACTTGAGGATAAGTGACTTTCTTTAGATTACAAAATTAATGAATGGATTTGGGGACCAGACTACAACCTAGATCCCTTGATTCCAAGATCCAGGTTATTTCCATGTAGCAGTTTGCCTGTTAATACCATTGCTGTTATCAAAGCAAAATGATTAACATCCTTTTCTTGTGGTATTCCTACTCAGACATCCATGGAACAGCATATGAAGATCATGGGAAGAAACATTAAATCATTCCATAGGTCCTTTCCACTCACCTTTCATAATGATTCCTGAGTCTACAACTATTTTAAACATGTATTTAATGTTTTACATGTCAGGTTCTTCTGGTCGAAGCTTCCTAAGAGTCCAAAGAGCAATGTTAATTTAATTTCTTCTTTATGGCCAACCTTACCATCTGGTATTCAAGCTGCTTATGAAATCGGTGCTAGAAAAAAAGTTTTTCTCTTTAAAGGTAATTCCAATTTTTAGTTTTGCTATTTAGTCTACTTCAAGGAAGAGAATAAATTAAGGAAACACTACTTTTTATAAATGAAGACCAAAAAGGACTCCAAGTTGTATTAATTGTACTCTGAACTATTACCTAAAAGAGATCGAATACTTAGATAATACATAAAACTTTCAGGAAAAATTTGTAAAATATAGATCATAATACTTGTGGAGAAAAATACAGAAAGAACTATAGGTGGTGGGCCATGTTCAAGAACAAAGAACAATACATTTGGAACTGTGGAAAAAGATTGAGGTTTGTAGTGAGTCAGTACATATTTCTATTACTCTTTCTATATGATTGCAATGTACCTTTTTGTGTTTACAGATGATAAGTACTGGTTAATCAGCAATTTAAAACTACAACCAGGCTATCCCAAGAGTATACATTCTTTGGGCTTTCCTGACTTTGTGAAAAAAATTGATGCAGCTGTTTTTAACCCATATCTCTATAAGACCTTCTTCTTTGTGGATCATCAGTATTGGAGGTGAGCTTTAATGGTTACTAATTTGACCTCTAAGATTTTTGAAATAGGCAATGATTTTTCCAGAAGATGGTTTGCTGTGCAAATTCCCAAACATCCTTGAGCTTTCTGGGAAAGCGATTAAGAGACCATAGGACTGGAATAGTTCTTGTTGATCTAATTTTCTTTCTCTGGACTTTTGGGTTCTGATCTACCAGATAACACACAATGTGTTTTAAAAAGAATACTTTAAATAAAATGTCATGGTATTAATAACAGTGGAAACACATTGGACAATAGTGGTAGAGGTGTGTGAGGCCTGGTCTTTAGAGCCAGTTTAGGGGGTCTACAGAGTTTCAGATTCCCTTCCATAACCATTGGACTCAAGAAGACAAAATGAGGAGACCATCCTCTGAGGGATATCTGACCCTGCAAGGTCTTTACTGACAGGAAATTAGACAACCAGGCTCTATAAAGCAGTGCCGGGCACTGGTGGAAGCATAGTGCAGGGGTTAGGAAAGTGCTTGACTAGAAGTCAGGAAGCCTCAGATTAGAGTCCTAGTGGGACTTGAAATATATCAGTAAACTGTTTAGGTCCTTGGGTTTCATTGTAGGTTAAGCCTTTCTTAGTAAGAGTCTTTCAGGAGAGGGATAGGTGGATTTTGTTGTTCATGTCATGAAATGTCAAGTTTATGTCATGAGATCTATTTCTGATGGAGTTCCTACTGATTTTATGTATGTATGTATGTATGTATGTATGTATTCAGGTATGATGAGATGAAACAATTCATGGACCCTGGTTATCCCAAATTGATTACCACACACTTTCTAGGAATTAAGCCTAAAATTGATGCCGTGTTCTATTATAATGGTAAGTAGATTAGTAGATTAGTAAAGATACTTGAAATCCCCCTTTAAAACACTGTCATTCATATTTTTTTTTGTACCTGCATTCTTTACCTTCCTTTTAGCTCCTTTCACACTTTATGGGTTCTCATGGACTGGGGTTGTGGGTGGGATGAGAGAAGCTTGAGCTCATTTGAGTTTGTGTTTGTGAATGTCTTTAGGCAAGGTGACCCTCAGCAAAATTGTTGAGTGGGCCAAGATATTTTATTTTTTCTTTCCACCCCTATGTTCTTTTCGCTTCCTCCATCAAGAATTCTGTGTGCCCTACCTGAATTCAACTGAGTTCTCCACTTGGAGTGTAACTTTTCAAAACACATCTTCATGTTAACAACTTTCTTAATAAAATTAATGAAGATATTTAATAGTGAAATGATTGGAAGTAGGCAGATATCTGGGCGCCATGGGACCAAGTATTTACATACTTGAATCAAACCTTGTCTAATCTAGATAATCTATAAAAACACAAATCTATGTTATCTTTTTCAAAGAAATACAGCAGAGAATTAAACTATTCATTTTTTTTTAGGGCACTACTATTTCTATCAAGGATCTAATGTACTTGAATACAATGCCGTACTCCATCGTGTCACCAAAAGGCAGAGAAGCAACATTGACTTTCATTGTTAGGAATGGTGTAATTACAGGTGTTTGTCAATTCACTTCAGTTTAATCAGTATAACATACTTGTTACATGCCCAGTGTACCATTAAATCATGACATATATCATAAAATAAAATCTGTAGGACATAGATAAATGATCATATTGGTAAATTATTATACAAAACACATAAGATTTTATTATTGAAAAATCCTCATTGTCAATTTTTACTTGACTCTGCTATTAAGTTTGAAAATAGACATCTTCAGTGGGCAAGAGCATATCTTGGTCCTTAACATCCTTATACTGAGAGATTATAATTATTTCTCTAGCTTAACCAAAATTAAGAAATGATTCATTTCTTTGACCATTAAACATTTCCACAAGTGTATTATTTTAATTGGAGTAAAATTAGAATATTTTAGAACTTAAATAGAACTAAAAATGACAATAATGTAAGATATAATTAAACTTAGAACTTAAAATGACAATAATGTAAGATATTAAATTAAATAATTATGGTGATAATGTAATATTCTGTTGACAATGTGGACTTTTCTAATATTTTGCATAAAGTATATATATTTATGTTGTTCAATAAAAGTATTTAAAGAAAGTATTTGGTTTTTAAGAATTTTTCTTGAAAAATGGAAAGTGTACTTGAAAATAATTCTGGACCTACCCCTAAATAAAACTAGTCTCTGTGATTATACTAAAGGGTGAATAGAAATATGGCAACATGGAAAAAAAAGAAAATTGCATTTGCTTTGGCGACTTGTTTAAAGCCACGTGAATACTTAGTCTCAAGTCCAGAAAACTTCTCCAGGCTGCATACGGCTACAGGATGACCTATAATGTATGACCACAAACTGAAGAGAAGAAGGGATGAAATAAGAACTTCCGATTTTGGTAAAATTTCCATTGCAGATCAAGTCTCACAATATGGGCCAGTAATTGCTATGTGACATTGGCAAGAAATTAAATCCAAGCTTCATTAAATTTAGGAGAAAATATTAGTGGTACCCATCTCATAGATTTATTGTAGAAAAAAAGTGATTAGTGATATATTGCGAGAACATCATGCCGGTAGGTCGGCCTGCCTTTTATCAATTTTCTCCACTACTTTCACACACATTCTCCCTATCTTCTGGATTGTACATATATGAAAACTTCCTCTAGTGTCTCACAGATTTATGGAATACTTACCATTTTCAATTTACTTGCAGACCATTGCTGATTGATGTACTCAAGGTCCAGGAAAAAATCAAGTTCATTTTGGCTCAGATGATTGTTTTTGGCTAGTAGAATGAACTGAGATCAGGAAAAATATGAGGATCAAAAAGAACCTATTTGGAGATGGAGCTCTCTGTCCTTCATAGCTTAGATCCATTCTCAAGTACTATGTGTTTCTTCCGTATAATAATCCTAGAGTTGTCTTTACAAGGAGTAGGGTCAAGTTATCTTTAGAGGAAATGTTGTTTCCCTACAGGAAACTAAATGCTGGACTTCCTTCAAAAGAAAAAACTTTTTGCACAGTTTCTTTAGCCTGGAAAGAAAACTTAATGGTATCTGGGTTAAGATGTCTTTGGCCTTAGGTCATTCAGGACTAAGCAGTTCCTCTTGAACAATGGCTATATTGGAGTAAAGGCCCAGTGTACACCCCTCTCAGTTTCATGAGTGTTCATGAAAAATGCCTTTAAAGATTTAAAAGTGTACGCTTTCTCTTTTTACCTCCATTTATTTGTGTTACATTGTAAACATTTTTAATAAATACTTATAATGTTAAATCTATGTCAGACACTGTTCTAAGTTCTGCACACATACAGAAAACAATCCTTAAATTAAAATAATCATAATAATAATAAATGATTATTTATTAGTAAATAATCAGCTAATCATTAAATTATGAGGTAAATATTGTCATCCATATTTTTCAAAGGAGGAATGGAGGCACTGAGAGGTGACCTAATTTGCCCAAGATCACATAACCTGCAATTCAAAGCCAGGCACTTTGATTCCAGAATTTGTGTTATTAACCACTACAAAATTCTGCCTTTCAAATTAATAAAGTAAAAAAAATCAAATAAAGTAAAAACTCCTGACATGCCATGCTATTTGTACTTTTACTTGACCTTTCAAGCAAAAGGTGTTTAACATTGTCATAAGAATATTTTGTGTGCCCAGACGGGAATACCATTTTGCAGTGGAAGAGGTAGTAGTGATATCTTATTGATGCCAGGAAAAAAATGTCCAAAACTTGGAAATTACAGGTATCTTTACAATGGAGTGTGGGACATTGCCTGATAGATCACCTGGAGAGTAGCTAATTTTATGAGAATCTGAACCTGATGCAGGTGTTCTGGGGGTTGGGGGCCCCAAGGGTCCCAGACACACTGTGGATTCTTAGCTTCCCACAAGGAAGAATTCAAGCATGGGCTAACATAGAGTTTAAAGTAAACACAAATTTATTAGTGAAGCAGTAAGACAGAGAGTGGGTTACTCTGCAGACAGAGCAGCTCCCCTTTAGCAGAATTTGATTCCTTTACTGGGGTTGATTCAATTGAAGGTATATGGTATTCAGTAAGGGGAAGGAATATTTAGGATCTTCCCAGGAAAGAGGTAGACATTGCTTGGAAGAGCTCCCTCTGCTATTTTGTGTCCTTATTTGGGCTTTGTGATTCTGACCATGGCTGTGAGGGGTGTGTTGTTTAGCATGCTAATATCTTAAAATGAGTGTATAAGACTAAGGGTTACTGTTAGGTGAAATTAGTCCTTATGTTGGATAAAGCTGGTCTCTTGTCATTTTAAGGCATAAATCCAGTGTGGGATGGTCTTACTTCCTTGTTGACAATTTCTGTAGTTTGTATAGATTGCAGCTCTTTTCATATATTTTGAAATATTTTATTTATTTATTTTTAGACAGAGGGAAAGGGAAGGAGAAAGAGAGGGAGAGAAACATCAATGTGTAGTTGCTTCTTATGCACCCCTCATCAGAGACCTGGCCCCCAACCTAGGCATGTGCCCTGACTGGGAATTGAACCAGAGACCCTTTGGTTTGCAGGCCTGTACTCCATCCACTGAACCACACCAGCCAGGGTGGACTGCAGCTCTTTTACCACATAGCCTATCTCACACCTTTGACTATTCATCAACCAATCTATTATATAACTCTGTAAAGATACAAATAATAGAAAACCAATAATAAAGCAAATGGTATTTTCTATAGCAATGCAAATAAATGTTATCTTGCTTCCAGTCAAGACGGTGGTGTAGGAAAACGCAGTACTCTGAACTTCCAACAACCACCTCAAAATTACAAGTAAACTTCAGAACAACCATTACTGAGAACTGCCTGAAATCTAGCTGAACAGAAGTCCTATAACTAAGGATATAAAGAAGAAGCCACATGTGGTAGGAGCATCTGATATGCAGAACAGGCTGGTCTAACATCCATCTGTGGAGGTTAAAAATCAGAAGGGATAGCTTAGCTTTGAGAGTCTTCCCTGAAGAGCAAGGGGCACTGGCCCACAATAGGGCCATAACCCAGGGTTCCTGTACTGGAAAGAGAAGTCCTTATAACTGCTGGCTGTGAAAATTGTTGCTGAGTAGGGTGGATGGTTTTCTCTCTTAAAGGGTTCAAGCATGTGCTTACTTGGATTCACTCATTGTGAGCTCCAGTGTTGGGGCAGCAACTCAAGAGGTGCATCAGGGACATATAGGAAGGAACTGAATTGTATGGACTCAGGATGGGGGCTGGAGAGGCAGCTTTCTCCCAGACAGAAGTGCTGGCAGAAATCATTGTTCCCTTGCTGAATCTTCCCCAACAAAGCTGGCAGGCAACGTTTTATCTGAGTCTCCATCAACCTCACTAACACTGTTTGCCCTGCCCTGACGATCCTCTGAGATCCCATGCAACTTTCAAACCCACCCAAGCCATATCCAGTGGCTATTCCATACAAACAGCCTGTCAGCTCACATTACACTTTTTTCTAAAATCTTTCAAAGGTTCAAAACCCCCAAATAAGCAGCATCTGGCCTCTGTGTGCCCTGTATATCTTGGTAAATGGCCCCAGGCTGACAGTAGTGACAGGCAACCTCAATTTGCAGCTTGGTCTCTCCTGGTCACCTCTAAGCAGAACACAAGTAGTAGCCATCTGCAGATTTCTTTGTAGCTCATGCTGGGTGGCCCTGGGCAGGGCACAAGTGGCAGCTGATGTTGGTCTGTACCTCCTAGGAAGCCTCAGTGCAAAAGCACAGGATTCTCAGCTTCAGACAACACTGAATCACCACTCAATCATCTCCAGCAGTGTACCCACTCAAAGGCAGACTCATCAGAAGAGCTCCATGGAGTTAGCCCATGCACAGCAGCTCCTCTGTAATAGCCAGTCCTCAAAGCCAATTGGCCTAAGGATAAATCCCTTCCATTGACTTACCAACAGCAATCAAGGCTCAACTACAAAAGGAGGATGCACACAGCCCACAAGTTGTACCTTGGGGATATGTGGAGAGGCTGTGTCACTGGGCCCTACAGGACACCTACTAGATAAAGCCACTCTACCAAGGGAGGCAGTTGTACCAGCTCTACCTTACACATAGAAACAAACATAGGGAGACACCCAAAAATAACATGTCCCAAATGAAAGAACAGAACAAAACTCTATAAAAAAACAAAGCAAAATGGAAACATCTACCAGATGCAGAATTCAAAACACTGGTTACAGGGATGCTCAATGATGTAAGTGAAAACTTCAACAAACGATGGGAAACATAAAAATGGAGCTAGAAAACATTAAAAAGAACCAGTCAGAAATGAAGAATACACTGAAAGAAATGAAGAATACATTACAGGGGATCAACAGTAGAGTAAATGAATCAGAACATTAAATTAATTATTTGGGAAAGTAGGAAGCAGAAAACAACCAGTCAGAACAGCAAAAATAAAGAGAATGCAAAACAAAAAATGAGGATAGTTTAAGAAGCCTGTAGGACAACTTCAAGCACACCAACATTTTACATCATTGGGGCACTGAAAGGACAACAGAGAAAGCAAGAAATTGAATGTAAAAATAATGATAGATAACTTTTATAACCTGGTAAAGGAAATAGACATACAAGTCCGAGAAGTACAGAAAGTCCCATACCCAAAGAGGCCAACACCAAGACACAACATAATTAAAATGCCAAAGGTTAAAGACAAAAAGAGAATCTTAAAAGCACAAGAGAAAAGCAGTCAGTTACTACAGGAAAGCTCCCATAAAACTGTCAGCTAATTTCTCAACAGAAACTTTGCAGGTAAGAAGAGATTGGCACAAAATATTCACTCATGAAATGCATGAACCTAATAGCAATAAATACATTCCTATCAACAATTCTTAAATGCAAATGAATTAAATGCTCCAATCACAACATATATGGTGGCTGAATGGATAAGTAAATAAGACCCTTTTATATGTTGTTCAGAAGAGACTAACTTTAGATGAAAAGACACACACACTGAAAGTAAAGGGATGGAAAAAGTATTTCATAAAAGTGGAAACAAGTGCACAAAAAGCTGTGATAGCAATACTTGTATCAAAACAGACTTTAAAACAACAGCTGTAACAAGAGACAGAGAAAAACACAGCAGTTGCACTTCTGGGTATTTATTTGAAGAAACCCAAAACATTACATTGAAAAGACATATGTACCCGTATGTTCACTGCAGGATTATTTACCCCTAAGTGTTCATGAATAGATGAGTCGATAAAGAAGTGGTGCATATATACAACAAAACATGACTCAGATATAAAAAAAAGAATGAAATCTTGCTATCTGAAATAACATGGATGAACCTAGAGGGTATTATGCTAAGTGAAATAAATCAAACAGAACAGACAAATTCCAGATAATAAAACTTATGTGTGGAATCTATAAAAAAAAACAAGCAGAATAGAGAACAAGCACATAGAAAATATATTGATGGTTGCCAGAAGGGAGTTACAGAATAGTCATGGGATATAAAGAGCAGCATAAGGAATAATTATGTATGGTATCAGATGAGTACTAGGTCTATTGAGTGATCACTCTGTAAGTTAGAAGACAAATGTCTAATCACTATGTTCTACATCTGAAACTAATATAATATTCTATGTTAACTCTAGTGAAAAAAATTTAAAATTATTAAAATAACAAATGTTATCCATGGGAGACACAACTGATTACCTTCTGGTAGAAGAGACAACCTCAAACATTACATTTTATTGGTCTATAAGGTATTAATGCATTTTTAACATTAGAAGGTACATTTTGGCATTTCTTACTGCATATATATCTATTCAGATCCTTCTTTGAACTAATTCCTTCATTAGTTAGTGAGTTGAATAATATCTTTAACATGTTTGTTTTATATTTTATGAAAGTAATTTTCAATTTTTTAAAAGTGTAATTTATCTGAAACTATACAATAAGGGAGAGGACAGGCCTTCCCACCTTTTGGACTACCAGGTGCAGAAGAACACATACTATTAGGCAACTCCTCAAGCCTCACATAACTAGAGTCTAGACTTCCTGATCCTGTCTACATCTTTATCTTCTAACAATGTAGTGACAGACATTGCCTCTGTTCAAGAAAAAGGAAAATATATGCCTAATCTAGGTGACATATAATTGCCAAGGTTCACTCTTTTTACTTCACCCATTTACTTAAAAATATTTATTGAGAATTTGCCAGATTCTAGATCCCATGATTGGCATAACAGATGAAAAGATGACTAAGACAGTCTCTGCCTTCAAAGGCGCAAAATATGGTAAAAACATAAAAATACAGACCCATAAATAACAAATGATTATGCAATGAAGTAAGCAGGTAGACTAATAGAAGAGTGTACAAGACACAAGAGTGAGTTAATCTCTGCAGGATTCAGGAACCACAGAATACTTAGTGTGAAAAATAATATTTGAGATACGTGTTAAAATATAAGAGGGATTTGTTATTTGGAAAACTGGGACTTCTGGCCAAGATGGAGGCATAGGTAGATACATTTTGCCTCCTCACACAACCAAAAGAAGGACAACAAATTTAAAAACAAAAAATAACCAGAGCTGCCAGAAAATCGAACTGTATGAAAGTCCGACAACCAAAGAGTTAAAGAAGAAATATTCATCCAGACCAGTATGAAGGGTGGAGACGGGGAAGCCAGGGAGGAGACACCTTGTGGCAAGGTGGCAGCTGGAGGACCAGGGGAGGGGAAGGCAGTGGCTGGTGGACTGGGTGAAGCATCAGCTGGCAGAGCAGGCAGTCCCACCTTTGCATGCACATAAACCAGGAGGGACAACTGGGGAGCCAGACAAACTGTGCAACCCAGGGTCCCAGTGCAGGGAAATAAAGCCTCAAAACCTCTGTCCAAAAAAAATCTATGGGGGTTGAGGAGGCAGGAGAAATTCCCAGCCTCAAAGAAGAGTTCATTGGAGAGGCCCACAAGGTCCTAAAGCATACACAAGACCACCCTCCTGGAATCAGCACCAAAAGGGCCCAATTTGCTTGTGGGTAGCAGAGGAAGTGACTGGAAGCTGACCAAGAGCTAAGCAAGTGGCATTGTTCTTGCTCAGACCCCTCCTCCACATAGTTTCATAACTCAGCCAAGTGGGTTGCCCTGCCCTGGTAAATACCTAAGGCTCTGCCCCTTAATAACTGTGCAGAGACCAAAAAAAAAATTTGGTTCAAATGAAAGAACAGATCAAAGCTCCAGAAAAAAATACAACTAAGCAATGAAGAGATAGCCAACCTAACAGCTGCACAGTTCAAAACACTGGTAATCAGGAGGCTCACAGAAATGGCTGAGTATGGTTGTAAAATACAGGAAAAAGTGAAGGCTATGAAAAGTGAAATAAAGAAAATGTGCAGGGAACTGACAGTGAAGGGGAGGAAAATGGGACTCAAATCAACAGTTTGGACCAGAAAGAAGGAATAAATATTCAACCAGAACAGAATGAAGAAACAAGAATTAAAAAAAAAAAATGAGGAGTGGCTTAGGAACCTCAGGGACAACTTTACATGATCTAATATCCAAATTACAGGGTGCCAGCAGGAGAAGAGGAAGAGCAAGGAATTGAAAACTTATTTGAAAACATAATGAAGGAGAATTTCCCCAATCTGGCAAATGAAATAGAGTTCTAGGAAGTGTAGGAAGCTCAGAGAGTCCCAAAGAAGTTGGACGCAAGGAGGAGCACACCATGGCACATCGCAATTACATTACCCAAGATGAAAGATAAGGAGAGAATCTTAAAAGCATAAGAGAAAAGGACAGCGTTACCTACAAAGGAGTTGCCATTAGGCTATCAGCTGATTTCTCAAAAGAAACCTCGCAGGCAAGAAGGGGCTGGAAAGATGTATTTGAAGTCAGGAAAGGCAAGGACCTACATCCAAGATTACTCTATCCAACAAAGTTATCATTTAGAATGGAAGGGCAGATAAAGTACTGCCCAGATAAGGTGAAGTTAAAGGAGTTCATCGTCACCAAGCCCTTATTATATGAAATGTTAAAGGGACTTATCTAAGAAAAAGAACATAAAAAATATGGACAGTAAAATGACAACAAACTCACAGCTATGAGCAACTGCACCTAAAAAAAAAAATAAACCAAAAACGAACTAAGCAAACAGCTAGAACAGGAACAGAATCAGAGAAAAGGCCACCACATGGAGGGTTATCAGTGGGGGAGAGAGAGGTGGGGAGAAGGGGGAAAAGGTACAGAGAACAAGTAGCATAAATGGTAGGTAGAAAATAGACAGGGGGAGGGTAAAAATAGTATAGGGAGTGTAGAAGCCAAAGAAGTTATATGTATGACCCATGGACATGAACTAAAATGGGAGGATGCGAGTGGGACAGGGGTTGCAGGGCAGAGGGGAATAAAGCAGGGGAGGTGGGACAACTGTAATAGCATAATCAATAAAATATATTTAAAAATAAGAAATAAATAAAAATAAAAATTTACAGAGCTATCAACAAATGAAAAAAGAAAAAGAAAATTTGGGTGAAGGTATTCTAGGCAGAAGTAGAAGTCTTGTCAAAGACCCATTATATACAAAGAGTAGTTTTTTATAAAATTCGGAGCCTAATGTTAAGGAAAGAACGGCAAGAGATAAAACCAAATTATGAAGGACTTTTACTGCCATGTTTTACTTTTATCTCATAAGTGATATGGCCTTATTAAAGGGATTTAAGATAGGGAGAAATGACCAAATTGTATATTACAAGATCTTTTTGATGGAGCTATAGAAGATAGAACAAAAGGAATTAAGGTCCAATACAGAGAAGAACATCTATTATACTGTTGCACTGCTCCATGCAAGAAATACTGAAACTTGAGTGGTAGTCATGGGGATGACAGAGGAGACATTATAGTAAGGATATTATAACAGCTAGAAGGTAGAATTAATAAGAGTTTCATTTTTTGCTTTGCATGTGAGGTGTGACTGAAAAGGAATAATTTAGGATGGTACCTAAGGATCTGGTTTGCAAATGACCTTGAATAGTGGAATAGAGAAGGAGAGCCCATTATTGAAAGGTGATGGTATATCTGATGGTATCAAGATAATTAAGTTTGTTGAGTCTTGGAAGCCTTTTTATTGAAGTATGATTAACTTGCAATATTATATTAGTGTCAGGTGTACAACATAGTGAATTACCACAATTAAGCCAGTTACTTTTGGCTGCCATACAAACTTACTACAATATTATTGACTATATTCTCTATATTTTTTGTTATATCCCTTTGACTTATTTATTTTATAACTAGAAGTTAATCCCCTTTACCTATTTTGCCTAAGCCTCTCGCCCTTACCCCAAGTATGTGGAGCCTTGAGACTTTCAGGTGGTAACAGAATGGAATCAAGGCCCAGACATTTAAATATTAGATTCTTCAGTGGATAGACGCAAGGTAACAACTTAGAAGTTAATGGGATACCCCAGTAAGAGCATAAGTAATAGTCTTCACAGTATTCATCATTCCCAAGAGTGACTTTCCATACTGTTATTAAAATATCAAAATAATTTAAGATTATAATGTGCCAAATATAAAGGACAGTGCTTGCACGTGCAAAATAAATCCCAACTCATAAAGATTAAAACCTAAGATTTATGCCTTCTTATGTGTTAGTAGATAAATATAACTTCTAAGGATTACTTTTGTTTCTGGCCACATCATAGTAACTAGTACTGAATTTTCCTTTCTGCAGTGGTTAACTAGAAAACTGGGCAAAATGTATGAAAGAGGTGATTCCATTCAATGTGCACCAGGCAGTATAGTTCAGGGGGGAAGAGAAGCTAGTGATGCAAGCCCCAAAATCATACCTACTTTATATCAGCAGGTATTATCCAGGCCACTGCACAGGGAAAGGGAACGCAGCAGAATACAGAGGTCTCACTGAGTTGAGGAGACAGATACTAAAGTTCAGAGAAGTGGAGGTAGCACAATTTGCAGAGAAGAGTGGGATTCAGAGAAAACATCCAGAATTGGGAGAGGAGTCCCCTTGATTCTGTTGGTGAGCTGCGTATGCACAACCAAGGAGCTGTAGACTGAAAAGTTCCCACAGATAACACAAGGTTGGGAGAGTTTTGGGGTCCACACAGCCAGAGTGACAAGATATTAAACACTTGGGTAATTAGTAAAGGTCCCTTAATAAAGGGCTACATTAACCCTGGAGTAAAGGCTACACTAAGACCCACCCTAAAAAAGTTTAAAATAAAATTCTGAAAAGATCACTGTGATATCCAAATTATTTAACTGCCTGTCAAAACTAAATTAAACACCTTCTAAAGAAATTACAATCTAAACACCTAATAATATAATATTTACAAGGCCTGGAATCCAATAAAAATTTAATGAACATGCAAAGAAGAAAATGTGACCCATTACAAGGAAAATAATTAACCAATAGAAACAGATGCAGAAATGACAGAGATGATGAAATGAGAAGAAAAGGGGGGTTAAAAACAGTTATAAATATTTTCAATGATTTATTGGAAAACATGGGCATGAAAAGTAGCAAATAGAACTGGAGCTGAAAATGCAAATTTTCATTTAATTCATTTTCATACTTGACTTGTCATTCTTAGTTTCTTGCTGCTTACTTATTTTTGTGATTCCATCTTATATTCCTTTTTTAAAAATATATTTTATTTTATTTATTTTTAATTTATTTTTATTTTAATTGTTATTCAAATACAGTTTTCTGCCCTTTACCCCCATCTCAGTCCAACCCCCCAGACCTCCCCACCTCCCTCCCATTTCCACACTCCCCTTTGTTTTTGTCCATGTGTCCTTTATACTTGTTCCTACAAACACTTCCCTTTTCCCCTGAAATTCCCTCCCCTCTCCCCTCTGCTCATTGTCAGCCTGTTCTCAACTTCAGTGTCTTTGGTTATATTCCTTTATACTTTAAACTCTTTGCTATTTTATAGTCTGGATTTGATCATTTAAATATCCAAAGTGGATCTTGTTGATCTAATTTGTTATTTGCTCTTTCTGTTGACTTTCATTCCTGGAGTTTGTTTTCTTGCGTATTATTAGATGAACTTTGTGAGCTCAATTTTTAAAAATCTTAATTTTCAGTTGCATAGAGGATCTACGGAGGACATGCTTTTTCCTTAAGAATATTGGTGATTGTTTCCATTAGGAAGCGGGGGATTTTTTTCATCTAAAGCTACTTTAGTCTCTATAAGATTTGTGACAGGGGCCTTAGATGCAGATTCTCTACCTTGCAGATTGTTTATGATTTAGGATCCTCAAGGCTCTTCTGCTATAAGCATTTGAACTTGGGGAATTTCCTTTTTGTTCCCATTTGTTCTTTGTTAGCTGCTCATTCATCCTTAATCTAGCTTTAGCTCACTGGGATTGTGTGAGGGGAGTCAGAGGGTACATGCATGTGGGTAGGGGGAGTGGGAAAGACTTGAAGATTTCCATGATATCCTACAAGCCCAGGAAAGCATTAAAAAGTGGGTTTTATTGAGACTACAAGTCATCTACGATAATGTGGAAAGTAAAGTTATGGTTTGTCTCTTGCTCGACCTGTTACAAATATTTTGGAAGGCAGAGTTGTGTGTAGAGACTGGTTGTACGAAGTCCATGATATTTATAAGTTAGAAAATCTTCACTGTGACTCACTGTGTGATCTCCCGCAAGTTAGTTGAGCTTTTTGAATCTCAAAGAAATTAATACCTGCATGTTAGGTTTGTTCTGAGGATTAACATAGATGAAGCCCCTGGCACTTAGTAACTATTCAACTAAAACTTTCTTTCCATCTCAACTTCCCCTTGACGCAGAATTCCTGTTTTGCTGATCTTCCCACCAACAGATATGTTCACACCCCAACAACTTCTCTGACCTGTGGGAAAAGTAGAGAACCCATGTGGTTCCTCTTCCATTTTCTCTATATTTCCCTTGTCCCAACCACTAAATCCATCCAAAATGGGAAATACAGTCACCTACATTTTGCCATCATTCTAGATATAAGTTGTTATACATAATAATGTTTATTATGTGCTTAAAATTTTATATATATTTTTGTTATACATATCAAGCTCATAGGATAGACAGTTTTATTACTATTTTCAGAATGAAGAAAAAAGAGCATAGAGAAAAGAAGCAATTTGGTGTCACAGAACTAGTCAGTGCAGACTAAGATTCAAGCTGAGGGCTGTTCATCCTCAAACTCGTACTCTTTCCACTATGTCACTTTAATTCTTTCGGCTAACAGTCTTTAACAAGGAGCATGATTAGACAGTGTTGGCTAAATTATTCAGGGTAAGTTGAAATGATTAATAATTTATCAACAACAACAAAAATTCTAATTCTATTATGTGCCGGTTTTTTGGTTTTGGGTTTTTTGGTGGGGGTTTGTTGTTGTTGTTGTTGTTTGAGCAATCAAGTTGGCAAATATCTTAAGGGAAATATGAATATAAGTGAGGTTTGAGGAGGAGCTTTTCCACTTATGCTCTAGATTCATGATTTAGAACAACATGTTCCCAACGAGTAATTGAATAAAATATGACTTTTGAAAGAAACAAGAATTGTGAAATGTGTCCTGGGCCACAAAGGTACTGAATGGTGCTTATGCTTGGAACCTTAGCTTTGTAATTTTTGACAAGCACTTAGGAATTCACGGCCAGCAGGATTTTCCTGATTTTCTCCTAGAATTGAAACATTGACCAACCCTGGTGAATAAGGAGGGTTTGTGGATTTTTGCATCTTAGTGACGCATAGTAACTGCTCATAGACATGTGTCCTAACTGGGTCACAAATAGGCAGCATGAGAAATGGATGATGGGCAGGAATGAACTTAAAAGGGAGAGAGAAGTCAGAGGTCAGAAACTTTTGAGAGGAGCCCTCCAAATGGAAAACTAATGATCACATACTTGGTTTGGTTAAGAGACATAGCCAAGATTCAGTTTTCAAGAACATGAAAATTTGAGACAGAATATTTGTGTGAAGTGTTGTCAGCTAAGGGGGGGTTTTATAAACAGATTAGATGCAGGGATTGAGTTTGTTTGCAAACACTACAAACTCTTTTCTTTTTCTAATTGAATTTGTTGGGGTGACACTGGTTAATAAAATTGTATAGGTTTCAGGGATACAATTCTATATAATATTCTGATTGGGTTGGTTTTGATGACTTAATGTCTACATCATCTCTGCTACTTACTGTGTGCATACACACAGACATTTTAACTTTCTTGCACTTCTGTTTTTTCATCTGTGAAGTGAGGAGACTGATCCTTATCTTGCAATGGGGATTTAAAGATTAGGCATAATATATATAACATGTTTGACACATACTAGGTGATCAGTATACAGTGGTTTTCTCCTTTCTTAAAGGAAAGTTTTGAATATATAGCTATTTGACCATGTTATATACTCTGAGAAGTTTCAAAGCCATTAATTACCTAAAGCTATATAAAATAATGTAAGTTCAGAATGAAATTTCAGAACCCTGATTTCATTCTTCTCATGGTATAGTTTTAATGGAGAGTAAGCTGGCAACCAGTACCAGCTCTTTGGGTTTGTGTGAGTTAGCTCAGTCTTAGTATACATCCAACCATAATTTTAGCTATTATTACAGCACAAAACTTTATTCTGTCATTCTGGCATAATGTGACCCATCTGAAAGATACGTCGGCACTAGCAAATCATAACTCAAAAGAAGATGAGGTGTCAGAGTCATGGCAAAGCAGTGTTTAAGACCATTACCACAGATTTGTCAGGGCAATGAGCATTACTAGTTACAGGTATTTGACCTAACCCCCACCATGAAGCTTTCATGAATTCTAGAATTTAAGTAAAGAATATATGGATATCAAAAGAGCAGATCATTCAGCCAAGTGTAAATACCCCCAATTTTCTCTATTATAGAGGTGCATAAGCCTTGGAATAGAGAAAAGTTTTCTAGTGAATAGAAACAAAGACTGAATACACAAATGAACAATGGCTAGACTACATAAAAATAGAATTTTGACCACAGGACTGCAGCAACCTTCTCAGATAAACAATCTTCTTACCCATAATAAACAACCCAGGAAGCCAACTTGTTATAAGTCAGATTTGTAGGAGGCCTGATTGCTATCTCTAGTGACAAACCAGGAAGCTAAATAATAACTTCTCTGACAGTCCAAAATGCCCAACACTTGACTGCCTACAGCATCTCTAATTTTTACCCCTGTTTCCAGCAGAGGATCAATAAAAACAATCAAGTATGAGCCCCTAACCAATAAATAGCATAGAGTGCCCCACTTCTAGTTATCTCACCTCCAGTGTCCCCTTGCTGACAGTGCCCAACAGAATATACAAGGAGTCTTCCCCCTTTTTCCACTATGAAGTTTCCCACTCCTCTGCCTGCTGTTGAGTCTCTGACAGAATACACGTGATGATGGCTGACTCCCTAAGTAGAGTAAGCTCTGAATAAATTGCTGTTACTTTTTTTTTTCATTTGGTTGGTCTTTATTTCCACACCAGGCAAAAATCTGCTAAGTAATAATAAAAGGAACCAAATCTCAACTGCAGAATAGCTGTTTACAATTCTTCCCAATTTACAAGAGTCAATGCCATGCCGTGTCCTTTTCATCCTGCTTGTCCATTTTCTGTCAGTGTCATCTCCTTTCTTTTAAAGTTATTTTTACTTATATCTGTGGTCATTCAGGGTCTCCTTAGAGCTCACATGGATGATTATAATATCCCCTAAACCAAGGGTGTCTAACCTTTTGCATGTCTGGGCCACATTGGAAGGAAGAATTGTTTTGGGTCACACACTAAATACACAAAAACTAATGAAAACTGGTGAGCAAAAAAAAGGTTGTAAGTAAATTTATGATTTTGTGTTGGGCCACATTCATAGCCATCCTGGGACGCATGTGGCCTGCATGCTGCGGGTTGGACACCCCTGCCCTAAACCAACCAACTTTACTTTCTTCACATTCGAATCCACCTCAATCATTGCAACTAGATATACAAGGTCTGCCCGGAAAAAGTCTGCCATTGTTAATGTAACAAGAATGATTATATTCAATGTAACCTGGCAGCCAAAGAGAGTAGACTGGATTGCACATGTATGAAATACAACAACTTCCTTGTACTAGTTAGTGGAGGTGGTAGATGACGCTGAGTGAACATATGTACTGTGTGGCCCATGCATTCAAAATGACTGAGGGAGTAGAGCAACAAATCTGCATCAAACTTTGCATTGTTTGAACATTCCTCTGCAGAAACTATTTGGATGATTCAGAAGGCTGCAGCTATGGGCAACTGGTGATTGGCAGCTTCATCAGGGGATAATGCACCTCCTCATGCATCACTGTCTTGTGCAGAGGTTTTTGGCAAAACCTCAAATCACCAGGTGACTCAGGCCCTCTACAGTCCAGATTTGGCAACCTATGACTTCTGACTTTTCCCAAAACTAATATCATCTTTGAAAGGGAAGAGATTCCAGATCATCAATGAGATTCAGAAAAAATATGATGGAGAAGCTGATAGAGATTGGGAGAACTGTGTAAGGTCCCAAGGTGCCTACTTTGAAGGGGACTGAGGTGTCACTGTTCTATGTATAATGTTTCTTGTATCTTGTATCATCTTCAGAACATGTCTCTATTTTTCATATTACATGGCTGGATACCTTCTGGACAGACCTCATATAGTTTGATGTTGTCATTTATCTGACCAAAAACTTTAAGTGGGAACATTTTCAGTTTAAGAAAACAACTGTCCTCCATCAAAATCCCAGTAAGTTATTTTGTGGACATCCACAAATTAATTCTGAAGTTCACACGGAGAAGCAAAATAGCCAACACAATATTGAAGCAGAAAAATGAAATTGGAGGACTTGTACCACTCAACTTCAAAACTTACTCTAAAGCTACAGTAATCAAGTCAATGTGCTCTTGGCAAAAGAACAGATAAATAGATCAAAGAAATGGAATAGAGAGCCCAGAAGTAGACTAACATAAACATAGTCAACTGATCTTTGACAAGGGAATAAATGCAATACAATGGGGCAAAGATACTATTTTCAACAAATAGTACTGGAAAAACTGGACATTGCATGCAAAAAATTAATTGAAACACCTTTGGCCCTCACGAAAATTAACTCAGAGTGGATCATAGACTTAAATGGAAAACACAAAACTATGTATAATATGAATATATTTAAATTTTATTTTTTAGAAAAGAAGATACTGGCTAATAGCCACTGAAGCAATCTTTCACAAACTTTCACTATAGAACATAAAATGAAAAGGAAAAAAGTGTTATTACATTGGAAACAAAGTTTCTTGTTTTAAAATAAATTTGTCTACTGTTTATAGGAACTGTTAAACTATGTTTGGAAAAAAATTTGGAGACCTATTCTTGTTTGCCTTATAAAACCTCAAGAACTTCCGGTCATCTGAAAGAACTAGAAAGATATTTCACTTCTCATTTGTCTGCTCAGGAGCCAGAACTAGAAAACTTTGAAGCCATGTCTTTGTTGGATGGGTGTTGATTATGAAAGAGAAAAGAAAAATTGTGACCCTGGAGTCCAAGGTATTGACCCTAAAGAGTGGTTAACAAAAGAGAGATGCTTAGACATGCTAGAATCGGTAAATTTCTCCTTAACCACTGTGGAAAAAAATACATAAAGACATACAATTACCAACTGACTCAAAACAAACAATTTCAGAATGTGTCAGTCAGGATATAAAAACCTTAAAAAAGCTGCTTTTTCTCAACTTTGTTCGACAAGTCAGTTTTTCAATTGAAATACATAGCAGGTGAATTTGGCAGTCTGGAGTTTTGCTTGGTCCATGCTGTTTCACACACTTGTTCCCCTTCAGCTTCCACTCTAATCCTTGGATTAAAAAAAGTGTTTCTCCAGCAACATTTTTTACCCCACAATCAGATTTGTATTGTGCCATGTATAATGTGCAATTTTTTGCCCAAATTTTGTAGGGAAAAATAAAGATGTGCATTATAATGGGTAGTGCCTGAAATATCTGTCCTTGTGTTATGCAATTATTTGTTACATAAAATTTCTTGTGTCATAATATATTAAAAAACAAATGCTAAAATTCCTTTGTAATACAAAAAACTATCTAAATATAAATAATAAATAATTGACTTAAAAATTTAAATGAAATTTCTTATCCTGAAAGTTTGCGCCAAAAACATGGGTGTGCATTAGACACGGCAAAACACAGTAATATACTGCTCGTTGAAAGACCGTTAACAATTTTAGTTACTGTTATCCTGTTTGCACAATTGAAATACTTACGCCAAGAATATTACAAAATACTCTCCTTCCTTCCATGAAATCTGAGTTGCCTAGAGCCACATAAAGGCCATTGTCATTTCCAAGGAATTTGAATGATGGATTTCAACACTTTTTACCACTTGTTGACTGGTGTGAGTCATTAAGCTTTTATAGTTGAAAAAAGACTGAGCCATCCATCCACATGCAGATGTTATCTATTCCTAATTGCCTTTTCTATTCTAATTCACCTTCCAACTAAAATGCTGAAAAGGTTTCGTGGCAAATAGTCATAAAATTAGCTTTGTGCTCTGATTTAGAATTCTGAGGTTCTGAGTTATGGAAAAAATAAATAAAGTTTCATAACGTTCCCATGATCATCATGATGTAAAATAATGCAGGTATTAACAAATTAGCAGGAAGTACAGTGAAGTGTTAATAGTATTTTTCTCCTTGTGTCATGACCATAAGTGATTTATTTTCTCCTGTCTACCTGTATTTTACATTCTAAATTTTCTATGATAAAACTACATGTATAAAACTTGACTGAAACATAAAAAGTATAATTAAATTGTTCTGTATAAACATGACTTTCCTTTTTTAAATTTTATTTTAATTGTCGTTCAAGTACAATTTTCTATCTTTTGCTCCCATCCCAGCCCACCCACCCAGCCCTCCCCACCTCCCTCACATTTCCACCCCCCACCCCCCCAGTTTTTGTCCATGTGTCCTTTATACTTGTTCCTGTAAACCCTTCCCTTTTTCCCCTGAAATTCCCTCCCCTCTCCCCTCTGGACACTGTCAGCCTGTTCTCTATTTCAGTATCTTTGGTTATATTTTGCTTGTTTGTTTGTTTTGTTGTCTAGGTTCCTGTTAAAGGTGAGATTGTATGGTATTTGTCTTTCACTGCCTGGCTTATTTCGCTTAGCATAATGCTTTCCAATTCCATCCACACTGTTGCAAAGGGTAGGAGCTCCTTCTTTCTTTCTGCTGCATAGAATTCCATTGTGTAAGTGTATCATAGCTTTTTGATCCATTCATTTATTGATGGGCACCTAGGTTGCTTCCAACACTTGGCTATTGTAAATTGTGCTGCTATATGAACACTGGGGTGCATAGATTCTTTTGGATTAAACATGACTTTTCATCACCAACAAAATAAGCTAAACAACTTAGCTGCAGGCTATTAATCTAAAAATGAAAATCCAAAGTAAGAGACACCAAGCATTTATTTCAGATCAAAAGGAATTGTAATCTGGGGCCATAGATTCTGTCAGAAATCAAATTATATCCCAATTATGGGTAAATGCAAGGGGATTTTATGAGAGGAGGAAATAATTACATAAATAGAAGAAAGGAATTTCTATTGGTGCTAACAAGCTAGGTTACTCTTTAGCTCTACATGGCTGGTTACTGATTCTAAAGAGTCCAAAATCACCAGGATGTTTGCTTTCCTGCTAGCTTTACAGCTGTAAGACAGTGTCAGTTTGGCTGAGGCCAAAAGTTATTTTTTCCAGTTCAAACATTCCAGAATTTCAAGAAGGTGCACAATGCTTTTCCTCTAGAATGCCCTACCTCTATTTTAAAATGGCTCTACTTACATCAACTTTTCACAAAACTAATGGGCTTTCCACAAATGGGCTCTAACTTGTCTTTCCACAATTTTATTTTTCATTTTTTCATTATGACCCATCACATACTTTTTCCTTTAATAAAAAATAACTTTTTTCCTGGCTGGTGTAGCTCAGTGGATTGAGCGCGGGCTGGGAACCAAACTGTCCCAGGTTCAATTCCCAGCCAGGGTACATTCCTGGGTTGCAGGTCATGGCCCCCAGCAACCGCACATTGATGTTTCTCTCTCTCTCTCTCTCTCTCTCTCTCTCCCCCTCCCTTCCCTCCCTAAAATAAATAAATAAATAAATAATCTTTAAAAAAAGATAAAAAAAGATGATACTGTAAAAATATATTTAATCACATGGAAAGATGCTTTTTTAAAAAATAACTTTTTATCATTTTCCATATAGACCCTACACTGTCATAACTGAATAGTTGTTATTCTGTTTGGACATGGATTTTTCTTCATGTCTGTATCATTTCAGACTCCAAAAACTTACAAATTTATTGAGAAGCTTTTATTAAAATAAATACCTTTCTTTCTGCATAATTTCTGTACAGCTTCTTTCTTTATTCCTTATAGAATTAATGCAGGCATCATCTTCTGTATTAGATATCTTTCCTGCCTTCATGCCTTCATTCTTTCATTTCATAGTTCCTTTCTTCTTTTCTATTTTTTATTGTTGGTCATGTACAGTTGTCTCCATTTTCACCACACCAAGCCCCACCTGCCCCACCTGCCCCACCCACCCCACCCATCCCTGCCTCCCACCCTCAAACCTACCCCCTTTGGCTTTGTCCATAGGTCCTTTATACATGTTCCTTGATGTCCCTTCTTCTATTATCCCCTATTATCCGTCTCCCCACTTCTCTCTTGTTACTGTCAGTTGGTTCATTATTTCAATGTTTCTGGTTGTATTTTTAAATAGCTAACGTGGTCACTATTCCTCTAAATTTCTCTTTTAGATATCATTTCCAAATGTACATTCTTGGTTTGGGTATTCTGAAGCATTTAAGACTCACACACTTGATAAAGGAATGTCTGGCTAAAAGAATGATTATATCAGCAGAAGGTAGCAAACATCATGTACTATCTTATCTGATTAGTCCTGGAGAGGCATAATAAATGGGGAGACAAATGTGAAAAGTTATCAGAATATTACTTGAACTAACTGGCAGCTTTTGCATCCAAGTTTGGATCACATTACTTAAAATTTACTTTCAGGTCTCTGATTCCTAGAAGTCAGGTTTATAAAACTAGTCATTATCTAATCCTTGTATATATTTAGCCATATAACTAATGACTGACTGTTCTATGGAAGTCGTTTTCATTTCTGTGCTGAAAAAAGCCCATTCCTTTTTTCTAGTGTTAATGACTGCATTTGGTATATTTTTTTTCTCTTCTGTCTTTATTTTCCCCTTCCCATTCTCCCTCCCCAATCCCCCTCTGTTTCTCTTTCTTCCTTTCCCTCCTCTTCCTTCCTTCTTCTACTCAGCTTCTTTCATTTACCTATTTCTTCTCATTAATGCATTGCCTTTTAAAATTTAACCTACAAAATTAATTTGACCATATCATGCATTGTCAGAAACTCCCTGGTTCTATAATCTTAGTTTGGCTATGAACAGATATAGGAATGAGGATTTTGAATACATAAGTCTTTAGATTATTCTTTTATTAGAGGGACTTAAGATGAGAGCTATAATCTTTTTCTAAGAAAATAAAACTTCTTTAAAAATTCAGTTATTAGGGTATTTGGTAAATATCACATGTAAGATCTGGAACTTTAGAAACATATGCATGATTTGTGAATTTTTTGACTTTTCACTCACCTGTTGGACTTCTGTTATGAACCTTTCATTTATAATTAATATACTAATTAGTTCTGTAAGCATTTTGGTGGTACCTGCTATATGCAAGGCACCACACTAAGTATTAGGAGTGCAGAAATAAATGAGACACAGTCTGTACCCTCAAGAACTTACAACAATATAGGGGATGTAGATAAATACAGCCAATACACTATAGTTCAGTGTGAAAAATCATCAATGGAGGCGAGTACAAGATACCATTATGAAGTAAGTAATGAATTCTTCCTGGGGCTTGAGGAAGAATTCTCAGAGAAGTCTCTGAAGCTGTTATAAAAAATTGACACAGTTCTGCCTTTGGAAAACTACTGTATTTATTTGAGGAACATCATGGTCCATTTTACCAGTCACATTTGAACACTTCAGAAAATGAACATAGTATTTGTCAGGCTTCCCTCTAAACTTTAAATATGTTGTATAAGTTATGAGAAAAATCACAAAGGAAAAACTTTAATCTAGAAGGGATTAAATATTGTGGCTGCCACAGGTCTTCAGCTTTTAACCTCTTATCTCCTTTTCCGTGTGACTCCATTGTCCTTTCTGCACATCACTGCTAGCCCAGGCCCTGCTGCCACTGCACCCCTCGGAGCTACCCTGACATCAAAGGGGACAGATATTCCCTTTTATTTCAATCAAGAAAAGACACAGAATTTCTTCCCCCAAAGGAATGAAGAACACTCATTCTGGAGGGCCTTTTGACAGAATCTAGTGTAAAAATGGGTGCTTAAATTGGATGTATAACCCCTGTCAAGTGGTCATTACGTATCTGAATACCTCCTGTTACAAGGACCTTACTATTACTAAGGAATCCTATTGCATCTTCAATATACATTGGATGAAATCTCGTCAATGTTTATTAAGAAACATGCAAAAATAAAGCAAAAAAAAACAACAAAAGAAATGCAAAAGTAGGAAGGAGTAAAACTTAGACTGTGAAATGTTCACTAAGTACACATTTTTATTCATCACCTTATTTAATACCTGCTCCCAGGATGTTCTGCTCTGTAGTAAACACATAAGCAGGAAAACAAAGAAAAAACAAAGTGTGGTGACAAACAAAAATGTTGCATACCTACTGAGCCTTTAAAACGTGTAAGTTTTCCTCCTCTGATTTACATTCCTTTTGCATTTCCTTTTTTTTTTTGCTTTAATTTTGTAAGGGTAAGTAAGAAAGGTGAGATTGGTGGTAAGAAAATTGTTAAAAGTTTAACAGTTTTCTTCCTTTGAGAATGTGTTGGGTTTTTCCTACAGGCATTTATAATACACGAATGATGTGCACAATACTTTGCTTGACACAGGAAAGGCGCAGAGAGCAAAGGGAAAGCAAAGAAAGAGAGGAGAGAAGAGAGGAACAGCATGGGACAAGAATTAAGGGTGGCTTTTTTTTAACTTCAAAATAACTGCTAATTTAAGATATTGAAAGAAAGTTTTTAAAGTATAGAAGATAAAGACAGAGAGAATTTCAGTCCACTGAATAATGTAATTTATTTCAATTCTAGCAGTATTCACAGAGCAGCTATTAGAGATCTGTTGCCTGTTAATAACCTTGGTACAGTGTTAAGACCAACCAAAAGAGAACTGGACGCACTTCTTTACAGTCTTTGTGCTATCCCCTCTATAAGTTTTTCCTCCTCAAGGACTAACAAATCCAGCCAAAAAGTAGTGTTAAGTATTTCAAATAAAAATACAAAAAATAAATTCTCCCTTCAGATTTTATTCCAGATGTAATTTCTTCTGGTTTTACGGAATCTAATAGTATATACAGTGTGTATGTATGTATGTATGTATGTACACAGTTTTTCATTTACTTACATCTTATAACATTTGATTTTAAATATATTTTTTCTAACTGCAATTCTGACTTTTTACTAAGCCAGCCTACTTCTCTCAAACACATAAACATTGATGGTCTAGTAAACTCCAGTCACTTTTTTTTTCCAGAGTTAAAAAACAAAAATGCCTCAGCTTTCTCCTTACTAAGACAGGAAGCATTTCCTGGAGCTTAATCACTATTTTGACTTGCAAATTTGGAAACATTCAGAGAAATTAGTGCAGTCCCTTATATCATCCTATTTGGGATCTGGAATATTTGGAAATGGTTCTGCTGCTCTTTGGATGACAGCAATCATGAGTCATGCTGTGGGTGAACTAAGCAAACATTGCCACCCTATAAAAGTTGGGCTCCAGAGGGTGGACCTAGAAGAAGGTAGGCAAAGAGCAAGGCATTAAGACAACACAGATCGGAGTGAAGCCAGTAGAAATGAAGACTGTTCCTATGCTACTGCTTCTGTGTGTGGCAGCTGGCTCAGCCTATCCACTGAATGGAGTCGCAAGGGATGAGGACAACAGCATGGAGCTGGTTCAGGTAATCAAGGGAGGGAGCCCTCACACTCATTCACAGGGGTAAGCGGGAAAAACATCTCTGCTTCCCATTCACAAAACTCATGCAGAGTGTTTGAATTACTGTGCAGGAATACTTCAAGGACAAAAAATTATAAAGTGTTGGATGTGGAAAGGGTCTCCATGTCACACACTATTCAGGCTCCTCCTTTCACATAGGAAGAAACAAATGCCAGGTATATTAGGTGTTTTTCTAAGATGGTGGACACTATAGTAGAGAGAGTGTATGAAATGTAACTTGCTTTTGAGTTTCTTCAGGCATTGTTTTCTTTTCTTAGTAAGAAAAAAAATAGTCAAATTTAACACACACATGCATGGGAACCCTGCATACCTGAGAGGTTTAGAGGCCCCACATGCACAAGGGTTCAGACATAGAAAAGGGGATTGAGCTATATAAGACATTCTGAGCCAGGGGTGGAGGTAATGCATCTTGGGGACTTCAAAGGGTCATTGCAGGATGATAAGAAAAGAAGTTTAGTAAATAAAAGTTTGCCCTGACTTCTAGGGAGTCAAAACTGATAATCCATTATAGGCAAGGCCTCTAATTCAAAACCTTCTGAGCAGTTAAGGGTGGGGAGGGGCAAAAGTTTCTCCTGAGCCTATGGCTAAGGTTGCCCTTAGCCCAAAACAACCTACATACCACAGGGGGAAATCTTGGGGTGACTTGTTCTGGATCCTCTACAGGAAACTTCTTTAGGTAGTTTAATCCAATGTAAGATTAGCTAGATTTTTATGTTGCCAGTATCATGTTTAAACACAGGAATTTGTCCATTTTCTTTTCTCAAGCCCAAGTCCTTATGAGACACACAAAACAGAAAATTGAGGGAATTGAATAAATGCACCTGAAATATAAGAAGGTAATATTTTCTCTTGAAATTATAGTGTGTGAACTCTCAGCTCACACACTATACAGTTATGCCCAAAGAAGTTAGTTTTTTCTTCTTTAAATTGACTAGATATTTATTTAAATTTTCTACTTCTTTTCAAGTGCTTTTGTAGGAAACTAGGCTATAGAGATTATTTAGCTACAAAGATAAAACAAAAGTGGAATTTGTAATTAATTAAAAAATTAAACAGAATATGACACTTTGATTTCAGCAAACTAGAGGAATGTTTCAAATAAATTAAGTGAGCAGCTGCACAAATGTACTGTAAAAGCCTAAAAAAATAATAAGAATGGCCTAAAAATTATACTTATTATTCCAACAGCACTACCTGGAAAAATACTACAACCTCGCAAAAGAAGTGAAACCATTTGTTAGAAGAAAGGACAGTAGCCCTGTTGTTAAAAAAATCCAAGAAATGCAGAAGTTCCTGGGGTTGGAGGTGACAGGAAAGCTGGACTTAGACACGCTGGAGGTGATGCATAAGCCCAGGTGCGGAGTTCCTGATGTTGGAAGCTTCACTACCTTTCCTGGCATGCCAAAGTGGAGGAAAACTCACCTTACCTACAGGTAACGGGTCCCAAGAAGTTTTCAATTAATACTGACAGTTCACACACTGTGATCTCAAAAGAAAATGTTACCTTCTTTAATTGTTCATACACAGGATTGTGAATTATACACTGGATATGCCAAGGGATGCTGTTGATTCTGCGATTGAGAAAGCTCTGAAGGTCTGGAAGGAGGTGACCCCACTTACATTCTCCAGGATTTATGAAGGAGAGGCTGACATAATGATCACTTTTGCAGTTAGAGGTAAGAAACAAACAAAAAACATGAAATGCACCCATTTACCTGGTGCTGTTTCATTAGAAAAGTTTCCAAAGAGATTCTAATTACTCATCTTTCCAATATTTTTTTTCTCTATTAGATCATGGAGACTTTATCCCTTTTGATGGACCTGGGAAGGTTTTGGCTCATGCCTACCCACCTGGGCTGGGGATTTATGGAGATGCTCACTTTGATGATGATGAGCAATGGACAAAGGATACAGCAGGTTAGTTATATATCTCAGAATGATTTTTTTTATATTTGGAAAAATTTTAATAACTAAGAGTATTCAAGAAATGCCTTGCTTTGTATTTCTCCATGGGTGAAGGACAGGCAGGATATACTTTGTTTTAATCATTATTAAAAATGTTTTCAGATGTCTAAAAAATTCATTCTCTATCTTGGTAAGCACAATATAGGAAGCATCACTAAGTATTTCTTTGATGACTCTGTTTTTTGTGTGATCTTAGAGCCATCATTAAGGACAACTTCTCATATCAAATTGTAGATATCCAACATGTAGTATATTGTATTGAATATATACTAACATGTGCCCTGGATATTGCTTATATCCAATGGGGAAAATACCCCCCAATTACTTCTTTATTGATCCAAACAGAAATAAGAATTAGCTTCCAGAAACTGAGGTTTCAGTTCAGGTTTTTCTGGTTTGAATAACATTTTACTTTCCCCAGGTTAAGAAGGGCTGTTATGGACTTGTTCTGGAGGGAATAACTAAACCTCAAATAAAAAGTCCGCACTCTTTAAGGTTAAGAAGAATGTTTCTCAGTTTATACCTGGATATGAATAATATTACTTCTGAAATTTAACTGGGATTTATAATAAAAATATAAACAGAATATCTGTAGAGAGTACAAAAGTGAGGTTAGTGCTAACCTAACCTCAAAAAAATGGATAACATTTTTTGTTGGATTGAATTAGCAACTTCTTCCTTCAAAGAAACATTCCTGAAAAGTCTCAAATGAAAACTTGAAAGTCAAATTACTTGTTTTTTCAATCATAATTACTCAATGCCTTCCAATTTTGACATTCTATTTTATTTTTATTATATGGAGAAAAATATTTGAGTACAGCTAATATTTGTGTGGCCAAAATCACTTTTGTGACAAATGCTAGACAGATTGGGCATGCTATGTTTTAAACCTATCATAAAAATGGTATGAAATCTATTATTAATATTTTTGACTCAGTATGTACTAAATAATAATCATGAAACTGAAAATAGTGCAAGCAACACTCCAATGGCAAATAACAGGAATAAGATTGTTTAAGGATTTGAGATGAATAAATTGTGATTCATTTAATTTAGACTAACCAACAAATGGCAATACATTAAACAGTATTTAGCTTTTCATTGACAAAGCAAAAGAAATATTTCTTGATGTGCTAAACTAGTAGATTCATTCTATTCCAGAGTACAATAAAAGGAACCTCATTCTCATGAAGTTAATAGGCTCCTGAGAAGGGAGCAGGTGGATATGGCTTGACAATTTGTTTCAAAGATTGATGTCAAGAATGAGCCTTGAAAAACACTTGGGTTTAAATTAAGTGTAGATCAGTTAATTGATCAGTTAACCAAAACTCAAGGCAAAAATAATCACTGTACCTCCAGGCAATAAACATATATAATAAACAGATCAGTGCAATGTACATGTATTTAAGGAATAAGTAACTCTTATTTATCATTTTCTAAATAGGGACCAATTTATTCCTCGTTGCTGCTCATGAACTTGGCCATTCCCTGGGTCTCTCTCACTCGGCCAACACTGAAGCTTTGATGTACCCAATCTACAACAAATTCACAGACCTGGCCAGGTTCCACCTTTCTCAAGATGATGTGAATGGCATTCAGTTCCTGTATGGTGAGTGGTGCTGGGAAAATTAGGCATTGTAGCTTTGCAATGATGGTCTTCAGGGAAAGCTTGAAAATGTTTCATAAAGCATTTGCAGTCATCCTGAAGCACTTTGAGAATGTTTGGGAAGAACACCCATTGATGGAAGCATCACATTTCTCCTAATGTTTGCATCCTCACATCTGTTCTCTTTAGGACCTCCCCCTGCTTCCCCCGATGAGCCTGTGGTGCCCACAGAGTCCGTTCCTCCTGAAACTCCAGCCATGTGTGATCCCACTTTGTCCTTCGATGCAGCCAGCACTCTCAGGGGAGAATTCCTGTTCTTTAAAGACAGGTCAGAGCAGAAACTTTTGTTTTCCCTTCTGTTCTTTTGATGTGCAATGCTTAGAAATGAAAACAACAGAAACTTGATAGAGGTTTTTAAACATTTCAAACAAAAACGATTCCTCTGAACTGAAAACTCCTCTGATCTGGTGCTCTAATTCCCACATTTTCCTAAAACTGGCAAGTCCATTTTTGGAGCCCTAGCCAGCATGATTTAATTCTTGACCTCTAGTTGTTCCCCAATGTTATAAGTCATGGTTGCTTTTCAACAGATGCAAGTAGAACTTTAAAATAGGAATTTTGTATTTACCTCCTTTAAAAAATAACACCAAAATAGCATTACACTTAAATTACAATTAATTTACTCAGTGCTGGATAAATATGCACATGATAAAACATTTAAACTGTGCAAATGGGAAGAAAGTTAAAAGCAAGTCTTCCTTACATCATTGATCTTGGTTCTTCAGTTCTCTCCAACTTCATCAACAGCCAAAGACCCTTTTTTATCCTTCCAGAAATGTTCCATGCACATACAAAAATATACTTACACTCTCCATATACTTACATGGATATTTATCTTTTTGAAAATGTAAAAGATTATGTAACATATACACCGTTTTACATAAATTTCAGGTATTTAGAGTTTACAATCATCTAATTAACTTGCATTTTAGGATAACTTCCATTTTATAGAAGACATTACTCTGTAATCTTATGGCAAGAGGTCCAGTGCAGTTTTATGAAGAAGCAGAAAAATATTTTCCCAGGGTAGTATACCTGATTTCTATGTGTAATCAAATCTAGGAGATAAGGGAATGGGGAACATGGGTGACACAGAACAATGAGGAAAATACGCTAAAGATGAAAGAGTTTTTAAATTTCCATTTCTTTTTACATGTATTTCAGACATTTTTGGCGCAAATCCCTAAGGATTCTTGAACCTGAATTTCATTTGATCTCCTCCTTTTGGCCCTCTCTTCCTTCAGGATTGGATGCTGCATATGAAGACACTAGCAAGGATATCGTTTTCATTTTTAAACGTAATTATTATGTAATAATTTCTTGAATTTATAGAAAGAAATCCTCTCATAGGAAAATTGAATAGGATTTTAAGTTTTTCTTTTGTACCAAATTCTATTTTATTACACTAAGGTAATGAAGAGATGACTGAAACTGGTATTGTTTTATTTATGTATTTTATAGATGATAAAAATGAACACAATAACATAAATTGCTTTAGAGTTGTATATTCCCTCATTTGATCTGTGCTCATTCATTCAATGGGCTAATTTTTGTTAAATGCCCACTTCAAGCTGGTGACTAAATCTAAAATTCTGGCTTCTTCTTTACTGTAAAATCAAAAATGCTAAAAAGCATTTCTAAAGACCAAAGTTTTAACCATTGAAAATTCAATGTGATTCTGAACTATTTTTTTAAACAGGAAATCAGTTCTGGGCCATCAGAGGAAATGAGCTCCAAGCAGGTTACCCCAGAGGTATCCAAACACTGGGCTTTCCTCCCACCATCAGGAAAGTAGATGCAGCCATTTTTGATAAGCAAAAGAAGAAAACATACTTCTTTGTAGAGGACAAATACTGGAGGTAATATGCAACTGAAATGACTTTGTATGGGGCCTAATTAGAGAAATTATTTTCTTTCTCTGCCTCACTCAGTTCTGCTTCCCTCTCAGTAGGAAGATGGGGCTTTAGACCACTGTGGACAAACTGTTTACTTATAGGGGTGTCCAACCTGTGGCCTGCGGGCTGCATGAAACCCAGAATGGCTGTGAATGTGGCCTAACACAAAATAGTAAATATACTTAAAACATTATGAGATTTTTTTGTGTAATTACATGTTGCAATGTACTTAATGTGTGGCCCAAGACAACTTTTTCTTCCAGTGGAGAGACGCCAAAGGTTGGATACCCCTACTATCGGTGCCTGGTCACAGACACTTCATAGGCTCTTCTGTTCTGAGTTCCATGTAGAGCAGGAGGGAGCTTCCTTTTGTGCTGTTGCCCAATCTGCCAGAAGTGCCCTTTTTTCTCATCCACCTACCAAAAACCCAACCATCCTCAAGTCCTGACTCAAGTCCCACCACCTCCATACAGCTTTCCTGCTGGACTCTAAACCTAACTGGGCTTTTCTTTTTTGAAAGAAGCCCTGAGAATCCAGGCCAAAATTTACTATTCCTTTCCCATTGTCTTGAGGTCTCCTCATTGTTGTGTTGGGTGCTTGTCTTGTCTTCCCAACTTTACTGTATGATTCTCAAGAGCTTCCTTAACCTCACCCACTCATTACCTCAGCCTGTTTCAGAGGAAAATGAGCAGAGGCAGTGTAGTTTCATGGATAGAACCCAAGACTCATAGAAAGACTGATTCATGGTCATCTGCCCAGACTCTGAGACATCTGAGCAGACCATCCAAGGTCCTCCAGTCAGTAAGTCCCAAAGACATTTACTGTGCTTTGCTGCTCATTCGAATCCCTTTTTCTAAGAGAATGCCATCTAGTAGTGCAAGGTGAGGGGGGTGTCTATGATGAGCCACGTATGATGAAGAACTTGAAATCTGTATTTGAGATCAATAATTTAACTCACTTTATAATCTGTTCATTTCTTCATGTCTTTGTGATAGAAAAATGATTAAAGTTCTTTTTGTCTATGCTTAAGAAATATAATAATAAGCAGCATCTTCTAAATCAAAATGTTGCCTCTGTTCCAGGTGAAAATATAGTTTAAGAGCTAAGTTTGCAGTTGCACTAAAATCACATATTTCTATAGTGCTAAACATGTTTGACATTTATTCACAGTACTTGGAAAGTTTACTAGAATTCTATATTAAACCTAACATGATTTAAGAATTTTGGTAACATGGCCTCTAGACAATGCTGAACTTCATTTGTATTTGGTGCAGATTTGATGGGAAGAAACAGTCTATGGATCCAGGATTTCCCAGGCAAATAGCAGAAGACTTTCCAGGGGTTGACTCCAAGGTGGATGCTGTTTTTGAAGCTTTTGGTAAGAGGATACTTATTTTGTTGGCAATGGGGTGCTTGAAATATCTTATGGTATCAGAAGGAAGGTAATTAAAATTTTTTAATAATAGTTTTTCTTCAACTAGTTCTCTCCACCCCCAAATTCAAATTTATCAATTTTAACCAATTATACAACTACTTCAAATAATAAGTTGTTTTGAATCATTAATATATTTAACACAAATCTCTCTACTTTATATATCCAGATAAAATCAAACTTCTCAGGTGCCACTTCCTTACATCAAGAGCTATTACCTTTCAAATTACTATGTCAGTATAAAAATCCCTTCCTGTGGTGTGTCCAAACTTAATACTGGCTGGCTGGCTTTCCCCTCCACTCTATGCTGTAGCTATTACTAATTCCTGGGAAGATGTTCTCTACATTTTCTGAGAAGCTGGTTGCAAATATTTATGTTTCCACATACCCAAAGTTTTTAAAAGATTTTTTTTTGCTACTCAAGGCTAGATGGATGGAGGCCGATGATCCTGCTTGTGGGGTAACCAGAGCACCTTGAGGGCAGAGCCCAGAGGGTCTTCTATGCTTCTCTAAAAGCTAGCTACAAATGTCCCACAGGGTGCCATGTGGGGAAAGGAGAGGAGGAGTATTAGGAAGAAAGAAAATAAGAGATCATAATTTCCCAAGAAGCAGAGACTTACCTGCTTGGAAGCAGAATAACCGAATAACCCAGAGCCTAGCTTTGCTACCTGACAGAGCTGCAACAGAATCCTGTCTCCTCTTTTCCTTGTTGAATGACTTTGAGCAAGCATTTAAATCTGTCTGAACCTCAACTTGCTCATCAGTAAAATGGTGTTAGCTGTACTTACCTCAGAGGACTTTTGCAGAAATAAATGAAAAAAAACATGTAAAATGTTTAACACATAATCTCTGGCACATAGTAAATTCTATAAACACTTTCCATTTCTATTTATCTGTTATTCTGAGTTTTGTATGTTGCCAAATTTATTTATTTGAAAAAATATCTCACTATTTCCCTTGTCTGTATTTGCAGGGTTTTTCTATTTCTTCAGTGGATCTTCACAGTTGGAGTATGACCCAAATGCAAGGAAAGTGACACATATTTTGAAGAGTAACAGCTGGTTCAATTGTTAAGAGATATACGTAAAAGACACAACATGGGCATTTTAAATGAAGCTAATAATTCTTCATCTAAGTCTTTGTGAACTGACCTGATGCATTTTCTCCCACATGCACAGTACCTGAGAATGCAAGTATGGACTCTGACAAGCCTCACAAAACCACCAGTTGGCCTCACAAGTATCACAGGGCACTCAAACCTGCACTGAAATTGCACTTGGGTCATGTGGAGCAAACTTCAGAGGAGAAGGGGGAAGCACCCGTGTGCAACAGACAAGGAATTCTATATAAAGTATTTGTTTGTTACTTAATAAAGAAGATTCGTCAGTTATTTTATTTTATTGTTTGGGGGTGTTTTTTTTTTTCAAGAAAAAGTCGTTCTTCCAGTCTTGTGCACACTGTGGACTGAGCAGTCGACAGCCTGATGCTCAGCCATTGGAGATGGCAGGAGGGGGTCTCCATGGCTGTGGCCTCACAGTGGCTCATCCAGAACTGAAGACAATTTACCACTTGCCCTCCCCAGGTGCCCTACAAGCAGGATGTCTGTTTCCACCACCCAAACATCATGTGTTCTTGACATGCCCTGGGAGAAAGATCTGAGGTAGCTGTTACCTTGTAGGGCAGGGTCTGAGACAAACTGCAAAGCAGAACCTTATAATTATGAGGGAGGCTCCCCAAAACCCTGGAATTTACTTTTAAAAATTGTGTATTTACTTTTACATGTTCAAACTTCTGTCACTTTCAAAATACTCTTCATTTGATGCAATACACCTATTGACACTTTTTCCCACTGCTCAGACAGCTTTTGAAGTCATTGATTCTGATGTCTTTTAGTGCTTTTGCCATTTTTTGTTGCACCTCTTCCACATTGGCAAAACATTTCCCTTTGAGGACTTTTTTTTTTCATCCGTGGAAACAACAAAAGTTGCTCAGGGCAAGACTGGGTGAAAAGGGAGGGTGGGTCCTGAGGGTCATGACGTTTTCAGTTAAAAACTGGTAAACACCTAGCACAGTGTGGACAGATGTGCTACTAATTCACCCATCATAAAATGGGCAAATGAATTGATTGAAGCCAAATGCAGACTCACAATGCCAGCTGGTACACTGATACAGATGGGTTCCTAGAACACTCACCTCGTGGAGAAAGTGTACCACAAGGGGCTTACCCACCCCTTGCAATTCATAGTTCCATCCCTTGTAGAAGATAATTCCAGTATGTAAGCATTTCTATTGATTGTATTCCTGTCCTTCATCATTTCCATTTACTTATGTATGCCCTCAGTGGAGCTCCTTCCCTGCTGTAGCCAACAAATTTGCTCATATCCACGCCATTCACATAGGAAACCATGCTCTCAACACTCACTTGTATCTGTCTCTGCTAGAAGTCTATGGGCAAATGCTTATACTAAGATTTATTGCCCCCAAGCACCATGTCTAGAACATCATCTGCTACACACTAAAAGCTCATCCACTCTGAAATTTATTTATTAAAGTATAATTTACCAATAATATTCTATGTGCCAGGTGTTGTGATAGGCTATAAGCACAGGAGTCTGAGAAAATGAACACAGCCTCTGCCCTTATTAAGATTATAATCGAGCAAATGACAGCAAAAATGTACATACAATTGTATATTTAAGAAGATTTATAATGAAAAAATTGGCTTCCTTTTTAGAATAATAGGAGGATTTACTTTGAACTAAGTGGTTTTAATGGAAGTTTTGAGGGAATGGCTTTAGAAAAGGTCTTGAGAGGAGGCGTAGAATGAGGTGAAGGGATTGATGGCTTGGGCTAAAGTGGTCACACTGAGGAGTCAGAGACAAGAATAAAAAGTACATGTAAGAGATAGACCCCAGGACTCCACAATTGATTGGTATGGAGTTTAAGAGCCAGGGAAGTGCCCAGAATAATTCCCAGATAGCTTCCCTGAGCATCAGGGTTGTGGGTGAGGGTTTTTGCTGAGATGGGGAAAGACTTGGAGAGAAGCAATTTTGTGAGAAAAGGGTAAGAAAGAGGAAGAATTGCTTAGTTTTGCCAATCTTTGAAATGTCTGAGAGATATACAAGGAGGCCATACGGTAAATGAGTCTGAAAGAGAGGATACAGTAACCATGTGTGGTAATCCATGTTAATGAAATTTGCTGTGGTACTCATTCTGCAATATATATATATACATTAAATCATTATGTTGTACACCTAAAAATAATCCGTGGTATATGTCTATTAAACTTCAAGTTTAAAGAAAGAAAGAAGATACAAATATGTGGAATTTGTCATCATTTAATTGTTCTTAAAACCAAGACTATGAAAGAGACCATATGGGGGATTTTAAGATGGAATTTTAATAATATTCTGCCAGGAATTATGTGTTTACTAATTAAAAAATAACCTAAATTTATTTTGTTTTTTTTTGTGATAGCTACTATGTAGCCACAACACAAATTTAAAAAGTAAAAAACATTATGCAACATTAATTTTCTTCACAGCCCTGTCACTACCAACCACTATCTAGTTGCATTTCTTAGAGGGAACCAACTAGGTTCTTATGAATCCTTTCAAAGCTATTTCATACATGCACACACACTAATATCATCTTTTGAAATTAAAATTCTGGCATGCAAATTCAAGCTGCTCTTCTTGTTGCTGGTTTCACTTAATATATCTTGGCCACTATTCCACATTATTACATGTAAAATTGCTTCACTCTATCATTGACTGCACTTTGAGAAAAAATATGTAATTTATTAACTCAGTCTCCTATTGGTGACTAAATTACTAATTGAAAATGCACATTTCAAATAAAATTAAAAATATAAATAATCAAAAATAAAATATAGATATTTATTATAATAATTTAATAATGTATAAAATATACATTTGAAAACTACAGAATATATTTGAAATAAAAGTAGTAAAAATAAATCAAATAAAATTGTGTGCATCAGTAGATTATTTTCAGTATTCAGTATATCCGTAAGTTATTTTCAAGATTTCACTATTATTCCCAATGCTACAATGAATATCCCTGAGCACACTTGTGTTTCTGATGTAAATTTAACCTTCAAAATCTTAGTGAGATGGAGGAGCAGGAGAACTATCTGTTGGATTCTCCAGCACGCAGCCCATTGGATGCTCTTTACAACAGCATTATTGGTGGCGAGACAGAACTAAAAGATTGAAGTGAGTAGAAATATTGGTAAGTCAAAATGCTTTTTGTTACAGATAGCAAAAAAAAGCTACCTAAAAATAAAAAAGTTTATCAATATAAAATGTAAAATATTACCAAAAACAGAAAAGACAAGTGTTGGCAAGAATGTGGAGAAAAAGCTACCCCTGATGAGAATGTAAATTGGTGCAATCACAGTGAAAAACAGTATGGAATCTCCTCAAAAGTGTAACAATAGAGCTACCATATGATCCAGCAATATCACTTCTAGGTATATATCTGAAGGAATGAAATCAGTATCTCAAAGAGACACAACACTCCCATGTTCATTGCAACATTATTCACAATAGTTAATACATAGAAAGAACCTAAGTAATTGCCTATGAATGAATGAAGACAATGTGAGATATCTATCTATCTATATCATCTATATCTATATCTATCTATATATGCCTTAAAAAAACTAAGTTCTACCATTTGTGGCAATGTGGATGAAACTTGAGGTCATTATGCTAAGTAAATTAAGCCAGACACAGAAAGGCAAGTACTGCATAATATCATTTATATGTGTGAAGAAAGTCAAATTTATAAAAGCAGAGATCCAAGGTGGTACAGGAGTAAGTGGAAGCTACACTAACCTCCTCTCAGGACCAACCTGGAATTACAACTAAATTGTAAAGAAATCATCTTGAATAATTAACTGAACACTAGCTGGAGAGAAACCTTACAACCACAGTCAGTCAGAAGAAACCACTTCACCACAAGACTGGTAGGGGGTGTGGAGGAGGTGTGAGGGGGCTGGCTGGGCTCCCATGAGCAGCCGCTAAAGTTCCAGAGGGATATCTCAGCAGCTGGTGGGTTTCCCCTGAGAAGTGTGGGGTCTAAACCCTCAGCTGGGCTTCCCAGCCTATAAAACACCAGACCTGGAAAGGGACCCAGATAACATCCAGCAGTGAAAAGCAGCAGGGTTTCTGTCTGCCAGGGAGAAACAGTTGGAAATTCAGAGAGCCTCTTAAGAAATGCACAGTTTGTTTTGCAGCCACTTACCATGGGCTCCAGCAGAATGAGGTCAGAATGAACTAGAGATGCTTAAGGAGAATGTGGGGTTGGTGTGTCTGGGGAGAGAACTGAAGGAATAGCTACTAGGATCCCTGTGCTGCGTCATTCCCTGTAATACAGAGGCCATCTTTCTCAGGCAGAGCAATCTTCTCCAAGTGGTATCAGCCTGAGGGGAAGCAATAGTCCTACCCAGAGGAGTTACTCTGCCCTACCTTATGGAGCTTAAGCTGGGCTGTTGATTACAACTTGGGGCTATATCATTGATTAGTTTATAACTCAGTTGGATCTCTGGGAGCCCTATGACACCAGCTAACCCTCTCCTAGGCTCTGTGCTGATAGAAATCAGCCTTGGTGCACAGCCTGATTCTTTCTGCCCACAAACAGACCCAGCAGAGGGAACCACATTCTGTGGATCACTGATAGCTCCAAACAGTTTGACCAGGACCAGTCACAAGCAGCATCTGACAAAGGCCTACACCAGAGTCTTTGCATAGCTACCTAATACACAGAAACAAACACAAAGAAACAGCCAAAGTAAGAAGACAAAGAAACAGATCCCAAATGAAAGAACAAGAGAATTCTCCAGAAGAGCTAGATGAAATGGAGGCAAGCAAATTATCACATAGTTTAGAGTAATGATTATAAGGATACTCAACAGCATGAAAGAAGACATAGAAACCATAAAAAGGACCAGTCCTAAATAAATAATGAAATAATTGAAATAAATAATACACTGGGAGGAATAAACAATAGCTTAGAAGAAGCAGAGGATCAAATCGGTGTCTTGGAAGACAAGAAAGAAAAAAACACCCAGGCAGAGCAGCTAAAATAAAGAAATAAATAAAAAAGAAGGGAGCTTAAGAAACATTTTGACATGAAGCATAACAACATCCACATCATGGGAATACCAGAAAGAGAAGAGAGAGTGAGCAAGGGATCGAGGACCTATTTGAGGAAATAAGGACCTTAAACTTCCTTAATCTGGTGAAGGAAAAAGACACACAAGTCCAGAGAGCTCAGAGAATCACAAACAAGTTGGACCCAAAGAGACCTATACCAAGACATATCATAATTAAAATGACAAGGCTGAAAGACAAGGAGACAATCCTAAAAACCGCAGAGAAAAGCAGGTTGTCACATGCAAGGGCATACCAATTAGACTTCTACCTGATTTCTTAACAGGAACATTTCAGGCACAAAAGGAATAGAGTGAAATATTCAAGATGATGAAAGGCAAGAGTCTACAATGAAGGCTACTTTACCCAGCAAAGCTATCATTTAATATCAAAGGAGAAATAAGGAGCTTCCCACACAAGAAAAAGCTAAAGGAGTTTGTTAACATGAAACCTTGTGTACAGCAACAAATGTTCAATGGCTTGCTTTAAGACAAAGGAAGAGAGAAAGAAAAAAAAAACAGAGAAAAACAGTAACAATAAAATGGCACTAAATACATTTCTGTCAATAACTGCCTTAAATGTAAATGACTTAAATGCTCCAATCAGAAGACATGGAGTAGCTGAATGGATAAGAAAACAAGACCCATATACACTGCCTCTAAGAGACCCATCTCAGATAGAAAGATACACACAGACTTAAAGTAAAGGGATGGAAAATGATACTTTATGCAAATGAAAAGGAAAGAAAAAGCTGGGGTAGTAGTACTTGTATCCAACAAAAGAGACTTTAAAACCAAGTCTGTAGTAAGAGATAAAGAAAAAAACTACCTAATGATAAAGGGAAAGCCCAACAAGAGACTTTAACCCTCATAAACATTTATACAACAAACATAGGAGCACCTACATATGTGAAGCAAATACTGATGGACATAAAGGGAGAGATCAAAAGAAATACAGTCATAGTCAGGGATTTTAACATCCCATTGACTTCAATGTATAGATCTGGGCAGAAAATCAACAAGGATACAGCAGCTTTAAACGACACACTAGATCAAATGGATTTAACTGATATCTTCAGAACACTTCACCCCAAAGTAGCGGAATATACACACTTTTCAAGTGCACATGGGATGTTTTCAAGGATAAACCACATGTTAAAACACAAAACAAGTCTGAAAAAATTAAGAATATTGAAATAATATCAAGCATCTTCTCTGACCACAGGCTATGAAACTAGAAATCAATCACAAGAACACTGAAAAACATGCAAAGACATGGAAGCTAGATAACTTGTTATTAAACAATTGCTGGGTCAATGACAAGATCAAAGAAGAAATCCAAAGATACCTTGAAACAAATGAAAATGAGGACACAACAATCCAAAATCTGTGGGACATTAGGAAAACAATCCTAAGAGGGAAATTAATAGCATTACAGGCCTATCTCAAGAAAAAAAAAAAAACAGCTCAAAGAAACAATCTAACTATACACTTAAAAGAACTTGAAAAAGAACAACAAACAAAGTTTGCCCAAAGTGAGTAGAAGGAAGGAAAAAGTAAAGATCAGAGCAAAAATAAGTGAAATAGGGTCTAAAAAGGATACAAAATATCAATGGATCCAAAAGTTGATTCTTTGAAAAGATAAACATTGACAAACCTTTAACCAGATGCATCAAAAAAAAAAAAAGACAGAAGGCCTAAATAAAAAAGAGAGAGAGAGAGAGAAATGAAAGAGAAGAATACAAACTAACACCAAAGCAATACAAAAGATTGTAAGGAAATTATTATGAACAAATATTTGTCAACAAACTGGACAAAATGGATAAATTCCTAGAAATGTAGTCTTCCAAAACAAAGTCAGGAAGAATCAGAGAATCTGAATAGACAGATTACACCTAGTGAAATTGAAGCAGTGATCAAAAAACCTCCCAACAAACAAAAGCCCCAGACCAGATGGCTTCACAAGCAAATTTTAGCAAATATTCCGAGAGGAACGAATACCTCTCCTTCACAAAATATTTCATAAAATTCAAGAGAAGGGAAGGCTCCTAAACTCATTTTATGAGGACAGCATTATCCTCATTGCAAAACCAGATAAATACACTACAAAGAAAGAAAATATAGGCTAATATCTCTGATGAACATAGATGCTAAAATCCTCAACAAAACATTAGCAAACCAAATACAACAATGCATCAAAAAGATCATACACGATGATCATGTGGGATTAATTCTGGGAATGCAAGATTTGTACAGCATTCACAAATCAATAAAGGTGATTCATCACATAAACAAAATGAAGGATAAAAACCACATGATTAATTATATCAATAGATGCATAAAAAGCATTTAATAAACTCCAGCACCCAGTTATGACAACTCTCTGCACAGTGGGATTAGAGGGAACACAGCTAAACATAATAAAGATCATATATGACAAATCCACTGCAAGCATCATACTTGTGGGCAAAAACTACAAGTGTTCCTCTGAAGATCAGGAACAAGACACGGATGTCTGCTTTCACCTGTCTTATTCAACATAATACTGAAAGTCCTAGCCACAGCAATAAGATAATAAGAAGAAATAACAGGCATCTACATTGGAAAGGAAGAAGTAAAATTGTCATTATTTGCAGATGACATGATACTTTATATAGAAAACCCCAAGGATTCCACCAAGAAACTACTAGAACTCCTAAATGAATTCAGCAAAGTAACAAAATATAAAATTAATGTTCAGAAATCAGTTGCATTTTTATATACCAATAATGAACTAACAGAAAGGTAAATTAAGAAAACAATCCCATTCACATTTGCTACAAAAAGAATAAAATACATAGTAATAAACCTAACAAAGGAGGTAAAAGACCTATACTTGAGAAATTATAAGACACTGAAGAGAGAAATTGAAGAAGATACAAGTAAGTGGAAGCACATACCATGTTCATGGATAGGACAAATTAATATCATTAAAATGTCCACACTACCCAAAGCAATCTATTGAGTCAATGCAATTCCTATCAAGATTCCAATGATGTATTTTACAGAACTAGAACTAATATTTCAAAAATTTATATGGAACAACAAAAAGTTCCCCATAGCAACAATGACCTAGAGAAAGAACAAAGTTGGAGGAATCAAGTTACCTAATGTCAAACTATACTATAAGGCCATAGTAATCAAAACAGTATGAGACTGCTCTTTTTTATTTCTGGCTGGAACCATGGAGGTTGCAGAAGAGAAGAAGAAGAAGGTTCCTGCTGTGCCAGAAACCGTTAAGAAAAAGTGAAGGAATTTCACAGAGCTGAAAATCAAGCACCTGAGAAAGAAGTTTGCCCAAAAGATGCTTCGAAAGGCAAGGAGGAAGCTTATCTATGAAAAAGCTAAGCACTATCACAAGGAATATAGGCAGATGTACAGAACTGAGATTCGAATGGCTAGAATGGCAAGAAAAGCTGGCAACTTCTATGTACCTGCAGAACCCAAATTGGCATTTGTCATCAGGATCAGAGGTATCAATGGTGTGAGCCCAAAGGTCCGAAAGGTGCTGCAGCTTCTTCACCTTCACCAGATCTTCAATGGTACCTTTGTTAAACTTAACAAGGCTTCAATTAACATGCTGAGGATTGTGGAACCATATATTGCATGGGGGTACCCTAACCTGAAGTCAGTAAATGAATTGATCTACAAGCGTGGGTATGGAAAAATCAACAAAAACCAAATTGCCCTGACAGATAATGCATTGATTGCTCGATCTCTTGGTAAATATGGCATAATCTGCATGGAGGATCTGATTCATGAGATCTATACTGTTGGAAAACGCTTCAAAGAAGCAAACAACTTCCTGTGGCCCTTCGAATTATCTTCTCCACGAGGTGGAATGAAGAAAAAGACCACCCATTTTGTAGAAGGTGGAGATGCGGGTAACAGGGAGGACCAGATCAACAGGCTTATTAAAGGATGAACTAAGGTATCTACCCTGGTCATTTTTCTAATCTGGTCAGTTAATAAACAGGAACTGCTGTAAAATTGAAAAAAAAAACAGTATGAGACTGCCATAAATATGTACACATAGATCAATGGAACAGAATAGAGAGCCAAGAAATAAACCCACACCTTTATAGTCAATTAAAATTCAACAGAGGAAGCAATCACATACAATGGACTAAATATCATTTATTCAATAAATGGTATTGGGAAAATTGGACAAATACATGCAGAAAAATAAAACTAGACCACCTTTTACACCACACACAAGAATAAATTCAAAATGTTAGCTCCAAAACCAGAAAAATCATAGAAGAAAACACAGGCAGTAAAATCTCTGACATTGCCCATAGCAAAAGCAATATTTTATCAAATATATCTCCCCAGGCACAGGAAACAGAAGAAAAAATAAACAAGTGGGACTATATCAAGCTAAAAATTTTTTTGTACAGGAAAGGAAATCATTAACAAAATAAAAAGACAACCCACAGAATGGGAGAACATATTCTACAATACATCTGATAAGGGGTTAATATCTAAAATTTATAAAGAATTTACAAAACTCAACACCAAAAAAACAAACAACCCAATTAAAAAATGGGCAAAGGACCTAAATAAACATTTCTCCAAAGAGGACATACAGATGGCCAATAGACATATGAAAAGATACTCAATGTCACTAATCATCAGAGAAATGCAAATTGAAACTACAATGAGCTACCATCTCACACCTATCAGAATGGCTACCATCAATAAGCCAACAAACGCAAGTGCTGGCAAAAGATGTGGAGAAAGGGGAAACTTTTGCATTTTTGGTAGGAATGCAGACTGGTGCGGCCGCTGTGGAAAGCAGTGTGGAGATACCTGAAAAAATTAAAAATTGATCTGCCTTTTGCTCTAGTGATCTCGCCTCAGGGACTATGTCCACAGGGACCCAAAACACTAATTGAAAGAAACATAAGCATCCCTATGTTCATTGCAGCATTATTTATAATCACCAAGATATGGAGACAGTCCAAATGTCCATCGGCAGAGGAGCGGATAAAACAACTATGAGACATTTACACAATGAAATTCTACTCCACTGTAAAAAAGAAGATAGGCCTAGAGAGCATTATGCTGATTGAAATAAGCCAGTCAGAGAAAGACAAACACTATAATATTTCACTTCTATGTGGAATCTAATGTACAAACAATATGAACAAGGAAAATGAGGACAGACTCATATCATAGATGGAGAGAGAGCAGGATGACAGCCAGGGCAGTGGGGTGGCGATTAGGGGGTGGAGGGATTGAGCAAAAAGGAAAGAGGACTCATGGATGTGGACAACAGTGTGGTGATTGCTGGGGAGAGGGTGCTTTAAGGGGCTAAGTGGTATTGGAAAAAATATCATAAAGATTAAATTTAAGGAGAAGAACACAGGTAGAAGCCAAAAAAAAAAAAAAATAAGTAGAGAGTTAAAGCTTGGCCACATGGCTCATTTGGTTAGAGCATCATCCTATACCCTGAAAAGCTGAGGATTCTATTCCAGCCAGGGCATATGCCTAGGTTGCACATTAGATATCTGTTCAGGGTGCATCCAGGAGGCAACTGATAGATGTTTTTCTCTCACACTGATCTCTCTCTCTGTTTCTCTCTCTCTCCCCTCCCTTCCCACTTCCCCCTTTCCCTTTCTCTAAAATCAATACACATATCCTCAGATGAGTAATAAATAATTAATAATAATAGTAGTAGTAATAATAATAATAACAGCAGGGACTTTAACAGTGGTTGCCAGGTACTAGAGGGTGGGGGAAATAGGGAGATTTTGGTTAAGAGGTACAAAGTTTCAGTTATGTAAGATGAAGTTTTGGAGATCTAATATATAGCATGGTGACCATAGTTAATAGTACTGTTTATTTATCCTTGGATATGCTGAGGGTGTTCTCACCACACACACATTCACACACAGATCTGGCTCCTTCACTCTACTCTTATTTTGATTCTGTTCTCTGTGTCCGTTTTACCTTCAAGCTGACTTTCCTCCCAGCAGTAATTCCAGGAAACACACCTGCGTAAAGCACTACTCCCAACCTTCAAACCAAACCTGTGAGCCTCCCCTCCCTCTGTTGGAGCGCCTCCAATCACGTGGTATCCTAGAACAATCAGTGTGGGGAGGAGGATGGGTGGATTTCATCCCAACCATGTTGCTGTTACATAGTGGGGAAAATATACCGACACAGCAGTCTCTGTCCATCCACCATGAATAGAATTTGGGAGGTGAGAAAGTTAAAATGATAGTGCAGATAATTCTTAGGAGAAATTGGTGGGCTGGGAAGGAAGCAAAACACACACACACACTTTTTGTACTGCTAGACTTGATCATAGTTCATATGCAGGTCTTTTTTTGGTTGAGAAAAGAAACTAGATAAATTTTTATTTACTGAATAACTGTTTAACTGGTTTTTTTTGGTCCAAGTACTGCACTAGGGGCATGATGTGTACTGTTCATTTAATCCTTATTATGACTAATGAGGTGGTGGTTTGTCTCAATAGCACAGAAATGTAAGTTTAAGTGATTTAGTAACTTTGCCATGGTCACATTATAAGCAGCACAGTCAGTATCTAATTTCATATCTTCCTGGTTTCAAAGGATAACTTCTTATTTTGTTTAGGGTAGCAGACAATAAATCAGCATGGATGGCTTTATCTTACTTAGCTTTGACTCTGTTCTGCTGTATTATACTGTGTGACCACAAAGGGTGGGGTCTGACTCTTCCTGAGTCCTGTGATTTACAATCCCCACAGCCCAAAAGACAGTGTTCTTCTGTCTGCATCTGATAGCTAACCTCTCCAAACTTCCCAGTGCTACTCCCAAATTAGAATGGACATGGGGAACCTCACAGCTACTGTTCCCCCTCATACATTTCCCCAAGCAGGGTTGTTCCTGAAAGACTAGCGTGTTTATGTGCTGACAAGCCAATTCACCCATGTTCCTGACATCAACAGAAAGCCAAGACCAGAGATCAGACTTGTAGCCTCTGTCAGGACAAGTCCAGCCACAATGGTTATGTAATACTGAATCCCAGAATGATGATCAAGAACTGGTTTGATTTCCCTTGCTTTGAAAATTGGGAGAATGTTTGCATTTATAGGAAATGATTTAGTAACACTAGACAGGGGGATAGGGGGAGGAAAGCAGAAGCAGGGAACCAGATTGGAACTTAGTAATGAACCAAAAGAATGGTAGATTTAACAGATGAGAACATAAAAAGTAAAGAAGGTACAGAATCTCACCAGTCAGTGAATAAGTAGGTCATGCTCTCAGAAGCATTTTAAGGGCTCATAACCAAAAAAACAAGTGATGTGGAGAATCGTTGTGATTCCATTGTGAAGAGAACATGGAAAGAGCATACTGAATCTCCTCAAATCCTTCTGGAATAGTTTGTGAAAACAATATTCTGTAAAATTGAAATTGTCAGGGCTTAATTATAAGAAACTGTTTAGTTTGATAATTTAAGATTTGGGTAGAATCCTTTTGGAATCAGTACAAAAGTCCTTTCTCTTGATCTATAATCACTGGTAATAATCAGTACGTATAACTTTAGTGGCTATAGTAGACTTGAAATAGTAATTATCTTCTCTTTGGTTGGGGAGCAAATTAGCCACTTCTGGGAAGAGAGTATCTAAATACGTATAGACATGATAATAATGAATACAATATTGAAGCTTTTATTTATGCTGTGATATGCTTTATAATAATCCTACTGTTTTGGATATATATTTTATATTTTTAAGATGTTTGAAAAGTGTATGAGGATACTATTTAAGGCATTCAACTCTTTGCTTTATTATATTAATAAGATATACTTAAATACTTAAAACTACCTTACTTGTTGGTTTTTAAATCTGCATAACAGTTTTGCATTATTTAAAAGAATTGGCTATATTAAAATCACCATTATAATTTAAAATGTTGATTAAAATATTATTTGTGACTGTATTATTAAATGTTTAAGGATAATTCAATATTTTAACCATAAGAGTCAATTAAATATTAATAAAAAAGCTAGTGATAGTACTTATTTTATGCACCCTTACTAGATTAATAAACACAATAACAAGATTAAAAATTTGAATTTGAAGTCTTTTTATTCATTTTTATATATTGTGTTTATTTTCCATTTTTTCTAGGAATATTTTTATTTAATTAATAAGTTAATTTTTATTTTTCTTCTATTACAGTTGTCTGAATTTTTCCCCTTTTCCCTCCTCCACTCAGCCCACCCCAGCCTCCCATGTTCAATCCCCACACTATTGTTCATGTCCATGGGTCACTCATACATGTTATTTGACTAGTCCTTTCCCCTTCTTCCCACTATTATCTCCCTCCCCCCTCCCCTCTGACTGCTGTCAGTCTGTTCCATGTTTCCAAGTCTCTGGTTCTATTTTGTTCATTTATTTTGTTCACTATGTTCCTCATATAAGTGAGATTATATGGTATATGTCTTTCACTGACTGGCTTATTTCACTTAGCATAATAGTCTTTAGTTCCAGCCATGCTGTTGCAAAAGGTAGGAGTTCCTTCTTTCTTTCTTCTGCTAGTATTCCATTGTGTAAATGTATCACTGTTTTTGATCCATTCATCTACTGATGGGCACTTTGGCTATTTCCAGCACTTGGCTATTGTAAATAGGACCATTATGAACATAAGGGTGCATAAGTTCTTTTGAATTGATGTTTTGGGATGCTTAGGATTCCCAGCAGTGCAATAGCTGGGTCTAAAGGCAGTCAATTTTTAATTTTTTAGGAAATTATATATTGTTTTCCATAATGGCTATACCAGTCTGCATTCCCACCAACAGTGCACTAACATTCTTTTTTCTTCACATCCTCACCAGAAGTAGTTGTTTGTTAATTTATTAATGACAACCTTTCTAATAGGTGTGAATTTAAAGTCTTTAAAAAACTTAAGATTTGTCTTTAATAAATTGATTGTTAATTATAATACAAGTAAAACTATTAATAGGCATACAAAAAACTGCCCTCAGACATTAACTACTGAAACCCTGATATATTTACTAGTCTTATTTTAAATCAGAAAGGAAATAAATACATATACTATCTTATTTAATTTTCATTTGTGAAGTAAATAGTATTAAACCAATTTTACAAATATGAGGATTGATGCTGCTCATAAAGGTTAAGCCATGTTCTCAAGGTCATGGAGAAAATACTGACAGAGCAAGGGATCTAATCCTTCTTGACTGACACCAAGCTTATGTTTGATACACTCTACTGACTCCTTATTCTTGGTCTTGACATGAACTGATCTATAAATATGACTAATAGCAAAGGGGATGAACAAAGAAAAGGCTGAAAGAGGTAATAGAGTAAGAGTGAGAATAGTGGAAGGGCTTGACTATTTGTAGCAGGTTGAATCAAAAGTGGTAGGTTGAGCCCTGACTTGTGTGTCTCAGTTGATCAGAGCATCATCCCATAAAGCAAAAGGTCACTGGTTCAATTCCCAGTCAGGACACAGGCCTAGACTGCAGGTTTGGTCTCTGGGTCTGAGCATGTACAAGAGGCAACTGATAATGTTTCTCTCCCTCTCTTTCTGTCTCCCTTCCCCTCTTTCTAAAAATAAAAAAATAAATGAAAATTTAAAAAATAAACAAAAACAAGGGGTAGGTTGAAGTGACATTCAAAAGTCAAAGGCTCATAACTTGAGAAGTTCCTATGAGGTTGTTTTATATTACTTTCCCGTTTAGATAAAGAATGTAAGGGGGAACCCACCCAGCAAAATGGTGGAGTGGTTGAGAAGTGCTGAGGAATGTGCATGTGTGCATTGTCCTGGGAACCTGGATAAGCTCTGCTCCCATCCCCCCCTGTGGCAGCAATGCACCCATGGCTTATGCACTGCTCCAGATAGGGCCTGTCAAGGAGGACAGTTGACGCTCTGTGCACCACAGCCCAGGCGGGTCCTTGGGCCCACTTCACCAATGTGTGGGACGGGGCTTAGCAGACCAGTGCATGCCAGTCCTGAAAGCTGCGTGGCCTGGCTGAGCTCCACACCCTCCCCCACACTGGAAGCAGCAGCAGTGTGGATGACCCGAGCTGTGCTGCATGAGTCCTGCCTGGAGTGGCATACATACCCACCCGAGGGCAGTGGCTGGAGGAAAAGGACAGCGTACTGAGAGTAGGATGCCTGGACCCACACACTCTGAAGGATGCCCAAAGCCAGACAGCCACTGGAAGCTAGTTAAGCCACCTACGTTTCTTAAAGGACAAAGACTGAGTGGAAGAAAGGGCTCCTGGCACAACCTTGAAAGGAGCTGGCAGAGGGTGGCAGGGTGATTTTCTTAGGGTGTTTTAGAGGAAATGGGTTTTGAGACAGAAACCTGCCATTATTTCAAATTGCATATACTTTAACTAAAAAACTCCTTTTCCTTTCCACTGAATTCTGTCTCCAGACTTTTTGCCTACTGGCATTAAGCTGCAGGACCCCACTGGCTGCTCAGTTACATTGCCATATAATAAAATATTTCATGTGCATCTGTGTGTATAGAAATATGGTCTGTCATTAATTTTAAAAGTACCCATTTCATAATTCAAGAATATCTGATGATTTGTCAGTTTGATTAATCCATTAAGAAATCTCTGTAAAATCTGTTGCCGCAGGAAAGGGCATGGGTGACTCATAAAACAACATTATGGAGGGCTTCCACACTCATAGGACACGTGTGATATGTGAGACTACAAGTAGATTTTTAAAGGCACAAAAAGGTTATAGATGTTACAGAACATTAAATCAATATCCTTGACAAGGTCTACATCTGAAAATGAAAATTTAATCCTTAAAATTTTACTGTATGTTAACTTGTTTTGAATTTGTTTTCCCACAAAGTTCTAACATGTTACAATTTGCCTCTGAGGCAAATTACAGTCTTTTTTTTTTTAATGCTCTTAGCCCACATCAGTCTTATGATTAATCAGATTCCAATCACATCCTCATGAGTGAGTGATAAACTTCTGAGGAAAATCACAACCATGAGACTACAGTTCACAGAAATTTAGGTCTAAATTCTATACTACTGTGAAAAGACAGAAATGTGTCCTACCCTTTGGGGACTCACAATCTGGGGATGCCAGCACTGTAAGGAGATAGATGTAAAGGCAGACAGAGTGAAAGATAACTATTTGTTTTTTCACTCATTCACTGTTTTGGCAATGTTTACTAAGCGCTATATGCCAAGGACACTGCTAAGAGTTTGGATAAATCACTGAACAAAAGAGACAAAGATTTTTGCCTTCTTAGAAATTATATTTACAAAGAAGGTGAAGGCATACAAGAAACTAGAATTATAGACCTAAATACACTTTATCATATGTTAGAAGGAAATAGGTGTTATGGAAAAAGATAAAAAGTAGAGCGAAGAAAGAGGATTAAAAGTGAAGAGGGTTGAGGTTGGTGATGGGTTGCAGTGTAAACAGTGTGGTCCAAGTAAGCCTCACTGAAAAGGTGATATCTGAACAAAGATGAAAGAGGAGAGAGAGCTTGCCAAGTGAATCTTGGGGAAGAACACTCCAGGCATAGAGAACAGCTAGAGTAAAAAATCCTAAAGTGGAGTGTGCTCAGCATATTCAAAGAACAGCAAGAGCCCTGGCCAAGTGGCTCAGTTGGTTGGAGCATTGTCCCATACACCAAAAGGCTGTGGGCTCGGGGTCATGGCACATACCTAGGTTACAGATACAGTGCCTGGTGGGGATGTGTATGGGAGGCAACTGATTGATGTTTCTCTCTCATACCAATGTTTCTCTCTCTCCCCCACTTTCCCTCTGTCTAAAATCAATAAACAGATCCATGGATGAAGGTTAAAAAAAACAGCAAGAGGACTATTTACAATAATGAAGTAAGTGGGAGGGAGTTAGGATTATGGAAGATGAAGTCAGAGAGGTAAGGGTTGAGGTGGGGAGCAAATCATAGTGGGTTATATGGGCCAATGTAAAACTTTGGTTTTTACTGTGAGTGAAATAGGGAAGCCATTGGAGGGTGTGGATCAAAAAAGCTTCTGAATAAAGGGAAGAGCCTTTGTTTAATTACATTGCAGGGAGAGCAAAGATAGAAGCATGGAGACCTATTATGATACTATTGAAGAATTCCAGACAAGACAGGATGTGGCTCCAACAAGGTGGTATCAGTGGAAGTGGACTGAAATTATTCTGGATATATTTGAAGATAGAACCAACAGGATTTAATGATGGGTGCTCTGTGAAATGTGAAAAATAGAGAAGGGTTTAGAATGATTTCAAATCTTTTGGACTTAGCAACTGGAAAGATGAAGCTGCCAAGTTGCCATCACCTAAGATATGAAGGTTGTGGGTGAAGCCTGCTTTGATGAGATCAAAAATTCAGTTGTTGACCTGTTGTACATTTAAGATGTCTATCTGACATTCAAGTAGAGTCGTTGGATATATTAGTCTGAAGTTTAAGGAAAAGATCTGGTTTGGCATTATAATTTGGGAGTATTAACATGTAGATAGTTTTTAAGTCTTGAAACTGGATGATTTTAACAGTGGAGTAAGAATCTATAGAAGAGACAGGGCCCAAGGACAGAGCCCTGAGCACCTCCAATACTGAATTACAGAACACATGCACAATACTTATGTATCTGACCAGTCTTCCATAATACCGAATTGAAGCCTCATAGTCATTGATGAAATAAATCACCATAGCAGATATACCATAGTTTATAATTATAGACTCTCTTCTTTCTACTTGTGAGAGTCAGTGATGTGAATTATTATATTCATATTAGTGTGTCTGAGGAGGATGTGACGTGCTGGCGGTACAGCCAGTTTGGGACAGGAATGTGTAAATCCTGACGGATGATCCAATGATGAGCAGATGTTGAGTGGGGTTTTTTAGCAGGTCGAGGAAGGAAACCAGGAAGAAACAAGTGAAGAAGGGAAAGGATTAAGATGACAAATTATAGAATCACATGTGAAAAACAATCTAGATTGGTCATGTAGGAAATGGATAGAAGACAAGGCAGAGAGAGTCATCTACAGAGAATTTTTATTGAATCCCAGGGTTTAGACCAGAGAATCTGCAGGAGGGCTTTCATTTCTCATGAACTAGGGGTCAAGAGAGGGCAAGCTGGCCTACCTAAGCAAAAACCGGACCTTAGCCCTCCAAGAAGAAGAGGGGTGTTGCTGTGGCTAGACTTAACTTCATCTCATTCATTGATTTATTCATTCCTTAAAAAATTATTTACTGAACCTCTAAGATTGTCAGATACTGTGCTAGGGATAAAGATAAATTCAGACAAAGTTCCTGTTTATAGTCTAGTGAAAAAGACAGAAAAATGAACAGGCAATCAGAATACAGAGAGGGATATGAGCAATGGTCCGAGTAAACACACACTGCTAGGGGAACACAGGACTAGCCTGGTTTTGGAAGGTCAGGTAAGGATTTCAAAAAGAGGCACATCCAAGCAGAAATCCAAAAAGGCAGATACTTAGTGAATAAAAAAAAAGAGGAATGGTGTCCCCTCCAGGTATTCACTACATGTAAGGGCCTGAAGAGGAGAGAACGTGGCTCTTTATCCCCCTCAATACTTATAGCGGCATCAAGACCATTTATACTTCCATCGCTGTGTCCTTCTTTATGTCACCTCTCATTGTGTTCCACCCTAAATGCTGCACTGGCCATACTGAACCACCTGGGTTTCCCTATGCATGTCTCTGCTAGCTCTGTGCTCACTGTACCTATTGTCTGGCATAATGTAGATGACATATTTGGCATGCCTGCCCATTTTTCCTTCTCTAGACATATCGTCTCAAAATCCCAGTGGATGTGGTAGGCCTAACCAACTACATTTGTACCAGCAATCCCATAGTTGTGCCTACAGCTGATTGGATTAGAAAAAGGAACAAGAATAAAATAGAACCAATCAGCTGCTCTTCCAGAATTAGAAACAACAGACCCAGAACACATGGTCAGACCATGTTGGGGACAGGATTTATCAGACCACCCAGGGATGGAACCAGAATTAGGTCCAGGGCATGTCAAAGTCCTTGCACAGGCTCTTGCTATGGGGGAGCATCAGTCTTGAAGCAAAGCTGATCTACAGACAGGTAAAAAACAGCAAACATTCAGCCTTAGGCTAAGAACACGAGAAAGAGAAAGACTGAGAGAGAGGAACAGAGACAGAGAGAGCCTTTAATCTTCCCATTTCTCAAGAAGATGGTCTGGAGACTGGATTCTAAGAGATACCTCCAAGTCCCTTATTATAAACCTATTGTAATTAACCTCTTAACAAAATGATTTTTGGCTCAGACATAAAGTGGGAGTGGGTGAGCAAGCCAGAGACCTTTGGGGAACATGTGGAGTTAGTTGTGGGGTCCCAGAAGGGCAGAGGAAAACCCCATGTCGCGGCGACACCAGCAGTCAACAAGGAGAGGACAAAAGGCAGCAGGTTCATCTGCCATCATTGATAAACTGTCTCCTGAAACTCCAGCTGTGGGCCTCACGAGGGCAAAGTTTTAGGGTATTGCAATGAAAAGTAAAGGTGTCTGAAGTCATTGGTTACTCCTTGTCATCTAAAGTCTACAAGGAAAGAGACATAGTACAATCCAGGTTTCCTTATTCAAAATAAGTAAAAACAGTAAATACCTTAATTCTATTCACAGAAGTCCTTACAACCTGTTATTCCTATTTATACTATGAAGATGTGCCCAGAAATTAATCACAGATTCTGTTGAGCAGCAACAGATGGATGCTCTGCCCTACTGAGTGCTGACAAGAATGGTAGTGTTCTGAATGGCAAGAACTAGTTTAGGGACCATTGAGAAAAGCTGGTAGAGGAGGTTGGAGGGATGTCCAGCCCATCCCTTGAAAACCTTTTCTCATTATTGGAGTCCATGAGAATCCTCTGATTCTTTAAAATCAACCTCCCTTTAATTCATTTTGGCTCTGGTTCCTGATGCAAACATGCTGTTCTCCCAGTTCGCTTGCTCTGGAACACCCAGTTCATAGGTTACCTTCTCCAGGACACAATCATTGATCTCCTCTTCCTGCCCTTGGCTGTGTTCAATCTTCCTGTTATGTGTGCCCATTGATACACAGTATGCTGTGACTGTCCTCTGAGATATGTCCCATGTTGGACTGTCCCCCCGTCCAGCACTGTGCTTGTCACTTAATTATTGCTTTTAATAAACAAATGAATGAATAATAAGTTTGAGAGGGAAACAATGCTTGACTCTGGTTGCAAACAACCACTGGGAGTATACAATGCCAAAGGTGGAGAGGCAGGGACTAGCACATGCAATGGCATGAGACATGAAGGAACACACACCATATTTGGGGAATCACAGAGAGTTGGTTTGACTATATTGAAGAAAAGGGGTTTTTTTCCTCTGAATTATATTGTAGAAGGAAGACTATTAAGTATTCAACTTGATAATTATATACTTAAGAACATTAAATTTCATTTCATAAATATAACAGAGAAAATACTCCCCAAAGAATATTAATTAATTAATTCAATCTGTGAATAATTCCACAGCAAATCCATTTTAGAAGTAGTCAGGCTATAATCAATAAATTAAACTATTAACTTACTCTGCTAACAATTTTACAAGTACCTCCTGCACATAAGTAAATTTCTTAAGCATCTCTGGAGTAGATTAAAAGTGCTTCAGAGAGGGGATAAAGAAGATGGGGGATAAGCACCCTGGCCTTCTGAGAATTTAGAGAAGAGAGGAGCCTGAGGATCCCACACCAGTTATCTAATCCCTGCAGGTCAGAGGAAAAAACTGGTGAGGGTAGAAGTCCTGAGCTATGGTCCTGGTAAGAGAAAACACAGAAAAACAGCTGACTCTTAACATACCTACATTTATCAATACAACCTCCTCAGCATGATTAAGAGAAAAATGTGTTTCACCTTCCTAAGAAAAATTAAAGGTGAATGAGTATGACATGTGACTTCCTGGCCAATATTTACACAACAAAAAAATAATTTCCACCTTGACATTTATTCTTAGAATCACATATAGCTCATGGCAATAAAAGTCATGAAGATAGTACAGCACCTTGTAATGTGGCTGTTTCCTGGGCAAGGTTCCAAAGTTAATAAAGGGGGTAACTTCCTGTGTTGGTTTATGATGTGCATTTAACTATATATATATATATCTATCTATAGCATACATACATATATATATAACAATTGCCATTGACTTGATTTAATTGTGTAATAATCATTTCCTCAAGAATCATATTTGCTTTACATTGTAGGTTAACATTTACTGTTAATATTTAGTATACGGGTACATTCTCATCAAGACTTTTGAACCATAGTTCCAATAGTTTTGCTTTCAATGAAACAAAATAAATAAAAATTTAGGCTTGATTTCCTCATTTTCAGTGCAAGAGGGTTAAAGTGGGTGGTTTTGTGTGTCTTTCCAGTATAAGAGGAGTCAGTTCTCACTGAGCAGCTATTGTGTGACAAGCATGATGTCTGCTGCATTTGGGGATTTAACTAAACTATCCTCTACACTATCGTGGCAGATCTTAATATTATTATTTCCATTTTATACACAAGAAAGAGAAATATCAGAGAGGTTAACATGCCTAAGATTACAAGTCTAAAAAGCTGCAAAATCTAGATTTGAACCCAAATCTGCCTTACACAAAAATTCGTTTTCTTTCATATCAGAATGCTGTTTCTAGTTCTGTACTGTTTCTGTGTACATCTAATAATGCTGCATTTGCCATCAGACTGCCTAGAGTATTAGTCAGTGGGGGTACACTGAATTTGTAGTGCATGTATAGTATGTTGGTTAATATTCTAGGGAACTATTTATCCTTTTATTTCAAGGAAATACTAACTATAGATTCAGAAAGTAGGTTTTATGTCTGTGAATCCCTCATTACCTTGTATTACTATGTAGTAGCTGATCACAGGGGTAGTCTTAAAAGTTAGAAAGTAAAGATGACTACAGTACAGGGTGGGGCAAAAGTAGGTTTGCAGTTGTGAGGATGCCAAACACCATTTATTCTTGTATTATTATTTACTAATTATAATATTAGTATCTGACCTCTAGCCAAGATGGAGTTGTAGGTAGACACACTGTGCCTCCTTGCACAACCAAGATAGGGACAACAATTTAGAAACAAAATAACAACCAGAACTGACAGAAAATTGAACTGTATGGAAGTGGAACAACCAAAGAGTTAAAATAGATATGTTCATCCAGATTGGTAGGAGGGGCAGTCGGCCAGCCCAGCAGACAGGGATTGCAAAACAAAGAGCATTGGGACTGGCGTAAGGCATCCCAAGTGCACAAGACCGCAGCCAGCGGACCCTGGGCACACAAGTAGTGGCTGGCAGACCCCGTCTGAGGGGTGGCAACTGGCAGACCCAGCGAGGTTGCGATTGTGAAGCAAGGCACTGCGCACAAGGTGGCTGACCGGGTAGTCCCAGGGTCCCAGCATCCCAGTACTGGGAACAGGACACTGATTGAAAATACCTGTGGGGTTGAGGCACAGAGAGAGTCTCACAGGAGAGGTCATTGGAAAGACCCAGGGGGTGACAAGCCCACCCACACAGGAATTAGCACCCAAAAGGGTCAGTTTGCTTGGGGGGAAGTGGTGGAAGGTACTGAAGTCTGATGGAGAGAGGAGCAAGCGCCATTGTTCCCTCTCAGACCCCGCCCCCACATACAGCATCACAACCCAGCAACTGGGTTGCCCCATCCTAGTGAACACCTAAGGCTCTGCCCTTCATATGTAACAGGTGCGACAAGACAAAAAAAAAGATGGTTCAAACAGAAGAACAAATGAAAGCTTCAGAACCAATACTTTTAAGCAACCGAGAGATAACCAACCTATCAGATGCACAGTCCAAAACACTGGTGATTAGGATGCTCACAGAATTGGTTGACTTTGGTCATAAATTAGATGAAAAAATGAAGGCTACAATAAGTGAAATGAAGAAAAATGCACAGGGAACCAATAGTGATGGAAAGAAAGCTGGGTCTCACATCAATGGACTGGACCAGAAGGAAGAAAACAACATACAATCAGAAAAGAATGAAGAAATAAGAATTCAAAAAATGAGGAGAGGCTTAGGAACCTCCAGGACATCTTGAAACATTCCAACATCTGAATTATAGGGGTACCAGAAGGAGAAGAAGAAGAGCAACAAGTGGAAAATTTATTTGAACAAATAATAAAGGAGAACTGCCCCAGTCTGGCAAAGGAAATAGATAGGACTTCCAGGAAGTCCAGGAAGCTCAGAGAGTCCCAAAGAAGTTGGACCCAAGGAGGAACATACCAAGGCACATCATAATTACATTAGCCAAGGTAAAAATGAAGGAGAGAATCCTAGAAGCAGCAAGAGACAAGGGGACAGTAACCTGCAAAGGAGTTCCCATCAGACTGTCAGCTGATTTCTCAAAAGAGACCTTATAGGCAAGAAGGGGCTGGAAAGAAGTATTCCAAGTCATGAAAGACAAAGACCTATATCCCAGAGTGCTCTATCCAGCAAAGCTTTCATTTAGAATGGAAGGGCAGATAAAGTGCTTCTCAGATAAGGTCAAGTTAAAAAAGTTCATCACCACCAAGCCCTTATTTTATGAAATGTTAAAGGGACTTATCTATGAAAAGAAGATAAAGAAAAAACATGTATAGTAGAAGGACAGCAAACTCACAATTATTAACAACCACACCTAAAACAAAAATAAAAACCAACTAAGCTAACAACTAGAACAGGAACAGAACCACAGAAATGGAGATCACATGGAGGGTTAGCAACAGGGGAGTGGGAGGAGGAGAGAAGGGGAAAAGGTACAGAGAATAAGTAGCATAGATTGTAGGTTGAAAATAGATAGGGGGAGGGTAAGAATAGTATGGGAAATGTAGAAGCTAAAGAACTTATAAGTATGGCACGTGAACATGACTAAAGGGGGGATATGGATGGGAGAGGGTGTACAGGGTGGAAGGGAGTGAAGGGGGGGAAAATGGGACAACTGTAATAGCATAATCAATAAAATATATTAAAAAAGAAAAAGAAGATAAAAAACATATATAGTAAAATGACAGCAAACTCACAATTATTAACAACCACACTTAAAACAAAAACAAACTAAGCAAACAACTAGAACAGGTACAGAACCACGGAAATGGAGATCACATGGAGGGTTAGCAACAGGGGAGTGGGAGGAGGAGAGAAGGGGAAAAGGTACAGAGAATAAGTAGCATAGGTGGTAGGTAGAAAATAGACAGGGGGAGGGTAAGAATAGTATGGGAAATGTAGAAGCTAAAGAACTTATGACACATGGACATGAACTAAAGGGGGGAACGTGGGTGGGAGAGGGTGTGCAGGGTGGAGGGGAATGAAGGGGGGTAATGGGACAACTGTAGTAGCATAATCAATGAAATAAATTAAAATATAAAAAAATATTATCTATATGAACAACTATAAACCTACTTTTGGCCCATGCTGTATGTAGTCATTCAATTTATGAACCACCTGTCAGTTCAATTCTGTCATAAACAAATGGACTCAGCTTTATTATTTCCTTTTTGCAGGTGATAACATCCAAGATTGCTCAGCTGTGATTCAAACCCACATCATTTGATTTAGAACTCTGTGCTTTTTCTACCACACCCTTTGAAGGGCGCTTAACAGAGGATTCTCCTACACACCTGTTCCCCATGAAGAAGGTAACTCTGCTCATTACAATGAGAAATCCACCATTTTTGTTTGTTTGTTTGTTGGGGTTTTTTGTTGTTTTGTTTTGGGGGGGGGGAGGGGTTCTTTTACACATGTCACTGATACCAGAATGTGCATTGACTGGAAGCAGACAGCCTTGGATTTATATTTCCACTCTGCCACCTAGTGGTGCCTTGGAGAAGGTAATTTCTGAGTTTCAATTTTGCCTCACCTATGCTATGGAATATCCGGCTCTAAGGGATCCAGCCTCCTTAGACCCGTCTCACAACCAGCCCCAGGAGCTTCCAAGGAGCTGAAAGTGGAGCATGCATCTTTATGCCTGTTGGAAACCTCCTAAATGTTCCCCTTTCCAGTTTAACAAAACTGCTCCTCTTTCTCAAGTTTCCGTCAAACCTTTTTCCTTCCCCCCCTTAGTTGAAGACACTTGGCATAACCTCCATGAATGGTCTTGAGCTTTCCCAAAAGTTGGAAAGAGATATTATTTTCAATGGAGTAGCTTTTGATTGCAGTCCTGAAGACACTTCTGAGACTAGGGAACATGAAGTTTTTGGCAAGATCAGGGGAAATTATGCAGCAAAAAAACACAATTTCACATCTCAATATATTATCCTATGACATATACTCTCTATAGAATTATATGTATATGTATATATGTATGTATGTATATGTTTGTACATGCAGACATGCATACATGTAAAATATGCATTACTCACTGGTCTCATTTTATACAGATCCCTTTTTATACCAATCTCTTTATCCCTTTGTATGTGGATTTGCTCTGATGACCTTGACAGCAGGACCTTCGGAGAGCCGAGAAACAGGACTCTGAGGGATTAGAGAGGCTCCATGACTTGAGGTTGAGCTCCAAGGCCATGGACTGAAGTGGCTCCAGGCTCTAATTGTGTAGTTTTTAAGACAGAGCCTTTTGAGTGGTTCTGGCTTTAATTCTTGAAGAAGATTTCTCTAAAACTTATGTTTCATTCATTCTATCTACACACATTCTCCCACTCCACCATAGGCATTATCATCTTGAAAGACGTGTTGCCTGGGAACCTAGCTTCATTTCACAGAGCCAAGGAGGGGCGCCAGGCTGGTGCCTGAGAGCCAGGCGCTGTCTTTTGTGAGCTGTCGCAGGGAACCCAGGGCAGCCCCAGGCAGCCACCGACTCTGGTTGGAAGTGACAGGCTATGGCTATCTCGGAACCTCACATTGAATTTAGTTTGCAGAGGACAAATAACAATAATAAAGCTAATTCCTCCTTAGAACTTATTCTATTATTCCATGCCAGAAACTCTTCTAATTACATGTGATTTATTTGTAAAACTGTAATATTATGCTACCTTGATTTCAAAGATCACTAATATGAATTAGGGAAGCAGAAGTTGGTTTCCTTTTCGGTTGATCTCTAAGATTAAATTATTTCATAAGGCAATACAAAGACTCAGTAACTTAGCCCTCTTTCTGTAATAGATCTCCAAAACCTCTCCAATGTCATATGTGATTCTGAAATTGATTAGTTGCATGCCTTCACCCGTACACCAAATCCCAACTAATACCATGTTTTGGTGGACGGTGCCATGACCAGCATGGCTAGATCAGTCAGGTCCAGAGGGAAGGTGACAGGGGATTGAGAAATAAAGAGACAGAATCAAAGCAGGGTCAGGTGGAGTCCCTTCTCTGGGATGCAGAGGAGGGAACTGTTTATTGGTGAAGTCAGGCTGTATATATTGAGTAAGCTTTCAAACAGAGCATGAGAAAGATAAACCACAAGGCTAGGCATTGTATTTTTTAAGAACATTTGCTGCTGCTTCTTGGTACGGTGATATAGCAAGCAGCCAAGTCAAGTTGTCGAGCCTATTCCCTAGTGATAGGGAACATTTTTTTGAAGGATTGTGGCATTGACATGAAATTGGGCATGCATGTCTGTGGCTTGTTGCAAAGGTGTATGCACAAGAACGGAGACTAGCAGGTCAGCATTATGATTGCCCTCCGCTAAGGGTCCAGGTAATTGACTATGAGAGCAAATATGTTCAGTGAAAAAAGGAAGAGGCTCTCTTGTGAACTAAAGATTGTAATTTGGTAAAGAGGTGAAACAATTCCTCAGAGGAAATGTGTCTGAGGACTGCTGACTCAATAAGTTGTACAATATGGATGACATAGTGACTGTCACTATAAATATTGACGGGCTCTGCAGCAAAATGAGTTAAGGCCATACAGACAGCGTAGAGTTCAACACACTGAGCAGATGAATAGGGGGTGGTTTAAACCCAAGTTTGCTGAGAGGTATAAACCCCGGCTTTTCATGTATTTGACCCATCAGTGAATATGACCGCTGCACCCGAAATGGGAGTCGAAGTTACAATCCTTGGAAAGATAAAGAAATGTCTCTGAGAAAACTGAAGGAGCCTATCAGCAGTGTAATGATTACCTATTTGACCAGGATAAGCAGCTAGCGCTATTTGTCAGTAATCTGCAGTTTCCCACAGCTGTAGTTGTTGGGCAGCAGAATAGGGGTTTTGCCCTTTTGCCTTGTGTTTGCAGTGCCTTTTCCCATGTTTTGAGGACAGTCATGGGCAAAGTGTCCACTCGTTTGCAGTTAAAGCCAGCACTTTTTGTCGCCAAAGTTCTTTTGAGAGCAGCTGCAAGACTAACTCCTTGGATATAGGAAGGGCCAATATCTGCACAGATTCTAATAAAATCAGTAAGATTCCCCTTCTTATATGGCCTTAGGGAAGCTTGGCAGACCTTATTTGCGTTTTCAAAAGCTAGCTGTTTGACTAATATATTACCAACCTCAGGATCCCCTGTCAACCATCCAGTAGCCTGGAGGTGACAGGAAATAAAACCCTGATAAGGCTCTACTGGCCCCTGTCAGATTTTGGTGAGGTCTTGAGATTTTTCTCCTTTGGAAGGAAGGCAGTGCCAAGCTTTGGTGGAGCATGCTGTAATTTGTTGATAAGCTTGTAAGGTAGGTATATCCTAGCTGATTCTGCAAATTCTCATATAATCCAGACCCAGTAAGCATTTCAAATGTAATAGGTATGTTATTATTTCTATTCCTGTCTGCCTGTCGTGAGCTCTCTTCATACCAATCAGACTTCCACATCAGGTAATCCACCCCACCGCCCCATAAGTGTGCTTTGGCTAGTACAATCCAGTCTTTTGTTATCAAGAAGAGCAAGGGAAAAAGGGGATGTTGGCCCATGCATACTGCAAGCAGCGTTTAAGTCTTTTAAAGTTTTAAAGGAGAGGACCTTGTGATATCTTTGTTGTTAGGATTTTGCGGATCGGGCCTCTCAAACACAGGGAATAGCACAAATCCCTATATGTCCTCTCCCAGATCCACAGCTTTTAGTAAAGCCTTTTCTAAGGGAGTAGTTTCTGGCAGTCCTGCTGGACTATGATGAGGAGGAGGAGCTTTCCAAGATGAGAGGTTAGTGGGAGAAAGTACTTCAATGAGCTTAGCTTGGTCTCGAGAGGATAGTTGAGACATTTGCTTTAATAATCCTACTACTGAGTACTCATTATCAGAATTATTAGGGGATTCATTCTCTTACATTCTCTACTACTGGTCCCCAGCAGGTTCCCGTTCCACTTCTTGTTCAAACTCTAGCAGCAGCGGCTCATCATCAGGCTCTAGGTGGGGAGCAGTTGCCTTCAAAGTAGTAGATCCCTCTACAGTAGTAGCGAGGGTTTCAGCTGCTGTTTTTTGCACCCTACATTCCTCCTTTTCAGGATCTGGAGCTTCCCTAATCAGGGTCCACAAAGTGAAAGCAAAGACTGGAAGGAGTGTGGGTCCTTCTGCGGTATGTATATCTCTCTCTTATTTTCTGGCCTACCTGAGCCCACGTGTGTTCATTTACTGTGCCTTCTTCAGGAAACCAAGGACAAGTTTGCTGTACAAAGGTTAAGAATTGCTCCAGCTGCATGGTGGGGACTTTAGTGCCCTGTGCAAGTAACATGGACCACAGCATTTGTATATACAGCCACTGTTCGGTGGACCCAAAATGCCCCATTTTACACCTGATTGCTATAAATCCTTTTCACTCCCCACTTACTGTACCGTGGCCACTTGGGAGTGTCCCCTCGTCTTCTGGCTGAAGAGTTCCTTTGTACTCGGGTCCCTGTTCCAGTGGCACCTGCCTCAACCAGTGCAGTAGAACAGTCAGGTCCCCAAGGGAAGGCCACCGGATATTGAGAAATAAAGAGACAGTCAAAGCAGGGTCAGGTGGAGTCCCTTCTCTGGGATGCAGAGGAGGGAACTGTTTGTTGGTGAAGTCAGGCTGTATATATTGAGTAAGCTTTCAAGCAGAGCGTGAGAAAGACAAACCACAAGGCTAGGTACATTGTATTTTTTAAGAACATTTGCTGCTCCTTTTTGGTACGGTGATATAGCAAGCAGCCAAATCATTCTTTTCTTACAACAATCTATCAGGCAGTCATCTGTGGCCTAGGGCAGCTGTGCCGAACCCGAGGCCTGCTTCCCACTCCCTTGGCACGCATTATCCTGCTTGGCCCTCCACAGGTAGAATGGCTTGAGAGCCCTTCATCTGCATCAGTTCCCCAGCACTCAACAGAAGACCCTGTAAGGAGAGCTTGTTGAAACACAGTCCAGAAACCATCTAACCATACAGCTGCTTTAAGTCTCTCTCCACTTACTCCTCTAAAAATGCCCAACTGATGCTACCTTTGCCAACATGACAACATCTGACCTGAGTACCAGGGAGTACCAGACAGAAGCCTGCTTTTATGAGTAGCAAAAAGAGACTTTGATTAAATTTGTTTTAGCTGTTAATAGATGTCTGGATAAGATGGCTAGAAAGCACATATTTGTATTACGAATCTTATTTTTCCTGTAGTCTTCCATGATAATGTTGGAGATATGTGCCTATGTAAATATTCACTGGTATAATATACAATATGTTACACCTAAGATTTTAACAACTACTTGAGGAAATGATAATTTATACAATAAACAGACTGCATCCATTTCTTTCTCATGAAAGAAAATTAACTTCTGAGAAGAAAATTGGTGTCTGAATTTTTTTTGCAATTCCCAGTATGTAGTTTGATGCCTTACATATCATACCTGTACAAAGCTGGTAATTCCTGGAGAATGAAAACGGATATGAATACAAATAAAACACCAGACCTCCTGCAATAAATTATCTTCCTTTAGGTGAGTGATGTAAAGGTAAGGATAATACGAAAAGTACTTTAAGAAAGTATAATGTTCTATGAAGATTCAAAACAGAACTATCTCAGAGAAGAAGGAAAGAGAAAACTTTGTGAAAGAAGTGATACTTAAACTGGACCATAAAGAATGGGCAGAGTTGTATTATGTAGGAATAAAGAAGTAAAAGGTATGACAAAGCCTCCCTCAGGAGGGGAATAAGGTGCAAGACTTACCTTGGAAACAATGTAATTCTCTTCTGACTAAAAATTCATTTTTAGACCTGAGCATGGAGGGCCTTCAGTGCTACAGTTAATTTATATTTTCCCTGGAAGATAATGGAAATCACCAAGAATTTTACTAATAAAAATAATTACAAGCATTTATGTGCATTCAGTATGCACTAGCCATTATACTAATGTATTACACATATATTATTCTAGTCTCAGAAAACACATCTAGGGCATGTGCTATTATTATTCTACTTTTTTTAAAGATTTTATTTATTTATTTTTAGAGAGGGAAGGGAGAGAGAGAGAGAGAGAGAGAGAGAAACATCAGTGTGTGGTTGCTGGGGGTCATGGCCTGCAACCCAGGCATGTACCCTGACTGGGAATCAAACCTGTGACACTTTGGTTCTCAGCCCACGCTGAATCCACTGAGCTACGCCAGCCAGGGCTATTATTCTACTTTTTAGATGAGAAAATCAATACATAGGTCATTTAGCTAATGATTGGCAGAGCTGGTATTTGACCCCAAGTCTACAGTTTAAGAAATCCTGTACTAGATAAGAAGTAAGAAAGTAACAAATCAGAGTTCTGCTTTCAAAGAAAATAATATCAGAAACATCCAGGTAGAGGTGTCCTGGGTCAGGTAAAACTGAGCTTCAGGAGAAAACTGGGGCCAGGCGTTTCAACTTCTGGCCAAGAGGGAGGTGTAGGTAGATTTGCTGTGCTTCCTTGAACAACCAAAAAAAGGGCAATGGCTAATTTAAAAACAAAAAACAACCAGAACTGCCAGAAAATCTAACTGTATGGAAGTATGACAACCAAGGAGTTAAAAAAGAAACATTCATCCAGACTAGTGGCAGGAACAGAGATGGGCAGCCAGGGTGGAGAGGACATGTGCCAAAGCAGCAGCTTGCAGACCAGGTTCCCACATTCACATGTGGATAAACTGGCAGTAACAACTGGGGAGGAAGACAGCACAACCCCTGGGTTCCAGCATGGGGAAATAAAGCCTCCAAAACCTCTGGCTGTAAAAACTTGTGGGGGTTGTGGTGGCAGGAGAAACTCCTACTCACACAGGAGAGTCCATTGCAAGGACTCACAGGGTCCTAAAATATGCACAAGCCCACCCACTCAGGGAATCAGCACCAGAAGAGCCCAATTCACTTGTGGGTAGCAGGGGAAGTGACTGAAAGTGGCAAGCAAGTGGCATTGTTTCCTCTTTGACCCCTCTCCCTCATATAGTGCCACAACACAATGAAGTGGGTTACACTGCCCTGGAAAACACCTAAGACTCTGTCCCTTACAGCACATACACAAAGACAAAGAAATGTGGCCCAAATGAAAAAACAGATCAAAACTCCAGAAAAAATACAACTAAGTGATGAAGAGATACCCAACCTATCAGATGCAAAAGTCAAACCACTAGTGATCAGGATGCTCACAGAAATTATTGAATATGGACACAAAATAAAGGAAGAAGTGAAGGCTATGCAAACAAAAATAAATAAAAATATATAGAGAACCAACAGTGATGGGAAGGAAACTGGAGCTCAAATCAACGATTTGGAACAGAAGGAAGAAATAAACATTCAACCAGAACAGAATGAAGAAACAATAATTAAAACAAACAAACAAACAAGGAGAGGTTTAGGAATCTCTGGGATATCTTGAAGCAATCTAACATCTTAATCATAGAGATGCCAGAAGGAGAAGGGGAAGAGCAAGAAATTGAAAACTCACTTGAAAAAATAATGAAGGAGAACTTCCCAACCTGGCATATGAAATAGACATGCAAGTCCAGGAAGCTCAGAGAGTTCCAAAGAAGTTGGACCCAGGGAGGAACACACCAAGACACATCATAATTAAATTACCCAAGATTGATGATAAGGAGAAAATCTTAAAGGCTGCAAGAGACAGAGTAACCTACAAAGGAGTTCCCACCAGACTGTCAGCTGATTTCTCAAAAGAAACCTTGCAGGCAAGAAGGGGCTGGAAAGAAGTATTCCAAGTCATGAAAGGCAAGGACCTACATCCAAGATTATTCTATCCAGCAAAGCTTTCATTTAGAATGGAAGGGCAGATAAAGTGTTTCCCAGATTAGGTCAAGTTAAAAGAGTTCATCACCACCAATCCCTTATTCTGTGAAATGTTAAAGGGACTTATCTAAGAAAAGGACATTGATCAAAACTATGAACAGTAAAATGACAACAAACACAACTCTCAACAACTGAAACTAAAAATCAAAAATAAAAATAAATTAAGTAAACAGCTAGAACAGGAACAGAATCACAGAAATGGAGATCACATGAAAGGTTATCAGTGGAGAAGGGGAGGGAGAGAATGGGGGAAAAGGTACAGGAAATAAGAAGAATAATTGGGCCCTGGCTGGTGTGGGTCAATGGATTGAACACTGGCCTGAAAACCAAAGGGTTACCAGTTCAATTCCCAATCACAACACATGCCTGGGTTGTGGGCCAGGTCCCCAGCAGGAGGCATGTGAGAGGCAACCATACATTGATGGTTCTCTCCCTCTCTCACTTCTCCTATCTCTAAAAAATAAATTAATTAAATTAAAAAAAATAAGAATCATAATCAGTAGGTACAAAATAGGGGGAGGTTAAGAATAGTATAGGAAATGGTGAAGCCGAAGACCTTATATGTACAACCCATGGACATGAACTAAGGGTAAGGAATGTTAGAGGGAAAGGGGTGCAGGGCATACGGGGATAAAGAGGAGGAAAAAATGGGACAACTGTAATAGCATAATCAATAAAATATACTAAAAAAAAACCTGGGGCAAGATTTTAGGGAAAATTGTTTGTGAGACTATTGGCTGAAGTTAGAGGAGTAGATAAAACTGTCCTAGGGTGGGGGAGGGGGAAAGCCAGAGATTAAAGATGAGGATTCAGAACTGGACCTTGATGTGCTGCTAGATTCAGGAGGAGAAAAGGGGATACATGACAGCAAGGGAGAGGAACTAAATCAGAATCGTATAGGGAGAAAAAGTGCAGAAACTCCCAAGCCGAGGATGGAAGAATTTCCAAGACTGAGCATCAAATGCCAAAAAGGCTCAGTGAGAATGTGATCTGAAAAAAGCCATTTGATACAGTGGTTGGAGTTAGCAGTAAGCAACTGAGAATGCAGCACCTGCTATAAGAGGTGATGTACCATAGAGTGCACACCACTTGAAACCTATATAATCTGATTAACAAATGTCACCCCAATAAATTTAATTATAAAAGAGAAAGAAAAAAGAAAAATGTACCAATGAAAGTGTTCAGATGAATGGTGTGTAGATATTAGACACAAAAGTCAAAGAAATACCAAAAATATTTTATTCCACTAGATTGACTTTCATCAGAACTATGTGGCTTTTATTTCCCTTTCTTGTACCTGTCAGCTTACAATAAAATATGGAACTGAAAGAAAAAAAAGGAGATAGAGAATGTGTGCAGGGCAAGTGGTTAAAGTCGATGTAAGTTTCAGTAACAAGATTGATGGGAAAGACAAGGATGCTTGAGGAGTAAGTAATGGGTTGCAATAATAGTGTCACTGTGGTCATTAATCTGTTTCATAGGTAGACCTGCTCACAGGATGAAGGAAAAGATCTCAACCAGAGGAAACACTTAGGTAGAAGACACAACAGTTGCAATCACAGGGGAAGACATTGGCTTAAGCAAAAAAGGGCTATGCTGTCTCTTTCGCTGTTTCAACAATAATGTTTTACCAGAACTAAAAAATGCATCCCAACACCATGTAAATAAAAATATCCACATGGTTTATGTAGTGGGAGCAGAGTCACCTGATTTCATAACCAATGACATAATTTCAAGTTTCTTTCTCGACCACTTGCTAGTGGAACAACCTGAATGAATGACTTAATCATGAAAAGTTACCAGTTTCTTCATTTATGAAATAGAAATTATAATATATGCCTTAACTACTCCAAAGATTTATTGTGAGGATAAAATAGTCATGTATGTTAAAATTGTCAAGGACCCAGGAAATGTTAAATGCTGCTTCTTTTACCCAGCATTCATAAGGGTTAACTGACTCAGAAAATCAGCTAACCAGCCTAACTCTCATTGCAATGAATTATAGTTGTTGTATAAGTAGTTGAGAGATTTTTTTTTTAAATGGGGCAAAAGTCTAGTGGGTTACTGGACCTTCCAATTTGTCCAAAACACAGAAAAATTCTGCAGTAGTAGAACATAATTTGAGGCCTTAAATCATAGACAAAAGTTCTGAAGGCAGCACAGGTACATACACCAGAGACTCCCCGAAAAGCAGAGACTCCCCGAAAAGCAAGCCATAGTTGTGGGCATTGCTGCATTATCAGAGTCTCACAGGGATGACCTGCATTTCCTTGCACATCTCACATCCGTGTGCACAGTCACGTGGGCTGAGAGAATGGTGCCAACATTTCTGAGCTGAGCCCTGGTACAAGCAGCCCTTATCCCCACCAGGGCCCTTGGTTTGAACTTCTTAGCAGAGAGGTACAGCTGCAAAAGTTTGTAGGCTGGTCTTAAGGATGGGCTCCATTTAAGCATTTTCCAGAGTGTCTAATAAATATTCAGATGGGGAAACATTATTGGCAAGCAAACCAATAAATTGTTCAAAATAATCAAAAACTAAATGGTTACAGCATGGCAGGCAAATAGCCAAAAGTAAATGTTTAGTGCTTCATTCAGAATCTCCGCTCAATGAACATTTACATTTTTTCTAATGTATTTTAAATGATTTTAATCTTAGGACAGTAGATAAAAGAAATAAAAACCTAAGCATGTGGGCATAAGACATTTTGCAGGCAACTGAACCTAATGAGAAATGGCCCTTTTATTTATATAATTTAGTATCTATTTATTCATTGATTTATTCATTCATCTGTTCACTCAACAGTCATTTGTAAACACCTACTAAGTTGAGGTAATAACAATAAACTGCAATTTCATGAATTTCATTGAAGGAAATAAAGGCCACTGAGTGATGATTCTGAGATTCTTTCAGGCCTGAGGGACAGGGCAGAGAAGTCATAGACGTCACAGAATTAATGTATCCAACCTAGTGCCTCACAGTGTTTTCTACACTGTTGAGAGGGGATAACATTTCTATGCCCAGAGCCCGTGTCTCATGTCTGGTTACAGGAGCACCGAGAAGACTGCACCCAGGGGGTGCCCTGGAGTCACACAGATGCCTGTCAGAGTGACTCATGGTTGAGGCATCATTTCTACCTGGAGGGTGAGCATGCGCACTGAGGTGACTGATGGAACAAAGTGGCTGTGGAGCATCTGGCACACAGTTGTCTGTAAAGCTGCCTGCCGTAAAGTAGGTGGGGGAAGACGTGGGGTGGGACAGAGTGTTCCCTTGTGTCGCTCCCAAAGCAAAACAGCATCAAATGTTGAAACTTTCTAGCTAAATATCCTTCAAGACCTGTAGGATCAAAGAAATAGAAAATATATGACACTCAAATTGAAATCCAAAATTGAAAATTTTGAATTTCCAAGCATAAAAAATATGAAGCAAAATTGAAATCACAAGACTGAATTAATATGGAAGAATACACACACATTTGGGTCTTTTCACAGAGCAGTCAATATGAAGCAACAAAGAAAACCATGGAAAGGAAATAATTTGCCTGTTTGGAAACAGTCAGGAGTTAGTAGGCATGGTCACAATCATGGGAACCTCTTAAACCAGTCATTCTCCTGGGGGTAAAGGGCACAGGAACAGTCTCCTCCAAATTACATCCAAAAGGAAATTATGGGGAAAGGAGAGGCTCCCAGAGAAAAACATCTGGATGTGAAGAGCAACAAAGTTTCAACATGTTTTTAGTTTCTTGGAAACTAGGCCAAATCCAGGCATTGCTAAGATTTGAGTAGGATTGAATTCCTAGCTCTTTTGTTCTGGATTTTTATGTTTTCTCTTTCACTCTCAAGTAAATCATGAACTGGCATTAGCTCAGAAGTTACACGTGTTCTGCCACAAATACCTAACTGGAAATTTCAAGATTCAGGGCAACATGAAACTTTGAAGCTTGCTGCTTAGCCAAAACTTGATTTAAAATTCTTTGTTACTTTAGGAAGAAATTTAACAAAAAGCTGTTTTAAGTAACCAGTTTCCAGTCCACATCAGCATCACTGAAGTTGTGAGGAGACGCACAGAGTTTTTAACTCAAGGGCTCCTGGACTTGGGTCAGGAGAGACTGGTTCAAGTCCAGGTTCTTTCTGCCACGTACCCTCCCCCCTCCGCATCCTCCCTTCCATGCAGAGATGTGACCTCCAATCTGTAGGCAACTTCTCTGTTCTTTTGTTTCTTATTCTGGAAAATCAAGGGGCTGGACTAGATCCATGATTTTTAAGCTTCAAGCCACTGAACCACAAACACCGGAGGCTTTGCTAGGGAAAGGGGGGCAGGGGACACAGTGGGGGTGAGTAGGTGGCATTCCCAGGCCCCATTCCCGCTTCCATCAGAGCACTTCTTCTTTTATCTGGTTTACAAACTGGTTTCCCAAAAGGGATTTTTTAAAAGGATAGAGTAGTTTTAAAAAGTTCGAAAACTTCTTAACTGTAGGATAGATAGACTTTTGTCAGACTGAACCTTGTGTGAGACTCTTCCAGAATGATATCTTATCTAATTGATTGCCCTGTTCAGATGGTCACGGCGCTGATCTCCTGAGTTAATCCTTGTTTCCCAGGCCTCAGGCCTGGGAGCAACCTCATCACCTTGACCAGAGTTCCTAATAGCCAGTGTGTCTGCCACCCTTGACCTGGAAAACAGCCAGTGTTCAACATCTAGCATAATGAGCTCCTTTCACTATTTTTCCTTGCTTGTGCTGGGTCACTTCAATTGCTACTTTTCTTTGATCATTGCCCCAACTTCTAGCTGATGTCCTTGGGAAGGGGAGGATTTCATATTTGTGAAACTTCTCCCAGTTCCTAGTACTCTTTTGAACTCTCATATCACTCTACTTAGATGAGGAAGTTGTGGTTAAATGATTAAGCAAGAAATTAGTTCTTTTCTATCAGTACAACACATATTGAAGCACCGTATACACATATGATGCTGTTCTTAGTGTAGGGAAGAAATCATATCAGTAAGATGAGAAAAGTCCTGAGAAAGCAAACCTGACCCGGCAGGTAAGGTAGAAGACACCATGAGGAAGCAGCGGAAGAAGGCCGGCAAGTGTTTCTCAACTGCGTGTCTCATTTAAACACTTTCAAGGAAGGAGGGTGAGACATGAATACAAGAAGCTACAGACTGAGACCAGCTGTTCTCTCTGAGACTGGAATGGATGCCATTGGCAGTGCCCGAGACAACCGGATGTGGAACATGAAAACATGGATGTGTATTTTTCATAACATAATCGTGTGCTTATTTTAACGTGCATACAAAAATAATAGTTCACTTAGCTATGATTTCACAGACATGTTAGCCTATAAAAGGGAAAAACTTTTCCAGTAAATTTAGGAAAAATACAAACATAATAGTAGAGGTGGCACTAGTACTGGCAAAGATTAAAAACTGTGACAGAAGGAAGTGGATTTATGGTCAGGTAACTTAGGGCAGGACCAGCTCCAGAGTCCCTTCCCAGTACCTTTTGTAAAGCTAATCTGTGAAACTTTATGCAGACTTTCATTAAAACCATCTTAGGTGTCCCATAAGATGTCTCTTCAGTAATTAGCAACTCCTATAGTAATTGGTGCACAGAGGGTGCTAAATAAGATCATCTGAATGAGTGAATACATAAATAGAGTAAATAATCATGCCTAGCCCCATGGAGGAAAGATTGCTCACATTCAGGAAAACAAGGATGATTAAAAGCAAACCCCCGACTCACATTTGTGGCACCTGGTACTCTCTGACAGGTTTCAGAGAAGGAACCTGTTTTTCCTGTGATGACGATGGGTAGGGTGTATGCACATCAGAGAGTCACCTCGTATCCCATCTGTGGACTAGGGTCTTCTCAACCAAGGCTCTCAAATCCTGGGCCTGAATAAAGATTAAGGGACACCACGGTGCTATGCAAACAGTGTACCAAGCAGCTTAGCAGGAAACCCCACTGAACCCAGGAAAACCACCACAAAGTGAATGCCTGTGGAGCTAAATGAATTTCAGTCACTACAGGTGCCGAGCGGTCATAGAGCACAGGGTGTCAGCAGTCCTGCCCTCTGCCCCGGAAGCAAGGTGTGTGCACAACCTGGATCACTTTACAACAAGCAGAATCAAGTAGCAAAGCTCATTTTTAAAAACGATCGTGGAATACTCTGTGATCAGTGTTCTATATAACAAGGCCATTTCCAAATAGAATAGAAACAAACTAGAGAAAACAACTGTTTACATGGTGCAGTGCATCTCCTTCTCACAAGTCCTGTCTGTTATTAATCACAAGATTGCCTCACCAAGCAAACCCAAACAATCTACTCCGCGTCATCACTTCTGATGATTGCTCAGGCTATTCACTACTAATCCAGAGGATGTTATGAAACGTGAGTCAGACCACTTCCGGCTTTCTGGAAGTGCAAGGACTCTATATATGAAGAGGGAACTTCCTAGTTGAGATACTGGAGCAGCAGGCATCGGATTTCTTTACCTGAGAAGGGAGACAGAGGCCAGCATGCACAGCCTTCCTCTGCTGCTGCTGCTGCTCTGGAGCGTGGGGTCTCATGGCTTCCCAGCAGTGACTTCAAAAATGCAAGAAGATGATGTGGAGATGGTCCAGGTAAGTGCTGAATTTCAATGCCAGAAATGGCAAAGACTTTATTTGCATTTTCCCACAGTACATTATTTACATTTTTCCCATTTACAGTACAGCAGAGTAGTAGTAGTTATTATCTCAAATTTATTTAAGGGTGAATTTTCTACAAAGGTATTTTTGTTAGAATGGTCACGCTCCCCAAATATGTATGAACAAAAATGTAGCCATACATAGACACTTCTTTTCTAGTTGGAGATGAAAGGGAACTAAAGGAATGCATAAAGATATGCATATTTGACTCTACAAATTATAATTCTGACTTCATAGTAACTAATGGTAGGGACATTACTCTCTGAAATTAGTTTCTACCAACGATAAAGTAATTAGGACCATGAAATCTAAATACAATCTTTGGAAGTAGTTCCCTGTTTCACTAAAACTTCATATGGCAAATCTTTAGAAAAATGAGCGAGATTTTCCTTCCAGCGTTAGAATAATATTATCTTTTACCAGAAATACCTGGAGAACTACTACAACCTGAAGAGTAATGGGGAACAAATTGAAAGACAGAGAAAGAGTAGCCTTGTGGTTGAAAAACTGAAGGAAATGCAGAAATTCTTTGGGCTGAAAGTCACTGGGAAGCCGGATGCTGAGACCCGGAAAGTGATGAAGCAGGCCAGATGCGGGGTGCCAGATGTGGCTCCGTTTGTCCTCACTGAGGGGAACCCTCGGTGGGAGAGCACGCACCTGACCTACAGGTAACCAGACTGAGCACCAGACTGAGAATGTTACTTCCCATCAGAGCTGTAAGAAATGAGGTCCGATATGTTTCTGTTGTGCTTCATTTTTAGGATCGAAAATTACACACCAGATTTGCCGAGAGCAGATGTGGACCACGCCATCGAGAAAGCTTTTCAACTCTGGAGTAGGGTCTCACCCCTGACTTTCACCAAGATCTCTGAGGGTCAAGCAGACATAATGATATCCTTTGTCAGGGGAGGTAAGCTCTTCTTGTAGTACGAAAGTATCCTGACCTTAACTTCACCTGACCCCTTACCTCTTCAGCTTCACAGCTAGAATTCCTTGTTTAAGAGAAATGTTGATTTCGTGGACTTAAGGAGGGAAACTGTATCCCATTGGATGGAAGTCTGTTGGATGCTTAGCAAAGCAAGGACTTGCTCCCCTGTGTTACCATAAATAAGAACCGAGAAAAACATACATATGTTGAATTCTGTTTATTGCAGATCATGGAGACAATTCTCCCTTTTATGGATCGGGAGGAAACCTCGCTCATGCTTTTCAACCAGGCCCACATTTAGGAGGGGATGTTCATTTTGATGAAGATGAAACGTGGACCAGTGATTTCAGAGGTAAGTCAATTAATCTTGCCTTTCTCAATTCCCCCACCCCTTTATGATTCATTGTAATAATTAATAATTTAACTGAAAGAATACATTTATAGAAGTATACATTTTCCCCTACTGTTTAGAAAATCCATGGTACATTTAGAAAAGTGTAAGGAAAGGATATTCCTGTTAGTAACAACATCTTACTGGCTACACATAGGCCACACTAAAATCTGTATTAAGAAAATGTTGAAAATCCTAATGGTTTACTTGTGGGCACCTCCATAGAATTTGTAAGATTCTGTGGGAGTCAACTGAGGAAAGGCTGTATGTGCTTTACATAACCCCCAGCACTGAGCAGGTATCAGTTTTGTAAATAGGAAAACATATATTAATAGAAGTTCTTGCTTCTCTGAAATAATACATATTATCTAATCACTGGCAAGACTGAGGAGTCTGTGCTAGACCCTCAGGGGACTGAGTTTGCCTTTTTATTCTATCAGTTTAGGCTTTAACCTACCTCTTCACTATTAATGAATTCCTCTCACTTTAGGAAAAAAGTTTTATATGTTTTTTAAAAAGCTGTGAAGAAAATATGAGCATTAGTTCTTGTAGGGTTGTAGATTACTCCCTAATTAAATATCTTAAAACTGAAAACATTTCAAGTAATCACAAATGGGTTTATCGGCCCTTTCAGATTACAACCTGTACCGTGTGGCTGCCCATGAACTGGGCCACTCCCTTGGACTCTCTCATTCTAATGATATTGGGGCTTTGATGTACCCCAGCTACATCTTCAGCGGTGACGTTCAGCTCTCTCAGGATGACATCAATGGTATCCAGGCCATATACGGTGGGTATAACGGAAAACATCACAGACAAGGGGCCCTTACAGCAGCCACTCACTGTACCTTTTACGAAGCTGCCTTTTATTGTTCACATAATTTTCCCATGCCAGGCATGCTAACTCCAGATCTCCTTTTCTCTTAGGACCCTCCGAAAACCCTGTCCAGCCAGTGGGCCCACAGACCCCACAGGTGTGTGATAGTAAGCTAACCTTTGATGCTGTGACTACGATTCGGGGAGAGGTGATGTTCTTCAAAGACAAGTAAGACATCAATTTTCATTTTGTGTTTGTAATAATAATAACACTCACTACTGTGGATCCATATGGGTCACTACTATGCTTCACACATTACTTATATTTGTTTACATAGTTATATGGTAGCACTTTTTTGCATGGGAAAAATCTAATGAACTTATAACAACTTTGTTTTCCCACATGTATTTTGCCATTTGATTCTAAGGGAAAAAATACAATTGAAGCAGAAAGCCAGTAAATATAATCCCATTTTACAAATCAGTAAAGTAAGGCAGAGAGAGAAGGATAGAGATCCTTAGGGCACAGCGCTCATCAGTGGCAGAGTGGGAGTTGGTCTTCTGACTCCCACACCAGGGCTCATTCACTGGTGGTGTTCTGATGTGATGATAGCATGTACTTTACTGAGATAAATCAGTCCTTCTCATAACACCATCATGCTGATTCCCTTTAAGTATCACAGCTTCTGTTCTGGAAAAGATGATTCTCCCAAGCCCTGTGGTGGTGACATGTCTCTGTGGCCCCCAGAGGCCCAGAGAGAGGTAGGAGCCACCATGCAAGAATTCCCGTAAGTTAGAGAGGCCCCTCTCTTAGGTGGGTGGGAGCACTCACAAGCTTCCCTCACTCATGTGCTTCCCTCTGCAGCGTGCAGCCTCAAAAAGGCTAGGGTCCCCTCCCACATGAGGAATAAACCTACTCTATGTACTGTACTGATCCCTAAAGGACCAAGCAAAATAATAACACAGTCTTCTGAGCGATGCAGTCCACAGCACATAGAGAGTAGGGGTGCTCAGAAAGTCTTGATTCTCCTCAGCTACTGTTTGCAGTGTCATCGCTGCTGTTTTAATACATTGTGGTCATATTTACCCCAGAATGCAGGATATTGGCTGCTAATGCATTTCATCATTGTCTTCTTTACCAATTTTGATTGTAAAAGAGAAGGCTGGGTGTAAACTATCCAAGGTGTGGCTCAATTCTGGGAGTGCTGAGGAAATAACTCTGGGAGTGTTGAAGCAAATCTCTCAGTATAGCAGGGCACCTATTCAAACAAGCATTTGAAGGATTACTCTAAGGAATAAAACCAAGTCTAGAATATGCAGGAACTAAAGGGACACTGAGATCATTTAAATGACACCAAGTCATGAAGACATGGAAGACAAAACAGTGCTAGTGACTGACTTGTCCAAGGCCTCACAGTCAGTCAGGTGCAGGGCTGAATCCAGAAGTAAGATTTCTGACGGCCAATGTCATAGTCTCCTGTGGCCTAGAATCTGGAGATGCTTCTGTCAGCCCACATGACAGTCTATGCTTTGCTATTTCCCCAGTCCCTATCAATTGTGGAATCAGCCTTGTAAACCACCAACCACAGCAAGGCAAAGGGAGAGGCTGCCAGACTTGAGTTTAAAATTAACCTTTATGTCTTATCAGCTGTGTGGCCTTAGCTCCCTTCAACCTCCCTGATCTTCATTTCTTATCTGTAAAAAGAGAGTAATATTTTCGTACAGGGTTTTGTGAAGTAAGGCAGGATGTTGGTGCAGGGCCTGGGTGTGGGAAGTGTACACTGCTGTAGAACATCAGTGCTGTGTTCCCGCTGGCCTTGGCTACAGAGGGATCCTACGGGCTCGCCGAAGCTGAGTTCTACAGTTTGAGAATTTTGCAAGATGGCTGTTAAACACAACCATCATGAAAAGTTAAATTACATCAACTCACAATTATATTTAAGCCAAAGATAATAAAATTAATTAAAAGTCACCCCTTTGTAATTATTTTACCATATTTTACTTTTTCTTTATATTCTTGTTGTTGTTCATACCTAATGTGTTTGTGTGGTAGGAATGCCACACAATGGGGTGCTACCTCAAATCTTTCAAAATCAGCCAGAGCGACAGTATTTCCACCCTGGAAATACACAAATGCTACAAGCCATGCTACTCCTCCCAGCCCTTGCCTTAGAGAGCCAGGTGTTAGACATTTACCAGCACATGACTAGTGCCAGTGGTAAGAAGGAACTGAATGTCAGCCAGAACTTGCTATAGACTAGATCAAAACTTTTTTCTCTTTTCTTCTATTTTTCAAACCAGGTTCTACATGCGCATTAATTCTTACTACCCGGAACCTGAGCTCAATTTTATCACTGTTTTCTGGCCAAATCTGCCAAGTGGACTTGAAGCTGCTTATGAGGTTGCTGATAGAGATGAAGTCCGGTTTTTCAAAGGTAATGCTTCCAATTATTTTATGAATTAACTTTTCATTGGCTGCAATATAAGAGAGTACTGATTCCTTTCTCTCCATGGAATTTAAACATCTAAGTCTCCCCAAATCAATGTCAATCCATCACCTTAATTAAGAATCACATAGTGTTAGAAAACTGTACTTGAACAATGATTGAAATAAAAAAAAAAAAAAAGAATCACATAGTGCATTTCTCAGGCATTTTAAATAAAAAACATATGACTGGAGATATAAATTTTCTGGCCTGTTTTATGAATCTAGACTCATGAAAGTATTTACTGTGAAAACTATTTATGTATTTTAAACCCTCTCTACACCCTCAGGGATGCTGAGAAATACAATTGAGATACTTGGACCAACACTGTAAAAAGGATGCAACAGAAACATTTGCATTGTTTGATGTCCTAGAGCTATTTTAATGCAAATGACTCTCCTGAGAGGGCTGGGGAGGACCTCTCACTGGGCAGCGGATAGGGATGCTGCAGCCTTGTGATCAAAGGGTGATGCTCAAACCAACAATGCTGACATCACCTGGAGTTTGTAAGAAATACAGAATCTCCCTGAGCATAATGCCCTCAAGGTCCATTCATGTTGTCAGGTCCCACTCCAAACCTTCTTAAATTTTAACAAGATTCCCAGGTGATTTGTATGTATATTAAAGTATAGGAAGTCCTGAATTACCATGAAATGACTATGCCTGAGGTGGCATCATGAACTCTTTAGTCATTTAAATATCCTGCTTTGGATAAAGTCCCCAACTCCATCAACCCATCACTTGCAAAGATGCTGTATGTTAGAATCATCTAGAAAACTCTTTAAAATATAATTGATTTAATTTGTCTGTGGTAGGATACCAAAATGAGTATTTTTAACACTCTCCCTGGTTCATTGTGCTGTGCAGTAGGACACTGTTCTAGCAAGACTAAGCTGGAAATCTGCTCACTGTCTCTTGGTGCCCTGGGTGAGTGTTTCATCACTGTCTCTTGATTGGCAGGTCATAAGTACTGGGCTGTTCAGGGGCAGGAAGTGCTGGCCGGATACCCCAAGGACATCTACAGATCCTTTGGCTTCCCCCAAAGTGTGAAGAATATTGACGCTGCTGTTTTTGAGGAAGCTACTAGAAAAACATACTTCTTTGTTGCTGACAAATACTGGAGGTAAAGACCGAGTGCAATAGATGGCACCATTTACGAATGATCGTCATGCCTTAGCTAGCTGCCTTTTCTATGAACGGCTGTGGCCAGTCCAGCATCCAAGTCTCTTGATTAATAACCATCGTGCAATACCTGTGCCAGGAATCCAGGGAGCACTTGGGTCTGAATTTGAAAAAGAAGACGCAAAAAGGAGGGCATTTATCCTCATAGAGCTACTTTAGCCAATGGAATTTATCTTTAGTTACATTGTACCTTAATAAGGACACTGTGTGGCACCAAATGGAAAATTAAAATTGGATGCTGGAGTCTAGAGGGGCCTTGCAAATCCTCTAGTCTACCCAACATCCTACCTCACCTCGTCCCACTTGCCCACCTTCATTTTACTCATGACCTAGGGAATTAAAAGTTCTTATTACATTCCTATTGGTGAATTTCCTGTATTGATTTTGAGAGGGCTACATGTTTAACCAATGGTTCTGACACTTTTAATTACTTTTTGACCAGGTATGATGAATACAAACGGTCCATGGATGCAGGTTATCCCAAAATGATATCAGCTGAGTTTCCTGGAATTGGCAAAAAAATTGATGCTGTTTTCCAGAAAAATGGTAAGTAAATGTATATATATTTCCTCTATTTTGTTGCCATAGAATAGCATCAGTATTATTATGTAGAACAACAAATACCAACAATTATTTGTTCTCACAAATGACTTGGATTTTTCAAGAATTCAAGTTAAACCTAGAAATTGTATAATGTAGTAAGTCTCTTTGGTTTTGTTTCTAGGATTTCTCTACTTCTTCCATGGAACAAGGCAATACAAGTTTGATCCTAAAACAAAGAGAATTTTGACTCTCCAGAAAGCTAATAGCTGGTTCAACTGTAGACAAAATTGACCAACTGCTTCTATGTTGAACAGAAAATTTTATTTTGAGAGCCCAAGGAAGGTATTTTCATGAAGAACCAAAATGTTTTAAGAATACAAGGCTATTAAGTATAATTTTCTTTATACCTCATTCTGCACATGCTTTTTATGATTTAGAATGCCATGTTTTATGCACTGTTATAATTTAGTTCCACAAATGAGTGCTAAGGAAGGTCAAGTTCATGGCTTATCATTACACATCAGCCAGTTTTGGAAAAAAAGAGAAGCTCTTTTTCAAAGTATAACACTCTGACACCAAACCTGGGGAGCAACCCCAGTGATGAACATCTCCTTTCAAGAAAGAAAGAGATATGAGTCTTCACCAGAGAAAACACAGCTCAAGAACACCTGTGCAGCCACTAGCTTATTATCCTGATGCACAAGGACAACTTTCGTTACAGAAAATAAAATGTTTTATATTTGGAATAAAACCTCTTTGTCTCTACTGTTTTATACATTTTCTACTATACTTAAGTTATAATATTGTTATCCCCTGATTATAGCGCCATACTTACAGAGCTTAAGTTTTAAATTTGAAATGGGAAGTAAACAACTATGCAAAATATTCATGGTGGAAATCAAGAAATGCAAAAAGTTCAATTATTTTTCATTCTCATAGAATTTACATCATATAGAAGGGAGAAAAAGTCTATTTCCCTTGTCTTATAGAAGTATTCCAAACTGGTTTTAGGTAAAGTATTGATGGCATGATAGAGTTTTCTAAAGGGACATTCTTCTCTCTTCTTCTGGGTGCATGGAAGGACTATGTTTTCCCACAGTCTAACTCCCTATAGTTGTAGGGGTGGAGTGAGCAGTGGCGTCTGACTCGCCGTGGCCTATGGACTGTGCCCAGAAATGACCAATATCACTTCCAGATGGGAACATTTGATTGCTGGTACAAATCTCTCCAGTGGTCTCCCTCTGCTGTGCTGATTATATGGGGCAGGTCTCAAGAGAATTTGCATACGATAGAAGAAGCTTGAATGTCCACTACTCTAAACAGTTACCCCAAATTTCAGTAAATGTTGCTTAAGAGATAATCTTTTCCTTTTGCTAAGCTATGAAGATTTTAGATTTTGTGAAGGCTGAATAATCTAATTTTTCTAGACAAGGACTGTCTAGTCTTTCGTACCTGACTGGGGAGGATGTTTATGTATGTAGAAGTCTTGCAGGGAGCTTCCAGTCTCATGAATTCTGAGTCACTCAGAAGGTACCCAGAGTGTTCCCAGGTTTTCCAAGTCCATAGAGAGTCTTGAGAATATTTTGAGGTGCTCATGATTCTGAAGAAGGAAGTTTTCAACTCAAGAATGTGAAGAGCAGTGTAACCTCTCCTTTGGTCAGTCTCTCCCTCTAAGAAACATGTTTATATTGAAGTATAACATGAATGCAGAAAAAAGCACATGCCATAAATGTTTATACTAATGAGTTATTGCAACATTAACAACCCATGTAACTCTCACCCAGCTCAAAAAAGAGAACATTGTTGGCACCACAACAGGACCCCCCAAGTCCCTCACATCAGTGTTCACCTCTGTGCTAGCTTACTTCTCCAGGATCAGAGCCTGAAATGGGAATTCCTTACTGTGGCCATGGGGGAGGAATGCTTACAGGAGAAGAGCAGTAGGGGAAACATTTTAGAGTGCGGAAAATGCTAAACATGGTAAAGAATGTGATCTCAGACAGAGATTGCTCTGATCTTATGATCAGGGAGCTCTGAGCAAAAATTGAATCAGTTAGTCCCACATGGAGGCAAAGGAATGAGCCTTGTGCACCCCTGTGTCCATCAGCCATCAGCTGAGGTCTGGTTTTAAGGGGAAGGGCAGAGAACACTGGGCATTGTCAGCCACCACCCCTCACAGTGGCCAGAAGGCTGGCTTCAGCGGTACTGAAGAAGGTCTGGATAACAGCACCAGGAGCACCCACCATGGGGCTCTGCTTCCGAAAGGCACCCACTGCTTGACTTGTAACATCTTAGATTAAAGTTGGCTATTCTTGCACTACGTTGAGTCAAGAATATGTTCTCTTTGATGTGCCTTATTGTGCTCAACACCATATGGGTGCATTTTATCCACTGGCTTTGGGCTGGTCCAGTTTAGGGGCTTTAATAAATAATGCTGCACATACTGGGAAGGGCGCAGACACAAAAAACCCAGAATGTATTTATAAAACATTGGGTATTTATGTTTACATGTTTAAACTTTGGTCACCTTCAAAGTACTCTACATTTGATGCAACACACCTACTAAGACATTTTTTCCACTGCTCAAAACAGTTTCTGAACTTGTCAATTTTGATGCCTTTTAGTGCTGCTGCCGTTTTTTGTTGTGTCTCTTCCATATCAGCAAAATGTTTCCCTTTGAGAACTTTATTCATCAGAGGAAACAAAAAAAATGCTGCTCAGGGCTAGATCAGGTAAATAGGGAGGGTAGGGTACAGGGGTCATTCTGTTTTCAGTCAAAAACTTAACAGTCAGCATGGTATGGGCAAATGTGCTTGTAAGTCACACATGAAATGGGCAAGCACGTTGAAAGAATCTTCAAAAACTATTTCCCTGAAGCAGAATGCAGCCTCTCCCAACAAAGCCAGCTGGTACACTGATACAGATGGGTTCCTAGAACACTCACCTAGCAGGGGAAGCCAGTACAAGGGGCCTGCCCTCCAGAAGATAATTCTGGTATGTAAGCATTTCTGTTGATTATATTCCTAAGAGTGCAGTTGCTAAATCATAGAGATTATCAGACACCTCTTCAGATCCTTCTTTCACCTCTTCTGTCTTCCATCCTAACCACAGCAGCAGCGACAGATTCTGTGAAGGTTTTAAAACAACCTCTATATTGACAGCTGTTGTCCTGGCTGATGTGGCTCAGTGGTTGGAGCATTGTCTTGTACACTGAAAGGTCGCTGTTTCAATTCCTGTAAGGGCATGTACCTAGGATGTCTCCCAGGGCACATATGGGAGGCAACTGATCAATGTTACTCTCTCACATTAATGTTTCTCTCTCTGTCTCTCACCTTACTCTTTCTTAAAAAAAAGTCAATGAATATCCCCAAGTCTTTGAGTGAGGAAAAAAATACGTACGTACATACATACATACATACATACATAACATAAACTGACAGCTATTCCTGGGCCGGCACAGTGGGCTTCATGCTTCCCACTGTCAGGCATTTCTGCCTTTTCTGGTGATGTTGTATCAAGCTTTGCTGTGGGACTCTCTCAGAGCTTGTGCACATGCAACCTAGAAGTGAGAAGAATGATACCTTATAGAGCAAATATTGTATCAATGTGAGATAAATGAATGCATAAATGCATCTTCTTTTCTTTCTTCAGAAGGGTGTCCCTAAAATATATTTCAAGTGGGTCTTCAGTCCCATAATGAGCAACATATGTCTCATATCTCTGTCCAGGTGACAATTCATCTTTATTTTGCCTCACTTTCCCTGCTTTGTTCTCACTGGCCCTCAATTCAGCCCTCAATAGGCATTTATGCTTAATTTTTTGTTCCCGGCTTTGCTTTCTAGGAATGCCACATAAAGATAGTTTGTTTAGCAAGTGGGATAGTGAAAATTCTTGGTCTGTAGTATCATCACAGTTTCTAAGAATCTTGCCTATGGTTGAGTGTGAAGAGATAAAGGTGAATGGTGAGGTGTTGAATAATCAGGTGGTTGTGACACTTCAATAGTATGAGAGGAATGGTAATTACAAATGTAAAGTTGATTGGTTAACTGCTCTGGGAATTTGATTGAAGAAAGAAATAGGCTTAAGACAAACAAATATCAACTCAAGACACTCTGAAAGCCAACAGACATTAATGGCAACACTTAAGGAAATCCTGTATCTGTTGCAGATTGTCTGAAAGATCAGTTCCAGATCTAACTGCAAAATTGGACAATTTCTAGTTAGAATAATGAAATGTATAAACTTGAAAATCTTGAACACCCCAATTTCCCTAAAATTTCCATATGAGCAAAAATTGTATCTCCCTCTTGCCAGAGGAGTACAACCTCCCTGGTCTAGAGAATCAACAAAGACCTTATCTGAGTCAATCCTCCACAAGATATTAACTCCTCCCAAATTGTTTCCCTCACCCATTATTATTTTCAGACAAATAGCTAAGGTCAGGTGTCAGCACAGTTCAAATCCTAGCTATAACAACGAATCATTTACAAACCAAAGGAATTAGATGATCAGGCCTTTACCGGGGGACAGGTGTAGGAGGGTACCTTAAAGGCATTGGACTGGGGCAGGGAAATACAAGGCTGGACAGGGAATAATTTGTTAACATGTTGCACTCATTCATGACTCAAGAGTCTATATTCTAGAAATGAAACCAAGAATTTGTCTGATACTCTGCTGACATGGATTCCCAAATCTTTGGTACAATGATGTTTTATAGTATACTAGGTAGAGATGCCCAAACTCCTGTGGTCTGATGTTATGGAAGGAGTCAGAGAGCATAGGGAGATGGAAACCTTAGAATGATTTTATCACATGAAATAAGAGCACTCATCACTGGACTCTGTTCCCTAAGGAGGCCCAGAAGACATGCCCTTTACTGAGCCCATAAGGAAGACACTAGTGTGTAAACACACTGGTGTCTCATTGATACACAATGGTGCTTATTCTCTGCTTTGCCACTCTCCTCTCTGTGATGCTAAGCAAATGATTTGGTCTTTCTGGATTTCAGTTCCTTATCTCTGAATAAGGGAAAATAATATCTTTCAGGATTGTCATGAGGATGGACAAGGCCATACCACCTAGCATAGAGCCTGCCATGTATACAATATTGAATTAATGGCAATTGCCTTTTCCTTCCCACATCTTCCTAAGGCCAAAATTCTCCTTCAGGGTTATTGTCCTCCCTAGCAAGCTTCTCCCCACCAAAAATTGTATCATACCACTGAACCAACCCCACAAGAAATCACAATCCAAATTGAAAATATATATTATGTACCTGTTATTAATAATAATGACTTTTATGTTACAATATTTTAATTACATTACAATGCTTTCTAATATGTATGCCAAGTACTGAAACCACAATTCTGAGATAGGTCTAACCCGATGTTGATGATACTTTGAAATTATATAATCAAGGTATGGTTGAGTTAATTTATCTTTAGTCAGGAAAAAATATAATTCTATTATGACAAGAATTTTAGGGCCCTCTACACTAATAGTTAATTTGATAAAAAAGTTATTGCAGACTTACTATGTAAAAAGTACTGTAGTTGGCTGAAGGAAAAAGAGAGAAAGAAATGCTACTCATCAGCAGAGGTGAGTGCTTAGATAAGGAAGATTTGAAATCATTCTCCATTAGATATCTCAATTCATCTCTTCCTCAGTACTTGGGAGTGAAGAAAAGAGAATAAAAAGAATATTTTTAAAAAAGAAAATAAGAAGAGGTAGGTAGGAGGAACATTTCAGTCTAATACGCAATTTGATTTAGTTCCATTTAATAGGTTGTTATTAAGTGGTTACTATAAACAAATCACTTATTCTGAAGTCCATAACATCCATTGAAAATAAGTGAACGGCAGAAAAGAATCAGTATACTCCTTCCCTCTCTCATAGGCTCTTCCTTCTTGCTGTGCTCCTGATCCAGGGCCAGTAAATCCATCTGAAAATCAGCAATAGCTATTTTAAACAAGGACTCAAGATGCAAAATATTTCTTCCAATAGTTTCTTAGACAAGAAATTCACATATTTAGACAATTGTATTTAACATTTCTTTTCATTTATCTACCCATTCCTAACCAACTTATATTTGAGTTTCAAATATAGTCCTTTTAAAAGAAAATTGCAAGAAAAATAAAGTACCTAGGAATAAACCTAACCAAGGAGGTAAAAGACCTGTACTCAGAAAACACTGAAGAAAGAAATCAAGGAAAACACAAACAAATGGAAGCATGTACCATGCTAACGGATTGAAAGAATTAATACCATCAAAATGTCCATACTTTCCAAAGCAATTTATCTACTAAATGCAATCCCTACTAAAATTCTGATGATATATTTTACAGATATAGAACAAACATTTCAAAAATGTATATGGAACCATAAATGACCCCGAATAACTGCAGCAATTCTGAGGAAGAACAACAAAGTAGGAGAGATCACAGTACCTGACATCAAACTGTATTACAAGGCCACTGTAGTCAAAACAGCCTGGTACTGGCATAAAAAGAGACACATAGATCAATGGAACAGAATAGAGAGCCCAGAAATAAACCCATGTCTCTATGGTCAATTAATATTTGAGAAAAGGGGGCAAGAGCATAAAATGGAGTAAAAATAGCCTCTTCAACAAATGGTGTTGGAAGATCTGGATAGCTGCATGCAAAAAAAAAAAAAGAAGAAAAGAAAAAGAAAAAAGAAACTCAACCACCAACTTACACCATACACAAAAATAAATTCAATGTGGATAAAAGACTTAAATATAAGTCATGACACCATAAAAGTCCTAGAGGAAAACATCAGTAGGAAAATCTCAAACATTCCACACAGCAATATTTTCACTAATAACATCCCCTAAAGCAAGGGACATAAAGGAAAGAATAAACAAATCAGACCTCATCAAACTAAAAAGCTTCTGAATGGCCAAATAAAACAGTATTAAAATGAAGAGAAAACCAACCATATGGGAAAACATACCTGCCAATGATACCTTGGACAAGAGTTTGATCTCCAAACTATATAAAGAACTCATATGACTCCACTCCAGGAAGACACAAAACCCAGTTAAAAAATGGGCAAAAGACTTGAACAGACACTTCTCCAAGGAGGACACACAGAGGGCCCAGAGACATATAAAAAGATGCTCAGCATCACTAGCCATCAGAGAGATACAAATTAAAACCACAATGAGATATCACTTCACACTGGTGAGAATGGCCATCATAAACAAATCAACAACCAACAAGTGCTGGGGAGGATGTGGAGGAAAGGTAACCCTAGCACTGTTGGTGGGGATGCAGACTGCTGCAGCCACTGTGGGAAACAGTATGGAATTTCCTTAGAAAGCTAAAAATGGAACTGCCTTTTGACCCGGCAATTCCACTCCTTGGATTATGTCTCAAGAACTCCGAAACACCAATCCAAAAGAATCTATGCACCCCAATGTACATAGCAGCACAATTTACAATATCCAAGTGCTGGAAGCAACCTAAGTGCCCATCAATAAATGAGTATATCAAAAAACTATGGTACATTTACACAATGGAATACTATGCAGCAGAGAGAAAGAAGGAGCTCTTACCCTTTGCGACAGCATGTATGGAACTGGAGAGAATTATGCTAAATGAAATAAGCTAGGCAGTGAAAGACAAATACCATATGATCTCACCTTTAACTGGAACATAATCAACAAAAGAAAAAAGCAATCAAAATATAACCAGAGACATAGAAATTAAGAACAATTTGACAGTAAACAGAGGGGAAGTGGGAGGGGATAATGGGGGGAAGGGTTTTCAGGAACTACTATGAGGGACACATGAACAAAACCGGGGGGAGGATGGAAGCAAGGTGGGGAGGTGGGTTTGGCTGGAGTGGGGAAGGAGTGGTTGAGGGAAAATGCAGACAACTGTAACTGAACAACAAAAAAGAGGAAGAAGAGAGAGGGATAGGAGAGGAGAGTAGATGAGTGTATGGGATGTATTGGGGGGAGGTTAGGGGATTTGCTTTTCTTCTGCTTGTCTCGCTCTCTCTCCGTCTCTCTCTTCTATTCTCTTTCCGTCCTGTGCCTTTACTTTCCTTTCCTTTCCTTTCCTTCCTTTCCCTTCCCTTCCTTCCCTTCCCTTCCCTATCCTTCCCTTCCCCTTCCCTTCCTTCCCTTCCCTTCCCTCCCTTCCCTTCCCTTCAGTGTCCTTCCCACAGGCCCAAAACATGCCAACAACACAGAAGTTTGCCCTGGTTTTTAACATCTCAACTCTTGCCTTTCCAGGCTTGTCAGCTACCTCTCAGTAAAACGCACAAATATGAATTATCTAGTCAATTCTTTTTCCTCTTTACCAACACATAATATAATTTCTTGGAGATTAATCCTTCCTTGATCATTCAAGTTTAGAAGGTTGGGTGAAATGACTGACGTAGGCTATATAATCTTTACTTTGAATTTTTCTGAATACTCCTAATGTCTTTCAGAGTAAGAAAACACATGTATGAACCATATTGTTTGGGCATAAGCATGGCCGCCATATAACAGGGCAGCCACTAGTTGGTAGACACAGAAACCAATAGGTGAAGGTGTTTTCCTAAGGTAACAACAGTGAGAATGAGCCATCTTACCATCTTTGTGCTGCTATATCTGTCAGTCTGCTCTGCTTATCCTCTGAATGGAGCAACAAAGAAGGAGGACCCAAACATGGATCTTGTCCAGGTACATACTTACTAGTTGTAGCCATTCTAGCCACAGGCCAGCCCAAGTGGCAAAAGAGATGTCATTTGATTGGAGGGTTACTGTGTTGCCATAATTTATCACTAGACAATGTGAAAAGTGCTGGAGATAGAAAGTCCCTTTATTTTTACAGAGAAGGAAAAAAAGGCACAGAAAGGGATGGAATTACTCAAGGCTTTACAATAAAATCACAGCAACTTTAGAATTAAATGAAAAATAACAAAAAATGCATGAAACTTCTCTTGCTTCAGAATTTTTTTAGTTATTTAGCTATAATATTTAGTTTAAAATATTAGGGAAGAGGACCTTGCTCATTTTCATGTTCAAATAATTTCAGGTTCATATGTTACTTGTCAAAAGAATTCATTCCACCTCAGTCTTAAACCAAGTCTATATTAACAAAGTGGGTAAAGTTATATATATTCACTCAAACTCTCCACATGGTCATGTCAAGGAAGGCTTCTTTTTCTATAAGTACAGAAGATGTGGATTTTCAACTTCAAATTGCTTACTTGGTGACCAAACTAAATTGCAATGAATTTAAAATTTAGTCTGAACATAAAAAAGGGTGTCTTAATAAAAATCAGATGATCTGATAACCACTTTTATTTTAATAAACTAGAAAATAACCAAAATAAGTTGTGAAATTAAGATAAATGGCTAAAAATAATAAAAAATGATCTTGAAACTGTATTTATTATTCAATTAGCAATATCTACAAAAGTACTGCAACCTTGCAAGAGAGGTGAAACTGTTCATCAGAAGAAAGAGTAATAGCCCTGTTGTTAAAAAAAAAATTCCAAGAAATGCAGAAGTTCCTGGGGTTGGAGGTGACAGGGAAGCTGGACTCAGACACACTGGAGGTGATACATAAGCCCAGGTGTGGAATTCCTGATGTTGGAAGCTTCACTACCTTTCCTGGCATGCCAAAGTAGAGGGAAACTCACCTTACCTACAGGTAATGGGTCCCAAGAGGTTTTCACATAATACTGACAGTTCACACAGTGTGATCTCAAGAGAAAATGTTACCTTCTTTAATTGTTCACACACAGGATTGTGAATTATACACTGGATTTGCCAGTGTATAAGGGATGCTATTGATTCTGCGATTGAGAAAGCTCTGAAGGTCTGGGAAGAGGTGACCCCTCTTACATTCTCCAGGATTTATGAAGGAGAGGCTGACATAGTGATCACTTTTGCAGTTAGAGGTAAGAAACAAACAAAAAACATGAAATGCATCCATTTACCTGGTGGTGTTTCATTAGAAAAGTTTCCAAAGAGATTCTAATTACTCATTTTTTCCAATATTTTTTTCTCTATTAGATCATGGAGACTTTATCCCTTTTGATGGACCTGGGAAGGTTTTGGTTCATGCCTACCCACCCGGGCTGGGGATTTTCAGAGATGCTCATTTTGATGACGATAAGCGATGGACAAGGGATACAGCAGATTAGTTATACATCTCAGAATGATTTTGGGTTTTTTTATATTTGGAAAAGTCTTAATAACCAAGAATATTTCAGAAATGATATGTTATAGGTTTTCCAATGGGTTGAACATCTACAGAATATATTTTCCTTTTCATCACCACTGAAAACATTTTCAGATGTCTAAAAAGTTTATTCTCTGTCTTGGTAAGCAAAATATAGGAAGGATCCTTAAGTATGTCTTTGATGACTACAGTTTTTGTGTAATCTTAGAACCTTTTTAAAGAACAATTTCTCATATCAAATTACAGATATCCAAGGGATAGTGTATTGCATTAAATATATACTCACATGTGCCCTGAATATTGCTTATGACCAATTGGGGAAAATGTTCTCCCAATTACTTCTTTACTCTCCCATACAAAAATTGTTTCTTGACTAAAGAGGCCCATTTGCCTGTGCACATCAGAGCCCAGTAAGACATAAACAGGAGCTTGCAGCAGAGAAGGTAATACTTTATTTTTAGGAAGAGGTCCATGCTCAGAATGACAGGTAAACTAATGCTCAAAGATGTGGCTCTCCAATGGCTTTAGGCAATAGGTTATACAGGGGAAAACCCAATAATCAAGGTGACTATAAGGGAGAGGGGATCATGGCCAGGGTGGTGGCCTCTACTGACGGGTGAGTGCCAGGGTAGGGGAATGTCAATTAAGGCATCTGGTCCTGATGTCAGCCGTGACATCACCATGGTTTCACTGCTTTCCTACGCCTAGAGCTGGAACACACTGAGGTCTAGATGTCATCTTTAGTTTGCTGACAACTCTGTCTCTGTGGTCAATAGACCCAAGGCTTGATCCTAAGATTATTTGAAACTGATCAGAACCTCATTGTCCTGAGGGTTTAAGGATTAAGGAGGCGGGTGAGTCTGGGTGCGGAATGAGGTCAATCTGAATCCAAAAGAAAGAAAGGAGAAAAGGTCATAGTAAAGAGTTTTCTGCACAGTTTCAAAATGAGATTTAAGTTCCGGAAACTGAGGTTTCAGTTTAGGTTTTCCTGTTAAATCAACATTTTACTCCCTTTAGATGTGAGAATTTTTGTGGACTTGTTCTGAAGGACAGAATTAATCCCAAATAAAATGTCCAAACTTTTTAGGTAGAAGAATGTTTCTCAGTTCACAGCTGTATACTTTGAGAAATGGCTTCCAAAATTTTCTGACAATTAGCTAAATTATTATTTTAATTAAATAAAACAAATAATACTATCACTGAAATTTAACTGGTAGTTATAATCAAATCATAAACCTTATCTTTGTAGAAAGTATAAATGTAAGGTTACTGTTAGATAAAATTCTTGGTCTCGTTAAATTAACTTCTTCCTGAAAAGTTTCAAATGAGAGCTTTGCTAGAATCACAAGTTACACAAATAACACTTGTAAAAGTAAAGTTGACTTACTTATGTTAATCATAATTACCCAATAACTGCCAATCTCTACAATACTTTTTTTTAATATGAAGAAAAAAATTGGAATACAGTTAGTGTTTGTGACAAATACTAGACATGATTGGGCATGTTATGATTTAAACCTATCTTACAAACCCTATGATATCTATTATTATTAATATTTTTGGACTCAGTATACACTGAATAATCATCAGGAAGCTGAAAATAATGCAAGCAACATTACAATGGCAAATTACAGGAATAAGATTGTTTAAGGACTTCAGAATTGAGGTGAATACACTGTGATTCATTTAATTTAGTAACTCAAAAATGTTATTTCTTTGAAGCATAGTTAAGGTTTTCACTGAGAAATGAAGAGAAATATTTATTGATCTGCCAAATGAGTGGGTTCCTTCCATTATAGAGTATAAGGGAAGGGACCTGGTTCTCATGAAGTTCACAGGCTCCTGAGGCTGGAGAGTGCCATAGCTGGATATGGCTGAACCCTTTGTCTCAAAGATTAATGTCAAGAATGATCCTTAAAAAACAGTTGGTGGCTTTCTACTAAGTGTGCAATCAGTCAGTTCACCCATTAACTAACAAACAGGGCAAAAAAAGCCCTGTGCCTCCAGGCAGTAAACCAATATAATGCACAGCTGATCTGTGTAATGTACATGTATTTAAGGAATAGGTAACTCTTATTTATGACCCCAGCTAAGCCGTGGCCAGACGCTCGTCTCGTGGAAAATAACAAATGTATGTTGTTTTAATCCACTAAGTTTGTGGTCATTTTAAGTCTGTAACACATCTTTTTTTAAATTTTATTTTAATCATTGTTCAAGTACAGTTTTCTCCCTTTTACTCCCAATCCAGCCCACCCTCCCAACCATCCCCACTTCCCTCCCATTACGACCCTCTCTCTAGTTTTTGTCCATGTGTCCTTTAAATTTGTTCCCGTAAACCCTTCCCATTGTCCCCTGAAATTCCTTCTTCTCTCCCCTGTGGTCACTGTCAGCCTGTCCTCTATTTCAGTGTCTTTGGTTATATTTTGCTTGTTTCTTTGTTTTGTTGTTTAGGTTCCTGTTAAAGGTGAGATCATATGGTATTTGTCTTTCACTGCCTGGCTTGTTTCGCTTAGCATAATGTATTCCAGCTCCATCCAAACTGTTGCAAAGGGTAGGAGCTCCTTCTTTCTTTCTGCTGCATAGAATTCCATTGTGTAAATGGACCATAGTTTTTTGATCCATTCATTTACTGATGGTCATCTAGGTTGCTTCCAGCATCTAGCTATTGTAAATTGTGCTGCTATGAACATTGGGATGCATAGGTTCTTTTGGATTGGTGTTTTAGTATTCTTAGGATAGAGTCCCAGCAGTGGAATCGCAGGGTCAAAAGGCAGATGCATTTTTAGTTTTCTGAGGAAGTTCCATACTGCTTTCCATACTGGTTGTACCAGTCTGTAGTCCCACCAACAGTGCACTAGGGTCCCCTTTTCTCCACAACCTCTCCAACACTTGTTGTTTGTTGCTTTGTTTATGATGGCCATTCTGACTGGTGTGAAGTGGTATCTCATTGTGGTTTTAATTTGCATCTCTGATAGCTAGCGATATTGAACATTGTTTCATGTGTCTTTGGATTTTCTGTATGTCCTCCTTGGAGAAGTATCTGTTCAAGTCCTTTGCCCACTTTTTAATTGGATTCCTTGTCTTCTTAGGGTGGAGTCGTGTATGTTCTTTATATATTTTCTAGATTAAACCCTTGTCTGAGGTATCATTGGCAAATATGTTTTCCCATACAGTTGGTTCTCTTTTAATTTTGATACTGTTTTCTTTAGCTGTGCAGAAGCTTTTAATTTTGATGAGGTCCCATTTGTTTATTCTTTCTTTTATGTCCCTTGCTCTAGGGCACAAGTCAGTAAAAAAGTTTCTGCATGAAATATCTGAGATTTTCCTGCCTATGTTCTCCTCTAGGACTTTAATGGTGTCACATTTTATATTTAAGTCTTTTATCCACCTTGAATTTATTTTTGTATATGGTATAAGTTGGTGCTCAAGTTTCATTTTTTTGCACGTGGCTGTCCAGTTCTCCCAACACCATTTGTTGAAAAGGCTATTTTTACTCCATTTTAGGTTGCTGCCTCCTTTGTCAAATATTAATTGACCATAGAGACTTGGGTTTATTTCTGGGCTCTCTGTTCTGTTCCATTGGTCTATGTGCCTGTTTTTATGCCAGTACCAGGCTGCTTTGATTACAGTGGCCTTGTAGTATAGTTTAGTGTCAGGTATTGTGATCCCTCCTGCTTTACTCTTCTTTCTCAAAATTGCAGCAGCTATTTGGGGTCGTATATGGTTCCATATAAATTTTTGAAGTGTTTGTTCTATGTCTGCCATTGGTACTTTAATAGGAATTGCATTGAATGTGTAAATTGCTTTGGGTAGTATGGACATTTTGATGATATTAATTCTTCCAATTCATGAACAGAGTATATGTTTCCATTTGTTTGTGTCTTCCTTGATTTCTTTCCTGAGTGTTATGTAGTTTTCTAAATACAGGTCTTTTACCTCTTTGGTTAGGTTTATTCCTAGGTATTTTATTTTTCTTTTTGCTATTTCAAATGGGATTTTTTTCTTGATTTCTGCTTCTGCTGTTTCATTGTTGGTGTACAGAAATGCCTTTGATTTCTGGATATTGACTTTGTATCCCGCTGTTTTGCCAAATTCATTTATTAGGTCAAGCAGTTTTTTGGTGGAGTGTGTAGGATTTTCTATGTATACTATCATGTCATCTGCAAACAGTGACAGTTTTGTTTCCTTCTTTCCGATTTGGATTCCTTTTATTTCTTTTTCTTGTCTGATTGCTGTGGCTAAAACTTCCAATACTATATTGAATAGAAGTGGTGAAAGTGGACAGCCTTGTCTTGTTCCTGATCTTAGTGGAAAAGATTTTAATTTTTGCCCATTATGTATGATGTTGGCTGTAGGTCTCTCATATATGGCCTTTATTATATTGAGGAATGCTCCCTCTATTCACACTTTGCCGAGTGTTTTTATCATGAATGGGTGCTGTACCTTATCAAATGCTTTTTCTGCATCTATTGATATGATCATTTAGTTTTTGTCTTTGCTTTTGTTTATATAATGTATTACATTTAGTGATTTGCGAATATTGTACCATCCTTGCCTCCCTGGAATGAATCCCACTTGGTGATGCTGTATGATCTTTTTAATGTATTATTGGATGCAGTTTGCCAGTATTCTGTTGAGGATTTTAGCGTCAATGTTTATCAGTGATATTGGCCTGAAGTTTTCTTTCTTTGTTGTGTCGTTATCTGGTTTTGGAATTAGGATGATGTTGGCCTCGTAAAAAGAGTTTGGGAGTCTCCCATTTTTTTGGATTTTTTGGAATAGTCTGTGAAGGATAGGGGTTAGCTCTTCCTTAAATGCTTTGTAGAATTCTCCTGTGAAACCATCTGGTGTAGGGCTTTTGTGTGTTGGGGGTGTTTTGATTACTGCTTCAATTTCTTTTGTTGTTATTGGTCTGTTCAGGCTTTCTGCTTCTTTTTCATTGAGTTTTGGAAGATTATATTTTTCTAGAAATTTGTTCATTTCACCTAGGTTTTCAAATTTCTTGGCATACAGTTCTTTGTAGTAATTTCTTACAATCCTTTGTATTTTTGTGGTATCCGTTGTAATCTCTCCTCTTTCATTTCTGATAGTGTTTATTTGGGTCTTCTCTCTTTTTTTCTTGATGAGTCTGCTTAAAGGCTTGTCGATTTTGTTTCTCTTTTCAAAGAACCAGCTCTTGGATTCATTGATCCTTAGAATTGTGCTTTTAGTCTCTATGTCATTTAACTCTCCTCTGATCTTGGTTATTTCCTTCCTTCTGCTTGCTCTGCGCTGCCTTTGTTGTTGTTCCTCTAGTTCTTGTAGATGTAGGGTTAGGTTGTTTGTTTGGAATGTTTCTAACTTTTTTAGGTGGGCCTGTATCGCAATGAACTTCCCTCTCAGGACTGCCTTGGCTGTGTCCCATAAGTTTTGGGTTGTTGTGAGTTTGTTTTCATTTGTTTCCAGAAACCTTTTGATTTCTTCCCTAATATCATTCTTGACCCATTCATTGTTTAGTAGCATGCTATTTAATCTCCATGATTTTGAGTGTTTTGGATGTTTTTCTTTGGGGTTCATTTTAGCTTCAGTCCCTTGTGGTCTGAGAAAATGCTTGGTATGATTTCAATTTTCTTGAAATTCCTTGAGGCTTGTTTTGTGTCCTATCATGTGGTCAATCTTTGAAAATGTTCCGTGTACATTTGAAAAGAATGTGTATTTATCTTCTTTTGGAGGGAGGGCTCTGCATATATCAGTAAAGTCCATTTCATCAAGGTTATTGTTCAATGCCACAATATCTTTGTTGATATTTTGTTTGGAAGATCTGTCCATTTTTGATAGTGGGGAATTAAAATCCCCCACTATAATTGTGTTGCTGTCCATATCTTTCTTGAAGTCCTCTAAGATTTTCTTATGTATTTGGGTGCTCCTATGTTGGGTGCATATATATTTACAATATTTATGTGTTCTTGATGTATTCTTCCCTTGAGTATTATGAAGTAACCTTCTGGGTCTCTCTTTATGGACCTTTTTTGGAAGTCTATTTTGTCTGATATGAGTATTGCTACCCTGGCTTTTTTTTCCCTGTCCATTTGCTTGGAAAATTTGTTTCCAGCCCTTCACTTTCAGCCTGTGTAGGTCTTTTATCCTGAGGTGGGTCTCTTGTAGGCAGCAGATATGTGGGTCATGTTTCTTATCCACTCAGCTATTCAATGTCTTTTGATTGGAGCATTTAATCCATTTACGTTTAAGGTTATTATTGATAGGTACCTATTCATTGTCTTTTATGTACGTGTGTTCCTCTCTCTCTCTCTCTCCACCCCCTCTCTTTTCCTTTCTTTCCTTAAAGCAGTCCCTTTAGCATCTCTTGCAGAGCTGGTTTGGTGGAGGTGTATTCTTTTAGACTTCTTTTGTCTGGGAAGCTTATTTGGCCTTCTGTCCTGATTGACAGCCTTGCTGGATAAAGTAGCCTTGGTTGCAGACCTCTGGTTCTCATTACTTGGAGTATTTCTTGCCATTCTCTTCTGGCTTGAAGTGTTTCCACTGAGAAGTCAGCTGTTAGCCTTATTGGGGATCCCTTGTATGTTACTTCCTGTTTCCCCCTTGCTGCCTTTAAGATTCTCTCTTTGTCTTGAAATTCTGCCATTTTAATTATGATGTGTCTTGAGGTGGGCCTCTTTGGGTTCCTCTTGATTGGGACTCTATGTGTTTCCTGGATTTGTGTGACTTTTTCTCTCATCAAATTAGGGAAGTTTTCCTTCATTACTTTTTCAAATTGGTTTTCAATCCCGTGTTCTTCTTCTTCTCCTTCTGGTATCCCTATTATACGGATATTATTGCGTTTCATATTGTCTTGCATTTCTCTTGATCCCTCTTCATTCTGAGGGAATGAAGAGGCTTTCTGAGCCTCTTTTCCTTTTCTTGCTCTTTCTGGGTGCTGTTTTCTACTTTGTCCTCTAGCTCACTAATCCGATCTTCTGCTTCATCAATCCTGCTTTTCATCCCTTCTACTGTGTTCCTCAGTTCAGAAGTGGCATTCTTCATTTCCTCTTCGCCCTTGTTGAGAGTTTCTATTTCCTTTTTCAGGTTTATATAGTTTGCAGTGAGATTGTTGTAGCTTCCCTCTAGTTTCTGATAGCTCATTGTGAGTTCATTGAACTTCCTGGTAATCATTGTTTTGAACTCATCATCTAATAATTGAGTTGCCTCTATTTTATTTAGCATTTTTCCTGAGGCTTCTTCCTTTCCCTTCAATTGGGGATTGTTTCTTTGTTTTCTCATTGGTCGTGGGTTTCTTCTTGTTAGCCTCTGTTTCTTAAATTGATCTGTTCTGGTTCCCCGTAATTATGGTGTGAAATTCTGTGGCAGAATACTTGTGAGATTCAGTGGTGCAGTCTCCTTCGTGTATCCTGGTGTTCACAACTTCCCCCTACTCTTTTTTGTGATCAGTTGGAGGAGAAAGGCAAAATGGTTTAAGACAGCAAGACAGTATACTATGATATTTACATTAGCAGCCAATAGAGAAGAGATGGGTTATCCTTTGGCTCTTTATAGTGTTAACCATGATCTTCCACCCCACCATCCACGTTTTAGAAAGGATGGAAAGAAGGTAAGACTCTTATTGGAGATGAAAGGATTGTTACTTGGGTCTAGAAAGCTGTGAGGCTGTGGGAGGTCAGATTCTAAGGTAGGGTTGGAATAAAGTTTAGTAAATAGGAGTAGTGTGTAAAAGAATAGAGACAACCCCCACAATAGTATAGTTCAGGAAATTGCAAAGTGGGCTGAGATCAGGTAGGGGTGTTGAGTAGTATTTACAATTGTATGAACTAGGTCTTATTTGCAGTAATAGTAAAGCAACAGTCTTGTGGCAGAATTGATGAGATCTAGATAACAAGAATAAGGAGTATAGAACCTTGAAAGGTGTATTAATGGAACACAGATGAAGGATAGTAAAGTATCAACACACTGTGACTGAGATACCAGGGGGAACCTATCAAATGACAGCATAACCAGCCAAGCAAAGAAGATTATACAGAAAGAAAAAGAATACCAAAATACTATTAAAATAAAAAATGTCAGAAAAGTGAGAAAAAGATAATACAAATTTGCAGTAACTTGCAAGATCAAAAAAAAAAAAAAGGAAGAAAAAGCAGAAGATGGAGTGCAGGAGGGATAACTTTGGAGTGGAAGGAATAATACTAGAATGAATGGAAGAGAAACATATGGGATTGAGATATATAAAAATAATAAGAATTGAAAAATAAAAAGTCACTTAAAACACAAGATAAAATCAATCAACCAACAACAGCCAAAAAACCAAACCAAAACAAAACAAAAAAACCTCTTGTCAGTTTCTAACTGGCCAGACCAGTTTTTCTGATTTTGCTGGCTTCAGCTGGCTGAGGGATGTTTGAAATGCTTATCACTCTTCCCAGCCAAATCTCAGTAAGTCTCTCAGGTACTATCCCCAGGGCCAATCTGACTTTCCCCTACAGGACCCTGGCACTCCCAAGCACGCTTGCTCTCCGGAACTCACTGCCACGGTCTCCCAGGCTCCAGGGCCCCGCAGGGCTACTGCAACTTTTTGGTTTCAGGATGCAAGCTCCTGGAATGGCATGGAGACTTGCCCTTCTGCCAAATTACACCATGGCGAGCTCTATGGTCTCAGGAAGCACCTGTGACATTTTGGGATTCACGGTGCCATCTCTGGGAATCGTAAAAGGGTGCGCCCATCCCCCAAATTTTTGAGTTTTGGGCTCTAGGAATGCACTAAGCATCGCATCCCTTCAGGGTTCACAGCATGAGATTCAGGATTCCCGAGGGGGTGTGCGCTTCCACAGTTCAGCACCTCAGGCTCCAGAAACCTGAGAGTGCCATAGCCCTTTCCTGGATCGGGGTTGCAAGGTCTAGGTTTTCCACTGATCCACACTCCCACTGGGCTAGGAGTGCAGGTGCACTTCCAGGCTTCCCCTGGTCATGCCAGCTGGAGGCACTCACTTCTCCCAGGGCTATGGGTGGGTGTTCACAGTCCCTGGGTGATTTTTTCCCAGCCCAACTGGCCTCTCTGTGCCTTCAAGCAACAAGGTCTCCCCTGGTGTTGCTCAACACCTGTAGTCCGGGGAGGGAGCAGTGACTCCCCTCTCCCAGGTGCCCCGAGGCAGACCTGGGAGCACCAGGCCTGGGGACTGCAACCCCCCTGGTCCCCAAGCTGATCCCTGGGTCCCTTTTGTCCTGAAGCAGTCTCCTTACCAACTGGTTTTTCAATGATCACTATAATTTTTGATGTCCTGTTTTCAAAATTGTTTCGATAACCTAGGCCACTTGTTCTGTTCCTCCACGGATCCTTGAGTTTCCCTCCTCTTCACAAAAGCCAAGAATCATGCTGCCTAGAGTAAAGCCGCCATCTTTCGTCCTTGTAACACATCTTATACTGTGTATTATGTGGCATCATTAATGAATAACATTTAACCAGATCATTCAAGTCAAAATCCAGCTAAAGATGGTCTGAAGGCAGAGATGTCTCACCCATTTTTGGAACTCATAATCTGGCAATGGTATTCTTGACATAGAGAGACATATGACTCTGACTAAATGAGGTCTGGGACAAATTTTTAAGGAATGGAAAATTGGTCATTGATGTCCTTGCTTGATATAGAGACTAATTTATTCCTCATTGCAGCTCATGAACTTGGCCATCCCCTGCCTCTCCATTACTCTGCCAACACTGAAGCTTTGAGGTACCCAATCTACAACAAATTCACAGACCTGGCCAGGTTCCACCTTTCTCAAGATGATGTGAATGGCACTCAGTCCCTGTATGGTGAGTGGTGCTGGGAAAATTAGGCATTGTAGCTTTGCAATAATGGTCTTCAGGAAAGCTTGAAAATGTTTCATAAAGCATTTGCAGTCACCCTGAAGCACTTTCAGAATGTTTGGGAAGAACACCCATTGATGGAAGCATCACATTTCTCCTAATGTTTGCATCCTCACATCTGTTCTCTTTAGGACCTCCCCCTGCTTCCCCCGATGAGCCTGTGGTGCCCACAGAGTCCGTTCCTCCTGAAACTCCAGCCATGTGTGATCCCACTTTGTCCTTCGACACAGCCAGCACTCGGAGGGGAGAATTCCTGTTCTTTAAAGACAGGTCAGAGCAGAAACTTCTATTTTCCCTTCTATTCTTTTGATGTATAATGCTCAGAAAAAAATTTAAAGGTTTTTTAAACAATTTTATTTCTTTTTAGAGAGAGAAGAAGGGAGGGAGAAAGAGAGGGAGAGAAAAATAGATGTGCGGAAGAAACATCGACTGGTGGCTCCTTCCATGCTCCCAACCAGGGTCCTGGCCTGCTGCAACCCAGGCATGTGCCCTGACTGGGAATGGAACCCAGGACATTTTGCTTTGCAGGACAAATAATGCCCAACCCACTGAGCTAAACCAGTCAGGGCAGAAAGAAAAAATTGACGGAGATTATTAAATAAAACATTTCCACTACATTTTAAAATTACTCAGATCTGGTTTTTGTTGGATTTTATAATTTTCTTAAAATCATCCAGTTCATTTTTCCAGGCTTACAAAGATGATTCTTGGTCATTAGAAAGTAAGGCCAATGAAGGCAGTGGGGTTTATCTGTTCTTTCCTTTTCTCTTTCTTCCTTTCTTCCTTTCCTTCTTCCTTCTTTCCTTCCTTCCTTCCTTCCTTCCTTCCTTCCTTCCTTCCTTCCTTCCTTCCTTCCTTCCTTTCTTTCTTTTTCACTTTTAAACCCCCTGAGCCTAGAATAGGCCTAGCACAAGCAATGAATGTGTTGAATAAATGAATTAGTAATTGTTGCATTTAAATATCATAAATCATGTAATTTCTTTAAAAAATGCTAGTGGACCTTCAGAAGCAGGACTGTATCTTTACCTTTGCTAATAAATGCTTTTTTTAATTAATTAGCTTTAGGTAAAGTTATATATGCTTATGGCACAGCATTAAAACATCACCAAAATAAAACTCTCTCCCATCTCAGTCCTATACAATCCCCAGTTCTCCTATACATGATTGTTACCTATTTCCTGTTTCTTTGTAAGATGTTCTCTTCACATACAAGCAGAAATAAGTATACTTTTTCTTCTACCTTTTCCAAAATAAACACATAATATGCACACTATTTTATAGACTTTTAGAATGGATGCTATGCTAAATAAATAATTAGTACATTGTTAACACATTTCCCCACAGATTTTTATCACCTGGGATCATAGATGACACACTAGTCTAATACAGACATCTGAATTAGCATAGATTGAAACAAAATGACTATGGTTCTTTTAAATATATATAAAAGGGGAAAAGACAACTGTAATTAATTTTTATGTATTTCAGATATTTAGGGTGCAAATCCCTCTGGAAGCTTGAACTGAATTTCATTTGATTTCTGCGCTTCGGTCCTCTCTTCCTTCAGGCTTGGATGCTGCGTGTGATGTCCCTAGCAAGGCTACTATTTCCTTTTTAAAGGTAAGTACTATGTTAATTTTTTAACTTTGTTGAAATAAATTCTATTGCAATAATTTCATCAAACCATGAATTTTCTTCATTATGTTAAATGTTGGTTTATTACTGTAAGACTAGTGATAATGCTTAAATAAATATATACAATGAAAATTATAAGTTTAATTTAAAAATATTTAATAAGACCAAAGTAAATAGATGATATCCTCTATTCATGGGTAAATAAAATTCTATATTGTAAAATTGCCAATTTATCTATAAAGAAAAGGAAATTTCAATTCAAATGCAAAAATATTTTTCATGGAACTTGGCATATGATTTCCATAATTTATGTGGGAGAACAAAGGCCACGAATAGCCAAAAACTTCTAGAGAAGAATAAGAGAAATGGTAATATCCTGCTTTATAAAGCCTTAATCGATAAGGTAGTACAGTATCAGTGCAGGGATAGATAATTATTGCTAAAGTTTTGTTTCATTTTTCATTCTTAATATTGAATCTTTGTGCCTTTCCTTTCTTTATCAATTTCATGGGACAAATAGGATAGTTGACCACTTTATTGGTCTTTGCAGAGAACTAACTTTTGCCTTTGTTAATCATCTCTATTGTATTTTGATTTTCTATTTAATTATTCTCTGTCAATATCCTTATTATTTTCTTCATTTTTATTTTCTTTGCATTTATTCTATTACTATTTTTATAACTTCAGTTTGATACTTACCTTATTATGTTGTAGTGTTTCTTTTTTTCTAATATAAGGTCTTATGCTTATAAATACCCCTTATTTCCAAGCTTTTGCCTCATCTTACAAGTTTTGACATGTACTATTTTCATTCTGTTCATTAAATTTTTTTCTTGACTTATAAATTATCTAAGAGTATTTTAAAATTTCTATTTTAATACAGACTAAAATGTTTTATATAATTTTAATATATATTTCTAATCTCATTTTTATGAGGATTAAATGAAATAATGTAAATTACATTGGGAATTATAAAGGCTTATATAACTCTAAAGTATTGCTACTACTCATTAATTTACCTAACATTTATTTATCACTTGCCATGTGCCAAGAACCATGCTTATTAGAGGAGGTCAAAACTAAAGGTGCTCATGTTCTAAGAGCTCACTGCAGAGATAAAGCTGCCAGCATTCTGTATGGTAAGTGCTGGAATTGAGGGAAGCCAGGTGCCATGGGAGCCCAGAGAAGGAGCACTTGACCCATACTCAGGGTTCAGAACAAATCTCTAAGAGGAGGTGATGTTTAGAATGAATGTTAAAGAGGAAGAGTTTTGCCGTGTGGAGAGGGGCTGGGTGTTTAGAGGGTAGAAAGGCAGAAAGAAGTATTTATACAAAAGTAAGAGTATATCTGGAACTTCTCAAGCAGGTACAAGCCATTCAGTTAAGGTGGGCAAGGGACATACAATAGATTGACATTTTGGGTTAGTTAACTGGGCAGTGGTGTGAGGAAGGGATTCAGGATTGGCATGGGGAGAGTGATGTAACAAAGCAGAAGCAGGGAGACCTACAGAATTGCATTATCCTGATTCACTCAGATTTGTGTGGGTTCCTCCGGCACTCAGAGGCCACATGGACTGGGGGAGGTGATCAGGAGATGGCCAAGAGGAAATGTCTCCTACTTTCCTGATTTACCAATGTAAAGCCTGAGGAAGATTACTAGATTAGAAATTTAGAGTAAGAAGTCCCCAGAAACCATAAGAAATAACTAGGAGTGGGCACTATTATATATAAATAATAAATATAAGTCCAGAAAGGACAGTGGACCATTTATTTATTCACTCATTTATTCAATCACTTATTCAGGGAATATTTATTAAGTATCAGCTAAGGACTGGGCATTGGGTTAGTGGCTGGAATTAAAACCAAGACTTCCTCTCTTCACAATAATGCACTAAAATTACTTATAAAACCAAAAGACTTCGCTCAAAATTTCTTGTTGCTTTTTTAAAAAATAGGAAATAATTTGTGGGCCATCAGAGGAAATGAGGTGCAAGCAGGTTATCCAAGAGATATTCACACCCATAAGGAAACCAACAGGGAAATTGATGCAGCTGTTTCTGGTGAGGAAAAGAAAACATGCTTTTTTGTAGAGACAATACTGGAGGTAAGAAACAATAGAAATGACTTTATATGGAGCCTAATTGAGAAAATTATTTCTTTCTATTAGGATATTCCTTCCCCTTACCCTCTATTTTCCCTAACTTTAGACTTTGTGATTAAGAGTGTGACAACTTATAGCTATTCAACTTCCCAGGTATAATAAAGGGCTCTCAGAACAGCTGGTTACTGGGTTACCTATCCAGATACCAAAAGACAGCAGGAGAGACCATGATGCCCAGACAGTGGCCCCCAGAGGAAGCCTGTGTGTGGCAGACAGTAAAGAAAAAGTTTACAGGACAAGTGTGATAGGAAACCAAAAGTTTATTTTTAGTCAGATGATTTAATTCATTTTGCATTGTATGTGTATACAGTCTTCATGCATTTCTGGCAGAAAGGCACTTGAGCGGTATTTGTTTAGGCTTAGAAAATTGACCTCAGACGTATACATGGAACATCTGTAAAAGAGTGTTGTGTCCTTGTTTCTGGAGAAAATATTGTTTTATGTGCTGAGCTTAAAGTCCAGGAAAGTCACATATTTTTGTAGTCATAAAAATGTTTAATGCTGCCTTACACTGTTCGAAAATGAGCCAGGATTCCCTCTGGAACATTAACATGACATCACACTGCTGCATGGAATGGGGCCTCTGCACAATGTTGTGCTGCATGTATTTCACTTGTCACACATTTGATGGAAACAGCCAGTCCATGGGGCAAGGCTTCCCCAGAGTGACAGCTGGTGACTTTCCAGGAGTTGAGCTGCAGGCTAATGCTGTATTACAGGCATTTGCTAAGAAGACACTCATTGCATTGCCAGTGGGAACATTTTGGGACACTTTATATCAAACCAATTTGGAAAATCAAAAAATTTTGAAATCAGTCAGTCTTGTAGCCTTTTACTCCAAATTCTTGAAAATTTTCACTTTCTAATTTATGCAAATTAGGTTTAAATTTTGTTTTTTCTTGAATAATTTCTAAGTCTTTGTTTCATACCTGCACATAAAGTCCGAGGATACACCTTAGCAGCATAGCCATTATTGTTCAGGTCACTATGTTGACATAGAAATACAACCAAGTGTAAGCCAGGTTTACTAAAGGCTGGGCATCATTCTCCACTATCTTGCTCTCCTCTTTTTTTTTATAATTAAATATATATATATTTTAGACAGGGAGAGAGAGAGAAACATTGATTTGTTTTTCCATCTACTCATGCACTCACTTAGTTGCCTCCTGTATGTGTCCTAATTGCAACCTTGCCACATTGGGATGACACTCCAAACAACTGAGCTGCCCAGCCAGGGCTCATTCTCTTCTATTCCATCCCAAGGTGCCTTGTCTGGCCTTCTGTTACAGTCTGCAACTGTCTGCATTAAATAATTCATTTGTAAATAAATAGTAGCCCACTATATGCTCAAAACTGACAAGACTTGATTCCTGGCAATTGGAAGATAAGAAAGTAAGCTTGTTCTTTTTCTGAAGGAATGCTGGAGGGAGCTGCTGGCTTAACAATCATAATGCTGGTGAGGCTGATGATCGTAGTAACAAGGTCATCTTGTTACTACAATCATTATTAACCTTAATGTATGTGCAGCAGGAAGGGGACCCCAGTGCTTGTATTGTTAGTCTACTTCTCTGGGGTCCAATCTCCTTCCAAGATGTGATTTAGGGAAAAGGAGAAAGGGAAGAAACAGAGGAATAAACTAAGGTTTAAAAATATCATAGAATTTTATTTACTTGGAGGTAGCATAATTTAATTTTTAGAGCAGTGGCTTAGGAGTCAGACAGATGAGATGAAGTGCTTCCTCCATCTTCCATGAGAGATATTACTTTGGGAAAACTGCAATATTTCCCTAATTTTCAGGGTTTCCCTCATTGGTAACACCATACACTGTTTCTGTGAGTAAAGATGAAACAAAGCATGCAAAGCACTTATTATAGTATCTGGATCAGAGTAACCATTTAAATGCCATTATTAGCTCACTCTGAGCTATGCCTGTTGCAAAATTGATTTATTTGAAGAATTCCTCATCATCTTCTTCATTTACATTTACAGAATTGTTCTATTTCTTCAGCGAATCATTGAACCTTTGGTCCAAACACAATGTCAGGATGGTGACATGTGTACTGAAGAGTAACAGCTGGTTATGTTCAGTGAGATGTGGAGAAGACAGGTCCATCTTAAATGAATCTAATAATTGTCCACATAACTTATTGCAAGTCAGAATTTTTCTTGCATGTGCAGTGGCCAAAGAAGAGTCTTGGGGTCATCTTCACATGTCATGGAGCATTTATCTGGACCGCTTCACCTGCTGTTGGGTTAAATAGGCAGAAACTATATCTCTGTGGATGTTTTATTTACTGTTTTATACATAAGTTTTTATTTGGACTGTTTTTTACTTTCTAGAATAATTTATTTTCAATACAATGACTGCACTGTGGACTGAGCATTTAACAAACATTCTGCTAGTAAGTGTAGTGGGAACATGCACTCCATGGATGGGTATGCCAGTCGCACACCCTCTCCCCTTCACTCCACCAACAGGATCTTCATTTTCAACGCCCTCCCCCCAGACATTGTAAGTCCTCCTTACACATCTAAGGAAGAAAGACATTAATCAATAGAATGATTCTGTATAAAATAGGAAAATAGGATTCTAGAATATTGGAACTTAGCAATGTGAGAAATCATGTAGTCCATGTCATCCCTGACAGGGGAGGAAACAAAGTGAGCTTGGGATTCAGCCACCTCTTTTTAACTCATATGTCTCTTCAGTGGTGTTCCCTGGCTGCTCTGAAGATGCATTTCTCCCATTCTCCTCGCTGTCTTGTTAAAATGATTTGTTATCATTTCATGCTTGGCAGTTGCTGGGTGATAAGAGTTTGTGCAGATGTCATTTGTATGACAGGTTAGTCGTCACTAAGTTATATGCTTTACACCATGCCAGGTGCAACATAGAGACTTGTTCATTCTTTCATTGATTCATTTAAATGACACTGTCTTAGGTGCAAAGTATAGGACAGTGAGGAAAATATATTTAATGCATCCTCTTTAAGTTTTGTCTAATGGAAATAAAAAATCAAAGAGAATGCAAATAAATATATAATTATTAATTATAAAGATGTTATTAAAGAAATGACAGAGTGATAGGGAGGATAATATGTCGGGGGAGGAAACCATCTGTTTGCTGGTCTAGTGTCAGAACAAAAATCCCCAAGAAACTAAAACAATACTGCTTACCCAATGTGAAGTCAAGGACTATTGAGAAACTTGAACTTGCACATCAGGGCAAGCCAGCACTGATGGTGAACTGGGAAGGATTCCCAGAAAGAAGCGCAGTGGATGCTTTAATGATTCTTTCCTTTGGCCAGTTTTGGTTCAGACCGTTGGAAGAAGTTTGACTGCACCTACAGGAAGGTGATTCTAGCTTTGGGGAGACAGAGATGCTGAGGTTGTAAACAGGCTGGATTTGTCAATAAATAGCCACAAGATGTGGTAATGAGTCTGAAAAGGAAATACAACCTGAGGGGGCTTGGAAGCAGATTTCTCCCCTCCAGATAATGCCTTGAAATCCTGTGCAGAGACCTCAGCTAAGCCATGGCCAGACACTCACCTGACAGGAAATAATAAATGTGTGCTGTTTTAATCCACTAAGTTTGTGGTCATTTTAAGTCTGTAATACATGTCTTATATTGTGAGTTATGTGGAGTCATAGACGTACAACATTTAACCAAATCATTCAAGTCAAAATCCAGCTAAAGATGGTCTGAAGGCAGAAATGTCTCACCCGTTTTTGGAACTCATACTCTGGCAATGATATTCTTGACATAGAGAGACATATGACTCTGACTAAATAGGTCTGGGGCAAATTTTTGAAGTATAGAAAGTTGGCTATTGATGTCCTTGCTTGATGTGGGGTATCTTTCTCTTTCTGTATTTTACTCACCTCCTTATCCAGGCATCAGGTAATGTTCTTGCACAACATTTGCAGCCATTAATGAAATTCTGAATGACAATATGTCAAATGTGTTTGAGTTACAAATGTTCCTTTCTTGCTATTGACAGGTATTAGGGTTTGTGTATTAAATATGCTTGTAAGAGACAGAAAAAATGGTAGAACCAGAGCAATATGCACACAGAGATAGAGAGAGGGAAACCACACAGAGACAGAAAAAGAAGGAGAAATGGAGAAGGAAAAAGGTAACATGGTGGCAAGAAGAACAGGTTTGGGCAAGAGTATGTGAACCACATTTGAAATTCAGGAAGATGATCCAGACACGCACAGACCTAAGAGGGAGAAGTCTGTGAAGTGGTGGAGAGGCAGAGTGAAGAAGGAAAGGATTAAGGAAAGAAGGCAGGACTACATGCCTAGGGAGGTACACAAGGCCAGGCTGTCTAGGGAGCAGCCTGGAGCTCGAGGAAGGGAGAGTAGCCTGAAGAGCCATTTCATTCTAAATCCTGGGGTGGACAAAAAGCCCGATGGAAGGGTCTTTATGCCTCCAAGACCAGGATCAGAGAAAGTATAAGCTGGTCCACCTAAGAGGCAAGCCCTGACTGTTCAAGTGGAGGGAGAGGTGCTTGCACAAAGTAGGTTCCTGGAGGTCAGATGACAGCCGTACCTCCTCAGCTCCTTCATTCTTTCATTAATTCACTCATTTAACAGAGAGTGAGGTCTGCTGTATAGTAGGCACTATATTAGGGACACAGGACACAAACATTTATAGACATGGCCCCACTCTTCCAGAGCTTATATTCTCCAGAGGAAGACAGTCTCTGTGATACAATACCAAGTGCTATGGGCATAATGGGAGAAGCATGCAGAGCTGTGAGATCATGTAGAGAGGACTCCATCCCAATATCCAATACTGACAAGTCATGAGAAACCACCAAGGGGAGGAAAAACCTGAGTGGAAAATAAAGAGCAACAATTTAGGGAGGAAGGGGGAGGGAGGTGGTCCAGGCAGAGAGAAAAGAGAGTATGGAAGGTGTTTATTATACTTTGTGGTCTAAACCAGTGCTTCAAGCCTTCTGTAGTTGAGAAGCAGTTTCTTAAACTTTTAATGAATTGTGGGTCAATACTCTGTAAAATACAATAAAAAAGAATTACTAGGGAAATAAAATGACAAAGATTTTAAGGGTGCTCAATTTTTTAATTATGAAATTTAATAGGACATAAGTCACTCTCTCAAATTGCTAGAAAACCTTCTAAGCATTTAGTTTCTATTTTTGTACTTATCTCATTATGGGATGATAACAAACTGCTTCTGGGCCAACAAAGGTGACACTTTGAGTGGCAGATATGCATTACAGAGAGGGGAGAAAATCAGGGAACTCCACTGCCAGAAGCACTTTTTGGGTAGAGCAGGCATTCATACTACAGAATGATCGAAAAATTAATTATGGGACTGATAATATGAATTGTAACAGTTAAATCCTCAAAACCCCTAATTGTTAATACCAGGGCTAATATTCTGATAGAGACAATGGGATTCCAGTGTCTGAAACAAGAAAAATAGAAAAAAGTTCAGGGAGGAGATGAGAAAAACTTTTTTTATCCCTTGTTCAAAGTAATTTTATAATTTGTTGCCATGCAAATCTTCTTACAATAAACTCTCTTTAGTACAATTTGCTTGACCTGATTAAAAACATAAACAGAAAATCAAATAAACCACAAGAACTGTGCCCAACAATTCCTCTCTCTTGTTTTCCAGCTACCTCCTTGTACTTCAGGACTCAGCTTAGGAGCTACTTGTCTAAGACACTCCCTCTGTTCTCCCAGATGCATTGCATATCATGCTTATGTGTCCCCAAAATACTTCAAATTTATCTCATATCAGCTTGCAACTTCATTGAATTATTTATTGCTCTAACTTACTCAAGGGTATAATAATTGGTATGAGGCAGGCGGTCAATAAATGCTTGTTGAATGAGTGAATAAATGGGTCCCTGAGCCTAGGAAGGGAGTAATGTTTGACCTTAAAGAATGAGTGGGAGCTGTAAGACCACAGGTTTGGAAACGAGCGGGGCTCCCAGTGCAGTGAACCCATGGGCAATGGCATAGAGGTGTTAGATGGCATACCATGTTTGGGGAGCTCCCAAGGTGTTTGGTAAGAGACAAGAAAAGTAGGCATTTTGTTATATATTTTGGAAATAAAATTATGACGCATTCACCTTGTTAGTTTATAGTTAAGAGCATGAAATTTTCTTCAATATATGAAATAGAGTTAAATGTCTTCATGAATTCATCTCTAATCTTACCTTAGGTATTCAATGATTCATTTACCATACTCATTCATTTTTTTATTCAACAATCATTCAATCACAACATTAAATTAATTTTGAAGCAGGCAGGATATAAATGAAAAAATAATGTATTCATTCAGCTAAGAAACACTGAACTACCCTTTGCTCCATGCATACTACATTTCTTCAAAAACTCAGTAGACAAACACTATTTTATAAGTGCAGGAGAAGGCATGAGTTGGTTTCCCAAAGACTGAATCAAAGGAGATTTGTGGTTATTTAGTGCTACATAACACCACCACCAACAAGAACCACTCCAAAACTTAGTGGCTTAAAATGACAATCCCTCATGGTTCTGAATATTTACAGCTGTGCACTTCTTGTTCGGGCTTTTATGTGGTTGTAGTCAGGTTACTGGGGCTGGAGTCATTCATTGCAGGCTCTTCACTCACATGTCTGGCACCCAGCTGGAATGGTGGACATATCCTGATGCCCTCCACGGGGCTTTCCATCTGGCTTGGCCTTCCTTACAGCATGTGACCTCAGCAAAGATAGATTTTGTAAAAGGCAGCTCAGGGCTCCAAAAGCAAATGTAAGACAGAAAGTAAAGGCTGCCAATCTCTTAAGGCACTCTGTCACTTTTGCCAATAATCTAATGATCAAAGCAGTCACAGAATGCACCCAGATTCAACAGGCCAGGGCATAGATGTAACCTCTCAAAAGCCAGGGGTGTAAGCAGTGAGAGTGAGGGAAATGTCAAAAACTTGAGGCCTTTTTTTTTTAACCTGCTACATTCAAACTTGATCCCTGCAAAGTCAGCGAGATACCCAGCCCTCTAGGAAGAGTCTTCCCTGGAACATAGATGTGGTAGTGAGAGAAGCTGATACCCAGAAGCTGATTTGTAAGTAATTGTGTCAGTGAAGCTTTCCCCAAACATTAATGGGGTGGTGTTGCATTGTCATTAGCTAAACCAAAAATTTGGTTATGCAAGATGCATGACTTTAGGGCCCAACTTGCCTTTCTGAGAAACATGCCATTTTAGCAATTATTCTGAGAATCCCGTCTAACTCACAGTTGTGAAGACAGTGCGGCACCACCAGACCATGCAGTTGTCTCTTGGGTAGGCTCCCAGACTCATAAAGAGGGAGTTTACACGGTGAAAATATTTCTTTTACCTTTGTGTTCTCTCATTGCACAGAAATAATTTCTTCAAGAGTCACATTTCCTTTAAGAAGTTGAAATCCACCTCCAATGATCTCACCCTGTCCCTTAAATCAATTCCTAATCTTGCTAACAAAAAAAATTACTCAGCATTTCTGGATCTTAGTCTTTCCATCTTTCACGTAAGAGGGTTTAATTGGATGATTTTTTAAAAGATCTCTCTTAGTTCTAAGAAGGATCAGCACTCATTAACCAATGTATTTCACTGTGACAAGCACTTGAAGTACATATATACATTATACACATTATTCCATTTAACTCTCTGGGAAATTATTTTTGGAAAATATTGTTACCGCCCCATCAAGAGGTCCAATTTCCATAGTGATATTAACCAACTAAGTTCTACATGCCTAACAGAAGAGTCAGGATTCCATTTTTTTTTCAAGCTGGCTTTCACCAAAACCTTAATCCTTTCATTTTGAAGTGCTGCCTTCCAATGAATATCCCATGAGCTCATGATTATGAAATTATTTAGCACTTGCAGTGAGGCTACTTAGGGTGTCAGTTGCTTGGAGTTGTAGCATCCAGTACTTGTTATAGAACTTTTTAGTACTTTTGTTTTTATATTCTCCCTTCCAAAGCCAGAAAGATTCTCTATGAGCAACACTGCCTGCCTTTATGCCTGATCATAGAGAAAACCACTAGGGAAATAATGAAAGTTTTTATTAATACAACTCACAGGGATTTATCAATATAATTGTGCTTTTAATAACCTAGTGGGTGGAGGAGCAGCTGCTGGCAAGCCGACTGACTGCAAGGGGTCCCGTGTGGAGCAGTGGTGGTAGCAGCTGGAAGCTATGGAGCAGCCATGAGGGCTGGGTCCAGCCACTGACATGTGGCTGCCCCACGCTGTGTTGACGCAGGTCCTCTGTTCTAGCCTGACTACCTGGGCCAGGTGACCTGTCCTTTCAGCTTCTTTCTCACACACAGATGAGCACTGGGCTTCAGAAATTGTGAAGGTTCCCCAGCAGAAACTTGTTCACCCTACTGTGAACTACCTTGACACATCAGCCTACAGTCCCTACCCGACTCAAGCTGCCACCAAAGCAGGCCTGCTTGCATTGTCCAAGTGCCAGCCAAAGCATAGTCAAGGATTTCAAGAGCACCCCAGCCGGGTTGGGCCTGAGGCCATCGTGAAACTGGCAGTGGCACCTCTGCTGCTGCAGGACTCAGCACTTGAGCCTACCATCAGCCCCAGGTTCTGGCTACCAGCAGGCCCTGTAACATGCACAGACCTGGCCCATCCCCATCCCCAAATGCTATAGCACCCTCAGGGTATCTCCCCACCCCAGGCACTGTTCCACCCTCAGAGCCTCCAGGAGCCTCAGGGCTTGGGCCACCCTCAGCCTATGGCCCAAACCCTGGGCTTGGTCCACCTTCTAGGTCTGTCTCACCAAGGTCTCCATCACTACCCCCCCAAATTCCTTGTTGCATGGAGGCTGGAAGATGCCAGACTCAGATGCCCCCAAATGTGACTGTCTCTACCTCAACTACCCCCTTTCAATGGTGGACCCTGGAGTACAGCCAGTCCCTGGACTTGAGCAGCATTATGCACCAGATCAACCAGTCTTTGCCAGATGAGGTCAGTCTTCAGCACGACCTCACTGTGTAAGGGCCAGATTGCCAACTTCAGCCCCATTAGTCATAGCCTGCTCATCAACAGAGCACCCAGGTGTCAACCCACAGTGTCTCCAGACCAGTGGCTTCATGTGTGGTCAGTCCTACAGAGCACATCCATGTGGCCACAGCCACATCGCCTGCAGCAGGCCCTGTCAACCTGCCTGTGGGCACCTCTCAAGCCCCCACTGGGTACCCCAGTGACCTCAAGCCAGGCACTTGGGACCAGCATCAGCTGGCCTACCTACAGCAGATGTGAAGTAAGGTTGCTGGGATGTTGGTCCCTGGCCTGACAGGTAAGCATGTGACAGGACATGACTTGGCAGTGCCTGGCTTTGTGGGCAAGAACCCTGCCTGACCACAGAAATTCTGCCTGGTTCAGTCCTTCCATTTGAAGCCACCCCTGGAGAAGCCACCTTGTCCCCACCAGTCATGGCCTGGCAGCCCCACTGGCCTACCCCAATGGTCACCACTTCTAACTCCTGTGGAGAATCATTCTGTGCACTCCCCATAGCCATAGCTGGGGGCCCCAGAATCTCACCATGCTCTTCCACAGTGGGCATCCAGGGGTGCTCCCCTTGACTGTGCAGCAGCTGCTAGGACTCACTACTGAGCAGAGACAGGGGGTGGCAAGCCGGAACAGCTTGATGCAAACAGTGGAGTACCTGAGTGAGACATCCAGCAGGCCTGCTTCAGAGAACTGAGCTTGTCCATGCTGAGCAAGGTTCACTGAGCCCCTGGGAACTGAGCCCCTGATCCTATGGACAATCAAAGTCTTCATATTCTGTACCCTTGGTATAGATACGTAGCCCTGGTACCCTCCATAAACTACACATCAAACACCTCCTCCTAGGTTCAGTCTTACTTTTGAGTAAGCAAACTAATAGTTTCATAGTTTTACTGCTCCAATGTGATCATTCTTAGGCATCTAAGAAAGGGAATTCAATGGGATCTAATTGACAACTAAAGGAGATGCTCTGTGCCCCTATCTTCTCCCCTCCATCAGTCCCTGCAGTTGGGGTTCACGTTAGGACCTAATCTCAATCCCAAACTTTTTCTTTGCTGCCTGCTTGTCAGTCAGTCCTGTGCCATGTCTGTCCTCTCCCACCTTGCATTTCCCACCAGCCACCTCCTATCCTTTCCTGCTCTGCCTATCTCCCTTAGGACTGAGGTGAGCTACAGAAATGGCCCCAGGTGAGGTAGCTGTAGGTGCCCCACCCGCTAAGCTAAGCAGCACTTTCCCTGTTTATCTGTCTCTCTCTTTCTCTCTCTGAGACTAAGAAGCCAGACTTCCCAAGTGCTCTGGGAGCAAATTCCTTATTCACCCCAAAGAACTCAAATCAAAACTGACCAGTTTTCATTTCCTCTCATCCTCTCACCCTTCCTCAAGCCTTTGTTTTACATCTACATTGATCCCAGAGCCACCAAACTTGTCCTTGTCACACTTCTCACGGCACCCTGCAGGCACTTGGCCATAACCTTGAGCTATGAAGAAAATGTGCCCGTGCATTGGTGTCTTGGTTCCCGACTCCCCTTTTCAGCTCTAGAGAAATGCAGTGACCATCCAGTGTTCCCAAGACCCCTTTCTCACTGTTGCCTCTCCTAACCCACCTGCTGCTCTCATCCCTCACACCCCTTGAAAAATAAGGAAAACAAAAAGAAGTGATCTTAAGGAATTAAGTAGGTAAGAGATGATCACATTGGAGTTTGGAATGAAAAATACACACAAAGGACAAAAGCATTTTGGTTCTCTCTACACTGGTTAGGAATGGTGCTCTGCACTCTAAGTTTTAAGTGTCTAGTTTCTGTACAAATGTGGGTTTGAGGAGTGTTGTGTGTGAGTGGCCCCAAGTACTCACCTTCTAGATACCTCCTTTCATAGCCCCTCCATTTCATGAAGAAAAAAGGAAGAACAAAAATAACCTAGTGGGTAAAGAATTTTATATATATATAAAATTTTATATATATATAAAGAATTTTTTATATATATATATGAGTTGTGGTTTTTTTACAGTTGAACAGCATATAGGTTAAGGAAGTTCTCCATGTTTGCAGAGTTTATAAGGGTGGAGCTAGAACTCAAACCCAGCACTCTGACTCTAATCGTGTGCTTTTTCAAGTGCACTGTTTGGAAGGTATAAAAGGACCGCCATCTTTTTCAAAATACACAACTCTCCTCAGACCCAAAGTCATAACTTTAGAGAACAAAGCACAAGTACCAGAAAGAAGACTGATTTTGAAATCAGTTCATCCTGGGCTTAAGTCTCAGTGGTGTTTCCCCATCCCACTCTGTGGAGGTTAACCCAAGTCTCAATATTTTCTCAGCTGTCAAGAGCTCAACCAGCACCTTCTTGCAGGTGAGGACAGGCCTCCCTTATCAAACCATGGATGTCCTGTGGGATCTTCACTCCTCACATGTGTTGCCACTGAACTAGGAATTCTCAAGCTGATGGGATTCTCCAGGCTGACGGGATGATCATGGTTGTCAGTTTTATCTATATTTATATATGTATTTTTATCTATTCTTCCTGTGTGTGTGTGTGTGTGTGTGTGTGTATTTCCACAGAGTGAATATACCAGAATTTATCTGGCCCATCCTTGAAGGATATTTAGGTAGTTCCAATTGGAATCTGTTATGTACAGTGCTTTTGTGGACAGTCTGATGCATAGCTTTTGAACACTTTTATGTATTTCTACAGATGAGATATTGGATCTTAGGGTATACATATGTTCAGCTTCAATAGATATTACCAAACAGTTTTCCAAAGTGACTGTATAAACTGTTTGTGCTATTTTAAAGCAATCATTTCTTTATTATAACAGCCACATTTTCAAAGATTATATCTCTAGTTTAAAATGAAAAAGAGAAATTTACATAGTAATTATGTGGGGAGATACAAAGTCGTATAAGAAGTTCAGATACTCTTCCTTCTCAAAGAATATTGTGTATGTCCCATGGAGTGAGGGGGAACCCTGGCAACTGACCTTCACTTACTTTGTTTTCAAACTAAACCTTAGATCCTCTAGGGATGAAGTCATCGGATCTGATAGTTTTATGAGCTTCTCTCAAGGTTCCTGTAGATGATTTAGCCTCATAAGTCCATGGAACCTTCTGCAGTGTTCGTGAGCATCAGCTCTACATGGTTTTCTTTGCGATACTGAGGTGCTGAGTGGGCCATAATTTTCATCTCATGAGCTTGGAAAAGAGGGCAGCACCTTGACCAATCTTCCTGGGACAGGCACATTGGGCAGCACTGCTCCCGCTCTGGAGACTCTCTAAGGCTTATTCCACACAGGCCGAGAAGCAGTGGCAGGGAGACATTCCATTCTGGTCCTTCTCAAGGGAAAAAGCCTGCAAAAAAGCCCCCAGCAAAAACTGGCTTCATCAGGGTCCTCACTGCCTCTGAGTGTGCTCTGCTCTCACCAGTTCCTTTCTCTCACCTACTAAGTGATCTCAGGATCTCCATATTGCTGCATGAATGAGCTTAAACTTATTCACAATTGGGTAAATAAAAGACTGCTGAGTCTTGGGGTGTGGGGAATGGTAGAGATTCAGATAGCAACAAAGAGGACAATGAAATGAGATTTCTTTTACAAGCATTTGGAATAGGGAAACTTTCTGGAATCCTCCTAAATATACCAATGAGCAACCTTCTGTTCTACTGAATCACCTAGCTCCCTCTAGGGCATGCATGGGAACTTGATGAATCTGACTGATCCACAAGTTTTCCTGCTGGGAAACATACCTGCTTTATTCTGGGAACCTCTCCTCCCCACACTGCAGCCACACCACTCTACAGGAGTCTGCCTGTCATGGTCCTCTGACACTTGGTCACTGCTAGTTGTTTGAGGTTAGATGACAAAGTCAAGCCAAATAGAACCATTCCCTGAGATTTTTTCAGTCTGAAAGCCTGGAAAAAAAAAAACAACAAGGTTAGGAGTAAGAGCTCTGAGTTAGAGTAGGTTCAAAAAGCTTCCAATACTATCTTTCTTTGGATTTCATATGAAAGGTACAAAACGATACCAAATGATTATTTTGTACCTTTCGTGGTATGGGTGATACCAAACAATAACAACAATCCTTTATAAGAATACTTACAAGACCTGAGGTTCTGGCAGGAAATATGTCACACTTACATGGGTGATTGAGGGGGATTTCCGAAAAAGACAACCTGTAAAATATGGGCATTGGTCAAGGAAACCAACAAATCAGGATGAAGCCCCAGGTAAGAAGCATGGGGAAACCAGCATCTATAAGGCCTGGCCCAGCAAAGAGAGAACTGAACCCAACAGAGAGTGTTAGCAGGGCCTAGAGCTGGGTTAGAGAGCAGATCGATAGAAACTGTGGCCTTTGGTAGAGAAATGCCGCTGCTGCCAACTCACATCCGAATGGACAGAAATGAGGGAGATATCTCTTTGTCTGTCATCTCATGTGGTGACTCCAACTGGCCAAAAACAACTGGAAGTCAAAGGCGACAGAGCCCAGTTGAGAGAGCCCAGGGAAGTCAGCTTTCCAGCACTCAGAATGGTAGAGCCTGTTATAATAAAGTCACCAAAAATACAAAATAGAGGTTGTCATTTTGGAATTTGCAAACTGGGAACACAGCTAGGCAAAACCCCAGAAATCCTCCAAAGAAGAATTATCTCCTCCCTCATCCCATTTGGTTCTTTACTGAGCATGGACAATATTAGTTGTGATTTAATCCAGGAGCTCAATGGGCCCCCAATCAGAAAAACACATCGTTTCAATAGTGGGTGGGCAATTATGACGACAAGAGGACAGAGAACGAATGCAGCTTTTGGGATGGGTGGGGAGTGTTTTAGGGAGAGGAAACCAAAAGTGGTTTCCTGAGGGAGGTCACAAACAGCTTTCAAGTGTTGGTGTTGTCACTTGCTGTTCCTAGCCCTTGGGAAATCAGTTCATTTCTGACATGGTCCCCTGAGATAATGCACAGATGCATATAGTTCTACGGGAACCCACGTGAGCCTGAGCTCTCACTGTGTGGTCACAGGGTAACATCGGGGCCATGGCTCAGGTGGTGGATGTGTCAAGGTTATTCAAAGGGTAACAACACAGCATGAACAGTAGAAATCTACTCTCCCTGCCCAGAAAACTTCCTCTTCTAGAGACTTAAGTCTCAGGGAAGCGCTGATCCCACAGCCACTTGGCTGGAGAAAACAGGCACACTCTAATGAGACACCTAGAAATCGCTGAGTCTATTCCAGGTGTTAGCAAGGAGGCCAAGACATCTTGTTATGGGTAATAAGGACTTTGAATGAAAATGCCGCTTTAATGCAGACCAGGTGGGGTGGGGTGGGAGTGAAGGTGAACGAGTGACAGTGGACCTAGGAAAGACCACGTAGAGACTTTTTAGTGGAGGCTCATCTCCATTTCCTTAGGGAGAACTGCAGAGCACTGCCATCACCTCTTCTGTCTCTTCATAGTTTGTGGTGTAGATGTTTGTTCCGTAAATTGCTTGGACTTACCAGCTATTCCCAACCCACGTTCAGCTATTTTCAAAGAGTTATGAGTCTAAGCCTGATTTTAGAGTAATGAGTCTCATACCTCAGGCATCCTTCATAATAGAACTTTCTGGGTGGATTTCAGGCTCTGTTATACAAACATAGGTCTATGCTACTGCCCTCCACAAACATTTTAAGGTGTGTTTTCTACTCAAAGCCACATTCAAATTCAGACTTCTTTCTGCTGGCTCTATGAATAGGGGCCTCACAATTCCTAGCTGAGGAAGATTTTGCTAAAATCTCAATAATCCTGCCAGTCTCTGAGATTCTTGCTTATTGGCAGGGTCTATGAGAGATAATAACACTATTCTGAGTTCGGCATCTCTCTGTGGTTGCTCAAGCCCATGTAATCCTAACAAATTAGGATTCCAATCCTAACATTGGAATGAACCTTAGATTTTTGTTATGTTTATTAGTCAACTTCTGTTTATGTATGTGTGACTACATGATGCTTAACTCTTTTGGAGCTTTTTTCTCTGATGTGTGAGTGATATCATCGTGATATCACAGTATTGTTATATCATTAATGAAGTTCAATAACTGATTCTTATCATTATCAAATCCTAGTCCCACTTCACTATATTATAATATGCTGGCAAATTCAAACACCCTTGGTTTTCATTCCAGGAGAATAAAAATTTCTGCCAGGCTATACTGCAAAATTGTGATTTAAAGAAAGAAGGGTTTAGCCAAAGCCATAACAGCACACCAGTCCCACTGGACTCTGCGTTTGCTGTACCGTGTTCACTCTATCGTGTACTGCTGAAGCAGTTCAAGCAACCTCCTCGTTTAATCTTCGATCCCCTATTATGAGCCTCCACGAGCTATCTGCCTGAAATGTGGGCCACATTAGATCATTAGATGGAGACTTAGTGGAAAGCAAAAGTCGTGTCTCAACCATTTCTTTCATTATCAACAGTGATCTTCAATTGGTCTTTTAGACGGGATGAGCGAGAGGACGTGCAGTGCCCGGAGCCAAGAGGTAACGCAGAGCCCTGTTCAAAGGCGGGAAAAGTTCAGTTCCTTCTCGTGCAGTCTAGTCACTCTCTCTCACCCGGTCATGATGTTTTGCTTTGTTTATGTCCTTTTTTACTCCTAACTACTCCAGTGTGTATTGCCTAAAACAAGGAGATTACCTATCCACAGAGTAATGAACAATTTAGGAAATCAACATTACAAAATGATATTATCTATTCTAAAGAACTAATTTAAATTTTACCAGTTATCCCAATAATACATATTATGTTATTTAAACGTAAAAAAAAAAGCAGTTCACCTATTTTTCACACCCTTAACTTCCCACCTCTGAAATAACCAATCTGTTCTTTGTATCTATGAGGTTGGTTTTGGGGTTTGGGTTTGTTTTTTTTTTTAGATTTCACAGAGAAGAGACATACAGTTTGTCTGTCTCTGTCTGATTTATTTCACTTACCATAACACCTTCAAGGTTTCTAAATTTACTATTTTATGTCATACTTCTTTGAGCACTGGGATAATTGTGAGGCAAGTGCAGACTCTCCCTGGGACACCTTCTTGGGTATTTGGGGGTGCATGGGCATGCTAGGTCCGGGGAGCTGCTGGTGCCCCTTCTCAGGAGCCACAGGAATGCCTGACACAGGACGGAAAGTTGGAGCCAGGCATTGTCCCATGGGTGGGGCCGCACAGTGGACAGGCCACGCCCAAGGGCATGGCAGTCTCTGCACCAGATGCACGTGTCACTGGGGCGGGCAGGACACCTGCAACCAGCAAAGTTCATGTTGCACAGTGATGCGATGTCCCCACATCAGTGAAGGGGATGATTTAGTTTCTTGGTTTATTATGAAGGAAATACTGGGTTTTTCTTCATTTTATCTCATTGCACAACAATAATTTCCTCGACTCCTTTCCTTTCGTAAGGTTAAATCCTCTTGAAATGATCTAACTCTGTCCCTTGAATCATAGTCACAATTGTTTTACTTTCTAAGAAATAAAACTGATGGTTTGAAGGCCTGTTTCCTCACTTCCAATGTAAGAGGATTTAATTAGGTATTTTTAAGGTATTTTTAGCTCTAAGAAGAATCAGCACTCATGAAACACTATGTAACAAACATTAAAATACATGTAGATATTATAGATTATTTTGTTTAATTCCCCTGAAAACCATTTAACTGTGATATTATTGTTATTATTCCAATTTTCTAGTCAAAGGACTATACATAGTTTACACACCTAGTGAGGAGTAGGCTCAGATTTCAAATCTCTCTCTGCCTCATAGCAAAATCTCAACTGAAGTATGGCTTCTGATTCAACATCCCCTGAGCCCATGATTATAAAATTATTTAGTATTTGCAATGAAGCAATGTGGAGTGTCAATTGATTGGGGATTGTATTATGCTGCCTTAAATTTTTAGTAGCTTGGTTTATATTCCTTCTCTTAGAGCAGGAAGATGTTCACCATGAACTGAGAAAATGGGTTACATTTCCCTGAGTATCTCCGTTTACCCTCTATTACCATATAACACCTGATCCCAGGGAAAGTTTGTAATGACAAGGAAATAATAATTGCTGTCATATTAGTACAATACACAAGACAGGACACATGTCTATAATAGCATATTTATAAAAATGTGGTAGTTTATTTTTAAATATATTTAATTGATTATGCTATTACAGTTGTCCCAATTTTTTTCTCCCTTTTATCCCCCCTCCACCTTGCACCCCTCACCCTCCAGTATTCCCCCTCCCCTTAGTTCATGTCCATGAGTTGTACATATAAGTTTCCTACACTATTATTCACCTCCCCCTGTCTATTTTGTGTCTACCAATTATGCTTCTTACTCCCTGTACCTTCTCCCCCATTCTTCCCTTCTTCCTCCCCACTGATAACTCTCCATGTTATCTCCATTGCTCTGATTCTGTTCCTGTTCTAGTTATTTACTTAGTTTTTGTTTTTGGTTTTTAGGTTCAGTTGTTGATGGTTATGAGTGTGTTGTCATTTTACTGTTCATTGTTTTTTATCTATTTCTTAGATAAGTCCCTTTGACATTTCATATAATAAGGGCTTGGTGATGATGAACTCCTTTAACTTGACCTTACCTGGGAAGCTCTTTATCTGCCCTTCCATTCTAAATGAAAGCTTTGCTGGATAGAGCAATCTTGGATGTAAGTCCTTGCCTTTCATGACTTGAAATACTTCTTTTCAGCCCCTTCTTGCCTGTAAGGTCTGTTTTGAGAAATCAGCTGACAGTTTTATGGGCACTCCTTTGTAGGTAACTCTGTCCTTTACTCTTGCTGCTTTTAAGATTCTCTCCTTATCTTTAATCTTGGGTAATGTAATTATGATGTGCCTTGGTGTGTGCTTTCTTGAGTCCAATTTCTTTGGCACTCTCTGGCTTCCTGGACTTCCTGGAAGTCTATTTCCTCTGCCAGATTGGGGAAGTTCTCCTTCATTATGTTTTCAAATAAGTTTCCAATTGTTTGCTCTTCCTCTTCTCCTTCTGGCATTCCTATGATTCAGATGCTGTCTCCAGATAGATAGTGTCAGAATTGAATTCAATTGTAGGACGCCCAGCTGGTGTTAGAGAATTGTTTGCAGTGGGAGAAAAAAACCCACACATCTGATATCAGAGTATTGTAAGTGTGGTAGTAAAGTGAGAGTAAAAAATGAACATAGAGGGAAAGTAGGTTTTCTAAACAAATTGTACAAAAGAACAATCACCCTCTTCATACACATACAACTCTCCTCAGTCCCAAAGTCATTACTGGATACCTCAAATTGTATTGTTTCAAGCAACTAAGTTTGTGGCAATTTTTTATGCAGCAATAGATAATTAATACACATGGGAAAATTCCCTGGAAAGCAGGAATTTGTATATTAAATAATTCTTTTTCTGTTATGTCTCATAAAAAATTTTTGGTGATGTGTGCTCACCAAAATATTTCTTCTATAAAAATTGTGGTGATTTGTGGCTTCCTAGAAACTTTTTGCCCTATAACACATAAAAACCATACTGAAACTTCCTACAGAATTTTAGGGACCATAGCAACATGCCTTTGATTGCAGGCATTTCATGAGATACTAAATTTCATGTGACTACAATCAGTCTGATTATTTTTGGAAGCACAGCATATAACATAAGGCTTCCCATATAATAGAATCTTCACAAATATGCTTTATTAAATCAGTGAGGGAGGTCTATATTTATTTAGTTTGTTTATAGAAACAAAAATTCAGAGACTCTACTAATGAACATGATCATGCCTACATACTTTATAGCACCTAAGTAATTATACTTTTACTAACAGAGCACCCTGATTTCTTGGGTTTAAATGCTCCCACAGTTATATTGACTTGGTCTTTTGCCACTTATTTCAAGCAATTCTATCTGCAAACATCACCAGTGATGTTCTTAGAGTGAAGCCTTCAGCAGTGTAAAAATATTGTTGCCAAGCATTGTGCTGAAGAGCCTCTAGATTTCCTTATTGTATGAGTCTGTTAAATCCCAATTGTGGTTTCCTAAGTTCACCAGAGGTCTCCTATGCCATGACTGTGGCTGCTGAGTGAGCTTGGTGATCCCTGGCTGGAAGCCCCGGGAGTACTGAGGGCTTCCCAGAGAGTGCATTCCCTAGTGAGCGGGGAGTTTTTCTGCCTTGCCTGTATTCCACCTTTCTGAGTAAATGCCACCTTTCCTGATGTCCCTTGTCTTTGCAGGCATCCGGGTCCTATGTGAAAGAGTGAATCTGTTTTCACTTGAGACATTTATTCACTTCCCCTTTCTGCTTGCACCCATGGGATACTGCATTGAGATTGGGAAGCTGTGGGTAAACGCTAAATTGACAGAACAGGGGCAAGCTGATGCAGACACCAGCCCACAGTGCCTGCATCAATATGGATGAAATGAGACATTCACGTGGACTACCAAGTCCTGTGGAGGAAAAGGGACAGCATGGCTTTTCTCTCAAGGGGAGCAAAAGCCGTGGCCTCTGCCATGACAGGCCTTTATTGGGTTTCTCTACCCATTACATGATGGTCCTCATTTACTATGCACAGATTCATTCACTTTAGGTGGTTACCTTTTACAGAAAACAAAGGAGCCAATGCCACTAATATCACAGAAGAGGGATATTTGCAAATGAAAAGGAAAAAGCGGTTGAACCAGTTACACTCATCCTTGGAAGGGTTAGCATGGATTTTAGGAAGTTACTTTGCAGTAAATGTCCTCAATTCAGGGTGAGGGAGTTTTTTTAGCAAGAGCAAGGCTCAAAGCAGCCTAGGCACATTGTAGGCCTGATTCCCCAGGGAAGAACCTATCTGTGGGTGTGGGTCCTATGCATCTCCGAATGGGAGCTGGGCTCACACCACACAGAACAGTCTCCTACAGCAAGTAAACTCTTATTCATCGTACATTGTAAGTCCACCTGATCATTTCTATTATGCACAAGGTAATATTAGGGTCACTGGTTGGAATTCTGTGACATCAAACAGACTTGGAAGGAAAGGGGAGAGTCAGGAGAGACACCTGCTAAAGAGGAGGAAGATGAAGAATCCAGCCTGAATGTTTCCTCTACTTTGCCTGTGAAGTTCATGCTCTCAGGGAAGGAGGTTAGTTTGCTGAGAGGGAGGAGAAGCCACCCGGCTAGAGCAGTTTTTCTAGAAGGTGGAAAACAAACTGTTAGAGACACAAAAGATGCTTTCATGTAGTACAGGGATAATGTTAAATATAAAATCAAAATACCAATGATGTTCTCATGTATAAAGTTACTTAGAATGAGGTTATATTTTTAAAGGATTGCTTTAAAAAAAAGAAAAAGGGAAGAAGAACAAAGAGAGATGTGATATCTGACAAAAGTCCAGGGGGAGGAATGAAGATTAATGAAGGTCAGGAAACGCAGGGCCAGACTAACTCTACTGTCTCCTCTTTCCGGGTCTTCCAGGGAAATTAATGTCTGTCCCCTGTGTAATTGTAGCATTTTGTACATGTTTCTTATAGCCCAACCTCAAGATACCACGAAAAAATGTATGGGCCCATTTCTCCTCTCCCCCTGTGAAGTGACTGGATCACTGAAGATACTAAGTAAATGTCTGTTGCACACACAAATGCACATGTGAATGAATAAATAAATAGTCTGCGGAGCAAATGTGTTGAAGCATCTATGGGAACAGTGTTGCTTAAATTAGTAACACAGGGAAATCTGGCTGCAAAGAAGAAAAAGCTCTGAGGCTTTTTATAGGAAAAGGGGGAAGAGAGAGGGAGAGGGGCAAGAGACTGCCCAGCCTTTCAGTCTTGGTTCCTCCCGGATGTCCCAGGCCAGCCCTAATCGAACAACAGCCACAGGAGAGACTGCAAATAGGACCAGCTGAACTGTCCAGCTGAGAACCCATTGCCATGGAATCATGACAGATAATTAAGTAATTGTGTTGTTTTGAGACACTGTGTTTTGCAGTGGTTTGCTCTGCAGCAAAAGATCACTAAAACATTGCCCTCAAGAAGCTAAATATATAGAGGAGGATCAGCCAAGCAAACAAAAAATATCCCATGAGGAAAAAGGCTAAACAAAATCTGCACCACTCCTAGACTCTGTGCAGACCTTCCTCTCATTTCCAGGAAAATGGAACCTGTACTTAAGCAAAAGAACAACAGAGAGCATCCTCTAGCACCCACAAAATACCTTAACAACAACAACAACCAATCAGGTCCTAAAAGTAACAAACACTCATTTCCTTGCAAGTGGGTTAGGATCAGTCACGATTTGCAGAGTCAATAAGAAGGAAAAAAAGACAGTCAGAGACTTAGAGTCATCACAAAAGAAAACCTTTTGTGAGGCCGAGAACGAAGTTACAGACTTATCTCCCCAACTTCAGCTTTTAGATATCGGCTACTAAATTAGGGCATGTGTGTGTATTGCCTTCCCACATAGACTCTGCCGTGGTGGTGGCAGAGGTCATGTCCTCGTGGGGGTGGGGAGTTGTCTTGATCACTCACAACTCCCTGTGCAGCGCAGCCCCCAGCAGGCTCTCAGTAATCCATAATGGATGACGATCACTGTTAGCTGACCCATCTTTTAATCGTATATATCATAAGGTCAACTCTATCCAACAGAAATACGATAGGTCTTGTGCAGAATTTTAAGTTTTCTAGTAGCTACATTTTAAAAAGTAAAATGAAAATGGGTCATTAATTTTAACATGCTTAGTTTAACCTAATATATTCAAAATGTCATTTTAGCATGCAATTGATATAAACAATCATGATCAAGATATATTTAATTGTTTTTTTATACTAAGTCTTTGAAGTTTGGTGTATATTTTATACCTGTGGCATACCTCAGTACCTCTTATTCACATTTCGAGGGCCCAGTAGCCACATTGCTTAGTGACTACTATATTCAATCGCACAGAACAGATTCATAATAGGCTGGTTGCTGTCAAATTCCTCTCAAAAATATCACTAGCCATCAGAGAGATGCAAATTAAAACCACAATGAGATACCACCTCATGCTGGTCAGAATGGCCACCATAAACAAACCAACAAACAATAAGTGCTGATGAGGTTTTGGAGAAAAGGGAACCCTAGTGCACTGGTGGTGGGAATGCAGACTGTTTTCCATAGTGCAGCCACTATGGAAAACAGTATGGAATTTTCTCAGAAAACTAAAAATGGAACTGCCATTTGACCCAGCAATTCCACTACTGGGAATATACCCTAAGAATCTTGAAACATAAATTCAAAAGAACCTATGCATCCCAATGCTCATAGCAGCACAATTTACAATAGCTAAATTCTGGAAACAGCCTAAGTGCCCATCAGTAAATGAGTGGATCAAAAAACCGTGGTGTATTTACACAATGGAATACCACACAGCAGAGAGAAAGAAGGATCTCCTACCCTTTGGAACAGCGTGGATGGATCTGGAGAGCATTATACTAAGTGAAATAAGCCAGGTGGTGAGGGACAAATACCATATGATCTCACTTATAAGCTGAACCTGATCAACAAAACAAACAAGCAAGCAAAATATAAACATAGACATTGAAATAAAGAATAAACTGACAGTAACCAGAAGGGAATGGGGAGAGGGATAATGGGGAAAATAGGTGTAGGGTCATCAAGGAACATGTATGGGGGATCTAAGATGGTGTCGGAGTAGGAAGAAGCAGATTAGGCTTTCCTCTGCTCAGGGGAGAAAACCCTGACCGATCTATGGAGTAGAAAGGCAAGCAACCAACATATTTCAGCATTTTTGAAAACAGAGGACCAAGGATTGTGGCAGAACCGAAAGAACAAAGAACAGATCCTAAGGGGAGTGCTGCAACAAGGTAGGGTTCCAGGACAAGCATGTGGTCCCGGGGCCACAGCCCCAGGCCCAGGGCTGCTGCTGGGTTTACCATAGGGTTCCTGGGAGAGAGCCAGGTCAACTGCTCCCTCCCCAGCCGAGCAAGGTCTGAGCGGCTCTGGGAGGAATCCAGGTGCTGGCAAACACACGGGGGGGGGTGGTGAGCACCTTTGGAGGCGGTGGACACCGGAGGGGCTGAGTCGCGCAGCGGACCCGGGCTACCAAGGTCACCGGTCTGGCTGGAGCTTTGGCAGTGGGAGAAGCCAGGCCATGGTGGGAAAAGCCAGGCCACTGTGGGGAGCGGCAGGCTTGAACGGGAGGAATTTCTCAAGAGGAAGGAGTGAATAGACACAGACACTGTTTGGGGAATTCTCCTAAAGTGATCAGTGGCTCCAGCCTGTCTCCTACCCTGCTGTGGGCGCACCGCCTGACGGGCGCTTGGGTGCACAGGCGCGCCTGCAAGGAGAGCATCCCCGCGCACCAGCCCACAGCAGTAACTCTGGGGAAAGACCTGATTCCCACACCCAGGGCTCAAAGCTGAGGAGCCAGTGCGAACTCCACTGGCCAAGGAAGAAAAGCCAAACAAATCATCCTTAAGCCTGCCTCAACCAGCAAGAGCAGAAAAACTGGTTTGGCCACTTTGAAATCAAGAGACTTTTTAATTTGATTCTATTTTTTTAACAATTTTTAATTTTTTAAGTTTTATTGTTTTTATTCTCTTTTGATTTCTTTTTCCTCTCTTACCTGATTTCTTGTTTTATTCCTTCCTCCTTCCTGTCCTCCAATTTTATCTCTTCTTCCTTCCTTCATCTGCCTTTTTTATTTTTTACTTTTTTAAATTTTTTCCTAAATACCTACAAGCGAGACAAAATCCTGGATCTGTGAAAAGACCAAAGTTGAACCCAAAGAAGGGGCATCACAACAGCTGGGACAGTGAGGTAAATGTCACTCTGCTATTACAGAGAACCTGCAAGTTATTGCATATTTGTATTATTATTATTTTTCCAGTGTTCCTACATCTTTTTTTTAACAGTATTTTTATATCCCTCTTCTTTTTGTATAGCCTGCTTTGCTAGGCTGGATATATTGTATGACCTGACAGCTTTCCCCTGATATCTCTTTCTATACTGAATTACTAATCTACCGTCCTTTAACTCACCTGTGTCCCATCAACACACTACTCGATGTTCTGTACTCCCTATTCTTGTTACCTAGATCTCATAGACTCTGTCATATGAATGTTGACATAATATCATTGTAAATAACTGCTGTTCCATGCAATTGTAATTACTTCACAACACCCCCCCCCCCAGATCTTAGCCCATTTCAAAGTTTCCTGAACTCTATTACTGTAGTGGTTAACTCTATTCTCTCACACACTACACCTATTTACTATCCTTTACTCTCACCTTACCCCAGAATCTGACCGCCCACAACCTCCCTGCTTTATAGATGCAACTCACAATCCTTCCTCCCCCAAAAAGAGTCTTATCTTTTTTCCATCCTTTCTAAAAATCAGCTAGCTGGGTGGAAGACCACGGTTAACACTATGCATAGTGAAAGGATCTCCTATATCTTCCCTACTTGCTACTACTGTAAATAGCATAGAATTCTCTGTTGCTGTCTTAAACCATTTTGCCTTCCCCCTCCAACCGATGACAAAAAAGAATAGGTGGAGGAGGTGAACACCAAGATACCCACTGGAAGAGGAAACCCAACAACAAAGGAACCACTAACAGATAACAGCAGAAGAAGGTGAAGGAGGGAGTAGTAACCACACAAACCTCAATCCACGACTTATCTGGAAATACAACTAAACAATAGAGACAGTACCCAATACAAGCAACTGAACAAGATTTCTTTAAACCTTGTACACACAGAAGAACCAGCTTCAACACAACCTTCCCTCACCAGCACAACAAAATACAGAAGGTGGTGGACAGAGTGACCCACATTTAACCAGCTGGTGGGAAGGAACCACCAAAGAAAGACTCAACGACAATCAAAACCCAAAAGCAAACACAAAGCCAACTTAAACGACAGCCCAAGACCAGTGAGCTTGGGGGGTCAAGGAAACAGCACCATTGAAACTCACTGCTACTCTACTAAAGAAGTTCACAACATAAACCCAGGGAGCCAGAACAGATCAATATAAGAAGCTGAGGTGAACAAGAAGAGTCTCACAAACAATGGGAAGACAAAGAAATACTCCCCAAATGAAAGGAAAGGAGGAAGCCTCAAAAAGAATGCTAAATGAAACAGAGGCAATTCAACTATCAGATATTGAATTCAAAGCAGTGATTGTCAGGAAGCTCAATGAGCTCACAATGAGCTATGAGAAACTACAGGGAAGCTACAATGAACTCAATGAAAACTACATCAGCATAAAAAAGGAAATAGAAACTCTCAACAAGGGCCAAGAGGAAATGAAGAATACAATTTCTGAACTGAAAAACACAGTAGAAGGAATGAAAAGCAGGATCTATGAAGCAGAAGATCGGATCAGCGAGCTAGAGGACAAAGTAGAAGAAAACACCCAGAAAGAGCAAGAAAAGGAAAAGAGGCTCAGAAAAAATGAAGAGGGATTAAGAGAAATGCAAGACAATATGAAACGTAATAATATCCATATAATAGGGATACCAGAAGGAGAAGAAGAACAAGGGATAGAAAACCTAGTTGAATAAGTGATGATGGAAAACTTCCCTAATGTGATGAGACAAAAAGTCATACAAATACAGGAAACACAGAAAGTCCCAATCGAGAGGAACCCCAAGAGGCCCACCTCAAGACACATCATAATCAAAATGGCAAAATTTCAAGACAAAGAGAGAATCTTAAAGGCAGCAAGGGAGAAACAGGAAATAACATACAAGGGGGCCCCAATAAGGCTAACAGCTGACTTCTCAATGGAAACACTCCAAGCCAGAAGAGAATGGCAAGAAATAATCCAAGTAATGAGAACCAGAGGCCTGCAACCAGGACTACTTTACCCAGCAAGGCTCTCAATTAAGATAGAAGGCCAAATAAGAAGCTTCTCAGACAAAAGAAGTCTAAAAGAATACACTTCCACCAAACCAGCTCTGCAAGAGATGCTAAAGGGACTGCTTTAAGGAAAGAAAGGAAAAGAGAGAGAGAGGATCACACGTACATAAAAGGCAATGAATAAGTACCTATCAATAATAACCTTAAACGTAAATGGATTAAACGCTCCAATCAAAAGACATAGAATAGCTGATTGGGTAAGAAAACATAACCCACACATATGCTGTCTACAAGAGACCCACCTCAGGATAAAAGACCTACACAGGCTGAAAGTGAAGGGCTGGAAACAAATTTTCCAAGCAAATGGACAGGAAAAAAACCCCGGGGTAGCAATACTCATATCTGACAAAATAGACTTCCAAAGAAGGACGATAAAGAGAGACCCAGAAGGTCACTTCATAATACTCAAGGGAAGAATTCACCAAGAAGACATAAATATTGTAAATATATATGCACCCAATATAGGAGCACCCAAATACATAAAGAAAATCTTAGAGGACTTCAAGAAAGATATGGACAGCAACACAATTATTGTGGGGGATTTTAACACCCCACTATCAAAAAGGGACAGATCTTCCAAACAAAATATCAACAAAGATATTGTGGCATTGAACAATACCCTAGACGAAATGGGCTTTACTGATATTTACAGAACCCTCCATCCCAAAGAAGCTAAATACACATTTTTTTCAAATGTACATGGAACATTTTCAAAGATTGACCACATGATAGGACACAAAACAAGCCTCAACAATTTCAAAAAAATTGAAATCATACCAAGCAATTTCTTGGATCACAAGGGACTGAAACTAGAAACCAACCCCAAGGAAAAAAACCCAAAACACTCAAATTCATGGAGATTAAACATGCTATTAAACAATGAATGGGTCAAGAATGATATTAGGGAAGAAATCAAACGGTTTTTGGAAACAAATGAAAACGAACTCACAACAACGCAAAACTTATGGGACACAGCCAAGGCAGTCCTGAGAGGGAAGTTCATTGCGATACAGGCCCACCTAAAAAAGTTAGAAACATTCCAAACAAACAACCTAACCCTATGTCTACAAGAAGTTGAGGAACAACAACAAAGACAGCCCAGAGCAAGCAGAAGGAAGGAAATAACCAAGATAAGAGTAGAATTAAATGACATAGAGACTAAAAGCACAGTTCTAAAGATCAATGAATCCAAGAGCTGGTTCTTTGAAAAGATAAACAAAATCGACAAGCCTTTAAGCAGACTCATCAGGAAAAAAAGAGAGAAAACCCAAATAAACACAATCAGAAATGAAAGAGGAGAGATTACAACAGATACCACAGAAATACAAAGGATTGTAACAAATTAGTACAAAGAGCTGTATGCCAAGAAATTTGAAAACCTAAATGAAATGGACAAATTTCTAGAAAAATATAATCTTCCAAAACTCAATAAAATGGAAGCAGAAAGCCTGAACAAACCAATAACAGCAAAAGAAATTGAAGCAGTAATCAAAAAATTCCCAACACACAAAAGTCCCGGGCCAGATGGTTTCACAGGAGAATTCTACAAAGCATTTAAGAAAGAGCTAACCCCTATCCTTCACAGACTATTTCAAAAAATCCAAAAAGATGGAAGACTCCCAAACTCTTTTTATGAGGCCAACATCATCTTAATTCCAAAACCAGATAAAGACACAACAAAGAAAGAAAACTACAGGCCAATATCGCTGATGAACATTGACGCTAAAATCCTCAACAAGATACTGGCAAACTGCATCCAACAGTACATTAAGAAGATCATACACCATGACCAAGTGGGATTCATTCCAAGTATGCAAGGATGGTACAATATTTGCAAATCAGTAAATGTAATACATCACATAAACAAAAGCAAAGACAAAAACCACATGGTCATATCAATAGATGCAGAAAAAGCATTTGATAAGGTACAGCACCCATTTATGATAAAAACACTCAGTAAAGTAGGAATAGAGGGAGCATTCCTCAACATAATAAAGGCCATATATGAGAAACCTACAGCCAACATTATACTCAATGGGCAAAAATTAAAATCTTTCCCACTAAGAACAGGAACAAGACAAGGATATCCACTTTCACCACTTCTATTCAATATAGTACTGGAAGTTCTAGCCACAGCAATCAGACAAGAAGAAATAAAAGGAATCCAAATCAGAAGGGAGGAAACAAAACTGTCACTGTTTGCAGATGAAATGATAATGTACATAGAAAATCCTGGCCCTGGGTGGCGTAGCTCAGTGGATTGAGTGCGGGCTGGGAACCAAAGTGTCCCAAGTTCGATTCCCAGTCAGGGTACATTCCTGGGTTGCAGGCCACGGCCCCCAGCAACGGCACATTGATGTTTCTCTCTCTCTCTCTCTCTCTCTCTCTCTCTCCCTTCCCTCTCTAAAAATAAATAAATAAATAAGTTTTTAAAAAAAGAAAGAAAAAAAAATCCTATAGACTCCACCAAAAAACTGCTTGACCTAATAAATGAATTTGGCAAACAGCGGGATACAAAGTCAATATCCAGAAATCAAAGGCATTTCTGTACACCAACAATGAAACAGCAGAAGCAGAAATCAAGAAAAGAATCCCATTTGAAATAGCAAAAAGAAAATAAAATACCTAGGAATAAACCTAACCAAAGAGGTAAAAGACCTGTATTCAGAAAACTGCATAACACTGAGGAGAGAAATCAAGGAAGACACAAACAAATGGAAACATATACAGTGTTCATGGATTGGAAGAATTAATATCATCAAAATGTCCATACTACCAAAAGCAATTTACACATTCAATGCAATACCTATTAAAGTACCAATGGCATATTTCACAGACATAGAAGAAACACTTCAACAATTTATATGGAACCATAAACGACCCTGAATAGCTGCTACAATTTTGAGAAAGAAGAGTAAAGTAGGAGGGATCACAATACCTGACACTAAACTATACTACAAGGCCACTGTAATCAAAACTGCCTGGTACTGGCAAAAAAACAGGCACATGGACCAATGGAACAGAACAGAGAGCCCAGAAATAAACCCAAGTCTCTATGGTCAATTAATATTTGACAAAGGAAGCAGCAACATAAAATGAAATAAAAATAGCCTCTTCAACAAATGGTGTTGGGAGAACTGGACAGTTACATGCAAAAAAAATGAAACTCGAACACCAACTTACACCTTATACAAAAATAGATTCAACGTGGATAAAAGGCTTAAATATAAAGCGTGACGCCATTAAAGTCCTAGAAGAGAATGTAGGTAGGAAAATCTCAGATATTTCACGCAGAAACTTTTTTACTGACTTGTCTCCTAGAGCAAGGGACATAAAGGAAAGAATAAACAAATGGGACCTCATCAAAATTAAAAGCTTCTGCACAGCTAAAGAAAACAGTATCAAAATAAAAAGAGAACCAACTGTATGGGAAAACATATTTGCCAATGATACTTCAGACAAGGGTTTAATCTCCAAAATATATAAAGAACTTACACGACTCCACTCTAAGAAGACAAGTAATCCAATTAAAAAATGGGCAAAGGACTAGAACAGACACTTCTCCAAGGAGGACATACAGAAAATCCAAAGACACATGAAACGATGCTCAATATCGCTAGCCATCAGAGAGATGCAGATTAAAACCACAATGAGATACCACTTCACACCAGTCAGAATGGCCATCATAAACAAAGCAACAAACAACAAGTGTTGGAGAGGCTGTAGAGAAAGGGGGTCCCTAGTGCACTGTTGGTGGGACTGCAGACTGGTACAACCACTATGGAAAGCAGTTTGGAACTTCCTCAGAAAACTAGAAATGGATCTGCCTTTTGACCCGGCAATTCCACTGCTGGGACTCTATCCTAAGAATACTAAAACACCAATTCAAAAGAACCTATGCATCCCAGTGTTCATAGCAGCACAATTTACAATAGCTAGGTGCTGGAAGCAACCTAGATGCCCATCAGTAAATGAATGGATCAAAAAACTATGGTCCATTTACACAATGGAATTCTATACAGCAGAAAGAAAGAAGGAGCTCCTACCCTTTGCAACAGCATGGATGGAGCTGGAAAGCATTATGCTAAGCGAAACAAGCCAGGCAGTGAAAGACAAATACCACATGATATCACCTTTAACAGGAATCTAAACAACAGAACAAAAAAAACTAGCAAAATATAACCAAAGACACTGAAATAGGGGATAGTCTGACAGTGGCCAGAGGGGAGAGAAGAGGGAATTTTAGGGGGGAATGGGTAGGGTTTACAGGAACAAATTTGGAGGACACATGGACAAAAACTAGGGGTGGGGGGTAATGGGGGGCAAGGGGGGAGGGTTGGTTGGGTGGGCTGGAATGGGAGTAGGGGGGAGAAAACTGTACTTGAACAATGATTAAAATAAAATAAAATAAAATAAAATAAAATAAAATAAAATAAAATAAAATAAAGGAACATGTATAAAGGACACATGGACAAAGCCAAAGCAGGTAGGATCAAGGGTGGGAGGCAGGCATGGGTGGGTTGAGGGGGAGTAGAGGAGGGAAAATGGAGGCAACTGTACTTCCAAAACAATAAAAAAAGAAATTCAGAACAATGTATTGCTCTCACGTTGAAGTTTCACAATCATCATCTTTATTGAAAAGTGACTTGGCAAATTATTTTGTCTCTTTTCATTTAACTTTGTAACACATGTCAGCAAAAGCCAAGGGTTTTTTTTCCCATAAGCAAAAAGTGTGTTTGAAGATTTCAAATACAACCATCATATATATTCATTGTTATTTTGATTTCTGCAAAGATCCTATTAAGAAGGCACTAAAAATATCCCTTGAAAGTTAAATTCAAATTTTCAGATTTGGAAAATAAGAGTTTGACTGAATTTTATGCATGCTTAGCTCTCACTCTATCACCCTGATTCTTCATAATAGGAGAGTAAAGCCACTACATAGTTCTTTTTGAACAGCTTTTAGATATGCTTTTGGTGATAAGAAAACATAAATGTGGTCAGTGAATTTAAATTACTCCCATGGCCTAGACGATAAAACACAGGTTATGTGGGAGGAACTCCGGCCCGTGGAATCCTCCCGTCTGCTGTAGATGGTAAATAAGTCCTCCCGGACACAATCTTGTTGTTCCAGTGGGAAAGAGGGTGGCAATTCCCTCTAGTGGAAAACACCCCGAGCCCTTCTCCCAAATGGCCTTTATTGGGAATAGGCAGGTGTATACGTGCATAGTTCATCAATCAATGTCTAAAGGCTATAGTCATACAAAAACAGGTGTTATCTACAGATAACAATTGAAGGAACAAAGAGATCTGTCGTTGGCCAGGGTCTGTTAGTCATACTGACACCAGAGGGTCTTTAAGACACGTTTCATGAGATAAGGGGTTTACTCCTTATGCCTTGAACTTGAACATCCAGTTTATATCACCAGGGCTACACAAAACAAAGCAGAGCAAGCTTCAAAGGATACAATGCATTTATCAGGCCTGATTCCCATGGGAATCCTGGGTGTTAGAGTTGAGTCATGCTTGCCACCTGCATTTTCAGCTGGTTTTCCAGGGAGACTTACCAGCCCCTTTCAGGGCTGCTTTCGTGGGACTGCAGTCTCAGAAACCACACAGAGTAGTCCCCAACAAGGTTATATAGCAAACAAAGGAGGTAGTAGAAGAAAATCAAGATCATGATCATATTTTGGGCTGAACAATAAGCTGCTAGTTAAGACATTAAAGTATCTCTATCTCTGTTGTATGTCTTGTCAAAACAACGGCACTTCAAAGGTGAGTCATTGAATGATTTTCATATCTGTGCTTATTTCCTAAATAAAACTTGAAACAAAACAAATAAAAAGCAATTACACTGAGGCTTGCTTACCCAGTTCTGCCTAAGCCTCTACCCAAACCTCTCAAAGGAGTGCCTCTGAAAAGGAGCATGACACCTTGGGCAGGACCTGAACTCAGCGATGAATGATCTCACATTTGCCATGTGAACCAGGCGGCTTCATGCAATGTTCTCTAACCGAGGCTCTTCTGTGATCAAGGAAGGCCATGGCAGCTATAAGAGCAGAGTATGTCCAGAAGCCTGAGAACCCAGTGGGAGTCCCTAGGCACCTGTAAAAAGCACGCTAGCTGAAGAGCTGGTTCTCTGTCTTGTAGGACAGAAGAGCTGGAGGAGTCCGTACTCGGCCAGCCAGTACTTTCTTGCTTGGGAAGGAAGTGGACACAGAGCCCAGGGGTACTCCAAGGAATAAAGGAATATTTCTTGGAATCAAGAAATAAAGTCCAGGGTTTTAAAAGGCCATGGGGTCCTCTGTATGTCATACATTGTAGACATTTAAGACAGCATAGAATTACTAAGAGAATACAACTGTGTGGGATGGGGTGTTCATCTTTGCTGATGTCCTGTTTGACCATAATAATAAGATTGCGAAGGCAAAAGATCAAGCTGCTTCATGTACAATTTCTGATGAATGTTGAGATGGCACATTGCAAATGCAGAGGATACAAATCAGATGGCCTTTGCTTTTGAGGGTGCAGGAATCCTAATGAAAGGGAGACTGCAGGTTGAAACCCTGGAGCAGTAGAAGCCATCTATTTCCTTCAGCTGAGAAGGAAGACAGAGGCCAGCACACCCAGCCTGCCTGTGCTCCTGCCACTTCTCTGGGGTGTGGGGTCTCATGGCTTTGCAGTGACTTCAGACACACAAAAGCAAGAGATGGAGATGGTCTAGGTAAATGCTGAATTTCACATGCCAGAAATGTAAGAGCATGGGTTTTTCCTCCATCTTGGAAAACAGCATCAATTTTTCTGTCAATTTCAGGGAAGTCATGTTATCTCTTTGGGATAACCTGCATCCTTGGACTGTATATTTTTTATCATAACTGGGAAGAAAATTAGAAATATCAGAATGTGTGATTAGTATAATAACAATAAATAACAACACTCACAAAGGACTTTCCATGTGCCAGTCTACGTGCTTTGTGTATACTGATTCGTTTAGTCTTCCAATAAATCTGAGAGGTAGGCGCTGTCTTTATCTTCATTTTGCATAAACCCAATGGCTGCTTAAAGCAATTATGGGTGGGTGTCATGGCTCTGTTGGTTATGGGATTAGTGCAGACTAGACCACGCCGAAAGTGACATCAGCTCTAAAAATCTGATTCAAATTTATCTCTGGCTCCACAATCTGCCCTGTGAAGGAGAGAAGCTATGGAAAGGAAGGCTACTTCTAGATGCCTCTGCTTTTTGTCTCCCTTTGAAACTCAATCACACCTGTCCCTTGCCTTCTCAGGACAGACATGGTCTGAAGATAACAGGTAGGGGACTAATGACAATCAGCCTGGCTGTATCCATTTACAGAAGCAGGAAGGAATTTCAGCATAATTTAAGAATATTTTTAAAAGGGTGTCTCTCCTTCCACCAGAGTGATCTGGTGCCCTAAGATTCCCAAGGGCCAGTCTTTACCTACAACACTCATTAGCAACAGAGAAGTACTTTGTTCCAGTTTTTTCTTCATGAGCAGCATCATCAGTTTTCTTCACTGTTTCATGACGCCAAAGGGGCTATGCATGTCCCTGGGGTATCTGTGCCGCCAACAATTTCTGTCAACAAAAAAAAAATCAGCCCTGTAAAGGTTTGCCTAGGACTGTAGGTTTCCTCTGGACACTCACTTCACAAGAAGAGGATGGCAAGTTTCATTCCAAAGCAAGGGCACCTGAGTCAGACATTACTCCTTAGTCTAAACAGTTCCCGGCTCCAGCTGCGCAGGAAGCGTGCCTGGGCGTGAGTGGTCCTGCAGCTGTCCTGCACAGCTCTACAATCTTTTTCCATAGCCCTGATCACCTTCCAGCATATCACATCATTTCATCACTTACTTTGTCTACTGTTCATTGCCTGTCATCCCCTGCTACAATGGAAGCTTCGTAATGGCAGGGGCCATTGTTCATTTTGTTTTGTTTGTTTTTGTCTGTTTTACTGACATAATTTAAGAGCCAAAAAGCAATTATACTGAGGCTTGCTTACACCATTCTTCCTAAGCCTCTACCCAAACCTCTCAATAAAAAAAAAGTTTTAATAAATTATTGCAAAACTGATGCTGGATGCTGGCAAAACTGGAACATTAATAACAAAGGGTATAGTCAGCTTGACCAATTCCTGAAGGACTCCTCCTTTCCATCCTCCCCAGCTGGGATATCAGAAAAGTACAGACACAGCAGCAGCCCTCAGAAATGCTCAGAGTCTGCAACAGAATTTCGGAGTGGTCCTTGAGGGGATGATCCACTGATGAGAATGAGGAATGAAAGTAGCAGGACACCGACTTTATCACCAAGCACCAGGCCCTGCATGAGCTGCTTTAATTCAATCTCAGTCCCTAAAGTAACAAAAGCAACAAGCCGGGACCCAGGCCACAACCCATCTAAAGACGCCAGGGAAACCTATAATCCCATGGAAATATGAGATCACAGGGGAAATGTACTTGTAAATTATATATCTGAAAAAGAATTTTTATCCAGACTATATGATATTCACATGTCTTACAGATGACCCCCTAAAATGACAAATATCCAATTAAAAATGCATATAAGTATTAAACAAATCAGACTTTTCACCGAAAAAGACATATAAATGACCAAAAACACATGAAAAGTACTTAACAACACTAATTACAAAGAAAATAAATTTCTTATAAGATACTAACTATAAAACCACTAAAATAATTACTATTAGTAAGACTGACAACACAAAATCTTGATGAGGAGCTGGAATATCTAGAACTCTTGTACAACATAGAAATTGTTCATAAAATTAAATACCTATCTATGCTATGGCCTCTTCTACATATTTTCCCAAGTAAATAAAACATAAATATAAAAGAAGCTTATTCAAGAATATTTGTAGCAGCTTTATTTCATGGTAGCTCAAATCTAGAAATATATTCATAGACTATTATATAAAAATGAAAGTGAATAATCTACCAGTATACAAAACAACATAGATTAATGTAGAAAACATTATTCCAGGCCAAAAACAAAAACAAGCACAAAAGAGTATATATTTTGATTCCATTTATATCAGCATTATGATTTGGAAAAGCAATATATAAGGAAAAAACCAGAGCAGTAGTTGACCCTCGGGAGAGGTTAGGATTGACTGACAAAAACGGAGAACTTCCTGGGGTGCTGGAAGGTTTCGCTTCTTTGTGAGGTGCATGCGGGTTACATTAGCTCACCCGTTTGTGAATTTCACCGAAGTCAGTGCTTCACTGTGTGTCAATATCTCAAAAATATATTTAAAGGAAACTAACAGAACACAGTCTTCATATCTTTTACTAAAACAATTAAAAACAAAGGCTTATAAATCTTCTCATAGAAAAAATACTTGGCCAGATAGTTTTATTCATTTGTTTTGCCAAAAGGTCCATTTCAAAGGGTAGGTTATGCCAATCTTCCATAAAGTCTTTGAGAGAAAGAGAGTCTGCTGTCACCATACAACACATGTGGAGGAACTTTAGTCATTTTTTATTACACTGGGAATAAGAGAAGGGTGCCTACTGCCCCCAATACTTGCTCAACATAGTCCTGGAGGACTGGCCAAAAGTCAAGATGAAAAATAACAACAGGTATAAGGATTAAAAGAAAATAGCCCAGATTATCATTATTTGCTGATGATCATTTAGATAGAATAAAACCAAAATAATCAAAATTCTTCAGAAAAGAGAGACAATTCAATGTTTCCATATATAATACCATCAAAATTATGTCCTCTATACACAAAATTAACAAGTAGGTAAAACATTAAACAATAAAATACTAACAGCTATGTTAAAATCTATGATCTATCCAGGAAATAATCTAGCAAAAACAGAAGAACAACTTAATAAAATTTAAGACTCTATGAAAGATATACAAGAAAAACTGAATGTCATATTCATGTACGGAATGACTTAACACTCTAAAAATGACAATTTCCCTGAATTAATTTATAAATGTAATGCAACTTTAATTAAACCCCAAAAGGATTATTTGGGAAACTTGGGAAACTGATTTTCAAGTTTTTATGGAGGAAAAAAGTACACAGGAGAAGCTAAGAATTTTGACAAAATGCAAAGTAGGGACCCCACCAGCTGTCGGACAAAGCCACTGTGGCACCAGGAGGGGAGAACTGATCAGAGATGGCAGCTAATGGAACTGAATACGCATCCAGAAACCTGTCCTTGGTATAATAGAGATGGCATCATACATTAGCAAGAAAATAATGAATTATTAAATAAGGATTTGGAGAAAACTGATATACTCTGTGGAAGGAAATAAAGATGGATTCTGTTTCTCATCAGGAGCTCATGATCAATACCTTCTACCACGTATTTCCAGTTCTTTATCTACTGGACACATGGAGTATGTGTGTAGATAAAGAAAGGAGGGGTTACAATTTCTAGCCCATTTGCAGTAGGTTGTGGGCCACATGACTAGTTCTGGGCAGTGAATTGTGAGTGATGACATGTGGTTCTTCTGTGCTAGAACATTTAATTGCTTGTGCAAAACATTTCAAACATCTTTTTCCATTCAACATAGCAACCAACAGAGTTCAAGATAATGACTCCTCGGGAAGCCTGGCCACCAGAGTCATGGCCATAAGCACAGCCCCTCCATCCAGCAGTGATGGACATGAAGCAGGAGCAAGAAGTAAACTTTTGTTGCTTTAAGAGACATTAAAGGACTCCTTTAAAGGACTTAAAGGACATTAAAGGATAATTTAGCCTATTGTGTCTGATATAAGTCATGTACAATATTAAGCTTTGAATAAATTTAAGATCGCAATGAGAAAGGTAAAACTATAAAAACAATAGAATATTTTGCAACCTTAAGGTGAGGAAGAATATCACAAACAACATCAAAAGGCATAAACATGAGGGGTAAAGTGGACAGGTGTGACTACGTTAAAATTAAAGAATTATATTCAATGTGGGACATCAAAAACAGGGGCAAAGAAAAACTGAAAGACAGAGAAGGTATATGCAACATAGGAAACTCAGGAAGGATTAATATGTGGGCTATACAAGGAATTCCTGCAATTCAACAAGAAAATAATAAGGAACACAGGTGAAGAAAATAAGTTGATAATTAACAGCAGGGGAGACTGAGGTAGCTAAGAGAATACAAAGAAATATTTACTCTTGAAATCAGGAAAATACCCATGTAAACAAGATACAAATTTATACCTGTCAAAGTGGCAGAAATTAGAAGCTTCAGTAATATTAAGTGCTGGTAAAAGCATAGGAAAAATGATTACAGCTGGTAGGAGTGTTAATTGCCACAACCACTGTGAAGCAAAATCTGGCTGCACTGTAAGAACGCCTATGCCCTCACCCCTGTAATTCCACTCCTGGGCGTTAACTCTGAGCACAGTCCATAGACCTGTAGTAGGACACCCACCAATGAACTATTTGTGAGAGCAGGGATAGCAGCGGCCTGGGTGGCCTTCGTTCACAACCTGGTGAATAGGACGGGGAGATGTGTCTCTAAATCAAGGCCTCACAGCAGTGAGAAGTGGTAGACTAGACTGCCCACCTGTACAGCAGCCTGGACAAAAACTGAAGTGTTAGTCAAACAAGCAAGATACAGAATGAAATGTAAAGTGCAAGGCCATGTATTAAAAAAAATAAAGTCCACACACAAAACAACACTATATATTTTTCAAGGATTCATGCAGATTTTATGAACATTTGGAAGAACAATACTAAATACATTAGGCCAGGGAGGGTATTTGAGCTGCAGTTTGGGTTAAAGAGGAAAACAGTGATAAAAATTATAAGTAGAGTCATGCACAGACTAATGAAGATGGTGTGTCCTCAACTGAGGGCTACAATGAACAAAATGAATGCCTGAGTTCAAAAAAACAAGAAAAGCAAGCAAAATGGAAAAGGGAGGGGAAGAAAAGGAAGGAAAGGGGAGAAAAAACAAATAAAAGAAAACTTCAAAAATACTAAACATTCCAAAATTAAATCATCTGTAATCTTACCACCTGATGCTAAGCACTGTTAATATTTTGGCTTATAAACTTCTAATATTTTAATGCTTATATTTGTGTTTATAAATATGAAAACATACTGTACATACCTTATTATAGCCTAGATTATTTACATGGCAAATATCATGACATTTAAGTAGTCCCTATAGATGTATTAATTGAAAAAAGTACTTTCTGATCCCCTGCTATGTAGCACTACGAGGATGCTGTTTCAGGCATTCTGGATGTATCAGTCAACAAAATAATGTGCACTCCCTTCATGGGGCTTACATTTCTGCTCAGAGAAGACAGATAATAGGTAATAAATATAATTTTAAAACAAAGCATATAAGAAGATGACAGAGATTATAGGGGTGGGGAGAGTACACAGGATGGGGGATGAAGAGTGCAGGGGAGGAGGAGTCAGCCAGTTGCTGTGTTGATTACGATAGTCTGGTTAGAACTCATTGACATGTTGTCGCTAAGGAAAGACTTGAAGGAGGAGCAGGAACAGACCACTTGAATACCTGAGAATGTGTTCAAGCAGAGGTACAGCCAAGGCAAAGGCCCTGAGACAGGGCACGCTGATGGGTTCAAGGAAAAGCTAGGTGGCCAGTGTGTCTCCAGCAGAGCAAGGGGAAGACAAGAGTAGGAACTGGGGCAAGAGTTGGGCCAGATCAGAAAGGTACTTTGTAAGGATTTACATTTTCACTCTGGGTGAGGTCAAAATTAGGAGCTCTGGCAGCATAGTGAGCAAAGTAACATATGCTCACTCCTGAGAAGTAAGGATAAAAACAAGGCCTATTGTCCTGGCAAGAGACGATTGTGGTTTAGATCAAGGTAGTACTGGAGGAGATACCTGAAAGAAGACAGCTCTATGTTTCCTGGTGTTCTCTGCACAAATATCAATTTTCTTGAAGGTTCTTCTGGGCCTCCTTCTTATTGATGGTAGGTATTCAAGTCTTGGGCACTCTGTGGAAATGTATACAGAAAACTATACATTTTAATAAGCCCTAGTAGAAGTTTCTAATGCCCAATTCTCCAGTTAACCTGCCTTGTTAAAACCCAGGCCTCATCCTCATTAAATGACGGCCATCTGTGTTTACATTTCTGCTTAGACTATTGACCTTACCAAACAGTTCACAGCCCAAGTGGACTGTGGGCACCCTCTAGTGGTTTTATATGGGCATGACCACCACTGGCTGACAGCAACAGGTTTTAGTCTGTGGGCCTTGCCTGGAGCATCTGACATTTTACAACGTGGACACATTATAGTCCTGATAACTTATTCCACAACAAATAGCAATTTTTAATTTTTGACATTAAGGTATAGAAACATAACTTGATGGAGACATATCAAAATGTTAACAGTGGGCACCTCTTAGAGAAGAGGATTGAGGTGAGGTGGGGGCCCTAAGAAACTTCACATTTATTTTTCATACTTGAGTATTTGAAAATGTTTAACAAATTAACATCTATTCCTGTATTACTATAATATTTTCAAAGAAATGATTTTTGAGATAAATACTCTAAACAACACTTCAGAGTTTATAAACTGCTTTTCATCTATTACCTCCTTAGAACCCACAACTAACCTCTGAGATATTTTCATACCCACTTGTCAGAAAAATGTAATTCTTATCTGTGATTTTGCACCATGTGCTAGGCTGAGTGCTAAACCCTCTCCATGCATATGTATATTTAATCTATACAACTTTTCTACAACGTAGGTACTATTGTTACGGTCATTTTACACACGAGGAAACTGAGACTTAAGGACATGAAGTGAGTTGTTCAGGGTTCCACAGCAGTATGTGGCCAATCATGGGTGTCAAAGTGAAGCACAGAGATGAAAGAACTTGTCAAAGGTCAAGTACAGTAGACAGTAGAGAGGGGTCAAACCCAGATCTCTAGACTTCTATTCCACATGCAAAAAATAAACTGGCCAAAAAATAAGCTGGCTGCCTGTGCATCAGGCTTACCACTGCAGGCTTCCCTGAAGTTCTATATTAATGTACGAGGCAATCACAGTTGTAGAATTTGGAGGAAGGAAGGCTCACAATGTACCTATGGTGACTACCATTTGAACTAAAGAAGTTACTAAAGTGAAGGGTCAACTCTAGTCTATGTTGAGCCTTAACAGGAACAGCTTTGGGATCAGAGTTATGAAACCAAACCTGGATCCCAGGATCCCAAGCTCCACCTCACACTACACACCTGCTAGCTGTGTGACCTTAGGTAATTCACTTAACCTCTGATTCCCAGTTTCAGTATTGCTTTAAAAGCCACACTTAAGAGATTTACATGAAAGTGACTTTGCAAAGGTGCTTACAGGCACTCCTGGAGACATTGCAGGTTTGGGCCCAGACCACTGTAGTAAAGTGAATATGCAATAAAGTGAGTCACAAATTTGTTTGTTCCTCAGTGCATATAAGTTATTGTCACACTCTGCTGTATTCTAGTAGTATGCAAGAGCATTATGTCTAAAAAACTCATTAAAATACCTTACTGCTAAAAAATGTTAACTATTACCTGAGCCTGTGGAAAAATGACTCTAATAGATTTGCTCTACACAGGGATGCCAGCAACCTTCAATTTGTTTTAAGAGGGGGGGCAGTATCAGCGAAGCACAATAAAGTGGGGTGCAATACAAGGAGGTACACCTGCACTATAGCACTTGACTTATGATGGGTGTTTAGTAATCACTCACATGGAATGTTCTTGGCCTTGAGAGTTAAAATGGGGCCCAGGGTAGGAGCAGGTCATCCTAGGATTGTAGGGTATAGTGTCCTAAAGGGCTTTTCAAAGCCCACACAGATCCTCAGGTGCTCTTCTCCATGCCATCACTCCACTCCTTAACTGACCAACCTATCTCTTCCAATTGAAAATCATTGCCTCTGGTGGGCAGAATGGGATGTCCATACCCTAATCTCTGGAACCTGTATGTTAGTTTATGCCAAAAGAGATTTTACAGGTGTAATGAAGGTGAGGACCTTGAGATGGGGAGAGTAGTCTGGATTACCCAGGTGGGCCAAACTAATCACACGAGTCCTTAAAAGTGGAGAAAGTTTCCCAGATGCAAACAGGGAGAGACATGATGATGGAAGAATGGTTGGAGAGAAGCAACTTTGCTGACGTTGAAGATGGAGAACAGGTACCATAACCAAGGCATGCAGGAAGCCTCTAGAAGCTGGAAACAGCGAGGAAATGGATTCTCCCCTGGAGCCTCCAGCAGGGAATAGAGCCAGCCTTGACGACACTGATTTTAGCTTAGTAAGTCCCATACCAGACTTCGGATTGCAGAACTGTGAAATAATATAAGTGGTCTTGTTTCGGGCCACTAAGCTTGTGGTAATTGGTTACAGCAGCCATGAGAAACTAATACATTGCCCTTGATAAGCTGTTGGGAACCGCCCTGCCTGGTTTCAGAAGCTGTAACCCCCCATGGCTAAGGCTGAACCAGAGACCTTGGGATCTTCAGCCACTAAGGAGACAAAGCTTATCATCTCCTTGGCAGGGGCACTGCCTCTGCTTCTTTACCTCACCCTGCCTGGCCCCAACCAGTTAGCCAATGATGGGTAAGATTCCTCAAAGGAGAGATGATCTAAGACAGACATGGTCATGAAGGGGCCCTAAGGGAAGGACTTGGGACATGTAGAGAAAGGGAGTGATGGACCCTCACCCCTCAGCTTTGATATAGCCTGAGTCCTCATTTTGTCTGTGAGAAGTCTCCTAATCTCTTGGGTGCCTTACTTCCCCTGCCCGACTTAAGCCTGAAACAATAACAGAGGGTGGTGCAGCCCTGGGCAGGAATGGGTAGTTCCCTGGGGCAATCAGGCCTAAGAAAGAAAATATAAAATCCTGTGAAACCCGCTTTGCTAAGAATATTCTTAATTAAATGACAAGCATCCAAGCAGGAAATGAGTTTGTTTCCCAAAATTCTATAGCCCTTTCGCTCACTGACCCTGACTCAGAATAGGCCCTCAGAGTTCTTTGTATGTTATCTATTGTTTGATCCTACTGACTGACAATGATTGATGAGCTTTACCTGTATTCCTGTGCAAACTGAACTCAATAAAAGCCCATTGAGGAAAAGGCTCTTGGCCCTTCTCCTTTAAGAGATCAGCCACCTTTCCTCCCCAGGCAGAAGGGGGACTTATCGACTTACTCGACTTATCCCCCTGTCGACTTATTCTCATCCATGGTGGATGGGGGGCTCTGCAGGCAGAGCCCCCTTACAATAAGCCAGTCACCAAAGGATGTATATGGTGTCTTTCTGATATATTAGGTTGGAAAAAAAAAAACAAGATGGGTACCATTTACCAAGAGAACTGAGCATAGCACCTAGTGGGGACTACATTGATGTGAATCAGAGTTTATTCAAATGAGTTCTCCTAGATTCCCATGGTGTAGCTCAGAGTGGAGGCTGGGCTAGGAGGAGACAGGATGGGGTGTGCAATGTGAGGAAACAGAGCACTAGACCAGGGCTCCAAGTAAGCCGAGTGTGAGGGAAAGAAAGCAAAGACAGCAACTCAAGTGGTTAGCAGGGTGCAGAGAAGGCTTTTGTTTTGTTTTGTTTTGTTTTGTTTTCTTTTGTTTTGTTTTGTTTTAACAGAGAAAGTTTGGTGGCATTTGTAGACGGAGGGGAAGATGCCAAAGAGGGGAAGGAAAAAACAACTGGGGAGAATGTATAAAGAGGATAAGTTCTGGTGTGGAAATACAAAGAGAGACCCACAGACAGACCAAAGGATAGTTATCAGGAGTCTGGAAGGAGGGAAATCAGACTTTTGGTGATGAAAATGAGGCAATTCAGCCATGATGGGAAGTAATGTCATCTCTCGATATAGCTGGACATGAGGTTAGAAAATCAAGAATGGAGAAGATTTAGAAAACACATGGAAAGTGCAAAATGAGACACCCCACCGCAGAGTTGGACTGATTGAAGAAGGAAGAGAATGGGGCAAATTCAGTCAGCAGTGTCCTGCCTCCAGCAGCACAGAGCTGCTTGGGATGGAAATGCTTATCCTGTTGTCGTCTGTTCTCTGAGTCTCCATTAAACTGCTTTATGGGCAGTTACTATCAAGGGGTTGACACAGACACTGGCCCACAGTGTCTGTGGCATCATGGATGAGACATAAGACATTCACATGGACTACCGAGTCCTGTGGAGGAAAAGGGACAGCACAGCTACCCTCTCAAGGGGAGGGAGCCTCGGAGCAGCCGGGCCACTCTCTCAAGAGGAGAGCACCCTGATCCTTCCTCTCGCAGGGTTTTTATTGGCTTTTAATTTGCCCAGGAATACAGGTAAAGTCCATTACTCATTGTCAGGAAGTAAGGATGAAACAATAGATAACATACAAAGAACTCTGAGGGCCTATTCTGAGTCAGGGTCTATTAGCTAACAGGCTACAAAACTCTGGGAAGCAAACTCATTTCCTGCCTGGACCTTTATCATTTAATTAAGAGCATTCTTAGCAAAGGAGGTTTCACAGGAATTTATGCATTCTTTCTCAGGCCTGATCACGTGGCAAATCCACCCTTTCCAACACAGGGCTGCACTGCCCTCTGTCATTGTTTTAGGATTAAGTCAGGCAGGGGAAGTAAGGCAGCCAAGAGATGAGAGACTTCTCGCAGACAGAATGAGGACTCAGGCTTTGTCAAAGCCAATGGGCGAGGGTCCATCACCCCCTTTCTCCATAGCTCCCCAAGTTCTTCTCTGGTCTCCCATGTGATCATTCCTGTCTTAGGTTGTTCCCCCCTTGGGGAATCTTACCCATCATTGGCTAATTGATCAAGCATTGGGGGCCAGTTATGAAAAGAGAAGCAGAAGTGGTACTCCTGCCAGGGAGATAAGCTTTGTCTCCTTAGTGGCTTCTGCTCTGAAGGTCACTCACTCAGCCTTAGCCATGGTGGGGTTACAGCTCCTGAAACCAGGCAAGGCGGCTCCCAACAGTGGGTCATTTTCACCATTGGGTCTTAGCCACATCATCCTCCAGTTGGGAGGGGGGGAAGCAATGGAAATGTTTGAAGCTAATAATTAAGGTAGGGATTGGATCCTCATTGTGAACTGCAGCCACCCTCTCACTTGCCTGAGCCAACACAGCTGCTCAGCCAGTCTTTACTGGTCTCATCTGCCTGTTGAATTTACTACCAAAGCTTTTGTAAGTGACCTCCAATTCCTCCAAGCCTCAGCCCTAACCTGGCTCCCACCTGCCA